>NC_134587.1:62781840-63481840 GCF_037038515.1 Microtus pennsylvanicus | reverse complement strand
CATTGCTCTGCTAGGAAAGAAAAAAAGAAAATCTTTACTAATTCCTGGAGAAATTGGAAAACCTTTCAATATTTAGACATAAAACATAGTTTCTCTGATTTTCACAATGGAGCTCTTATTTAGTGGCATTTCCAATAGGGAGTGTTCAAGACCCAGGCTCCATCTTGAGGCCCACAAAGTAGAGCACAGAGGGTGATGCTTCACTTAGTGCAGAGTGAACGTCCTGCAAATGTCACTACGGCCCTTTACGAAATCCACTTGTGAGTATTGTCTGGATGGTAGATGGTCCCCACAAACTGTGCTCATGCCTAAGTGGTACCCAAGTGACGTAGAAGAAACAGGTTATCGACATCATCTGTGGAATTCTTTCCTCAGCATCTGCCTCCTAGTATTCTCCCAGAGTGAGGCCAATGTCTTGATAAAGGCACGGGGTGACTTTGCAGATGTGTGTCAAAGTCAGACACCTAGCGCACCTGTGTTTCCTCTACGCTTTGTGTGCTGCGCCTTACCTTTGTCCATAGGTTGCATTTAGATGGATACTGGTATTTATATGCTTAATTTCCAGGACTCGGGTTAAGCATATGATGCAATCCAGCAAAGGGAGGAGCGCTAAACTTTGGCATTGCTATAAACATAAACACCTAAGTTTCCTGTCCCCCTATGGTCTTTCAGAGAGCTGATACACATTCATTGGCTTCTTACTGTGCAGACGTCACTAGGCCATTTCTCCATGCTTTTAGAAGGCACAGGACCATGGAGGAGATCTATGGGGTCTCAGAGATTGGTATATCTGCTCGGTCCCTAAGACTTCACTTGAATATTAATGACAGCATTTTAAATTAAACATCTCCTATAAACACAGAACTATTTCTCACAAATTTATGATACATCAAGTATTATTTCCAAATAATTATAAAGCTCAAAAGCTAATCTCCCTTAATAAAGGAAGCTCAACCTGAGGATTAACTGAATTATGTTCTTGCTGTAATTGTCATCAAAAGAAGACTTTGGGTAACTAATTCAGTCTCTATTGTGAAAGTTATAAAGTCTAAAATTTATTAAAAGGTTTTTGGAAGACAAATGACCTAAAAATGAATCTTCTTCAAGAACTATATTTGGCAAAGTATTTGAGTATTGTTAAACCTCCTACAAATGAAGTTATAAAGTGTATTGTTTGTTAGTAATGAGGAAAGTAATGGCATATTGAAAATCTTAATTACATTCTGAGGGAAATGTTTAATCCAGTCCCCGATACTGTACTATTGAGAAGTAGGAACGACATTAACTTTCCACCTACAAGGAAGAAAGAGAACAAACATGTTACAGATGAGTCACCTTTCAGTGACAGCTCAGTATGTCATGACACTTCACCTCGGGGAAGACATGGTTCTGATCTTCATCCTGCCAAGACCAGTGATAGTGAGAACTGGAGGTCAGCATAACTGGCAGTGTGCACAGTACTGCTACCCAAACAGTCGCTGAGGCCACACAGTGATGGGGAGATGGCGCCTGTGCTCATAGGATGATTTTCCACAGAGCTGTAGGACAGAGGCCCTGCCCATGCTATAGTTAGCGATGTTTGCGCAGACTAACCAAAATCATAGCTCATGGTCGGAAGCCATGCTCTTGGGGATATGCTCTCATTTTTGCTTAAGATTAAAAGTGCTAGATAAACTTTCTTTTTTGCAAATTTGCTGATGACTTTTGGCTCCCTAGGTGTTGAAGGAGCCACTTGAATTCAGTAAGGATCTTTCATGGAAATCTCACTGCTAATTTTTAAGAGTAAAATTGTTAAGCATTCCTCCTAAGATTGGGAGTAGGGTGCCAATAGCTGTGTATGGGACTCTAGAACAGGAGGGATATGAAACTATATACATATGTAAATGTATATATATATATACATGCATACCTACATATAAACATCAAAGCAAAGAACTAAAAATAAAATCCTCATTTGTATGTCAAGATAACTGTTGTGGCTTTTTTAATTGATGCTAAAGCTATAAGGATTGATGATTGAGATAGAAATGCTGCATATTACAAGGGAACAATTAATACACGCCAGCTGTGAACGAGTACATTTAAGTGTTTATATGCACATATGTACATGTGAATGTGGATGTATGTATGCCAGGAGGCCAAACGTTAACGTCAGGTACATTTCTCAATTATTCTCCATCCTATGTTTGAGACATGTCTCCCCTGAACTGGAGCTTCCAGCCCAACTATACAAGATCCTTCTGTCTCCAGCTTCCCAGCTTTGGGATCACAGGTGTACACCACGGCACCCAGCCACTTAACAATGATTTGGAAGGCTACACTCAGATCCTCAAACTTACGTCTTAAGTGTTTTACTAACAAAACTGCCTCTTAAGACTCAGAATATTTTTAATTCTAGCATTCGAATGGTTAATATTTAAAACAAATAGGATTAAATTGAAGTATATATATATTTAGGTATATAGTTTATGTATATATTTAACTATTTATAGGATATATATGCTATATATAATAGATATTATATATACTTTTATATAATATATACACATTACATATAAAAATTTCTGTTAGAATGATGAAACATCTCAGAAATTCTGAATGTTTTAAAAATGAAACAAAAAAAATATAGTAATCCATGTTACTAAGTATACTAAGCCAATTATACCAAGACTCAGCATTCCTGATAGATAAATGAACTCTTTTGTTTGTGGTCTATAGAATCAGCACTATTTAAGTGTCCAGTAAGCTTTGTTTATTTAAAATCTATAGATTGAAATTCTATAGTAAAATTTATGACATGTGTCAGAGGGTGGGTATATATATATATATATATATATATATATATATATATATATATATATATCCCAAGCAAACCTCAAAAGAATAAACCTAAGGCCTTGTTTTACGTGACTTGAAGACTTACCTTTGAGTTAAGGCAGTGAATATGGTGTGGGATTGCTCCCGGAAACAGGGGAGAATGTCTCAAGATAAGCCCATGCATAGCTGGTAAAATTGCTTTTTGACAAAAACATAAGGGAATTCAATAAGAAAAGGCCCTTTTCAGTCTCTGCCTTGACAGGTTGGTCTTGTTCGTTGCATTCTCTCATTCAGGAACATAATGAGATCAAGATGTGCCCGCTATCTCTACACCTTCCAACTGGAAGCAATTCAGAACGGTGCTCAGATTCTCAGGTTTATTCTCTCCAGTGATCTTACTCCCAACAAAATGGGATCAGCTAAGGTGAGACTCTTGTGGAAGTGACAGGGCTAGCTCTTGTATCCTGTGCAGGTGATGACAACAGCTTGTGACGGTGATGAAATTTAAGTAGATGTGAGATACACAGTCTATTTGCCTTCCAAAGACTGGATCTCATGTGTTTTGTAGAATACAAGGAGCTGAGGTTTCTAATCTAGTAGAAATTCTTGATATTGATAGCTACCTGTTAGAGTCTGCTTTCTGTTGCTATGATAAAAAAAAAAAACTGACCAAAACCAACTGAAGGATGAAAGCTTAAATGTTACACTCCATCGTGGAGGGATGTCAGGGCAGGAACGCAAGTCAGGAAATGAAACCAAAGGTGTGGAAGAACGCTGCTTGCTGGGTTGCTCTATCTGGCTTGCTCAGCTACCATTCTTTTTCAGCGCAGGTCTACTTGCCCACGGATGCAGTCACAAACCCTGGGCTGTGCCCTCCTGCACAAGCTAGCAATCTGATGGGAGGGATCAATTCTTCGATTGAGTTTTTTTCTTCCCAGATGTGTCAAATGGACAAAACTATCTCACTGTTACACTCCTGGTAGGAGCAACTGAACGAGAGAATGAAACTCGGATTTTTCCCATGACCAAAACCATCTCTGGAAGAGTTATTGACTATAATCAATATTTGCCTCTTAGATTGCTTCATATGCACACTGGCCAGTGAAGTTTAAAATTGCTTCTCATCTAATTTTATATCTCCGTTCCATGCCATTTCTTGTTTTCCCATCCCTTAGTATCCCAAGGAAGGAAAATTAGCTTTAAATGCTGATGAGCAAGACAGACTGCAGTCATTTTACCTAAGTAACATAATACATCAAGGCTACTTAATACCGCAGATTAGCCAGTACATTAGTTTGCCTAATGGTGATATTAATTTTGAATTATTTTAATAGATTTTTTTATAACTTGCCTTGTCTCTCAAAGTCCTCTGAATCAAGGGCTGTGGCTATTTTCAGTTTTAAAAAAAGCGATATAAGAAATATAATGTGAACTAATTATGGAAATGATTGGCAGGTTCCTACTATTGAAATCATTCAAAACATGCCATTTATGTAAAAAAAAATGGAAGTCATTATTTACCTATATGGGTTTCTTATCTTTATAAGAATCATGCGAGCCTCACTACATGGAGTTGTACTTTTAAATGTTGCTGGTGCTGTGTCATTTTAAACTGGTGATTATTTCAAGTTGCTTACATGATGCAGGGTTTCTTGTACAGATTATCTTCCTATATTGTTCATTTAGGAAGGCAATTTTCTAAGCTGAGGTCTTAGCTTTTGGTCTTTTATCAAATTGGAATTATTGAATAAAATTCTTCCATTTGGTATGACTTATAAAGACATTATTTTCACCACTGCCTGGAACTGAGCCAGTCCTGATTTCTGCGCCCAGACTGAGACCATTAGACCCGGAGGAGATCGGCAGTGTCAGCCTCCAGAAAGCTGCCGAATCTCTCCGATTTGGAGTTGAGCAAGGCCATACCAGGAAGGGCCTCTCTTGTTATTGGGGTGATGTAGGGGAATACACATATGAGAAGCAGGTTTGAAAGCCCTTATATTTCGTGTTAATATGGTGTAGTTAATATAAAAAGTCATTTTCATCGGTCATATTTCCCAATAGTATAAAAAAAATTACCAGACACAAGTAATTTAAAGAAGAAAGAGTTTTGAGTCAAGGTTCAAGGGTGTGGTCCACAGGGCAGGAAGTCATGGAGACAGGAGTATGAGGCAGTGGGTTATTTTGTTTCCACAGCCAGGAAGCAGAAAGCCCATAGTTCTGATGCTCAGCTTCTCTCCTTATGCATGCCAGGCCCCAGCCTATGGTATGGCACCATCCCCCATCAGGGTGGGTCCTCTCACCTCACTTAGCCTAATCTAGAAACTCCTCATAGACACGCCCAAGACTTGTCTCCTAGGTGATTCGAAACCCTATCAAGCTGGCAATCAATATTAACCACCACAAATAATTATATTTAGTGAATCTGGAGCAAAAAAAAAAAACAAATAAATCAGTTTTCTGAGAATTTGTATGAAAATACACTCCTGAAGATGGAATTATTTTGGAACTTTTCAAGAGATGTGTGTTTTTTATTGTCTCCAGCATAGACTGTTGTTTGTTTTTACTGACTTGATTATTTTAATTTGTGTATCTGAGTGATGTGACTGCAAGTGTGCTGTACACCGTGTGCAGGCCTGCTTTACTCAGACTCCTCTGGAACTGCAGCTATAGCAGAATGTGTGTCATTATGTGGATACTAGAAGCTAGTCCTGGGCTCTGTGAAGGGGAACCAAGTGCTCTGAACCTTGAGTCTCCTCTAGCTTCAGACTTCTCTGTTTTCTAACTCTCTCAAAAAAACAAATTTAACACGAAAAATGAAATTTGTTAGTGATTTTTGCATACATGCCTGGGAATTCACACTTTAGAAAATATAAAATGAACAAATCCCCAGAAAATACCTTGACCACCAACAGGGTATGAAGTGTGTTGGTCCTCACACTCTGTCTTGCCCCTTTTGTCAGGAAGGCATGTATTCAATGTTGTTAGTCCGGACTAGCTGAACATAGAGGACAATGAGGAATACTGAGAACTCAAGAACAATCGCAGTGGGTTTTTGATCCTACTGCATGTACTGGCTTTGGGGGAGCCTAGGCAGTTTGGATGCTCACCTTAGGAGACCTGGATAGAGGTGGGCGGTCCTTGGGCTTCCCACAGGTCAGGGAACCCTGATTGCTCTTCGAGCAGATGAGGGAGGGTGACTTGATCAGGGGAGGGGGAGGGAAATGGGAGGCGGTTGCGGGGAGGAGGCAGAAATCCTTAATAAATAAATAAATTAAAAAAAAAGAAACCTATGTCCTAATGACAAAGGCCTATGCCCGTGTTGATTGTTTAAAAATACAAGGTGACGTTAATTGTTTAAAGACACAGGCGGATGGATATGGCTTTTCTACTCTACATTCTTCACAAAAAGGGGAAATAATTTTAAAAACTGATAGCATTGTAGTTTCAAATAATTTCACACTTTTGAAAATATTTAACACTCAGGTCTTTGTACCTTCACTGAGTATGGTTGCATCAAAAAAAATTGTCACAATTGATTTATTATTCTTTCTTTGTAATGCTTTCCTGAAACATTTCAGAATTAAAACAAGAGTACTCCTTTTTAGGACCACATAGTCATTATGATGGTCAAGATGCCGACTGATGATTGATCCTGAGATCTGATTTACAGAACTTAGTTTTTACCCAACATCCCTCAGACACCTTTCCAATCTATCATCCAGTTCAGGATCTCACACTGGACACGGTGGCTGGAGTTCTTTCAAGTAGGTTTTACTTTCTTGCATCTCGCTTCTAACACTTCCGATGAGACCCGGCTGGTTACCGTAGACACTGCCCTCAGCTTTGCATTTGACTGACAGCTTCTTGTAACTACATTTCTCTTCTGACAAAAATCTAAACTTGTCACCAATTGCCTCAAAGCTCCTTCCAGCAGGACTGTTTACTTGCTTGCCCCCCACAGCCCAGAATTTACTCCCTGGTGTCTGCCAGGCACTCCTTCCTGTGAGCAATGGAACTTTTCTAAAACTTACTTTTCTACCCTGCAAATTTAGTGTCAGATAAAAATGTTTATCAATGGCAGTAAGTAACTGAGCACCGTTCCTCAAATCAGCATCTAAGGTGCACTCAGACACCCCAGTCCAGGACCTGCCATCTTCCCACAGCCCGAACTTACTGACACTCAGACACCCCAGTCCAGGACCTGCCATCTTCCCACAGCCCGAACTTTACTGGCCACCCGAACCCCAAAGCCTTCTTGCATCCAGGTAAGAAAGGTGTTGGCCTCCATATACTCACTCAATAAAGCAAGGAAAAAAAGAAATTTTCTAGTGTTTTCTGCCTAAGACCCATTGGGAATAGTTTTTAGATAGTTAAAGAATCTATAGTTCTTTAAGTGTTTACCACCAACTGCCAAGTTTGCACTTTTTACATAAAATCTAAAAAGAATGTGATTGGTGGGCTGTGTGGGTGGAAGGCAGCAGGAGGTTGGAAGGAGGCTTTTGTCTTGCCACAGTGAATTGAAGCATTTTGGCAAACCGTACTTCAGAGTTCCTAGTAGTGATTTTGAGACTACAGTTAGAAGGCCAGCAGGAAGGGTAAAACTGGGTTTCTAGGTTAGAGAACAGTCCAGCTGATCAGAGGCACTGGTCACAGAATCCCCAATAAGATACTAATCACACAACAGTCACCACAACTGCAAGTCACAGAGGCAAGGGCACAGGTTCCCTCAGGCAGACAATTCTTGCTTTGGTTTGTCTGCAGACTGCCCTGGTCTGACCATCACTCTAGACGACATAGATTTGACCGGCATTCCTCCTACTGATTAGATGCGATTTTCAGCCTCCTCCTATCTGAGACGGCCTTTCTTTCATTGCTGTGGCCTTAAGGCAACACATGTTCCTCATGATGGTCCACACGTGACGTCTTGCTGCATTTTGACCTTCTAGTCCTAAACAGAATGGAAGCAATATTCCCGCCACCTGTGACAAGAGGCCAGCAGTCCATTGTAGCCATTTCCACAAACTGATGTCACAGGCTAATAAAACCAAATGAAAAGGTCAGGTATGTCATTTCTGTTATTTTAATTAAAAATACCATTGGCACCGATGCCAGAACTAGTACTTTACTGAGGGTAGCCTAAGTTGTTGGGTTTCGTGTTTGTATCCAGCATGTTGTGGCTTTGAGAAGGAAGACAGATATAATAACACATTTACATCACTTCAAACAGCAATGCTTTAACTTTGGACTTTGTGTGTCGCGTGAAGCAGCTGGAGGACAGAGGACAATAACACAGATCTGTGCCCACGGCTTCCAGCCATGACTGGTGTTAGATTTTCCCCTCCAGGTCCTTTAGGAGATTGGCCAGAATTTTCCCCTTCCCTTACCTTGATAGCACAGAGAAGTTTTTGAATCAGAGAACTGTGTGTGCAGATTTAGCTGTGTCATTAAAAATAGAAATCATCAATAGATTTGGGGGAAATATCTCACTCTATTTCAATCAAAATCCCAATGGGTTTAGAATAGAAGGTGAGCTTCCTTCCTGAGTCCGACAGTTATAAATTACCACATGCTTCCCACCAATAGCAGTGTGTGGGTAGTAAAATATCCACTGAGACACACTGCTGGAAGATGAAGCATATTAAGGTCAAGTTCATTTAAGTAACGATCTTGTTAATTAGATACCTCAGGTTTGCCTTTCATAGGATCTCGGCAATTTAGGAACCAGATATGTTCTAGTTTGAAATGCAGAAATACTGAGAAACTCCAACCTTTTGGGAAATCAAGTCATTTGCAAATAATTTCTAATGGTGACAAAATATGAAATAAGAAATAGTTAGATAGTATCTGGTTAAAAATGCTGGTATTGGGGCTTGTTGGCTCAGTGAACTGGATTCAAGCCCCTTTTCTAACTATAATGTGCTGTTTATAAAATGGTTAATGGATGGCAATTTTATTTTAAGAAGAGTATACATATTTCTGAGAAGATAGGGAATGCAGAAAAGAAAGCTTACAGGGTGATTGGCAGTGTGGTAGCATACAGAGTTTTCTTTGTTTTTACAGACGCATAAGTACTTCACATACACACACAAAAATTTCTCTTTCATAAGCAAGCACACACAAAAACGTCAGCACAAAGCAGAAATTGTATTGAACACAGTAAATATTTTGCTTATAGTCCCTTGTGGCTATGAGCAGCTTACAAATGCTTTCTTGTTCCAATCTATTTTTCAACATCAATTTTAAAGATATTTTTATAATTTTAAACATGTTTTATACTCAGACCATTGCATGTTGAGGCAGGAACACTTAAGTCAACTAACTGATATTTGTGTAATATGTTACATGTTGTTCCAAAAACAAATTTTGGGAAGATACATTTATTTCAGTAACCTGGATATGTATATTTTTCCTGGAAGTAAAGGGAAAATGGTAATATAAACATTTACTATAGAATAAAACTTTGTAAATGGGCTTTTCAGAAACTGGGGTGAAAATATCTAAATCTTCAAAGAGAAAGAGGGCAATTCACTGTCCTGCTGTCCTACATCCAGTTATCAGAAATAAACAATATATCCAGTTTCATTTAACCTTTAATGTACTTCCTATACTTTCAAAATGTCATGTCCTTATCACAATGTATTTGGAAGATAATTGAAAGGAGTTTTCTTATTGATGTTTATAGTTGTGCTTCTCACTATTGTCAATCCTGAAGTTGGGATTATGTGACTTTGTGACTAAGGCTGGCCCTGAGAGGTCCTGAGCTGTGGGACCCTGAAGCCATCAAGTTTCCCATGTAACCTGTAGATCAGGTACATTTGGCAGCATGTCCTCCCACTCAAGAGTAAATCACACACCTACATCACGAATACCTTGCCCTGTATTAAAATATGGATGAATAGCTAAACACAGGCAAAATGCTTATAGTTACTTGTGTGCAAAGATGTGTCAAATGAAATAGCACAGAGGAGCTGATATGCGTTTCACTGGCTTAGAGACTACTGCAATGCAGCCCAGGCATATGGTCACCACAGAGTGGAGAGGATGCGACTCTTAGAACCTCAAGCTCTGATTCTTGAACGCCAAAGTGTGGGTGTGGTGGGGCTTGGTAGCTGTGACTGTCCTGTCTCCACTCTCTTATTTAAATGTCTTATTGGTAAAATCACACGGAGTTACTGATTATTCAGCCGTAAGCAAGGTGTATAAAATATGACATGTGTCCAGTATTTGAAGAAGTATCGATTAAGTTCTGGCTTCAGTACTTTCCCTTTGGCTTCTGAAAATATTGGGGAAAAAAAGATAGTTTAGATTTATTATTATTAATTTTAGAGAATCCTGAACTATCTTTCATCAGCATGACATTTAGTCATATCTGCTTTAAAGACAATAATAATAACAGTCACTCAATGCCTTGTCTCCCTCTCCTGCTGTCAGACATACCTTAGCTCATGGATGTTGTCACATGGACACAGCAGGGGTTTAGTGAGGTTGATTCAGTGATAAAGGCTGTTGGGTCTTCCTGAGCAGACTCATCCCTCTGCTCTTCATTGACAGACACAGTACAATGGAGTCAAGAGCCTGGCGCGATGGAGATTCTGTTTAACTGTCTCTGTGAGGTCAGAAGAAAATCTCCACCACACAGTTGGTGATATATTTTAAAACATAGCATTTAGTTTTTAAAATTACTTATAAAACAGAATGTGTGGGTGTATATCGTTTCCGACTGTCTGCAGCTTTGGGCCCCTGTTTCCTGTGGCCTGGGACTGAGGTGACTGCAGTTTTCCAAGTCAGGTACCCATAGGAGAATGATGATGACAGGACCCTGCAGATGGGAAAACTGATGTTGTCTGAGTCATTCACCTAAACACCCTCAGGGCACATTACTTGCATAGAACTCACACACACACACACACACACACACCTTTTGAATGCAATAAGGCATCTTCAGATCATTAGAATAACAAAGCTCATCTATGCTATGCAGATGTTCATGGCATCACACAGTAGAAGGAACAATGACGAGTAAAACTGTGCAGACACAAATTTGTATTTCTGAAGATGTTTAGTCCACCCTCCCCTCCCCACCCCAGTGGGAATGGGAGCTGAAGGACTAGGCAGGTCTGGCCCTCCCTTGCTTATGTGAGTGAGGACATTCAGACATCTTGAGCCACGTCTCACCTTTCTTCACATTTCACCTACATTTACCAGGTGGCCTAGCAAGGAGCATTTGGTAAACGTCTGTCAACAGAAAAAAATGATGCAGAGTCAGCGGGAGGTCCATTTTGCTCTAAGACCTGCATTTTACAAAGAAAAATGAAATAAGAAGCATGTAAGACCTGGGTGAACCTCACATGATTGCTCTGTGGAAATTTTCAATGTGGCAATGCCTGTAAAAGTAGCACAAAGTCAACACCAAGCACTGAAAATAATTAGTTTATGGAAATCTCTTAAATTTAGGAAGTCCGGGCTGTCATATGGTATGTTTTTCTGACAAATCCTGGATGTCATATATTTTCCCAGATTATGCACTTCATACCACAGCTCATGTTCTGTCTTTGCTAAGGCCAAGAAAGATTTTTTTCCCCCTGAACAAAGACAGAAGCTGTTAGGTCTGTGGAGAGTGAAGGCACAGGGGGACAATGCTGTCCTTCATTCTCTGTCAATCTGTCTCTATCTCTCTTTGTCTCTGTTTCTCTGTCTCTCAATCTCTCTCTCTGTCTCCTCTCTCTCTCTCTCTCGCACACACACACACACACACACACACACACACACACACGGTTGGCTATGCTTCTACGTTTTTAGAAAAGATCATGCTGACACGCCTGCTAAGCAGTGTGACTAGATCGTAAGATTTAATAACATCTTCAGTGTTTGCACAATCTATGTTAAAGGCAAATAAAGCCAAACATTTTAGGTCTTTAAACATGTATCCTTCATCTTGCTTGTGAGAAGAGAAAGCCCCAGAGACACAGAGGAACAAAGGTAAGAAAGTTAATTTTGCAGCTTTGCAAGGTGGGATGTCAGCCTAGAATGACAGGTGTGTACACTGATCGAGCACAAAGGATAATTTACAAACCCTCGCTGTTGTCTTTTCTCCCCTTTTGATAGCCCAGAGAGAGCAATATCATGAGCCATGGAGGTCTCATCTTTCCCTCTGTTGCTTGAGTTTGTCTTTTTCTCAACAAAACCATCCATGAGTTTATAATAGATTTTACATCCTGTTTGTTTTCTTAAAAAAAATCAAACAAAAACTAAAATAATTTATGATATTCATGACCTTGTAGGCAAGCTTGATTGTTAATAAATTTCTGTTCTCAACATCCAGGTTGGTTGAGTGTCAGGGCTATTTAGTAGAGTTTGAGTATGGAAGCCAGCATTGGATGGATCTAATGTTTTCTGGTCTTCTATGTCTGGACCTAAGCTGACTTAAGGCACTTTGATTTTATTTCTTCCATTGCTTAATCTCATTTTCTGTTCATCGAGATATTTTGAAGAAAACCGAATTTATCACAAAAGTGTATTTGATAAGCTTGTTATTATGCAAACCCGTCAACACAAAGACTAGATGTTTAAGGAAAGAAATAATGCAATTTTATTTTTCTTCTTAATAACATATTTGTAACATTTTTTAAAGATTTATTTATCTTTGTTTTACATGTATCAGTGTTTTGCCTGCCTGCCTGCCTGTCTGTATGTGCACAGTTTGCATGCAGTCTCTGCTGAGGCCAGAAGAGAGTTAGATCCCCTGGGACTGGAGTTACAGATGTTGTGAGCCACCCACAGAGTGGGTGCTGGGAACTGAATCCAGGTCCTTTGGAAGAACAGCAAATGCTCTTAAATGTGAGCTCAGTCCCTAATTTTGTCATATTTTTAAATATAATATTTTTCATATTCTTGGCAGACAAAACATTTAGACAATTTTTGCACTTTAAAAAGCACTTAGAAAAATCTTATACCTGTTGAAAGATGTAAATAGACATTGGTTCATGTTGAATTACCATTTGTAAAAATGAAACTGTATATATGTGTCAGTTGTATAGCTTGCCTTCTTGTGGGACTCCTAATAGTGGGAGCAGGGACTGTCTCTGACTCAGTGGCTGGCTTCTGGCACCCTACTCTTCACTCTAGGCCGCTTTGCCCAGCCCTAATACAAGGTGAAGTGCTCAGTCTTACTACAACTCAATATACCAAGTGAATGCTGGTGGCTTAATTTATTGGCCAGGCTCTGTGAGAATGCCTGAATCACATCCAAAATGTCAGCATGGATATTTGGTGGAAACCCATCCTGTGTACAGATCTGTAACTAGCCACAGTCCTAATTAAAGCACAGTGCTTGAACTTTAATTGTGCAGTTTGATTGATTTAATAAAGTTAACATCTGCTGCCTTCCCCAGACTTAGCAATAAGATCCTACATATCAAGGTCTTATTACCCAGCTTATGCCGGGTTATGAGAACCAAGTACCGTAAGAAATGTCAATGCAGAGAGCTTGTGCTGCAAGCAAAGCAGAATACCCAAGCGTCTACGCTCGCTCCTTCTGTCTTAAAAGGAACGGGGCAACTGTGCTTCAATAAAGACCTCAGGCACATGTTCAGCTGAGCAGTGAAGCTTCTGGAGAATTCCCAGTCACCCTGTACTCTGGGAGGTGTTTTCTGCCTGCTTTGACTCCTTCGTGTGAGATAAGCTGGGATCAGCTCTAGCTAGAATAACACTTACAGTTGGTGCATTTTAATTTAGCTCCCATGCTATCCTCAGTATAAACAAAACCGTATTTTAGCTTTTAAGTGTTTGTGATTCTGAATTCGGGGAAAGTGAACAGCTGCTTATGTTGAATGTTGCCCCATCATGAAATCAAGGATGGAATAAAGAAATGTTAGCTGCCCCTGTGGCAATGTTTAAATCTACAGTTTTAATAATTTAAGGTACATTTTT
Organism: Microtus pennsylvanicus; assembly: GCF_037038515.1. NCBI lineage: Eukaryota > Metazoa > Chordata > Mammalia > Rodentia > Cricetidae > Microtus > Microtus pennsylvanicus. The sequence goes on along the minus strand of NC_134587.1, from coordinate 63,468,094 downwards.
TCTAGTTCTATAGCATCAGGTGGATTTTGTGCCCTCCACGCCTTTTTTCTTTTCCTATAGTCCACATCAAGCAAAACCTTCTTCCCAGGGCTGGAGAGCTAGCTAGCTCAGAGTCTCAGAATACTGGCTGCTTGATCTGGCAAAGGACATTAGTTCATTCCAAACACCCACATGGCAACTCACAACTCCAGCTCCAAGAGATCTGACACTCTAACATAGACATACATGTAAGAAAAACACCAAGGCATATAAAAAAAATAAAAAAGATTCATTAAAAATACAAACAAGTCAGGTGTGGTGGTACATGCTTTTAGTACCTGAAAACAGAAGACAAAGGCAGGCAAATTTCTGAGTTCAAAGCCAGCCTGGTCTATCAAGTGAGTTTGGAGACAGCCAAGTGTACAAAGAGAAACCCTATCTCAAAAACAAAAAATTAAATTAAATTAAAAAACTCTTTTCATTTTTGTGTGGACACACACACATTCTTGAAGGAGGTTTGCTAAAGAGGACCAGGTACATTGACGGTATCAAAACGTTATCTTGTCCACTTAGCATCTTTGTTGAGTACTGATCCTGTCCAGGCTTTCTTGATCTCCTGCTTCAGTAAAGCTCCAGAGAAACTGTTCTGAGGCAGCACTCTCCCTGATATATTTCTTAAATCAGATCTTCAAGGTAGCCAGACAATTTTAAGTACCCCTCCCTGGCTGCTTCAGACTCGTGGTGCAGTGAGCTAAGCCAGGGGTGCAGGCTGACCTTGGCCTTCCTGAGAAGAACTCTGCAGCCTGTGGATTCTCACTCAGGCAGAGTGGACTTAAACTTGGGCAGCTTTTAGATGTGGCTGAGGCCCAGTCTTGTTGTCTTTTCATGTTTGAAAACTATGTGAGGAGGTTTGGATAAGAATGGTTCCCACAGCTCATCTATTTGAATGCTGAGTTATCAGGGAATGGCACTATTTGGAAATGAAAAATTTTTGCACCCTGATAAACCTCTTCATCGATGCAATAATCCTAATCAGGCCAAATCAAACCGAATTAGAAAAAGCACAGGTTTAATGAATACATATGCTCCCAGAGGGCTTTCCAGCCCCCCAGAGAGGAGCCAGGAAATGAAGACCAGGAAACCACGTGTTTGTTCTCTGCTTAAATACCCCATGGGAGAGAGAGGTCTTGAGCATCCCTGGGGAAGGGTCATTATTTGGTGGACTTTCTCAGGTGTGAAGTCTGGACTGAGGCAACTCCTTGGGTGAAAGCTTGGGATGGAAACTTCCATCTGACCATTCCACACTCTTTGGATGTATGGATGCCAGGGGCTAGGGTGATGCTTCTGCCAAAGCAGGAGGGATTAGAAGGATTGGGCTTTGAGGTTTCGAAAATGTATGCCAGACCTAGCCTCTCCCTCTCCGTCTCTCTGCTTATGGATAAGGATGGAGTTCTTTCTCATCTACTGCTCCATCGCCTGTCTGTATGCCATCATGTTCCATGCCATGATGATAAATGACTTAACCTCTGTAATTTTTAAGCAACCCCCCCAGTTAAATGCTTTTTTTCATAGGAGTTGCCTTGATCATGTTGTCTCTTCACACTGAAGTTTATCCCGCTGGTTTTCAGTCTTACTTTGGCCCAGGATTTCCTCATTGTGCTCCCTTTCCTTCCTCTTGGAAGGGTAATATATATTCTGTGCTATTGTGTGTTAGAAATATATGCTCTACTTTTTATTTTGATTTAATAGAGAATTTTACTTAAGAGACTGCCTTGAGTCTCAAAAGAGACTTTGAACTTGGACCTTAAACTGGGCTAAGACTATTATAGACTATGGGGAGTTTTTAAATTATATTGAATGCAGTTTTACATTATGGTATAGCTGGAAGCTCATGGGGCTGGGAAGTGGAATATGACTTCAATAGAACAAGTGACTAAGATACCGTGGATCTAGATAAATCATTTTCCAGAAAGCCCAAGATGAAAATAGTGAGTCTGACATTCAAATGTGAGACCGGAATTGGGGTGGAAGTGGGATGATTTTGCTATTTACCACCTCTTTTCTATATTCCTACATTTAAGCAAACCAATTGTCTAAAGTCCAAGACATACAATACATCTAGAGCCTAAAACAATGTATTATTAATCTTCTAATTTTCTTAGTGCCTTCTTTAATAGATACAAGAGTGTGTTTTAATGCAGTTAAACCCATACATGTTAAATTTACAAATAAAAGGGTAGGCTTTACAGACAGACTGGGGGAAATGACAGATATAAAAACATTCCTTGATAAATCATGCCAGTTAGGATTCTCCCTGAAGTGACTAGCATGAGGCCCAATTAGCATCTTTGAGTAATGTAAGCCTACATACTTACTTGGACATTTCAGGTTTTTATCAAGGCTAGTATGAACAGATATGATTTAATGTTGAGGACTACTGTGACTTAATTTTCGACAAAGCATTTATAGTTTTCAAAAATAAACCAAAAAGTACCATGGCTCAGAATACTCATGGCTTTTCTGTCTTAAATGCCATTGTGACTGACATCAGACCCTCTGAAATTACCCTGTGACTGGAGGGTCCCAGGAGAAAAGCTATTCAAGCCTTCCTCTTGCTGGGTCCGTATTTTCAGGACTACCTTGTGTGACAGAGCCACCTTTGGACACATCCCTCAATTCACAGTGCAAGAACATTTCAGGAGATGGAAAATAGTCTGGAAAATACAACATTTCATTGTATTAACTTAATTGTCAACCATAAAAAAATGAAGAACCATAAACACACAGGAAATTTATATAGATAGATAGATGACATATATATGGGGGTGTCAACCAATATGTGAGTAGAATTTAAAGACAAAAACCTCATATCCATAATGTAAAAGTTTATATATCTTCCTCAACGATGCGCAATAACTATGACTTCCACAGGCTTTCCCTGGGACTTATTCTAAGTGGCTTCGGTTTGGACTAAGGGTAAAAGGGAAAGAAGGGGCATTCTCTGCAAACTCCCTTCTTTAAGGTAGAGATGATCTCAGTGTGAAAAGGGAGGGGTGACAGTTCCACCTAAGTTCCATCTTTTAATCTATAAATTACCGAAGTGTGAAGAGCAGGAGCGAAGGTTCAGGGCGAGCCCCACTTTGTAGTGTGGAGATGAGTTAAGAGTGAAGATGGAGGGTACGGTTGTGTCCAAGCCCTTTCCGCTGTAGATGCTGCTGTGGGATGTGGTATCCACCGGGTCCTGGAGCCCAGGCAGAGGGATGAAAGCTCTGTCATATCACACATTCTTCCTTGTGATGTATCATCCATCCCTCTTCACCTTATGTAAAAGAGTATCTCAGAACAGTGGTGCAGCTGACTGCCTGGCAATGGACTTGGATGCCCAATGCTTACGTGACTGTGTGTTGTCCAGGCACGTGCTTATCACTGCTATATTGTCTTTCTCTCCTAGACCCATCTGTCACACAATGACAGCATAATTGAGACCTTAAAATTTCCCAAACAGTATTAGTGCACCTTACATACAAAAGATAACTTTTAATTTTTTCTTTTTTTAGTATGTGAGTGTTTTGCTTGCATGTGTGTCTGTGTACCACTTGTATATCTGGTACAAGCAGAGGCCTGAAGAGGGTGTGGATCCCCTAGAATTGGAGTTATAGGTGGCTGTGAGCTGCCGTGGGTGTCCTGGGCATTGAACCCAGGACCACTGGAAGAGCAGCCAGTTTTCTTAACTGTAAAGCTATCTCTTCAACCCCACTATTTCTAATTGTAATTTTGTTGTTTTAATAGAACATTCCAAAGTATCACCCAACCTATCTATGTCTGTGTAGAAGTAGGTACCTACTTCATGTAAGAGGAACGTGGATGCTCAGTGGGCTGTTTTTTCTCTGGCCTTCCTCTCTCAATGTATGGGTGTATCCATCAGGAGAGGCCTTCATAGTGTGTCTTTTAGGGAACACAGCCACAGTTTCCTTCCACTCTCATTTCCTCACTTGCCATTTGTTATGGCTTCTCAAGTCCATGTTTGATAGATTAGATCCCAATGAATTTGAAGATCATAAGAGAACCAGTGTAATCTACTCTTTCCCATCAATAGTTGAAGCACACAATATATGTGTAGCTCATAGCATTACACAATAGTTATTTTATTTAGTGTAAGCAGAAAGGGATATGGAGAGATTCCGTGTAAGTGTCTGCAAGTGGATATGTTATATGCAGCTGTGTTCTTCATACTTGCTGTTAAGATAGTTGCTGTGGTATAATTATGAGTTGCCCCCCAACCCCCATGATCATGGATTTGAAAATTTGGTTCTCAGTTGGTAGCACTGTTTGGGAAGGTTATGGGACCTTTAGGAGGTGCAACCTTGCTGGAGGAAGAACATCACTGGGAACAGGCTTTGCTTGCTTCCGCTTCCTCCTTTCTGTCTTTGCTTAGTCTGAATGCTTTAAACATGGCTTCTTTGCCTCCTGGCTGTCAGGCATGCCTCAAGCTCCAACTGTTACACCTTCCCTGTCTAATGGAGTGTGTGCCCTGGAACTGTAAGCTAACAGAAACCTTTCTTCCCTAACTGACATTTTATGAGGTTGTTTAATCATAGCAACAGAAAATAACTAATGCAACCATTTGACAGATTTACTCTACAAGTGAGGAAGAACTATGAGCGGGTTAAGTTATACGCAGCCCTAAGAAGTGAAGGAAAAAGAAAAATGTCACATTTGAAGGTGGTTTGCAAAAGATGAGCAATACACAGTTCACAAACATTTCAAAGTCCTAATAATAGAAAGAGAAAAAAACACAGCAAAAATGATGCATATATAATATATGTGTGTGTATTGAACACATGTTTGCACACACATATATGCAATAGGGTCTTATTGTCAACTTCTAAACTTACACACAGCAATGGGGTCTTATTGTCAACTCCTAAAGAGTAGACAAGAACATTAACCTATAATGTTTGGAGTTTTATGGAGTTGTTCAACTCCAAAAAATAAAGGTTTGACTGACAAATACATTTAATGTGACCAAAACATTGCCCAGTGTATATATGCACTGGCACACTATGTTATACTCAGTAACTACATCTTTATTAAGCAGATTAAATTTTTTTCAATACTAGTAAAATAAAAAAAGAAATAACTATAGTGTCACTAATATAATATTTGGGTTATCTCCTCTCTAAATTGTCTGTTTTATAGCAACATCAATCCTTACATAGGACACCATTCGGGGCAGAACTTCACTTGCTGCAGTAGGGGTAGACCAGAAAGACACATGGGGAAGCTAGGGTGCAGCCCAGCACATGGTCCTACATTTACTAATAGCATTGGTAGCTCTTTCTGGTTAGTTTTATTTTTTTATCCTGGATTGCACATTTCTACAGTGTGGACTTTGTAGATGATAACATCATAATGGTTGGACAAGACTGTGGCTTTAAAATCTGAGTTTTGATTAGTAAGCTAATTGAGTAAGCTAATAAGGAGTCAGTAGGTAGGTATGGTATGACTTAATGTGTCAATGTATGGTATAAGGTTTTGTTGAGTTCAGCTTTAAATGCCAAATATAGAAGTATTTATACTTTGTCAGGTTTTTTCAATTTGTCTTTGTTTGCTTTCCATAATTAAAAGTGTCCTTTTTTTTTTTGGTTTTTTCGAGACAGGGTTTCTCTGTGGCTTTGGAGCCTGTCCTGGAACTAGCTCTGTAGACCAGGCTGGTCTCAAACTCACAGAGATCCGCCTGCCTCTGCCTCCCAAGTGCTGGGATTAAAGGAGTGTGCCATCATCGCCCGGCAAAGGTGTCCTTCTTATTGCTGCTTTATAGGTGCATGGGTTTTATAGGTTTATGCTGTTTTATAGGTTCACACAGGCATGAACATGATGCATTCAGGGTGCTCACTCTAAGTGATACATGTTAGTTGTTTTTTTTTTTTTAAAAATTACCTATGTTTGTGTGGGTGTGTATGAATGTATGTATGTAGCCCGTGGAAGCAAAAGTGGCAAATGTCCCATTCTGTATCTCTCTCTCTCTCTCTCTCTCTCTCTCTCTCTCTCTCTCTCTCTCTCTCTCTCTTCTCCATCAATCAATCAATCAATCTATCTATCTATCTATCTATCTATCTATCTATCCGTCTATCTTTACCTGTCTTATTCCCTTGGGACACAGTCTCCCACTAACCCTGGATTCAGACTCCTCTCACCACCCTCACAGCACTGGGGGTTCAGATTTAAGTGTATTTGCAAACAAATAAGGTAGAAAAGACCAATTATTTGATAGATAGTGAGTTTTTTTTTATTTTTCTTTTTTATTTTTTTTTTTGGTTTAAGGAGCTACTTGTACTGCCTATTTACCAAGCATGTTCACTTCCTGCCTGGAACAGAATGACCTGGAGGAATTGCTGAAACAATGAGTTATTGCCCTTAAAAATCTACTGGCTGCCACAGCCTCCTCTGTAAAATCTCATTTGCTTGCTTATTCCACCTTGTAGTTTTCTAATATAAATGAGAATGAAAACTGCTCGCTGAGGCCTTTCAGGACCTACCCTGGCTAAAGTCCACTAGGGATATCCCCTCCCTGTCATTTCCACTGGTGTCACAGCGCTTTCTCCATAAAGACCTCACACACATATTCTCACGGACTTTTTACGTGGGTCCTGGGATTCTGGACTGTAGTCCTCATGATTGCACCGGTAGGGCTCTTACCCTCTGAGCCATCTTCCTAGCCCTGAATTACTGGGTTTTAACCTTTTAAATTTAAGCCAAAAATGATTGGTCTGTGCTGTGGTTTTTCTTGGATTTCAGATCCTGCACTGCCAGACCATCCTCTCCTTGTCTTCATGGCTAATAAAGAGTAAAGTCCTCATTGGGCTTCCTGTGCTGCCCTCTCCACAGTTGAAAATTTAGATCACCTTGGCCTAAATACAGCAAGGACACTTTCTGACCCTCAGGCACTTTGACAGGTTTGGCTGCTTCCCCTGCGCTTTCTTATTGGTTTCTTACAGAGAAGATCCAGGGTTATTTATTAAAAGTTGTTTGAGATCTAGGCCGTAATAAATTCCAGCTTCACAAATTAACAATAACCTCATCTTTTATTGAAAATCATTAATGCTCTCAAACAATTTTAAAACTATGAAGTAACTGAATCATGATAGCAACAACTAGTAAATGGTTTCTTATTAAAGAGGCACAGCTTGAAAAGTACATTAAATGATATTAACGAATTTGACCTTCATTGCACCATAATGTTTCTTGTGTACAATTACAGGCCAATTATTTCTTTCTGACAACCTGTGTTATACAAATTCAAATGCTGTAGGTAAAAATTAAAATAATTGTTATAGTATGAATTACATTATATTAGAATTCTATTATATTAGAAAGGGAAAACATTGTTTTCCATAAATAAAAACACAGAACTTAATATGCAGATAATCAAAGGAATACAATATAATGTTTATTTGGCCACTCAGAACATATTTATAGTAGACAATAAGAGAGCTCTTGGTAAATAACAAAGAAAACAGAAAATGAAAACAAAGTCTTGTCCTCACAGAACTGCACTATATGGAGAAAATTGAAAATAGGTAGAGTCAAATATATTGTATAGAATATATGGTAAGTCATGAGAGAATATGACTGAGGTTCTGTCCAGAGGAGATAGGGTTTGAAATATTAAAATTTAAACATAACAAATTTATCATTGCTTGTATCTGATATTTAATGTCATATGAGTGTAGGTTGAAGTTCAGGAGGTAAACAAAAGGACTACATTACAATTGCACTCTGCATATGTACCATGCATTGTATCGAGGAGGAAGCTGGGTGACTAGGAGCTGGAGGAGGAAACTGGATAGACAGTGAGGAGAAGGTCTCTGCCCTGGACTGACTCTCTGAGAGTGAGAGAAGATAAGTTGAGAGAAAGAATAAAAACGTGGGATGTCTATGCATGACTGAAAATAAGTTCATATCCATATGAAATCCATTACTGAAGGGACATTGATAACCATGTAAAATCCATTAGTTTTAGCTATACAGTAGTTTTTATAAACTACTTGGTAAATGCTTGATAGAGTCTGTAGAAAATAAATAAAAAAGAGAAGGATCCAGGGAAAGATAAACCAGCAGATCATGAAAGATAAAAAGAGAAGAATGAGCAAAGCAATCTTACAAGAAAAATATACTTAACACAATGACCATACTTAGCATTTCTGATCATAATTACATCAAATATAAATGGATTAAATTCTTCAATCAAAAGACAGAGGATGAGGAATGGGTTATTAAACAGAAACCAATCAAACCAACAGAAATAAACATAGGGATAAGATCTGTTGTATGTTGCTAATAGGAGACTCACTGGTCCTTTAAGGACACAGAATGGACATGAAGACTAGGAAGAAGTTCCTGCATGTTTGGGAGACAAGGAAGAACAGGGTGGCTGTGCTTATACCAGAGGAAATGGACTATAAGTTGTAATTTATCACAAGAGACAAATGATGTCTGGAAATGGTCGATCCATCAAGAGTACATGATGCACCCAAGCTCCACTCTATAGTAAATATTAACAGAATTGTGTGACTCAGCAATGATACAGTCTAATGCCCAGCTGTCAATAGTAGACGTATTCTTCTATCCAGGCAAATTTTCTAAATAGTCTTTTAAAAAAGGGGGGTATTGCAAACACCTTTCCCAATAGACCCTGCAGACATTAACAGGGACTAGAGCCAGCAGACACATTCTCTGCAAGTATGCCCAGATAAAACTCAAAAATGGCCATCATGCTAAAAACAAGTAAACAAATGTAAGGACATTGAAATAACATTGAGTAGGTGTTCTGTGAGGGTAAAGATCAGCAAGAAGATAAAAAGATACACCAGAGGGGCACAAGGTCAAGCCAGCCAAATCCCTTCCTGGATGGGGATGGGGGACTGTGAAATTCTATCCCTACTCTGAGGAGTTATCAGCAACTGATGGCTGAGGGGAAGGCTGGGCCAGTTTTCTTCAGGGATGCAATCCTTGAGAAACTACCTAGACTTCAGGGGCGGCCTCGTGTACACCTGGCAGAAGTCAGGAGATTCAGTGGGCTGAAAAGAAAGAGCAGCTGATTCTGGAGGGAAAAGTGGCTGGGGATAGGGAAGGAATTAAATAAGAGGGAATGAGGTGGATTTGATTTTAAAAAAAATGGTTTGCTTATATGTATGAAATTCTCAAACAATTGTGTGTGTGTGTGTGTGTGTGTGTGTGTGTGTGTGTGTGTGTGCAAGCACGTGCACTTGTGAGCATGAGTGAAAATTGTATGGCACACATTTAAACAACCAAGGGGCCCAGAAGAAAGCCGAAGAAAAGCCAGAACAGATCTCCAGGCAAATGAGAGCAGAAACACAAAACACCACAGGATTCAGATGCAGCCTGTGCACCGTAAAGGAATAGAACATCCATCAAGGTCTGTGTGAAGAAGTAAGTCAGGTCTCAGGTAAGCCACAGCACTGTGTGCTCCCAACTAGTGGCTTTAGAACAGACTACACTCAAAGTTAGAAGAGGAAGAAAATAGTCAAGGTCTGTAACACCTGGAGCAGAGATTAGTAAGATGCTAGACTAAATCAGCAGAGCTGAAATTCAGATGCGTAGGGGCTAAAGTAACTATGGAGGTAGACATGTAGAGTGAATGAGGAATGGGGGAGAAAAAAACATAATCCACATCACAGAACTACAGTGGGCCACAAAGCTAACATCAGACTTAAGTGTCCGCCCATAGGTGACCCTTAAGAAACAGACTGAAGGGACACCAAAGCAAAGGCAGCTCGAGTCAGCAGCCAGGACTGTCCTGAAGCAGTGGGGGTGGGGATCACTGGTGGAGCCTTTGCCTAACACACTTGAGGGGGGAGAAGGAAGAAAGGTTGGCAGGCGGGTCAACCCTGAACACAGCAAATTTCTTTCAGTGGCAAACTCTCTAGATGCTTAAAGTAGAATAAGTGCCAGCCCTCCTCAAACTCTACCAAAAGGGTGATCAAAGGAGGATGGAATAACCCCAGACTCATTTTTACAAAGACTGTGTTGCCCTCTCACAAATGTCTAACTCAGGACTGCAAATAAATAAATATACAGTATCCACCTGCATCCATGACCATCTATACAGAAAACTGATAAAAACCCCAAAAGTTTACTTTTTCAGAAAAAAAAACCTTAGAAGAAATAGACAGCACCAGTAAAGTTGAGGGACACTAAATAAATTGTATTTTCATTTACTACTAATAATCAACCATCCAGACAAAAAAAATCTCAGAGAAAGTTGTTTACAACATAGCATAATTTATAACAAGCTAAGAGATATATTTACTCAAAGAGATAAACGATCTGTACATAGAAATCTAAGATATGGGTGAACTCTTTAATAAGCATGGGAACCTCTTGTACACTGTTGGTAGGAGGAGGAATTAGTGTGTGAGAAAAAGCCCAGATGTTTAGATACCATGGGCATTTGTAATTATCTGTACTGAGGTGGGAAGGAAATGCTCATTCTCGGAATAGGTTTATAAAGAAGGCTATTCAGAGTGGCTACCGAGTTCCCTGGAAAGACTTGCCATATTATTGGAGATGAAGGAGAAAATTCTGGGGCTTCCATTAGTCCCACTGAGCAATGAGAAGTAGAGTCCTACTCTTTGGGCTTAGGAAACAAGAGACCAGTATTAACATTGTGTGGGTGCCTCAGTTAAATCTCACAGCCTGTAGTCTGTATACAAAATCCTCATCTGCCACCCTACAGTAGCTGTAAGCACCATCTATTCTACCTTCCCCAGTTCTAAAATCCAGTCAGTGTGCATGTTCGAGAAACCAGGTATTAACCAATTTTCTAGTCATTTCAATTATGCTAACAGCCATAGTCAACCCTTAAGACATTCTTAGATATTAGCCCGGTCAATTTAGACAGATACTTCTACGGGTATTTAATTCCCACTGAGTGTTGAATTCGGAGAATGTGGGTCTTTAGAATATCAATAAATACCAAAATTACCATAAGCATACTCACATTCAGCTAAGAAATTGGGAGGTACTGGCCCATGGAGGAAGCCAGCATCCACAATCTTCAGGCTCTGTCTTCATGACATGGAGCCCCAGATTATTTCTGAGAGCCAGGCATCCTATAAGAAGGCATATTACAATCTTTGGAGCTCTCCTGTGTTTGGTTTCTGTACTCTATGGGGTGAATTCCTTGGCAACATCTGGAAGCCACAATTTCCACACTGTAATGTGTCTCTGGATCTTTGAATTGCGGAGCATCCAGTGTTTCTGTAAATTGAAATTTCCTAACATGTTATCCCCTGTGACAGGCCTTCCTGAACGGACACTTTGAAAGGCACAGGATTAAACTGCTCATTTGTCTCCTGTCTACAGTGACTTTTCCAAGCTAATAGCCTCGGATCCATCTTCCAAACCTCAACAAATGGCTGTCAGCCACTTCGCTCAGTCTTGTCCCATTATCTCCCTTGGATAATTCAGTCAGACAGTCCATATGATGCTTAATTTCTCTTTAATTCTAAAATACAATGAAATGAAGGTTCCAGGTGGGGTGGTGTTGAAAATGGCAAGCCTTGAAAGAAAGGCAAGCTGACAACAATAAAACTGATCTGAAATTCAGAACAGATGCTGTGGACATTTTATAAAGTTGGCTGCTAAAAACTTAATGCTCAAAATATAAATCATACGATGGCATCCCACCCAAAGTTTGCACCTAGAATTCTCCTGACTGACCTGTGTAAGCCTCAGCCTGTGTAGGCCTTCTTTCAGAAGTATAGGAGTAGACTGGGTATATTAGCTCTCCTGCCCTGTTCCTGAGCTCTTCCACAAGGTCCTCCACCTCGGTCCTCTGAACACACTCCATATTTCCATCTAGTAACTGGTTGGTTCTGTTACTCCAGTGAGAACATTTGCCCCATGGTTCCTATTTACATTAATATTCCATGAAATTCCAAATGCTTTCTTACAGCTGCAAAGGGGGGTGGAAGGTGGAGACATGAACACTTCACAATTCAGCTTGCCCAGATCCTGAATCGCCATAGTGACACACACATATTAAGCTGTCTTCTCACCTCCACAATGCATCATGGCACAGACCAATTCTACACATACACACACACACATACACACACAGAGACATACACACACAGACATACACAAAGACACACCCCAAATAAAATTTCTTAAGGATATAAAAATGTGAAAATAAAAATAAATGAATTTATAAGTTCTCACATATCACTCTAAATTTAGTTACTTCTCTCTACCCTAGACCATGTTTCTCCACATACAATCTCTTACCTGGATGAGCACAGTATATACCATCACCCTCTGTGCCATTTGACTGATCCCATTGCATGTGGACAATTTAATAAATAAATTAGGCAAATACATCTTTGTTTGGATGTGTCTTGCTTGGGAGACCCCCATATCCTGTGTGTTACTTCACTATCAGTGACTATAAGAGCACCTTGAATGTAATAAACACGGCCATGTATTTCTTCACTGGAGATATGCCTCAGGAATGCAGTAGATTTTTTTTATTGTTGAGTACCCCATAGAAGGTGCTTACACCCTAGATACAGCTAACAATGAAGGAGGTCTCTTTGCCCAACATCACCATCCTCCTGGAGTAGTGTTTGTGTTAGGGTGGCTCAAAGCCTGATGAGTGTGTAAGCTTTCTCAGTTCCCTTAAAGTGTCCAGGGACCATGGTCCTCTGTGTTCTCTAACTGAATGCAGTGTTCTGGGTAGTACGACACTTTGTTGAGTTTGTATTTTGACTCATTGAGATTCAGGGAGCTAAGTCAGATACGAATCTCCTCTTTACCTTGTTGTGCTGTTCATCATGATGACATTTCCAAGGAGGCTCCTGTGATTTCAAAGGTAGAAAGAGTTGTTGCCATAGTCATCCTTCATTCATTGGAAATGTCAAGGCTGCATTTTACCGATGGCTTAGGACTGCAGATTCATTCTCTGAATTGGGCAACCTGGTACCTTCATGGAAGCTGCGTTCTAAGAGTTTCAAGTGAGCATAGCAGACAGTTAAGGAAATCAGGCAAACCTTGTGCACGACGGTGTCTGACCCCTCTGAGACTGTGAAAAGATAGAAGTAGGTGTTCCGGGAAACCTGGAGGGATGTGTTTTGAAAGCAGTAACGAGAGAATGTGGTTAGATTCACAGTGGAATGTATTCTCTCCTGGACAGCCATGAGTAAAAATGACTTGTGAAGGGAACCATGTCCAAGGTAGTGAAGAGATTATGGGTTAATGGCATAGAAGCTGTCATTTTAGATTATAGTGAAAGAGGCTGATGATACCAGAAGTGCATGATGGGAAAGGCTTAGGATGGCGTGAAGGGTTTAGATGTTAACGTAGGAGTTCCCTGAGTGCTCAGAGTTCCTCAGACCAGGACTGAGTTGAAGTTCCGGTGATGGACTTGATTGATCAGAGACAAACTGTCAACAGGGAAATCAATTGAAACCGAATTCCTTTTAGTATGGAGAAAACAATGGCATTTACAATGATAGAGATCGCATTAAACATGAGAAAAGGACCTTAAGACACATGTGATTGGGTTCTGGAATACACTTTCAAGAGACTTGTGACACACAGGCCCCAGAGATCTCCCTGGGAACAGACACTGGCATTATGAAATATTCTCAGAGCCTTGAGAGACCTTTGATTGGCATCTTGTCCAGTAAACCACAGTTGCCAAGACAATTTGACAGTGTGCCCTGGCCATATTGAAATTCTAGAACACTGGAAAGTCCCTGAAGGTCTGTCTGGGCAGCCTTGAATAAGCAGGATTTGGCAGGGACTGTCTGAAACAGCTCCAGGAACATGCCCTAGACAGAAGGCAGGACTGTTGCCATCAAGCTAGAAACGGTACTGTGCATACAACACTTACCTTTCCGTTTCTCTTGAATGAGTATCTTCTACCAGAGGTAGGAATTAGATAGGAATTTGGCCTGTTAAATGCAATCTGCAGTAACAACTTACTGGCAGAATGAATGACTCTGAGGAGAAGGCACTGTACACTATCAGGCCAAGCTGGAGTTCTCCTCTGGTTTTATACTCTTAATGGTCTGAAAAAGCGCATCCCAATAACAAAGAGAAAATAAATTATATAATTAGCAATATCAGTCTGTTTTCTTATTAACCATAATAGCTTTATATTAAAATCATCTGTCTTTTGTTGTATTAGAGCCCAACAGTAATGCATTCATAATGGTGCCTGTTCAAATGGTTCACAATGGATCATTTGATTCCCACAACTTGGCAAAATTGATATGCTGCTTACTTAGTTCCTTTTTTAAAATATGCAATGTAGTGGGGCAGCATTCAGCAAACTTAATTTCTACAATGTTCAAAGGGACCCAGAGCTTAGGGAGCCATCAGAGAGGCACCCTCTGAGCTGCTCTGTAATTTGCTCTGTGACATAACCCTCCCCACAGCCCTTCAGTCTCATCCAGGTTTCAACACAGCACAGTATTCTGGGCATTGAAGCTCATGCAGACTTTGGAGATGGTTTCATCCTTAAAGATGAGCAGGAGCTCATAAAAGTTATCTTCAATTTATTATCCAACTTCCTGTCTTACGATGGCATTAATGTCTTTAGCAAGTTTGAAAACTCACCTGTATTTGTTTCTTTCTCCCTTCCCCAGTACTGTAGAAGCCTGGCTTTCTTTTAGTGTACATTGTTCTTAAGAGTAAAATATAAGCAGGGCAGTGGTAGTGCACACCTTTAATCCCAGCACAAGGAAGCAGAGGCAGGCAGATCTCTGTGAGTTCGAGGCCAGCCTAGTCTACAAGAGTTAGTTCTAGGACAGGCTCCAAAGCTACAGAAAAACCCTGTCTCGAAAAAACAAAAGACAAACAAAAAAAAAAGGAAAATATAAATAATAATTGGACAGGGATTTGTCACTGCCCAGCCTAGTTTGAACACCAGTCCTAAAGCCATGTTTCCTTCTGAGCTGGAGTCCAAATATCTCAGACACGTCAAAAAGTATTTTAATGGATTTGTGCCCACTCTCTCAATTTTTACAGTGTTATACACAGGTATACATAGCATTAACAAATATAGTACAGGGCAAACTCAGAAGGAGGTTACAAAACCTAGAGTTCTAGGGTCAGGAATTTTTAATGATCATTGTCTCAGGTTCCCATACCCCAGGAATTTGGGAAAGCAAATCCTTAGTCACAGAAATAGAGACACAGCCAAGGAGATTCCACCTGCCTTGGTCCAGGGAGGAGAACTGGGTATGCCTAAAGGAGTCTCCGTCTGTTTTGTTGGGTTTTTTTTTTTTGTGCCTTTTTTTTTTTACCCACATAGGGTCAAACTTACCTTTCATGAGGCTGGAGGCATGGACCATGGATGTGCAGCATCCAGGAGTATGTGCACTCTGAGGAAACATTCCTGCTTCTGTAGCTGAGCATCCCAGGTATTTCCCCTGAATTTGCCTTAGGTCTTTTAACCCCTGTACTTGTATTTCTTGGTCTGACCCCTTCTACAAACATAGAATGCTAACAGCCTCATTCTGGGAGATACAGAAGATACAGATGAACTGGAGCACCCAGCAGGTATGACTGAGACAACACCTCACAATTAATAAGAACCCAGAAACAGAAATTGGGGTTCAACTTGAAGGTCAGAAAAGCAAACAGCCAGCCACAGGCTCTTATCTCTATCTCAGTCTGAAACGGCCATCCCACCTCCAGGAATCTCAGATTGAGACTGTGAATGAGAGCTGTCTCCTCCTGTCTTGTATTCCTCTCTAGGGCTGGGATTAAAGGTGTGCACCACTACTGCCCGGTTTCTATGGCAAACCAGTGTGGCTCCTGGGATTTAAGGTGTATGTGACCACTGCCTGGTCTGGAAGGCTGACTAGTGCAGCTGTTTTACTGTCTGATCTTTGGGCAGCTTTATTTATTAAAACACAAATGAAATATCACTACACATGGCTAAAGCAGACCCCGCCTCTAGAAACCGAGCCATTATCCAGGCAAGCCCCTCTGAGGTCTCCACTTCCATTTGTCACAACATTAGTACACTGCCATGTGGAAAACTCTGGAAACTTCTCAGATGCTTGCACCATCTCTCTTCACGACAGAAGAGAATCGCTGAGGTGGCAAAATGCATCATTCCCGCCAGGCCCTCCAGTGCAGCACACATCCCAACAGGATCTTTTTTGAAGAGGAACCAAACAGTAGTGTCGCCTCCGGGACTGACATTTAAAAGATCTAAATGGCCTTCATCCGCACCTGTGATTCTGTTTTCAGTCAGGCTGCAGGGCAAGAAGACATGCCAAGGCCTATAAGCCAGTCACATACTTTCCGAAGGTGTGTTAATAACATCTATGAGACATCTGGGTTGAAATTAAGTTCTTGCTTCAGCAAGGTTGTTTTGTGTTATTAGAGTAGACCTCGATGAGAAACTAAACATGCTTTCTAAACCAAGCAAAGTTAAGACAGAGAGCCAAGGAAGAACCTTACCTTAGTTAGAAGTCCTCACATGGGACATTGGGTACCCAAGGGTCAGAGCCTTTGCCTAACCTACAAGCCAAGTTTTAAACCCATGTTCCCACAGGGAGGTGCCCCAGGGCTCAATCAATTATGGTGGGGAAATAACAGCTGTGTGTAGCATAAAGACACGAAGTCAAAGGCTTGGTTAGCATTCTCCTGATGCTACCTATAACCATGTGGTATTAGTCCAACCTCATATCAAATCAGATCGAGTGTTTCTTTTCTTTCAATTTTTTTTAAACGAATGTAATAGTAAATACTGCATTTAGTATCTCCCCTGAATCAAGTCCTTTCCACTTACAGGCAGGGTGCGCCTTCTGTGTTTTCCTTCTTGGAGCACATACTCCAGCCGTGGTTTGAAGTTGTGACCCTCTGTGATTCAAGACTGGGGTTAGGCTGGTCTACTGTAGGATCCTATTCTTTGGGAGGCCTCTATTGAGAAGAGCAATCATGAGAGCAGAGCAAAACCAAACGTTCTCTCTGGCCAAGAATCCTGAAAACCTTTATCTCACAAATGAACGAATGTCAAGAATTTCTACAAATGTCTCAGGAGGAGACCAAGTTGTTTATCTGCCCCTACGACCAGACTTGGTAATTAGATTAGGAACAAACTATTTTGGTGGGTTTATCAGTAGTACCCCAGAGTTTACAGTCTATCTGAAGCTGCCTAGCCCAGGCCACATGTATTCCGTCACACACCTCCAGTCTGGTAGTGAATCTCAGTCCGTGCTTCTCATTCACACTGCCTCTTAATCACTGTGATAAAATGAGTGTGGGGGATCTTGTTCAACTCTCTGCTGAGAACATTTTCTTTGAGATGTTAGCACAATCCACCGATAAGTCATACATAGCCAGACAGTTCTCACAAATGAAACTAAAATGAAGATCTACTAATGATTCTGTTACACTCTAGGTACGCCTATTACTTGCCAACGAAATAAACACATACAGATCTAAACTACTGCACTAAAGTAATTCGCCTAGGATTGAACTTTGGCATTCTCTCCAGTTATAATTTTTATTAAATATTAAATATGTATTTTATAACATTTAATGTCTCATTAAGGTCACAAAATGCATATAAATTATGTTGACTGAAAGCATTAACTTTTAAAGGATTATGATCAAAGTGAATAATTTTTTGCTGTTTCTAACACAAATTGTCAACTTGGTATTTGCTGTACAAGATCAGATGTCTGGGTCAGATGACGGGCAGATCACTATGGCAGTACACAGATACAAAGGGTTATTATTTTGCACAGTGGGGTGCAAAAAGGTGAGGGTCTGGCTCCGAGGGATGCAGATGTCTATAATATTTTGCCTTGTTGCTAACTAATGCACTTGGAGAATGTTTTTAACCTTTCTCAACCACTTTCCCTTATCTGTAAAATGGTAACTGCAAGATCTGCTGGTCACGTATTGAAGAGTTTCAGTAGCCACAGCCAAGAGCTGCAGCTTGCCCGCATTGGGTCAGCTGCACCCTCATGAGTTACAGCTCTGGTAGACTGCACAGGAAGGCTCTGCCCTGATGTTTTTGGTTTATGTGCAATCTTAAAATGCCATGTTTCCTTAAACGTGCATTACGTTCCTTGAGCATACAATAGATAGCTTGTGTTTCTGAGTACGTGACATTCAGAGTATAATTTTCCTCTAGGGGGTTTTCATTAACAAAAGTTGGTTCGTGTCCTGTGGACAAAAAGATATATCTGAAAAGAGATGAGAAGTTGACTGAGGTGGATGTCTTCATCACCACTCAGGGTCATGGTGATGTCTGAGACTGGGTTTCTGTTGGGTCCCACTTCTGGGTTCAGACTCTGAAGCAGCCACCTTCTGTATTGATGTTCATGGCTCCAGATATCACGAAGGGCCCAGAGGACAGGTTCTTACAGAATTGTCCCCCACCTCACTGACTAACACTAGGGAGAACTGGTCCTGCCCCTCGCTGGCTGCAGCTCTCTGGAGAGAGGGTCTTCCACCTCTCCCGGGCAGCATAATGGAGCTGTGTAATGAAGATATCATGACAATGGAAAAATCAGGCTGTCCTAGTGATGCCAGATCTGGAATATCAGGAGAGTATCCACAGCAGGGACAGTGCACAGTAGCCAGAGTCAAGACATAGAAGAAGCTGAAATAAGTAGGTGCTGAGCTATTAGTCCATGCCTTATCAATAAAAGAGTGCCAAGTCACTACCATGTACACACCAACCAGTCCATGAAGCTCTCAGAGATAACAATAGAAAAGAACAATAAACATAAATACTAACTGTCTGAACTGAGAAGCAGCACAGCCCACATCCCCAATGCTGAAGAAACCCTGTTGGCTTTCTTTCAGGATGTTGAAACCCACGTGTGTTGTCCCCATTGGGTTACGTCATGAGCAGGAAATTGTGATTAATAGAAGCAGTGCCAAAACTTGCCAAACACAGTGGTTAACCACACATAAAGGGAAAAAGACATGTCAGGGTAAAGAAAAGTGTCCCAGGAATTCAGAATTTGGATCAAATGCCATCAAATACCGTAACTGTATGTGAAGACAGCAGCTCTCTGTCACCAATGTCAGTGTGTCTCTGTCTCATGAGACTAATTGCTTACATAAATTATAATATTTCTGGGCATTGATTCACTGACTAATGATAGCTGTAACACAATTATTATGTTAAACTTTGAGAGCTGAGTTTATTTGTATCTTATTCTTACAGGGTAATTTATCTTGACTAGTCTGAAAACACCTAGGCTTGACATAGGCAGAAAAAAAATCAGCGTTGAACATTTAATAAAGATGTGAGTGTAGGCAGGACATGAACATGCAGTCATGTTAAAACTGATCAGGTATCCTAATCCTTCATCTCTCCATGTTTAAACATCTCATGTAGGTTTCCTATAGATGACTGTAGGAGATTCTCAATCTGGCTAAGTAGAGGAGGAAGGTAGGAGTGACAGAGGACAGCCATTTATCACACCTAGATAGGGTTGTTACAGAGGCCCCTCCATGCAGCCTATGTTAAGGTAGGTGCCTTTGTGTCTTATAAAATGTAAGGTCTGCCTGGTAAAATGCCAAGCCTCGGTAAGACCTCATCCCACCCTTTGTCATTTGAAGACCCAAAAGACTTGCCGAGCCCCTACACGATGCATTTCTAAGTTACAGAAATTGTGCATGGATCTTGAGTGACTTTCAGTAACTGTCTACCAGGTGGTCCCCAAAGGGGCGGAGCATCAATGAAAAGATGTTAGCCGGGGGATGGTGTGCGCTTTCCTAAGCCTGCCTGTCTAGGCTCAGAGACAGCTCACCTGTGAGATACATCTGGTGAAGACAATCTGAAGACAAGTGTGGAAAACCTGGAGATACATTGGTCCCGATGCCAGGAAGAAGAACAGCGCATGAAGATATCCTTCTTCACTTCTCTTCAGACTTGGAGAAACTCAGTGAGCAGGTACTGACAGCAGGGTTGAGTGTTCAGCACCAATGATGCAGAGGAAAAGGAAGGAAGTACGAGCCATTAAAAGAACATAACAAAGGCTGGGAAATAATGTCACTATCTATAGAATCAAATGCTACTGGGCAAGGGGCTGAAAATGCGGCCACTTCCACATGGCGAGGACACTGTTTAGGGATTCGTTGAGGCTTCTAGTTCTTGATAAAGACATCGCAGAGATCTGGTTACCTAGAATACAAGTCTAGGAAAGTGAATTTTTGTTTAATCACAGCCTAGTTTTTAAATATGTTCATAGCAGCATTGTTTGTAATAGCCAGAACCTGGAAACAACCTAGATGCCCTTCAATGGAAGAATGGATGAAGAAAGTATGGAATATATACCTATTAGAGTACTACTCAGCAGTAAAAAACAATGACTTCTTGAATTTTGCATGCAAATGGATGGAAATAGAAAACACTATCCTGAGTGAGGTAAGCCAGACCCAAAAAGAGGAACATGGGATGTACTCAGTCATATTTGGTTTCTAGCCATAAATCAAGGACATTGAGCCTATAATTAGTGATTCTAGAGAAGCTAAATAAGGAGAACCCAAAGAAAAACATATAGGCATCCTCCTGAATAATAACCTTCATCAGGCGATGAAAGGAGACAGAGATCCACATTGGAGCACCGGACAGAAATCTCAAGGTCCAAATCAGAAGCAGAAGGAGAGAGAGCACAAGCAAGGAACTCAGGACCGCGAAGGGTGCATCCACACACTAAGACAATGGGGATGTTCTATTGGGAACTCACCAAGGCCAGCTGGCCTGGGTCTGAAAAAGCATGGGATAAAACCGGACTAGCTGAACATAGCGGACAATGAGGAAGAATGGGAACTCAAGAACAATCGCAGTGGGTTTTTGATCCTACTGCACATACTGGCTTTGGGGGAGCCTAGGCAGTTTGGATGCTCAACT
Organism: Microtus pennsylvanicus; assembly: GCF_037038515.1. NCBI lineage: Eukaryota > Metazoa > Chordata > Mammalia > Rodentia > Cricetidae > Microtus > Microtus pennsylvanicus. The sequence continues at coordinate 63,447,192 of NC_134587.1, read as the reverse complement.
TACTAGACCTGGATGGAGGTGGGGGTACCTTGGACTTCCCTCAGGGCAGGGAACCCTGATTGCTCTTCGGGCTGATGAGGGAGGAGGACTTGATTGGGGAAGAGGTAGGGAAATGGGAGGCGGTGGCGGGGAGGAGGCAGAAATCTTTAATAAATAAATAAATAAATAAATAAAAATTTTATTCCATTGTTACTGGAATTTGGGGGAATTCCTTCATAGTAAGCAGATGATAACAAGGAAATTGGTTTTCCCCACTTGGTGTTTTTATTGTTTCAATTAATAATAATAATAAACCCGTAAGAATGGATCAAACAGAATTTCGAGGACAAGTTTGAAAGAAAAATGGGATACGGCTGGCAAGCTGTAAACCTCAGCAGCTTCCCAGAGGAGGGTGATGGAAGAGGGAAGGGAAAATGCTGTCTTTTAAACCAGCATGGATTTCCACCCCATGGCAGAAGGCAGCCTCAAGGAGAGGGTGGGGGAGTGGCTTAAGAGAAAGTGAGGAGCCTAAAGTATCAGAAAGAAGGGAGCAGAATAGAAATGTGGACAGACCCAGCTTGGCAGGTAGAGACTGTGCTGGGAGCAGAAGCTTAGAGAAGGAAGAAAGAGTCGCTCAATAAAGGGATATTTTATTTCCTTAGCATGGCTTACAGTGAACGTGCCTTCCTCGAAAGTGGTCCCTTAGCAACGTCAGGGAGGAAACCTCCCTGGAACTCTAGGTCTCTACCCAGGCCTATCTACTTGGCTAGAGGGAGTTTTCCCTTCATGGACCTTGTGCTGGTCAGTTTTGTCAGCCTGGCACAAGTCGGGGTCACCAGAGAAGAGGGAGCCTTAACTGAGGAAGTGACTCCATAAGATCAGGCTTAAGGGAGTTAAGCATGTAAGGCATTTTCTTATTTAGCGATTGATGTGGGAGGGCCCAGAGGGTCCAGCCCATTGTGGGCGGTGCCCCTCCTGGATTGGTGGTCCTGAGGAAGCACTGCTTGAGAAAGCCAGTAAGCAGCACCCCTCCATGGCCTCTGCAGCAGCTGCTGGCTCCAGGTTCCTGCCCTGCCGGAGTGTCCGCCTTCATTCACTGCTTTTGATGACGAACTGTTAAATGGAAGCATAAGGGAAATAAATCTTTCCCTCCCCAGTTTGTTTTTGGTCATAGTGGTTCAACAAAGCAATAGTAACTCTAACGAGGATAGGCCTTTATTTCTCCTCTACCAACCATCAGAAGTTATGACATAAGGAAAACCATCTCATCCACAGAGGCTAAGAGAAAGGTGCCAGTCTCAGGCTGGGCTCCCTTCAGATTGAGAGTATTGCTTGTGCTCAGATGATGCTTATATTGCTTGCAAGAGTTTTCTCTGACCTCTGTCTTCATGTTCTCCACAGTTTGATGCTGGATGCCCAGGTTGGTTGTGGTAGTTAGAGACCTCAGTGATTTCAACATGGTGATATCCTTTTCCCTGTGGACCATGTCTGTAAATTCACCATTCAACCGCTAAGACGATTTGCCGAGCCGGGCTCTGTATACCAGAGGGAATCCTCCTGTCCTGTATGATTGGATTTGGATTTTATGTTTTCATTTCGTGATTATGTAAGTCTCTGTGACCACATACCATATTGTCAGCATGAATGCCTTATTTGTATTGCGTTTAAGATCCCACAGGCTGTGAAAGACACTGTTTTAATATCCTCGAGCTAATGAGAAAAGAAGTGGAGGCAAATATGCCTTGTCAATGACTCATCTGAGCCAAAGGGAGGCAAACGATATCACACAGCTTTTCCTGAAAGAGATTTCTGCAACTTTGGTAAACCCTCAGGGAAGAACCATCAGTTTGATAAAAGGTATTGATAACAATATTATTATAATGGGTCTGATGACAGTGCGGTATGGCAGTCAGTTAAAGCTGACAATTTAGCGGAGTCACTTTCTGTGTGTGTGTGTGTGTGTGTGTGTGTGTGTGTGTGTGTGTGTGTGTGTTTGAGGCCAGCTTCAAGAAACTTCCTCCTTTTCTACAGTCCTTTTTCGGTCAGAGTCTGTGGTGAAGCTGGAAATTGGCAATTTTATTCAGTCCAACTTAGAAGAATGCGCCTGTCTTGCACGGTCCCTGCCCCTGAAGTTACAAGCACACACACCCACAGCTGACTTGTACGGGAGTGCTGGAGATCTGAACTCAGTTCTTTCCACTTGCACAGCAAACATTTTACCCACATAGCCATCTGGCTGGCTCTTCACCAGTATTTTACTCTTACTGTATGCCACAGCTCTGTAGGACCATTGGTTGCCTCTTTCATTTGGATGCTTAGAAAGTACTTTCTGGTCCTCACGGAGAGGTTTTTCAGGTTCATTCCAACTCAGAGGGCTCTGGGTTACATGTCTGAATTACACAGTGTCTTTAGCAATAGGAACTCACTTTCCATCTTTGAGTGGTAACCAATGGCAACAGCAATTTGGGAGTCTCTTAGGCCTGATCAACAAGGAAAAAAAGGATTTAATATATCTGGTATTGGGGATTTCATTAAGTGATCTTTGGATTTTGGAAGGCACACCATTTGCCCATTTTCTAAAGAAAATTCTTCAATAATTTGTTTGAACATGTTTCTCCAATACAAGTTTTCATTGTTAGCCTGAAGTGCTTCAGAAGGCTTAGCCTTGTGGAATCACCATGACCTTCAGTCTTGGTTCTATAGATGCTCTTGGTTTGGCTCAAGAGAGTAGGCAGAATCTAGAACCAGTCTTTACTTTTGGGAGATAAATTTCTAGAATGACTATTTTTAGACATCAATAAGACACACAATATAAAGAGTTTTTTTTTCTCATGGGCATCATGCTATTTCTTAACCAGTGTTAATTAATCTATAGGCTTGGAGCCACTCCCTGGGGCATATCTAACCAGAAGTGTCCTGGTAATCTACCCCAATCCATAAAATCCTCTGTGTTCTGAAGAGTAGGCATCCCTCAATGCTGTGTACCAATCCCAGGATCTAAGGTATAAGCTCCATGATCTAAGGTATAGGGCTCACCTGAAGGACTCATCTTGCAAAGGTGCATCTCCACCTTGTACTGACATCCAGGCTACCTGGGGCAAGAGCCGTACTGTTAATTCTGATCCAGCTTTTCTACAGAGAAACCTGAGATCCTGTAGAGCTCAGGAGCTGGAACCATGGCACTCCCTGAAAGAACAGCCCGTGTGAAGCACCACATTATAGTAGATGATCCTTGAATGCATGAGCTGTGAATTAATAATTATGAATAATCAAGCAGACCAACTGGGAAGAAACACAAAATCTTAAACTATACATTTTTGTGTATAAAACACAACACTAAAAATTGCCATGGATTGCTTTCTGTAACTTTGCTGATGAAACATGTTTGTATTTCAGAAGCAAAAGCCCTGGTATTCATGCTAGATGTGCTTAGGGTCCTTGGGGAAATATTTGTCTCATAAGGAAGAATACAGCACTAATAATCCCGATTTTCTGTTTTCTTTCTGTTGGGATTTAAATCATGTGGATCTCTAATACATTAACCCCAGGGACAATATACAGTGCAGCTGCAGAGTGTCCCATGTAGTGTAGCAAATAAGACCCTACCTTGTGTGCCACACCAGCGCTTGCGACTTCAGTCATTATTACTCATGATAATAAGAACAGTACACAAGTTAATATCACAAAACACAATGTCACTATCAGGCAGCAGATATTTTTCTGTGTTACAACCCACAGTTGTAACTTAAAAATCAATTATTTTAATTAAAGCATTTTCTTTCTATAAAGGAACTATTACTGGCATCTGTGAATGTATGACTTTGAGATGAACTTAATATAAATGGTTCGTAATCGATGTTTGGTGGGCAGACAGATGTCTTGCAGCACAATAGAGGTGGGATGTGGTGGTCTGAAGGAGAATGACCCCATAGGCCCAAAGATTTGAATGCTTGGTCCCCAGTTGGTGGAACTGCTTGAGAAGTATTAGGAGGCGTGGCCTCATAGAGGGAGCTATGTTACTGGTACTGGTTTTAAGATCTCAAAAGGCTCCTGTCATTCTGAGTCACTTACTCTGTCTTGTGCTTGTGGATCAAGACGTGAGCTCTCTGCTGTTCCCGCCTGTGCTGTACATTGCTCCACCATCATAGGCTCTAACCTTCTAAAGCTCTAAGCCCTCACTAGATCCTCTCTTTTTTAAAGTTTCCTTGGCCACTGGGAAAAGCCTTGGCTGTCTAATGGTGCCTGACCTGGTATGCTATCTCCAGAATGCCAGAGCTAATTGAGGTCTCAAGCGCACTCTCTGATGCTGGCTTAAACCCAATAGGAGAGTCACCATGGAGTCTCCCCATTCCAACCTTCATCATTACAAAACTTGTGTTATCATACAGTGTACATTTGTGTGCTAACAACCCACTGTAATTCTAGGATTTATATGACAGTGTGCAAATAATGTTCTTTATGAATAGAACCAGGGCACATCCTTGCCGGCTAATCTAAATCACGGTGCCTAAGTATTTAACAGCCACGTGAACTTCTAATTGACACTGGAAGCAAAGGGTGATCCCTCTGCAGTTCCAGTTAAGCAGGAAAGAAGTTTCCATGGTGAGAGATAGGAAGGAGGACCTGAGCCCTTTCCAATCAGTGTCTGCTCTCCGCTAACACTGCAGACTTATCAGGCGAGAGCACTGAGCATGTATTGCCCTGTAAATAGCCCCATGCAGACAACAAATCAATAAAAAGCAGAAACTTACTTTGGGTGCACTCGAGGGAAAAAGGAAATGCCTTTGACAAAATTTTAAGAAGATAAATTGGAACTATGTCTCCAGTTGTAAGACTAAGTCTTGGGGTTGTAAAATTGCATTTACTTTTATTAAGCGGACAGAAATGTATGCCGCTGTTTAGTATGGTCAGACAGAAATCATAGAGGGTGTGCTCCTACCACCATGTAATACCCGGTTTCTGCAAGAAGTGAACTGAACACATGGCTACAATTCCCAGGCATGGGGATAGAATCAAATCAAGGTCACACACACAGGAAAAAAGGGTAGCTGCCTGTCTTGGTTCAAAAACATTTTAAATTTTCAGCTGATTATAAAAATGGAATTTTATAAATACTTTGATCAACCTTTTTACGTTAATGTCCACAGTGAGAACTGAAGCGTCATCTTGGTTAGCATAGATTGCTCGAAGGTTTTCTTAAGCCTTTAGAAGGTCCTACAATTTGAGGACCTTCTAAAAAATTTAAATATCACAGTGGTTATGAAAAACATTTTAGATAAAAATAGGTCACAATAAATCACTCATATTTAAAGATCTGAAAATAAAAATCTTTAAAAACACATTATGTATGCTCTATTAGCAGACATGTAAGAAAAATTGAAACTGTCTTTTCAGAATACCCTTGACATTCCCCATAATTTGGTCCCTCACATCCCTGTGAGACTATGGCGTCACTGTACCTTTTCCAGAGACAATAGTCAGGTCACTGTGGCTTTCCCCAGAATCCATGAGCAAGCCTGGTTAACCGTGTCACTGTTATTGACAAGTCCTTTTCAGGGTGACAGCTGAAAGAGGATCAAGATGCCACGCGTCTTTTTAGCGCTCTCATCAGGCGGTGAAGCTCATTTCACAGAGCAGTGGCTGGCTCTGCCCCGCCAGCTCTCTCCATCCCTACTCCCGCCCAGAACACAGTCTCTCACACTGACACCTCTGACTTTAAACACGAGCATCTACATTGTGTTCAGTCTGCAAGCAGTCCATGCGACTTCTTCCACGATGATGACGGCAACTTGCTGTACATAGAAATAATGGAAGACAAGACCACACATATACACACACAACGTTTCTGATAAGTACATCTTTGTCCCTTTGTTTTAGGCTCAACATTCTACTACTTGCCAAAAAAAAGTAGCGAATGAATTCTGACAGATGGAAATCCATGCTGCTGAGGGAACGTTAGTCAGTTGTGTTAAAAGTATTCTGTACTTTTATCTTTATCTTTTTTTCTCTCTCATAAAAATATCCCCAAGATAAACTTTTGCAGAACTGAGCAATACCTGTAGAGCAGGGCTCTGAAGCCAAAACCTCATGCACTTCAAGAACCACACCCTTAGGTTCCTAGGTGAAGTAGCCTAGAACATAATTCCTTCTTGTGCCATCTCTAAGAGATTTGTTTGGACTGTTTTCCTTCACCGTGACTGTGGTAAGCCACGAGGAGCAACTAGATAGGCCACCAAATGTCCAGGGGTCGGAGTAAATGCCATACCTCAGAGCTTTGGCTTAATGGTATGAAATGTATTTAATGTGTAGGGAACAGACTGAATTCATCCCTCTTCTTGAGCTGTTTCTTTCATTTTCGAATATTACCTTGTAGGGGACATTGTCTTCATTGGCTAAGCACAAAGAAGGAACAGTGTCCATATGTGTTCTAACGCTTTCCCAGATCTGTTCAGCCTGTGAGTTAGCTAACTTTCCCAGTAATATTCAAATACCTCAGGTTAAAAAATCTGAAGCTTTGTCATTATGGTACTTCAGAGAATGTCAGTTTTATAAGTAACTGGCCTTTGTGAAGCAACCTTGTCTTGATTTGCAAGGGGAATTAAAGATTGCAGAAGTAAGTGATGTGCCCATGTCTCATAGTTGTTGATTTAGAGAAATTAAACTGACCAAGTCACAGAGGCAAAGAGTAATGGGCAAAGTCTCTGGGTTTCAAAACTGGGGAGATCTGGTTCAGCCCCCCAGTACACTATGCCACAGCCTTCAACTTGCTAACCCGTGAAGTAGCCATTCATCCATCTCCCACAATCATGTCTTAAGAGTCATATGACAGCCACATTCCAGTGACATCTATAAAATATTTCTTTGAGTTGTTGGGCCTATGACTCCAGTCATTAAAAGGCTGGAGCAGGCAGACCACAAGGCCAAGTAACTTCAACCTTGTCTTCAAAATATTTAAATGTGGGGCTGGAGGTAACCCAAAGGTTAAGAGTGTGTACTGCTCTCCTGGGGACTCAGGTTCAGCTCTCAGGGCCCACATTGGTAGCTCAGAACTCCATCTGATGCCCCTGGCCTTTTTGGGCACCTGCACTGCCATGCACACACCTCCACACGCATACAAATCAAAAACAATAACAATAGATGCTTGAAAATTTGTAAATGTTTTCCTTGTACTCGGCACATGCTCTTACTCAGAATAAACACGGTAGCTTATACGTTTATTGGCTGTAAAGCATTTATAACCAACGCAATACACAAACAATGTAGTGTCTGACTCACTGCAAGCTTCTAAGAACAAAGATCTCCAACATGTACACATGTGTGTGCTAAATTTTCTATCTTATTGTTTTAATATGATAGTCTCACTGTGGTTTTGTGTGGTACTGATGTGTAAAATCACAGCATGCAGGAGGCTCTGCTAGGTGGTTTCTGATAATGAGGCCAGTGTGTGCTACATGGTGAAGCCCTGTCTAAAAACAACTAAGCACAACCCTGAACAACAATCACAGAAAAGAGTATTCATCTAGAGTCAAACAGTTAAACTTTGGGATTGAAGATCAGCATAGACTCTTTGGTATGGGGAATGGACCAGGCCCTACTTTCCTGTAACTGTTATGAAAATCGTATTCATTATGTTTTGTCCAGCGAGAGGTAATTTTTATATCCAGGTTTTGTATCTTGTCACAGTGATAAGTGTTGAATTAGGACTAAACATTCAAGTCCGAACCTGGAGAGATCTGAGCCACTGTTCTCAGGCAGAAGCAGTCAGTGCTTTCCAGAGCCCAGGTGATGTCAGTTCCCAGGACCCACCCAGATCAAGCCAGGAGAGGCTCAGGGTTGATTCTGAGTAAGGGAGCACATGACACGCTGCACGCATGCCCAGCTAACACTCAGGTCACTCTGTGCTGCACGCCAACACAAGGACTTGAAAGGATGCAGTCTTCCACTTAGACTCTTGGCCTCCAGAAATGTAGGAACAGTTCCGTGTTGTTTGTTTACCCCATGTGTGTCACTACGTTGTTGCAAGCATATCTACCATAGCCTTTTGCATGAAGTCCTTTTGGAGCTTTGTCTCAGATGCTCCTGATACAGAGTTTCTCAACCTGTGGCTTGTGACCCCTTTGGGGATCAAACGACTCCTTCACAGGAGTCACCTGTCAGATATCCTGCATATCAGATATTTATAATTCATAAAAGTAACAAAATTATAGTTATGAAGTATCAATGAAAATAATTTTATGATTGGGGGTCACCACAATATGAGCAACTATATTAAATGATCTTAGCATTAGGGAGGTTGAGACCCACTGTCCTAATAGTCTTAAGCCCTCCCTCCTAGGCATATATGTGCACCCCACCCAACACATACCCCAACTGACTCTTAACCCAGATTCTCAAAGGAAGCAGGTACTGTGCTCAGTGAAGAGACCTGCGACCAGGGTACCCTGATGCTGAGGCCATCTCCACTGGCTGGCAAAACACCTTCCAAGTGGTCCACATGCCATCGGTGTGCACGGAATTAATGTGCAACTCCCCATTATGGGTTAGGTTTTTCAAGTATATTAAGTTTAGCAACTAGGAAAATGTCAGATGTTTCTTTGCGGTTTGGATCAATAACAGAATTTCTTGTTATTGAGAGTAAAATTGAGTCTCCCGTAAGGATTCAAAATACCATAAAAAAGTTATTGTCCAAATAGATGAGGATAAATGATGACAGTACATTTTCAACATCATATAATTTTTCCTAAAATAAAGCCTCGAAAGATGCAACAGTAATTTATCAATTTGAAAATTAGCTCAGGAATACTTTTGAGCTTCGCTAATGCTTCAGTATGAGAACAAGGCAAGGTTGCAGGGGTGTCAGAACTCAAAAGGAATGGGAAGGCAGCTGCAATTGTATTTCATCTGCTTTTGGAACTTAAAGAGGCATTGTTCATGCTTAATCTAACCATGTCTTAGTACCTGTAGCCCAGATTGTGTAGAAAGCCACGGTGGATCACAGTCACCAGACCCTCCTTTCTTGGAGCTGAGTGGAATCACATTCTAATGAACTTCATAGAACTTCTTATTGACAAAACTTAAAAGCAAAATCTAACCAAGTTTATTTTAATATCATAAAACTTGACTGTGACATCTTTTCCTTGAATCTAAATACTGGCACCTTTTGGCGATACCATGCCTAGAAAAAAACTTTTAAATGTCATTTATTTCTGATGTAATTGAGATTTCATTTTAATTGATTATTTCTTATAAACAAAGTTTGGAAAATTTCATCTTAAATAATCTTTGTTTCATTTATAAGCTGATTTTTTTATTTATGAGTTTTTGAAAATAAGACTTGGAAGATGCAGCCTGTTAATCTTTGATGGTCAGAAAATAAAATGTGCGTAAGGTCTTAGCTCAGGTAGGATACTGAAGAAGACTCTGATCATGGCAGTTCCTTGGGTTTGTGATAAAATAGGCCAACTTTAATTTGCATAGAACGGAACTGAAAGAAGGTGAACATTCATTTAAGCAGAATGCTGCCAGCAACATTGACACCATTGGCATCAAGGTATGAGTTTACCTGTGATAAAAATCCCCATCAATGCTGGTGACTATTGAAAGAACATTTTAATATTATGAAATTACTGAATATTATGAGCACAGGTGATTCTTTGACAAACCACCCCAGCCTCTGCTCCATTGGAAAAGGACATGTGACAGTTTTGCCAGTTGTCCTGGGGGCAGGGACTGGATTGGGTATCCAGCTCACAATCCCATCTTCATCCTGGCAGCCTCTCTGTCCCTCTCAGTGCACAACAGCATCAATACTCAACACGAGAGAGCACTTGACCTTGCCTGTATCACAAAGATCTTGTTAGAATATGCAGCTGGGCCATTATCAGCTCAGCTTTTTCCAGCTGGTACTCCATCCGAGGAGAGGCCTGGCAAGGTCGGAGGGGGCTCGCTTTGGCTCTTTGTGTTTTCTCTGAACTTGCAGATGATACCCGCCTCTGTTCACACCCTTTTAATTATGTATTCTGCACAGTTACCATGCATTAAGGTGAAAAGAGAATGAGCCCCTCCATCAACCTTGTTATGGCTCATCCCAATGTGAGTCACCAGCCCTGTACTCTTGGGTAACATTCTCCAATAAGGTCATATTAACTAGAGCTCTTGTGCCAGTGTGTTTGGTGACATTTGGCTTTAGTAGCCTAAAAATAGCTTCAGCTTCAAAGTTTCAGGTTAGCCATGATTCAGCCTGTGTCTAATGGCAAGTATTCTGTGCAAAAGTACTTGTTATCCAGGGTACCTTGTGTCGACAAACTATCATTTGTTTTTAATGATATGATGCTTTAGGACAGTGATGACTACTTACTACAGTCCTGTCTTGTCTTTTTCCTCCATTAATTTCTATGCTAGACTCTGGACTCTGACAATCAGACTACTAACAAGTCGAGTCTCATTTTAAGTATGTATTGTCCTTAAGAGGACGATTCTGGAGGAAGGAGCAATATTTCCATGGTTGACAACACTCACTGTTCTTAAAAGAGTAAGAGTTCAGTTGTCAGCACCCAAATCAGATAGCTCACAACCACCTCTAACTACAGTTCCAGAGGGTCCAACACCTCCAGGGGTACCTGACTCATACATACAACCCCTCCCCCCAATATACACAATTAAAAATAAAAAGAGGATTATTTTTAAAATCCCAAGTTTACTCACCTGGGTTATTTTCACTTATCTGACTCACATAGAAATATGAAAGAGAATGTAATTGTCTCTTCTGCTCCTTCCTGGCACAAATGAAGAAATTAACCACATAGAAACAGACTGTCTCCTAAGCCACAACCTGCTCACATGCAGAGGCACCATGAAGATGAGAACCTTCTGACTGGTAAGCATTTGTTTTCTCCTCCAGCTGTGGTTGCCATGTACCTCAGTCACAGATGCACATAACCACAGATGGTTCTAGAATGGCGTTCTGGCCCCCGTGCTGGAGACCCTCTTAAAAGTTTTAAGACATTGTTTCCATGTCCTCACCAACAGAAGTTCTTATCTAATTGGTTAGGCAAAAATCTAAACCTTGGTGTTAGTGAGCAAATGATTTTAGCACGCAACTGGAAGTACTATAAACCAGAACCAACAGATCCCAACTGTGAGAATGTATTCCACCACAGTGTGTTTGTGTGTGTGTGTGTGTGTGTGTGTGTGTGTGTGTGTGTGTGTGAATGTGTGTGTGAGTCAGTGTGTGTGTGTGTATGTGTGTGTGAGAGAGAGTGAACGTGTGTGTGTATGTGTGTGATAACACAAAACATTACATTCTGTAACCAGTTGTCAAGTCTTCTGGACCTAGTCTGTGAACTTCGTCTGCCTGTATCTTCACTGCCTCCCCCTGTAGGATGGAGGAGCATCAGATCCTTGGCTGAATGCTTATTGGATGACTGCATCCTGAGCTTCAGTACTGAGCAGCCAATGAGGCGAGGGATATTGCAGTCAGTTTTGGACATCAATCTCTTACCCAAACTTCTATCCAAAAAAACCCTTCATGTCTTTAAGTCCAGGTCTTCTACAGAGAGTAGGGATAAAGCTGGTTGCCTCAAAGTACCATGGGAGAGGTTGTTAGTGAATATCTAACAAGTGGCCTTAATCAGTATCATTAGTAGGAGTCAGTGTGCTAAATCCTTGGGCAGAACGGGTCCCACTGAGGACAGCTGCATCTATTTGCTAGGGTATTGCCTGCATCTTCTACTTGACCTCCTCAGCATTTCTGAAGAGCATCCAGACTGTGTATGGCCCACCTCCCTATTTCTCTTCTGTCTTGCCAGGACAAGGCTGCTGAATGAATTAATATTCTAGGTCATTGTAATCATGGCCAGAAGAACACAAGTAACCATGTTGCTTTAGACAAATAAGAATAACATAAATGATAAGGATGATCTCCCTGGTGAGATTAAGGCTCAAAGTAACATAGCTACAACAGATCTCAAACATATTCTGAAACACCAACCAAAGAATACACAGCTATACAAAGTAGTCAGGGGAGAAACTGTTCCATTACAATAGTGGGAGCCTCAGAAAGTCAGCTTCAGGATGCAAATGAGCTTCGTCCCCACCCCTACTTCCCATGAATGACAAAAGAAGGTGGGGTGTGCCTGAAGCTTCATGAGCTCATGCATGGCTATCTGTGTTTGAGAAAGATGGAGTTAGAACCAGGAGTTGGCAAGGAATGGAGTCATTAGTGGTTGGACCTCTGACCATCTAAGCAGCAGACGTTCATTCCAGCAAGTTCCCACCTGGCTCCATATTCTAATTGCATTAACCCACGATGCAGCTGTCCCTTCTTCTTAATCCTCTGGGAAAGATGATGATCATATAGCTTATATTTTCAGTAGAAATGTGTACTGGAGCTTTTTGCTAACATAATTTATAGGACCCTGCTGTCAACTATTGTCCTTACAATGACTGCTTTGGCAGCTCTACGTTTCTACACTTTCACTTGACAACAGACATGCCACCATGCGCACCAGTAAATGACGATAAATGCCTGCAGAGATCAGATTGATTCTACGTTCCACACCTGTTAGAGTCCCCGTGGCTTTTCCTGTGAATTCTCTAGAATAAACGGCCTCCTCCGGAGAATCATCTGTACATTCCTTGGACATGCCTCCTAACTGTTTGACGACAGTGTTCTGGCGTTCCACGTTGCTTGTCTCCTCACTGAACTCAGATAATCCCAGAATGCCATATAGCTTTTATGTCTGAAGACTTTAAAATGTCACATGTGCTCTTCCTGCCTCATCTTCTTTCATCCAATGCACCAGCAGGTACTCTGAGCTCAGAGTTCTCAATGTAATATAAATATTTTCCCCCACTTCTCTGTGGCTCTTGTCTTAATCCAAACAGTTTGGAGCACTTGTTTGTCTCCTGGCCTTTTCCCCACCCCACTACTCCATAGCATGTTCCCCAGGACCGTTCATGTGTTTGTCTCCTTGTTAACTCTCAAAGTTCTTCGGCGATTTAGTCTGATCTTAGACTGATCTTCCTATATATAGGCAGGCTAACCTAGAATTAGATCCTTTTTGGAATTTTTCTATGGGCAAGTTGTCACCTTCAGGGCTCCCTTGAAGCAAATGTTCAGTTTAAATAGTCCCTTGTGTGGTCGCCCCTGAATCCTCCCTGAACCCATCAGTTGACACATCTCTGAATCCGTATTCTGAGACTGGCCCTTCTTTGCTCCCTTTCGCGCTGTCAACATATCCTACCACTCATGGGAGCATTGTGTTCTTGTTTCTGTAGTGTCTGCTGCTGTCTATGTATAACAGCTGTTGTGCAAGAGGCTGTGGGGGTTGCAGATCTCCAGGGAGAAAGAGCTGGTTCCTTGGGAAGCCCTTTCTTCCAAGCTAAGCTACAAAGTAAATTGCCCCTGTGGGAATTAAGCTGTTGATGATGTTTCTAAGAAGCCCCCCCCCCTTAGGATATGCAGCAAAGCTTGACACATAAGGGGCTTCTTTCCTGTCTTCAGCAGAAACTAACGAAGAGCTGACACTAAATTTACACAACCAAGTCTGCAAAAGGCATGAGATCTGTGTTTTCTGATGTCTCAGGGTGACCCGGGAAGGAAGCCTGCAATCATGGTAGGAACTAGAGGAAGATGATTTCTCTAAGCCACACCCTGGATCCAAGTAAGCCATCTGTAGTCCCAGCAGGCAGGATTGGCTCTCTGTCCCAGGTGGCCAAGGACCTCTGCTATTTTAGGAATGAATGAATCTATCTTTATCCTTTTCTAATTTGTATGAAGGTGAGGGTGGTCTGTGGACTGACCATGGGGCACATGCACTCATAGAAGGAAGAGTGGCCGAATGTCACTCCCAGGGAGGTAGACAATCCTGAGTGCAAGCAGCAAGGGCCTTGGCCACAGGGAGTTTGCAATATGGGAAAGAGACCTGGCATGCTGTCCTAAGGAGGCTGGCTGCAGCCATACCCTGCTTCTGAGCACACTCAACTCACAGAAGTGTTTCCAGAAGAGTACAGATTATCTTCTGGCCAGATCTATTTGTGCCCAAGATCATTAGCTGCCCATCCTCATTCTGTTTCAAGTGAATGCTGTCTGCCTTCCTAACACACAGAGCTGCCAAGTTCCCATTAGACTCTAGCCCCACAAGCTTAGGTGTCCATTCACGCTTCAACCACATCACAATGGCTCAGACTTGTCTTGCTTTCTCTGATTCCCTAATGGTAAAAGCAAAGCCTCTGACATTGGAAGGAGAGATGGGTGATGGAGGATGGGAGGAATAAAGCTCGCAGAAAATGAATCGCAAGGGGAATGTATGTGGGAGACTCAATGTGTAGCTAATACGTTTCCATCAGAGCCTACCAGGAGGTTCTGTAAGAGGAAATCCGGGTCCTTAGAAACCACTGTCTAAGTGACCAAACTGTGTCACCTGTGAGGTCACCTGGGATACATTTCACCTGTCTGTCCAGAGCTTTTCATGTTCAGAACAGGTTGGGAAGAGCTTGTTAACCAGGCATTAGAGAAGGTTGCAAAGAAAGGTGTGGAAGCAGCTGAGAGGGGGGCATCTTGCCAACACTGTGCCTGGCTCTGTGCCCGGGCTACAGAATTGAAAATGAACACTGAAGCAATTGGGGGAACCTAAGACACACTTTCAGCTTCCAGATGTGTGTGTGTGAGAGAGAGAGGAAGAGAGAGAGGAGAGAGAGAGACAGAAAGAAAGAGAGAGGGAGCGGGAGGAGAGAGAAAGAGAAAGAGAGAGAGAGAGAGAGAGAGAGAGAGAGAGAGAGAGAGAGAGAGAGAGAGAGAAGCCTGACCCATACTTAACTGTATATTTCATATAAGGATAATTTTCAAATTCTCCACCAGCCACTACCTTTCAACCACAGTTCTCAGATATTAAAACTGTGGATTTCAAAAGCAATCATTTAAAGGACAAGTTTGCATGAAAAGGAATTACTGCTGAATGCACAACAGTCAGATGTATTTTCTCAAGTATAAAAAACTGTGAGCAGTTGGGCGGTGGTGGCACACGCCTTTAATCCTAGTGCTCAGAAGCAGAGGCAGGCGGAGCTCTGTGAGTTCGAGGCCAGCCTCATCTACAAGAGCTAGTTCCAGGACAGGCTCCAAAGCTACACAGAGAAACCCTGTCTTGAAAAACGAACCAAACAACAACAACAACAAAACCTATGAGCATTAAGGGCTATGTAAGCAAGTGAGCAAGTGATAGGGACGCCATGATAAATACACACAGCAGTGAATAGTGGAATTAGAAGGGGTTCAGGGCCTGATCCGACAGGATGGATGAGGTGCTTTGAGTTAGGAGTTTAACAGAGGTCGGGACAGTGCCCCTCATCATCCTGAAAATTGAAGTCTAGAATCAGTGTGGTTTTTATAATCAAGAGTATTTTTTAGGACACCTATGCGAGGCCCCTGTAGGCCTTGCAAGTTTGTGCTCCTATCTTGATTCTCAATACTGATATCAGGGTTGAGAGAAGGGAAGCAGAAATTGCTAGAAGGTCTTGCTGTCTGGAGAGACCGAAGAAGGTGGGAAAATCCCATTAGCACCTGCTGTCCTTTAAACCCTGTTGTTCAAAGCAAGTTCACGAGCATGTTTACATGGATCAGTAAGGCCATTGTGTGAAAGAAAGTGCACAGTTTTAATTTTTAAAAACAGTAAACTTGTTTGTCAAAAGTATTAGCTTTGTGGGACTGTTTGGTCTCAGGACTGTGGCTACAGGCACTCACGGTGTTCTCTTCTGCCGTTTTCATTTTGACCACAGTTTTAGGTGAGGAAAATGAGGAGTTAATTAAAATAGTTTTCCTATATCTAAAATGTTTCCATTTATAATTATATCATACTTTCTAACTTAATCTTAATATTGATAATGTGCCGGTTAGCTTTCATCAACTTGACACAAACTGGGTTTATCTGAGAAGAGGCAGCCTCAGCAGAAAAAGTATCTCCATGTCCTATAGCCAAGCCTGTGGTGCATTCTCTTGACTGATGACTAATCTAGGAGAGACCAGCCCACTGTGGGTAGTGTTACCACCGAGCAGGTGGTCCTGGGTTCTATAAGAAAGGAGGCTGAGTAAGTCATGGGGAGCAAGGCAGTAAGCAGCACCCCTCCATCTCCTCTGCTTCTGTTCCTGCCTCGGGGTCTTTGTTTGACTGTCCTCATTGATAGACTGCGATAGGGATGTATAAGTTGAATAAACCCTTTGCTCCCCAAGTTGTTTATGGTCAGTGTTTTATCACAGTTAGGTAGAGTCATTAATGTAAGTAATAAGACAGTTGCTGTGCTTAAAGTACTGCAAAGCTTCTTTCAGGGAAGTAGACAGTGCAGTCCGTAGTAGCAACTTTCAGTAGCAGAACCAGGGATGGAGACTGTACCTGTTGTGTTCCTGTATCCTCAAAGGCCACAAGAGTGCCTGACCCCTCACGGGACTACACGAGTTCTGTTGATGAAGCAAAGACCTGAAGGAAGGATCAGAGCATTTTCTGTGTCCCCTGAGAATCTACCTTCTTGCCCCCTTCCTACTTTGCCCTCCTTGGTTCCTCATCTCTCTCTCCCCCTCCCATCACTTATATCCTTCTCTGGCTTCCCCTGTCTCTTTGAATCTATGCTCCCAGGACTTGTGACTCACCTCCCAACCCATGCAGGACCACACAGGGTAACCAGGGATCATGGAATTGTGCTTGTTCAGAGACTAGGCTATATGGCTTATTTCCTCTGGCAACTGGAGAGGGAAAGACCCTGTGAAACTCAAATTCTGACATTGAGATACACTGCAAGGACTAGAGAAACAGTGTGATGGTAAGGTGCTTAATAACTATGCACAGAGCTCTGTGATATATATATATATGTGTGTGTGTGTGTGTGTGTGTGTGTGTGTGCTCATATATATATATACATATGTATATAGGCATGTGTGTATATAAGTATATATACATACATATATGTGTGTATGTATGTGTATATGCATATGTATATACCAAGAAAGAAGATGATGCTGAAAATACAAAGAATGTGTGGATCTTAAGGCAACAACTTGTTTTGATTCTGATGAGAGAGTTCTGGAAGAAGGCTTTGAAATGTTAGAGGCAATTGAGCAGCCATCCCAGAACAAGACAAGGAAAGCAGTAGAGGGGATTCCAGAGGAGGAAATGTGCAGCTACCCAGATGGATGAACTGTGAAGACCAGTGAGGTCTTCAGGCAGAAGACAATGAGACACATAGTATGAATTTGGCCCGACCTGGGGCAGTGAGGCACCCCAGTCTCTGTGGTGGATGCTCCCCACCTCACACGGCAGCTGGTAGAAGTGGAGACATGTTATGAGTTTGAAGAGTTAGAAAAGCCTGCTAGGATGTAGTTGGAGTGAATACAATATAGAATTTGATTAAGTCACAGTGGGGAAATTTAAAACTTGAAAAGCAAGCATTGTAATTTTAACTGATTGCAAAGAGATGTAGAAAAGAGAATCTAGATCCAGATTAGGCAAACCAGAAAACCAGGTGAGACTCTAGAGATGGTGCTGGGTTAGATGCTGTTCATCACATCACCAACTCTCACCCTCTCTGCTCTCTCTCTCTCTCTCTCTCTCTCTCTCTCTCTCTCTCTCTCTCTCTCTCTCCATCCTCTCTCTCTTTGCTCTCTCTCTCCCCCTCTCTCTCTGCCCTCTGTCTCTCTCTCTGCCCCCCTCTCTGCCCTCTCTCTCTCTCTCTCTGCCCTCTCTCTCTGCCCTCTCTCTCTCTGCCCTTTCTCTCTCTCTCTTTCTCTCTCTCTGCCCTCTCTCTCCCTCTCTCTTTCTCTCTCTCTGCCCTCTCTCTTCCTCTCTCTTTCTCTCTCTGCCCTTTCTCTCTCTTTCTCTCTCTCTCTGCCCTCTCTCTCTTTCTCTCTCTGCCCTTTCTCTCTCTTCCCCCTCTCTCTCTTTAAAGAACCTCAAAGCGATGCTCCCAAATCAAATTGCCTCCCTGTTCACACTTCCCTTGCCAGAAGCAATTGCTCTATCACGGCCATTTTCACCCTAAGTGACTCTGTCTGGCAATACGGCCAATATTTTACTCTTTTTAGGGATTCAGAGCCTGAATCTTGACACAACCAAAAGCAGCATTCACTTGGAGCTGAGAGGTGGGTCCTTCTCCCACCTAAGGATGCAGTGTTGCTTGAATGGGTCTATGAGCTCCTTGACACTCCTCTAGGGATTGCAGTCACATTGGGCCAGTGGCCATACTGTAAACAAATGGATGAGGAGATGTGGAGGAGCTGTAGAGACCATGCCCTCTTCAATAGCTTAAGAGAAGGTGTTCCAGTGATCTACTGGAAAAGACGAAAAAAAGGCAGAAGTCCAAGTCAGGGGCTACAGGACATACCATGTACAGAAAACTTAAATGTTTGCCACGACTGCTAAAATTTGTGTTGGGTGGAATAACATCCTCTCATTTTGTTTGGATAACCAAAAATAGAATCAGGTAAACAGTTCTGTTTAGAGACATGATTCCTAATGCCACCTGGATGGCGATGAGCTTCCAATCCTGCCAGGATTAGGTCCATTGAGAATTAAATGTGGAGGGAAGTACTTCGGGAAGAGGTGGACCTTTTCTCTGAGTTCCAGTTAATCTGGTGATGGCCTAATTTGTTTTTGGCCTTCATGATATATACCATTTAGTTCATGGAGCAAACTTCAATGATCCTAACTACATTAATTCTTGTAAAATTAAAAATAGCAATAAATGCCTTTTTAGGTAAAATCATGCAACAGTTTACACAAAAAACCACACGGTCAATGATGCACCCAAATATTTTATAATATTGTTAACTAACTCTACCATAGTAGTAATTTATGAATAAGATATCATGAGTGATATAATTTAAAGTCTATTATAGTATTCATTAGTTTAAAACCACCAACATTCAAATTTAAAAAGTGACACATAGCCACTGATCAAGTTTTGACTGGTCATTTTCTTTATATATAGCCACATAGAAAATATTTTATATTGCCTTGGGCTTTTGGGCTGTGGGGTAATTTTGAAAGGTTGCTGTTTCTTGACATTTTCTGGAGGCATGAGATTCTTAGAATGAATAAAATCTTCACAATGGTCTGGGGGTAGGTGGGTGGGGGCACAGAACGACAGGCAGCCAGCCAGAGAAGACACCCTGATGATGTCAGCCCTTAGCTGCTCTCCAAGTTGAATCTCCCCACCTGTGTTCTCTTCTCCCTCGGGTTCCAGGGTCAGTGTGAGATTTAGTTGTGATTAAGGGTGAGGATGGCTTTGTGAAGCATTGCTTGTATCAGGGTTTAGCCAAGCATGGAGTCTCAAAGTCCTCCTGTGACCATCCTCACTTCCTGTACTATCTGTCAGCCTGGCACGTTTGTTCCCAAACCTACCTGTACTGGTTACTTTTCTTGTGACTAAGCCCAAATACCTGTGAAGGATATTTGACTCATGTTTTGAAGGTGTATACTCCCTTTCAGCAAGCAAGGTCTGGCAAGGGAAGCAGGTCCCGTTCTCATCTGTAGTCAGGGAGTAGGAAGAGATGCAAATTGGTGCCTACCTGGCTTTTGCCTGTTGTCTTTTTATTTGGTCCTGGATCCTATCCCATGTCATTGTACCATCAACGCTCAAGGTGGTTTTCTCCCCACTCAATTAAACCTCTCAGAAATACCTTAACAGACATACTCAGATATAGGCCCTCACTCATTCCTTAGACCTTACTTAATCCAACCAAGTCTATAATCAAAGTGATCTATTGCATAACCCTAGACTTTATAATTCCCTTGGAGTCCTTACAGAATTTCCCCAAATCTGTTAAACTCTTGGCTCTGGAGAGAGTGTAGATTAAAACCGGTCATAGAAGGAGATGCAGAAGGCTAGGCTCAGGCAGCTTCCAAATACGCAGCTCCTCTGGCCCTCATGCCATGGAGCCAGGATGCATTAACCTTCCAGCACAGATGTGGGACAAAGTGCATGGAGTTCTTCCAAGCAGGGAAGCATGCCCAGGCTTCAGTGTCCAGAGATTATGTTGGAGCCTCATTACAGAGGCATGGCTGCTTGATTCAATGCCACATGGTTGTTGAGCTCAAAGATTCCAGGCTCACTGATAGTACATGAACAAGTCTCTATCTCAACTCACACCGTTGATCTTTACAGCATGGCCAACCCCTACTGAGATCCGGCCAGCTCTCATGAGACCTTTCTTGATATATCTGGAACAGAGGATCCCTTGATAAAACAAGCCCCCATGTGCTATGAAAAAGATCCCCTCCCAGATGTTCGATCAAATCTCTGCGTTCAATGCCTATTTTTCTGCATGCCTATGGATACAATGCCTATGGTATTATTTCTAGAGAACGTTATATGAAATGCTGAATCCTAAGGTGCTTTATATATGAAGAATAAGAACTCTTAGTAGCTGACAGAGAATGCCATGCTGAAGGAAAGAGTAGAAAGCATGGCTAGATGACTGCCATGGCTTATTTATTCATCTGTTGAAGATTGAGGGGTGCTCTCAGCAGTGGAGGGCTGAGTCATGTGTTTGTACACAGGGTCGATCACTCTGCCCAGTGCTCTTGATTTAGTGCATGTGAGCAAGTGTGACTTAATCCTGCAATCACGTGGACTGTGAAAAAGCTTCCCTTAGGCTCCATCTTCAGGGGAGATGCTGGGATACCATGAGTCTGTTTCTTAGAGAGGAAGCTAATGCTGGATTTTCTGTCCAGTTCCTCTGTCTACCTTATTTGTCACTGTCTCTCAAGTCCCTCATACCATGTGCAATTTTATCTTATCAGGCATACACCTGATGTTCCTGGAAACTCTTGTTTCGTAAAAAACAAAATTCATCCTAGAAAGCACATTCCTTATTATATTCTAAGTAGAAATACATTGACATGTATAGCATTTCGTTGGGTTATGATATTAACAGTCATTTTGGAAATGGGGTTTAACTCCAGACTGTTTTAGCTGGGATAATGCAGGACAGTGGAGAAACAGGTCTAGCACCAGTGTATGACTTGTCTTGATGCTGGTACCAAAGAACTGACACAAAAGAGGAAGAGGTTGTTGTGGCTCACAGCATGAGAGGAGGTCACCTGTCACAGCAGGGACTGAGGTAGCCTGCAGGTGAGGCACCAGGTCACATCACATGTCCAGTCAAGCAGTAGAGAGGTGAATGCTAGTGTTCAGCTTGGCTTCTCCTGTTTATGTGGCACGGACCCCAGGCGCTGCAATGGTACATCCCACAGTTAGAATGACTTCTCCCTCTTTATTTAGTGTCCTATAGAAACCCCATCACTGACATGAAATGTATCCTGGGTAGACGCAACACATGCACGCGCGCGCGCGCGCACACACACACACACACACACACCCCTCTACTGTACACAGGCAGCGAATCCATGACAGACCAAAGTAATGATATCACAAAGTCCAAATTTGGGAACCAATAAGTCTTTATTGGGGTCACTAAACAAAGGTGCATGAATGGCCGCTTCCTTAAAAGGAGAACTCAAAAGCAGCTGCTTGGCCATAAAGTCCATCCCAGCACAGGTGATCCTACATCCGGTCAATTTGGAAAATTAACTATCATAATAATAAGAGTGGGACTGCAGAGATGGCTCAGAGGTTCAAAGCGCTGGCTGCTCTTCCAGAGGTGCTGAGTTCAGTTCCCAGCAACCACATAAACGCTCACAACCATCTATAATAAGAACTGGAGCCCACTTCTGGCAGATTGCCATATACATGCTAAATAAATAAATAAATCTTTAAAAAATTAATAATAACAAGAATGATGAATATTTAGAATGCATAGAGATAAGTAGTTTCTCAAGCAGATACTGTGGCAGTTAGCAAAACTGCCTTTTAATAGTGTGTCAATGCCTAGGTCTGAGCTGGTGTTCTTGTTAAGTGTGCTACTGATGTTTTCAAGTGGTTAGACTTGTGTTCTAAAGATACTATCCCACCTATAACCTGTACTGGAGCAAAGATTATCAGTGTTGAGGAAGGCAGTGTGTAGGGTGCGTTCCAAATCTTTGTTATGAAATCGAGGTCAAACATGAAATTTCCCAACGATTTTTTTTTCTAAAGAGCAGACCCTTTGAAGTGGTTATTCAAATTCATGAAGTCCTGGGGATATGGCAGAGTTCACCCCACTCTGTAGGCTTCATTTAAAAAAAAAAAAGCCCAGTGTAACTTTCACTTTGAACTGTCGGTTGAGGCTGTGGCAACAGTCACTGGGTCCCAAAATTCATAGCATTGGCCAAAAAGAAAAAAAAAGACATGAAGAAAAACAACTCTGTATGTATATATCCCTAGTGAAAGTCAAAGTTACAAACCAGACTATTAAAATTCAGTGTGGCAGCCATAAATTCTGACTTCACAGAGGCAAACTTTAAAATGTGATTTCCACAAAAATTCACGCAAGTTCCTTTGAGGGGCAACTACTTCCTGCAGGGGGTGTGGAACAGACAGATCCCCTTGGAGGTGCTTGCCGAGAACCGAACACTGGCCACTTCTCAGGGCTGTGGTTTTTCTTCTACAACTGACAGTTTCTTCCTTGATGGAAAATTTAGTTATTCTGTAGAACAAGCTCTTGAATTCTCCTTACAACAAAGGGTGTCCTTTCTTCTCTGTCTCTCTGTCTTTCTGTATCTCTCTCTCCTCCCCTCTCTCTCTTATGTTTAAAGAGAGATGAACTATCAAATAGCAAACACTTGTGTATTATGAAGAACCGAACAAGTACTGTGGTAAACTCCACTCAGTGAGGCCCTCGAGACCAGCTCTACTGAGTGGACTCCACCTAAGCCTACCCAGAAGCCACCTGTACCCAGCACAGGACACACCAGGGTCAAAGGACAGCTTGAACATCTCAGGGCAACAGGCAGGCAGGTAGGCCCTGGCTGGAGAACTCAGTATCCATAGAGTAGGATACCCTAGCCCCTGGCTGGGGGACTCAGTATCCATAGAGTAGCAAGTCACATAGTTTCTACGAGGCTTCTCCTTGCAGTCTTGCTTCACTGCTCTTCCAAATATAGACCCAGGTCTGAAAACCAAGGAGCTTGTTCTCATAGTGTTCTTTTTAAACCCATCGAAGCAGAGGTGAGAAGGAAGGAGGGCCTTCCTACCTCCATAATTAGAGAAAGCCTCCTGATATTCGAGGCCCGGTATAATCATTACTCCATGTGTGAGTCTTTCTCTTAATGACACCACCTAGGGTGAATCAATTAATTGCTCCCTAGCAATTCCAGCACCTGGTTCACGAACCTCATGTAATTATCTCATCATTTTGTGCTAAATCAGTAGACAACTTGGTCTTTTTCACTTTGACCAAGGAACTATATGTTAGTCATTTTTTAAAAGTTCTATATGAAGGAAAGAAAGAGGCCCTGTAGAAAGTTATCTATAGGGAGTGTGTGTGTGTGTGTGTGTGTGTGTGTGTGTGTGTGTGTGTGTTCATCACTATATGTGAATGTTTAACTGTGCAGACATTCATCCTATGCGTGTGCGAGTCCAAGGACAGTCTTGGGTACTGGTCTTCACTTCCCATTTTTGGGGGACAGGTTCTGCATATGCCAAGCAAGATGGCCCCAGAGTCCTGGGGAGTCCCTGTTTCTACCTCCCACCTCCTTGTAGGAGCTCTGGAATTACAAACACTCAACAGTACACCCTTTGCTTTTATCTGAGTTCATGACATTTGAACTTGGGTTCTCACTCTTGTGTAGCAAATACTGTATCCACTGAGCAAAGCCACAGCCACCAATATACATGTGTATAATTACATCTATAAGAGGCAGTGCAGAGAAACATAGAAAGAAAATGACCAATGAAATAGCTCAGCAGGCAAAGGCGCCTTCCACCAAGGCTGACCCTCTACCTGCCTTCTATCCCTAGGTGATTCACACAATAGAAGAAAAAGTCAAGTTCCACAGAACTGTGCTCTGGCCTCCACATACATGTTATAGCATGTACAAACCCCCACAGATGCACTATGCCCCCCATAGGTAAATAAAATGTAGTTTAGCAAAAGCACACGTGGATACCTGAGGAGGCCAGTAGAGGGTGCTGTATCTCTGGGAACTGGAATAATAGACTATTGTGGGTACCCAGTGTGGGTGCTGGGAATTAACTCTGGTCTTCTGCAAAAACAACATGTTCTCTAACTGCTGAGCTGTCTCTTCAGCCCCGAATTTCTTACCTTAAAATAAATTACAGTGTATTAAAGCATCCCTTAGTGATAGTGTTTTAGTTGATATGCGTGGGTTGCTTGGAAACTCAGCCTGGATCAGGTGGCCACTTCTTGAAGTTTGTCCTCTCCAGGTCTTTCCTCTTCCTCTTTAGTCGATTCTCCTTTGCTTCCTCTCTCTCTCTCTCTTTTCTCTTCCATTGTCCAGATTCAGTCTCCTAATGCCTGAAAATTTGACTGCACATTTGACCATGGGAGTACCATGGAGGTCAAGAGAAGCACAGAATGATCTAGCAGAGACAGGCAGCAAGGTTGCTCACCAAAGTCCACGATAGCTTTGTGTCTCAAAATTCCACCCACATACCTCTAAGATGTACCAATTTTGACGCCTTCTCTTTTGAGAAGAGTATTCTGCAACACAGGCGTTAAAACAGCAGGAATTATAAGAATGAAAGTAGCTGGAAGACATACCATTTATCTCAAAGAAAGCAGCAAAAAGATGCAGAGCTTGCTATTAATATTTAATTTTACCAAATGATTGACCTACTGTTTGGGGGCTTAAAATATTGTTGTTGGGGGTTTTAAGGCTTTTTACGCCTGGAGTGTAAGAATTTGTCACCCCATGCCTTTATATTATGGAAGGAAATTTTGTTGTTTTCCCATGTACTCCTTGGTGATTACAAAAATAATTGATATCTGACAGGGAAAGAAACAAGGCAAATGTTAATGAAAAAGAGAGAGACTTTCTCTGAGAGCAAGTGAATAAGTAAGAAATAAGTCAACAAATTCAATTTACTTGCTTTTCTCTTACAACCAGATGATTTGCTCATTGAGAGGAACTGGTCACCACAGTTCGAATAGACTGAAGAGCAATTTATTAGCCTGCCTAAAACAATCTGTCAATTACTGATCCAGTGTTGAGCAGCCCACTGCCGCCTGCAGCTTTTCCTAAAGGGTTCAGATGGTCTGTACTCAGAATCCCATTTAAGAGAGATCCTGACCAATGCTTCTGAGGCTGGGTACCTGCCTCCTGCTAGGTCCCGTGACAACAGCTATGCCCAAGACCATAGCCTGTGGTGGCTTGTGGTGGTTTCCTTTTTTATCTCTGTCTCTTTGCTTTAGTTTCTTCTCCTTCCTTCCAGAAAGATTAAGTAAGAATGGGCACTAAAGCAGGAGATGAGAAATGTCAGGGAACATAATTAAGGTCTACTCCTAACTACATGCTATTTGCATTTCAGTGAGAGGAGACAGGGAACAGTGGCTTTTTAACAAGAGCTAGGCAGCATCTCATGATGTAGTCTGTACACGAGGGAAAGATGACAGGCTAGGAGGATCACAAAGACAAGTGTTCAGAGGACAGAGCCAACAGAGACTAGGCCACCAACCAATGAGCCAGGAAAACAAGGGCATGGTCTTCTGTCACTACTGGTTGGCGAAGAGTGATGAGATCCAAAAGGGGGGGGGGGGCATTGGATTGAACAACAGGAAACAAGGTTGGCACTGGGGAGTTTCAGATGGTGGGTGGATGAATAAATGAGAGTTGGGAGGCTTTTTTGTTTGCAGGATTTCATACTCGGGATGTGCATGAGGTCCTGTGATGCTCTGGTTGATAAAAGCCCACAGATTCAAAGCAATGAGGCAATGTTGTATTTAGCAAGAGAGTTGGGTTAAAGGAGGATATTTTAGGATTACAGAGATAGATAATTGAGTGGTGAATTAAAGACACAGGGAGAGGGATCTGTGCAGCGGACTGAGAGAGCACAGAGCCAGGACGGACCCACACAGGCCTGCACATGGTTGAGCAGATCACCACCGGGCACTCTGCATCCAGGATGCTCCCACCATCTCCTTCAAGTCTTCCCTTTAAAACACAATGAAATATATTTGCACAAAAATGTTAGGAAGCTTGAACTGCCTCCAGAGTTCTGCCTGTGAATTCTCTCAGTAGCACACAACTGGAGTCGCCCTCCTGGGGTGTTGGGCCATTTAGCTGGCAGGCAGGCAGGCAGCATTTTTCAGTCCTGGGAGTCAATTCTCTCCTACCTTATGGTGTGTACCCATTTGCATCACAGACTTTCGCTTATTCATCTGCTTGCTTATGTTAAGGACTCCAGCTCTAGTGAAGACAGTTTAGCTCCTGGGCCAGATGGTTGCATGCACTCTTTAAGGCACAGAAACCCAGATGTCTGTGACAGTGCCCTTCTGGCCAACCATGCTATTGCCACATCCCCAGTCCCTCTTCAGAACCCTCACTCCAGCCACCCTGTACCCCCTGAGCAGTGTCCCTGATCCCTGATCCCAGGCTCCACTTCCCTCTTTCCGCCATCCTTCACCAATCCTTTTCAGAAAGGGGGCGGGGTGTTTCCACCAAAATTAAACTTTTACGTCCAAAGAAACTTAAGTTTATCAGTCTAGATTTCTTTTTTCTGTCCCTAAATATAGAGTCCATTCATCTAACAGATTTAATCTTGTATATAGAGGGCTAAGAGTGTATGCCACTAAACCCATCCGGGTCTCTAAAAGAAGGTTCAGTGTCAAATTCTAGTATTCTAAGGCTGGCTTGGTTGATGTTTGTGTAAATATACACTTTGCAAAGACGTGCACACATTTGTAAGACTGTGTTTGCCTATGTATATTCTGCACAACACTCGTTAGTGTTTTTAAATGGAAAGAGGCATGCTTTCTAAACACCATTTCAGAAGATGGCAGCTTTTCATTATATCACTGCTAATAAATGACTGTGGAGTTAGAGCTTGAATGACTGCAATTAGACACAGGGAGTTCAGGAGCTCTTGAAACAGTGTCTGATTTTCAGACACCTAGTCACATATACATCATAAGTCACGCGATAAAAACTTGCACTAAAAAGCCCCTCCCTTCGAAATTAAATTCTGTCTTTGTCTTCGTGTTGAAATGATGGACATTGGACAATCAGACTACACATGTCCAAGGAGGGG
This sequence comes from Microtus pennsylvanicus, assembly GCF_037038515.1. Taxonomy (NCBI): domain Eukaryota; kingdom Metazoa; phylum Chordata; class Mammalia; order Rodentia; family Cricetidae; genus Microtus; species Microtus pennsylvanicus. Next base: position 63,420,081 of record NC_134587.1, on the reverse strand, counting down.
TATAAAACAAAAAAAATGAGCTAAGTAAATTCAGAGAATAATTGATTTAGATTTTATGAACTGAGAACTATATTAATCCCATCAATTAATCAATTTTAAAGTACTAAGAAAATAAAATAACACCCAAATGTTGAGAGAGACAGAGAGAGAGACAGACAGAGAGAGAGAGAGAGAGAGAGAGAGAGAGAGAGAGAGAGAGAGAGAGAGAGAGAGAGAGAGAGAGAGAGAGAGCAATCATGTTTGAAAAGGGTGGGAAAAGAACAATTTCCTAGTTACTGTGTGTAAAAAAGATTTCACTGAGTTTCTCTGTGCTACTGAAGGTGCAAACCGTGAGAAGTCACCCCCACTATTTATGCCATCTAGACTGAGCTGAAAATTGGTGATGGGGAGGGTCAAGACTTTCAGCCTCTGATTCTCTTTGACATTAGTTTTCTACAGTAGGAAATAGCACCTTGTTTTACAGTGAGCGTAAGAAGAAATTCGGGATGAACTCCGAAGGATACAGAGGAAAGGGAATAGCTCTGATATTGTGATAAATCAGAGAGAACGGTAAAGGACACAGGGGCAGATGGTCCAGAAAAGCTTCCTATGGTAGCAGAAATACAACCGAGCAACAGAATAAATGATTGCATATATTTATTTTAACCCAAAGAAACATCCTCAGACCCTTGTTCATGGAGGAAACAGATGCCATGGGAAAATGAAGCTGGCACCAGGAGCCTTGACTAGTAGAGACAGGCACCGCCAGCTGCTCTCAGAGCAGGAAGGTGATTTGGGAGTATTGATATGCAAATGAGCTTCCTCACTTCTCAGGATGGAAAGGCAGTGTGGTTCCAAGCTACACCATCCATCCCTCCTGCAGTGTTGCCTGGCAGAAGGGGGTCTGCCTTCCCTGGGCTAGGAGTGGGCAACACCAACAAGTGTGTGGGCCCCTGCAGGGTCTATGGCGGGCACCCACACACTTGGGTTTTTCTTGGAGCTGAATCCCATAATGGTGACAAATTCAGGCTCACAGCTTTCACAGGCTGCTTGTGGTACCTGTCTGTAGGAGCTCTACCTACAGCCCTGTCTTCAGGGCTACTTTTTTCTCTTTTGGACCCAAGACCTTTACAGAGTACTCTTCGGAATAGGTCAGGCTGCCCTGAACAAACCCCATTAGATTAACTTGAAGTCAGCTTGCCTTACCAGGAGTTTGATAAATTGGCATCATAGCTGCTAATGTTTGGGGGGACACTCTCAGCTAGTGCAATGCGCATGTCAGCCAGTGATATGTTCTGATCCAAACTGTCCACACAGCACCCTAGAAAGCAAAAACAGACCTTGTCTTTTCATGGGTGAACTAGCAAGGGGGAAGTGATCAGGCCACAAGTCTGTCACCTGACTGCCCAGCTAGGGCCTCCCAGGAGTTACATGTTCTAATGTATCATGTGGACTCTTCTTTTAACCACAATTACGATTTCTTATTGCAGGGAATCCCCCAATATACCTCTGTACCCTTCTGTTTAAATCGCAAATATCCTTTCTAAACTGCATTACAAAATTGCACACATGTAGCCTCCTTAACGTTTGGCATAGGTTCCACATGTGCATGTTATTTACTTTACTTAAAATTATAATTGACAGAAATTAAAACCAAATTTGTAGTGTTTCGTTCTCAAATGCACACTATAATGTCAACTAGAAATCCGGAACGCTTCATCCCTTAAGCCAGTTTTAACCTTTAAGAGATGTCTTCCCACCCTAAAAGAAATCTGTTCTGCTTCTCCCAGAAGGCAGAGGCTGTTTTTCTCTGAAGCCACCGAGGTCACTCGACCTCATTGCCAGAGCAGATCTGTATTTCAGTCCACTAGAAACAAAAATAGTGAGTCTGGTGTGTCTGCCAGCAATGAATGCAAACACACAGTCCCCAGCGCTCACTGGCAGACACTCCCTGGGAGCCAGGGGTGCTCCTTGTGCGCTTTTAAAAATGACATTGCTCTCTAGTTATTACTTTCTTAAAAATCCAATTTTTCCCCTGTGACAATTCTGCTAAAAAAATGATAAAGTAACCGTTGGTCCTGTTGCCAGACAGATTGTACCCTCATGCTCATAAATCAACTCTCCGAACCCCAACCATGGATCATGGTGTAGAATTCTGAAATCGTTCTTTTTTAATAATTTTGTTGTGGAGTGAGGTATATGTATATCTACCCAATGGAGCCTCTGGGGCTCCCTGCAAGGATTTGTCAGCCTCTTTACGTCAGGGCTGGGATCTGATCCTTCAAACTCGTTATGAATTTTTCACTGATTCTCTGAGAATTCTCTGCCCATCAGTCATGACTGTAATCTCACCTCAGATTGAGGCCCTGGGGAGGCTGACTCATGAGCCCGCTTCTTAAAGGGAAGAAAGGGAGACAGAGTTTTCTTAAATTAACAGTAGTATTTTAAGTTTTCTACAGGATAGTTTTTTTAATATAATGAAAATAATATTTAATCAGGCTGTGAAGAACTGAGTAGGGTTTGAATGGATTGAATCACACAGGACGGAGGCTCCTTTTCCACAATTCCCACAAAATCTGTTGGGTGCTTAGGGCAGCTGAGCACTCAGAACTTCACAATGGGTTCCAAATACTTGGGTGCATCAGGAAGTCCTGCCTTGTATGTGCTAAGTTCCTACACATCTGATTTCCACATACTTCCTGTAGCTGAGACCCAAGGCTGCCACAGAGTCAGCTCTGTGTCTGTGGTTCCCTAAGTGCAGACTCCATCAATACTGAAGAATAAAATACCGCATAGCCTCAGAACACATGCTAGACTGTCTTGTTATTTTTCCCTAAAAATATAATATGATAATGATACATGTAGCGATCACATTACATCCGCCATCTAGAGACCATTTCAGCACATGGACTGATACATAGGCTGGATGTAAGTCCCTCCCATTGCATTCCATTTCGTGGGAGGGACTTGAGTATCCCCAAGAAAGTTTGGCAAAGGCCCTAGAACTATCTGCTGTGGATCCAGGGGATGAGGGACTGTCATAGATTCAAGCATTTTCTAAGATGAAACACTTGGTGTCAGAGATTATACGGCATACCTACCTGTCCTGCCCCATCATGGGCTCTTGTTAGTAACTGTTGACTCTTACTTCAAAGCTACATTCCATAATACTCTATGATAATTTTTAAAGACTTATTCAGTTGTTTAGCTTCTTACTTGATGTGCTGGCATGCAAGCCCCCTCATGATTCAGTTATTGTATAATTATCAATAACTATCAGGCAGACGGTAATTTAATTTTTCATATAAATATAACCTTTTTTTTACTTTTAATATATTTCTTATACTAGTTTCATACTCCCTACGCACAGGATCTGGGTGCAGAGTTTTCTCTTTTTCATTAGCTAATCACACACTGACTTTAAGTTCTCTAGTCTCTTTATTTATAATTGTACATAATAGGTACAAAATAAATAACAAATAAATAAAGGCTACAAAGAATTTTCATTCTGTGAAGTAAACATCTACACACCAACAGATTGATAAAAAAAAAATAGCATTAATCTAGTTGGGAGCTGTGCACTAGAGGTCCTAGTGCTAAAAGCAAAAGGGGTTTCTAGAAGAACAGAGAGGGTTGAGTCACCCAGTAGATGATAGAGGGAAGAGACCCAGAGTCCTGGGTGGGTACTGTACAAACTCTTTGGAAAAGGAAAAAGGTGAAGTTGCTAGATCACGATGAAATTCCTTACCTGTGAAACATGAAGAGCGAAGTTATTTTGAACACAGTTGAGAAAATCAAACTCGGCAAACTAATCAATGGAGTAAGCACGTGGGTGTGCAGCTCTGAGCAAACCTTCCAGGCATCTGAGAAATTCGCATTTTACTTTGGACATGAAGTTTATGAGATGAATACTAATGATGTCCTGTTCCCATCTGTGGATGGAGCCATTCGCCGCTTACTATTTGAAGATTGATATTTCACTTTTTTTGGGGGGGAGACTCCTTTTGTTATGGGTCTGGGATAACTCACAGATTCACCACAGCAATAAATAAAATAAATAAAAAATAAATACAATAAAATTTAACGAGAAGAGACTTCTTATTTCAGTAGTGGAATCCAGTGTGGGACCAGGATTGTACCTGGCCGTGCTCCCAAGATGCGGCAGCTAGCCATATCAGCCCAAGGCTTATAAAGACAAAGCCCATGAGATGACATGTATTTTATCTATGTGAAGGCAAGATCTAATTTTAACAAATATGTCTTAACACATATGTCCTAGTCATTATTTTGAACAAAGTCAACAAGTTTGATTACAAAAACAGAAATAGCAGTGAGTCTTATGACCTGGTATCCTGCCAGAACAACAAATTTTACAAGATCTGTTAATTTAAGAGTAGTCTTCCATGTCTGAGGGAAAACGGAAATGGGCTATGAGGGTCCCGTCTGTGCTAGTCAGGGGCTTACATATTATAGGCATGCTTTGCTCTTTGGTCTCTTGAAACACAATCAATAAAAGCTCAGGGTCAGAAATTGGGGGTCAACCTGAAGATCTGAAAAGCAAAAGAGCCAGTCACTGCCTCTCATCCTGACCTCAGTCTCAAATGGTGATCCTGCCTTCTGAAATCTCAGAAGGAGACTGTGTGTTGAGAACTGTTTTCTCCCATTTTATAATTCTCCCAATGGTTGGGATTAAAGGCATGCACCACTGTGATTAAAGACCTGTACTGCCCGGTTTCTATGGCAACTAGTGTGTCTACTGGGATTAAAGGTGCATGTCATTATGGGTACTGGCATTAAAGGTATATGTTACTGTAACCTGGTCTGTAAGGCTGACCAGTGGGACTGTTTTACTCTCAGATCTTCAGGCAGTCTTTATTTATTAAAATGCAATTGAAATGCCACTACAGTCTCTCAAGCATAATAAGTCTAAACTTTAAATTAATCTTAACCATCTCACTCAATTGAGATACTGTATTAACTTCTGAATGTTTTCCCAATTTGAAATTCCATGCATTTTTGCAAGGTTATGATTATTTTCAAAGCATCTTTGAAATCGGATGGGATATACATATGGTAGCTGGAATTGAAAACATTGGTGCTAACATTTTCTTTGAGTGAGTTCCATACACATATGACATTTATCTTCTTTGTACTTCTAGGCAGGGACATCTGCTCCAATTTCTTATAGATCTAAGACTGAGATACAGTTTTGCCTTAGAAAGGAATTAAAAATGATACTACATTGCTTGGTCAGTGTTCTATTGCTGTGAAGAGACACCATTGCTACAAATATTTTTTATTTAATTTATTTGATTTATTTGTTTAAGATTTATTTTTATTTTATGTGCATTGGTGTCTCACCTGCCTGTGTGTCTATGTGAGGGTGTCAGATCTCTTGGAATTCGAGTTATAGACAGCTGTGAGTTGCCATGTAGGTCCTGGGAATTGAGCCTGAATCTTCTGGGAGACAGACAATGCTATTAACCACTGAACCATCTCTCTAGCATGACTACAACAACTCTTTTGAAAAAAAACATTTAATTGGGGCTGGCTTTACAGTTTCAGAGGTTTGTTCCATTGTCATTGTGGTGGGGAGCATGGCAACAAGCAGGCAAATTGGTGCTGTGGATGTAGCCAACTTCTACATCCTGATCCACAGACAGCAGGAAAAAAGACTCTGGACTTGGAATGGAATTTTTGAAACCTCAAAGCCTACCCACAAAAACCCTCGCCTCCAAGGCCACACTTTCTAATCCTTTCAAATAGTACCATTCCCTAGTAATCAAATATTCAAATCTATGAGCCTATAGGGGTCATTCTTATTCAAACCACCATATTGCATATTACTTTCTGCTTGATAACCCATGAAGTCACAGCAATGTGGTCTCCTAAACATATCCTGTGTAGATGGAAGATTCTGTCCTGTCTGGTGCCACAGCCATTCAGTCCCAAATAAACACACAGAAGCTTATATTAATTAGAAATTGGTTTTTCCTATTGCTCAGGCTTATTACTAACTAACTCTTACAACTTAATTTAACCCATAATTCTTGTTTATGTTTAGCCATGACTTGGTACCTTTTCTCAGTAAGGCATTCTCACTGTGCTTCCTCTACATCTAGCTAGTGACTGCCTCTGCCTTTCCTCTTCCCAGAATTCTCCCAGTCTGGTCGTCCAGCCTATACTTCCTGTCTGGCTACTGGAAATCAGTGTTTTATTAAACCAATATGAGTGACAAGTCTTTACAGTGTACAAAAACATTATCCCACAGCAGTCCTGCATAGGAAGGATGTCAGTTAACTTGTTGATGTGAATCCGGAAATCTCACAAGGCCCCACATCTAGATGAAGAGCTATAGCCAATCACTGTCAGCTCTGTATGTGTGTCCATATGAGCAACACAAAATGGGATCAGGTGTGTGTGTGTGTGTATAATTTAAAAAGAGGTCATGAATTTGAGGGAAGGCATGAAAGCAGTTGCAGTTGGAAAGGGAAGCGTGGATGCATTATAAAAGCAGTACTCATGCCTGAAGTTCTGAAAAAATAAAAAGTAATACTACCAGTGAAAAATGGACGTGCAATAGTTAACTATCTTCAAGCAGTGATGCTGAAGTACAATATATGCTGAGCCAATTGTCTTAAGAATGAGTCAGCATCCTAAGCCATCATTAAGTTGGGAGCCACAGGGTACAGAGTGTATTATTAGCAGGAGGAGTCAAAGCAAGATTTGCAATTGGTTCTTAAAGTCTAACAAGGACATTGAAAACCGTTACCAACCACACATCACGGGCTTGGAGAATACTGCACTGGGAGCATGCCACTTAGAAACCTTACAAAAAGCTTTACTGGTCTGATGAGAGAGGATGTTTTGGTTTTTGTTGCACAACATCAGGCACCATCCCTAATACGAATCTCTGGATAAATTTGATCAAGGTATTTTTAGCTGGATATAAAAATAATTCTGCAAAACAAAATTGAAAGAAATTATTTAAAACATGCCCAATCTCCTTACATTCGATGGGTCAGAATAAGTAAGAGAATTCTTTTGGAAGAAAAGCTTCACTTTGGCCAGTCTTTCCCTTTGACCTGACTTTTCATTTTGACCTGACTGAGGCTGTCCAATTTAGGAAAAACCTAACTATCAATAGAAGCCACAAAGTAAAGGTGGCATCTGAAGACAGAAAACACTTCTGAGGACAGTTTATTTCTGCAATTTGTTTTTCTCATTTTGGAGCTAGTTCAAAGTCAAGCTTATGAGATATTTAAAATCTTAAAGTATAGACCTTTCTAAGGAAGGAATTGAAGGTACCCTGAACTTCCATTATACTTATTTCTATTTTGTATGACATACAGTCAAAGGCATCTTGCTATAGTGTTTTCTCTTTAGGACAAGACAGATCCCATTGCCCAAAAAGCACCATTCAATTCCTGATTTCACAGTGCAGATTGAACTTCTGGAATTTATCCTGCCATACATTAGTTGAAGAATTAGGTCTCTATGTTTCAAATGTCACACATACACAGACACATAGATACACACATGCACAGGAGTGATAAATGTGCATATGAATATTCATCACACATATTTTAAGCTAAAGTAATATGAGAGATGCTTAAATTTTGTTGAAATATATAAATACATTTTCTCTGCCAATTTGGGCACCAGCATATTTTTTCATTCATTCTATTGTTTATTGAACATCTCCGGCCTCAAGGCAATAGACGTTCTTAGTATTAGAGAACATACAGTTGACTTCCTTTGCTTATTCTCAGGCTGTTCCCTGTGAGTGTTCATGCACCACTGGGTTCCTAGACATTTCTGTGGAAGGCCAGTGAGATGCTCCTTGGCATTTTGCTTGTTTCCTTAGCACAGCCCATCAGGAACATCTGCCTGGCCATTTGAGGAACATATGCTGATTTCTGTTCTTTTCTTTTGCTTTGTTTTAAGATGCAAACATAGAGTCACTTTTAGTGACTTCATAAAGCCACCTTTATAGTTTAGGCACACCAAGAAAACATAAAGAGGGAAGCAAGCTGTCCCAGGTATATCCTTTTAACCATTAGAAAGAAACACACGGATTGACACCTACAGAGAACCAAAATAGTAAGGGCCCAGGTGAGGTTAGCCCTGAAAGATATCACTCTTGGTGGCCCACCCTGTTATTTACCCCAAATATCCAAGGTATAAATCATCACTGTGTTTGTTGGTGATGCCTCCAGCAAGACACAGACACCTGGAGTACTACCCCCATCCTTGGAAACTTCAGAAAGATTCACATATTTTTCTTTTTTCTTTTTTTTTTTGTTTTTGTTTCACCCATTGAACACTCAGATGGTCACAAACTTTGGTTCGGATTCTCTTGGAACTCATTTAAAGATTCTTATAGATAGCAACATCTAAGGGAATGCCATGGCTTCCAGACACTCTGTCAATTCTTTACAGCAATCCACACACAAAGGACAATAGAACAGAGGAACACAATTATCCAGCACCATCTGTGTCACCAATAGGCTTTGGTCTCCCGGCTTACACCATATAAAATATTAAAGTTAAGCTCTCTGGCTTAATAATTGGTCTGGCCTTGTTTACTTGATGTTATTAAAATTCAAATCTAGAACAAACCCATTTATTTGGTATATATTTATTCAGCCACTTTTTGGTGCTGCTCAATTTTTTAGGCTCTGGCGATAGTTTTCATTTTCAAAGAAGCAGAAGGTAAACAATAAAAGAAGAAGAGATGTGGGAGGCCACAGGGACCTGGGGTGCAGGAAACCACTGTCAGGTCAAGCTTCTGATTCATTGATAACCCGTGTTTCTAGAAGGAACACTCTACTGGTGATCAGAGCAACAACACAAGGAGGGTAGGGCTGGCACTAACACAGTGGTGGGGAAAAAACAAAAACAAGCCATGCAGTTCAGAGATCACAACCAAAGAAACATCAGAGTTCGTGGTGTGGTTAGTAAAGACTGTGAGTAGACAGGGTTGGAAGAGCAGTAGGAAAGGAACCTGGAAACATTTGTCTTAGGGTTTCCATTGCTGTGAAGAGAACCATGACCATGGCAATGCTTACAAAGAAAACATTTAATTGTGTGGCTCACTTACAGTTCAGAGATTCAGTCCATTTTCATCATGGCAGGACATGCAGCATGAAGGTAGACAGGGTACCAGAGAAGTAACTGAGGACTGAGGGTTCTACATCTTACAGGCAAAGGAAGTGGTCTGAGTGTTGCGCTGAGCAAAGCTTGAGCAAAGAAGACTTCAAAGCCCAACTCCACAGTGATCTCTTCCTCAAACAAGGCCAATATTGCCCCCCAATATTGTTTGGGGGCCATTTTCTTTCAAATCACCACAATGTTAGTAAACATGCACACATGACCTACATTTCTACAAGTTTCTCCACCATTCTCCTGTGTGATGTGGAAGCAATGCCCAAAATACATGAAGTGAATTTTGGAAGATTACAGACACTGTCAATAAGTCCTTGAGAATAATAGTCCAGATTTGGGTATCACGAATGCGGTGAAGGTCTGAGTCAAGGCACATGTGTGTGACGTAAGGGCTGAATATAGTGAGTGGTACTGCAGAAACTTGTCTTCTCTTACTAATAAATATAAATTATAAATCCATGCCTGCCTCCCTCAAAGGTGTTAGGAAATAATGGCAGTTGGTATTCCTGCCTCCACCTCTAAGAACCTGGAAAAAGAAATAGCCCTCAGCCCTTCCCTCACCACAGGACACTAAGTCACCTGTCAAAAATCCTCTACCTCATCAGAACTGCTCATGGAATCATTGTGACCCCATAAGGCAGAGAAGTTTTGATTTGGGACTAGATTTGTGAGAAAATGAGTTTCTGTTGCTTAAGCCATCGGATTGGGTTGGGAGCTCTATGAGGCTCCATATTGTTCTGAATTCTGTGATGTAGTTATTAGTGTTCTCAACATGCCCAGTTCTAGAAACATGGAGCATGCTGTGTGTTCACAATGTATAGAGAGTCCTCTGTTTGCTTTCTTATGGAAACAGCTCATTTATGTGTTCTTATAGTACACAATTCATTGTAATTTTGTCAATCCCAGTGCCCAGCTAATGCCACAAAACACCATAGACCCTGGACTTCCAAACATGTTTCATCATCATGACTCCAAATGGAATCACACTGGGAAGCTCAAAAATTTAAAAATTATAGTCATAACTATTAAAACTCAGTGATCTCTTTGCCACAGGAATAATATGAAATTATATCAAGTTGAATTGTGGGTATTCCAGAAAAGGAGTGCCGCTGAGAATGGAATTGTGTGCAGACAGACTGATTCCATGGAGACGGCTCATGTATTGTGGAGACTTGCTAGAAACAAAACCTGATGGTGGGTTGTCAGTCAAAGGCTCAGGTAATATTTACATTGTCAGTACTAAGGTTATTCCTAGCAGAATTTCTCTCTCTGGGGGTAGGACAGAATTTTTTTTTTTAATTCAAGTCATCAACTGATTGAATATGTTTGACTTAAACTGTACTAACTTAATCTCAACTTCAAAATACTCCATCTAGAACACTGGACAAATATTTCTGCACATTGGCCTGGCCAGATTAGCACAAAATTTAGTTCTTACCTGTGTGCATGATCTGTGTCACTAAATGTAGCCCTCATGTGAATTCATGCTAATAGTCACAAGGCAGATGAAGGAATTGTCCACCTAGCAGCAAGGTTTCATGCTAAAAAGAAAGATTCATAGATTCAATGAAATAGTTATTATATAAATAATTATACAAAGATAATTGTATTTTCTGTTTCACTTTAAGTCATGATATTTGCATGCCTAATGAAGATAATAAACTATTATGTCAGCAACGGGCTTTATTTTTGTTTTTTAGAACGTCTAAGAATTAAACTTGCACAAAGGCAGTTTTCATTATTTTTTTCTTTATCATAAATTTTGATAAAGTCCCATATTTAGAGGAATATAAAGCTTTCCATGACAAACATTTTTTTCTCCATACTTTTAAAACTAATTTTGGAGAAAGTCAGACTTCTCATGCAGGAGAGATCTACCTGTCATAGCTGTTTTATTTGATTTTTAGAGACAAAGACTCATTAAGTAGCCCTGGCTGGTCTGGAACTTGCTGTTGCTCTCCTGCCTTCACCTCCCAGGTGCCAGACTACAGGCATATACCACGTGATCAGCTAAGAGCCACCCACCATTATTGTGCAAACTAGTTAGAAATCTTGCACAGTCACCAATCCATTCCAGCTTCATCCTAGTGATGTCAAATAAACCAAGCTTCCAAATACTAAAAGAGTCGGTGGTCAGGGAGGTGATGTCTTTAACATTTTATTCCATTTATCTTCCCAGGGGCGAGATGAAGAATGTCAAGTCCTATGAACCCATTCAAAGACTTAGGAGATGAGGCTTGCTTTCTGTCAGTACTTTGCTTATTCGCAGATTTGGATACATGAGTGCCACATCTTTCTTCCTTTGATTGGGAGAGTCTGGACCTCCACATTGATTGCCTTTTCACCATTCTGTATTCTGAGTGTGAGTGAACAGCTTTCTTGAGTAGCTTCACACATGCCACAAGCCCTTAGACTGCCAGAAGGACTGTCACTATTGTAGCTTTGCTGCACTTCCTGCAGCTCGCCTTCTCTATGTGTGTGCCTTTACTTTTCTTGCTGTGCCTTTGCTGTTTACTTCTGCCAGGCTTGCTGATGCACAAGGCAGTAGTGAGTGTGTCTGACTGTGCCCTGGAGTGCCTTGTACCCAAGACTGCCACTGGGAGCCAATTCTTACCTAAAGTAGGGCTTCTACCACGTTTTCCAAATCACAGTAGTTAATATGTGCATAAATAATTACTGTAATTAGCTAAGCAGGACATCCGAAGCCCACAAATCCAGTAGGATTCTGAGGTATGTAAACATAAAATTAAAAGATCAGTAAACTGTGGCTAAAAGGACAAGAAGTCAGGAAGGCATGTTTAAGGGGTTTCTTGGAGGCATAATTTTACATGATCAAAACACATTGTATACACGTATGAAATTATCAAATAATGAATTAAGAATCCGAGAACTATCAAAGAAAGGAATAAAAGGTTTAAACACACACCCATGCACATACATACACATACAAACAGAAATATGTAGTCAGATCATAAGAAGCCTAAAAGTACTAGGTGACCCTGGGTTTTATTTTCTGTGCTGAGGAAATACAATATACAGGCTTGCATGAATAAGACAGAAGTCTAGGAAGAGAGGGAGAAGAAGGAGAGAGCCACAAAGACAAGGAAAACGAAGAAGATTTGAGAGGGACAGGCAAAAGAGTGGTGGTTGTTAGATAGTTACACACTGCATGAAAGTGTATTGCTGTGATTAATATAATAAAATGCTGAATGACCAATAGGTAGGCAGGAGGTATAGGCTGAACTTCAAGCAGAGAGAGAGAGCAGGGGGAATCTAGGTGCATGAGAGAGACATGAGACGACAAGGAGGAAGCAGAATGGATAGTATGTGACATCACATAGATTAATAGAAATGGGTTAGTTTAAGTTATAAAAGCTAGTTATAAACAAGCCTAAGCTAAGCTAAGCTTTCACAGTTAATAAGTCTTCCCATTGTTATTTGTGAGCTGGTGGCCCAAAGAAAAATCTGACTACCAGCAACTACTAATAGCAACATCTATCAAATGGCAATAATGAATACCCAATAATAAAATATCCCTGGCGTTTGAAAAATTGTGTATCTATTTGGCCAATTTTCAAGTGGTAGGAAAATAAACAGCAAATCATCTAATGTTGGAATGAGGCTCTTGGAAATTATATTCCCTCTAACAAAAGAGAACACAGTGGTTCCATTGCCTATGGAGGCTACAGCTTGGGAGAGCAAAGACAGAGGTGATAAGATGACAGGATTTTGTGGAAGGGAGAGGGCCAGACTGGTGTGTTCTTCCACCCTGACACCTTGCCCAAAGACAGGTCTTTGAGAGTACATGTCGTGTTTCACAAAAAATTCTAACGACCCTAGGATTTCTACTGAGATTTCTACCTTGTCAGTCATTTCAGACATAAATATTTGAAATGTTATCTTGGAGACCAACTGTGTTGTTGTTGTTGGTGGTGATGGTAGTGGTGGTCTTCTTTTATTTGCCTTATAAAGGAAAGATCTCAGTATAAGTCAGGGAGGGAAGAAGACAAGACACACCCAGCTTTAATGTAGAGAAGTGGGAAGGCAAGAGGGTCAAGCTTCATGAGGAGGAGTGGGGAATGCCATTTAAAGCTTAAAATATTCTCTATAAAAAACAGGAGTGTCTTCCCAGCCTCAGAGGAAGCAGAGGTTGCCTTTGCAGTGGCATCTGTCTACACAAGCATCCAGGAGCAGGGAAAGGCAGCCACGTTATTCCTTACTCTGGGTCACTTTCTTCCATGTGTAGATAAATGCTGCAAGACTTGGAAAACAGATATTCACTTATGTGGGTCAAAAGTCAGCATTTCCAGCAGCTGTCATGCTCCAGACACCTCCATCTCAGGCATGACTACATTCTCCAGGGCTTCTTGGGTGAAAGGTTCTTCTGGGTACAGATGTATCTTGAGGCTGGTCATCTTCTGGAAGTGGTCCATTGACATCAAAGATTTTTTCCAACTGGTGAGCTTTAGAGTTGCCAAGGAAGAGATGCTTTTGATGAAACATCTCTGCAGAGATACAACCAACACTTCCCATGTCCACAGTTACTGCATATGTAGACTACAGAAGAACTTTAGGAATATTGGATCTGGACAGCCACAGGGGTGAGGATCACCTGGTAGCTGTAGATTCTGGCTAGGTCAAAGCCAGCCAGCTTGACTACCATATTACTTATCAGCAGAATGTCCTCTGGCTTCAGGTCATGGTCACTGATACAGTTTGCGTGAAGCCAATTTAGGCTGCTTATAAACTGATATATCAGATCCTTGATGATGTCAACTGCCAAGCCTGGGGGTACCTTATCCATATTTGTCTTTAGGTCCTAGTCTATAGGTTTAAATATGAGAGTGACCTTACTGTCTAGATCAGTTCAGGAACTAGCACAGACTTCCATTATCCAGGCCACATTGGGATTCCCAAAGGCCTCCAACCTCCTCAGTAAGGCTACCTCACTAACTGTGCTGATGGGAAGGGGTCCTCCAGTTCCCCTTCCATTAGAAACACTCATACTCTTGAAGGTCACAAAGTGGCTACTGTTGGGATCTTGGACCTTACATGCAAGCCCATGGGTACTGACACCAATTTCAGCACTGGTCGAGAGGTTAGCCATTTTCAGAGCAGGGGAGAGGTCCTGGGAAGTTGGGTGTTATAAGCCAGACCACAGACACAAACTGTGCTGTTGTGCAATGTCCCTATACCCATAGCACTTTAATTTTGTTTTGTCTTGTTTTCTGTTCAGCATTGGGTCTCAGGGAGATGTCTTCTAAGGTAGCATGTCATTCAAGGACCTAGGCAGATTCATTCATTCCAGATCAGGGTTCATGCTGCTTCAATTTTCTTCCATTCTCCAATGGCTTAATATAGCTCCAGCCTGGGGCCTGGAAGAGAGATGAAGGATGGCTGCAATCTTCCTTTCTGCTTCTGTTGAAAAGACCCATCTATCCTTCCAAAGGCATTATCTAAGGGTTAAATAAATTTTCTCCCTGCTCATCTCTTCTGGAATCACTGTGTGATACTTCCTCTGACCACAGATTATAAACAGAAGTGATCAGGCTGTTCCTTCAATCCCTGTATTTCCAGTTCTGTGTTGACTACCAAGCTAGCCTGGTGCCAAGGAGAGAGTGACTTCATCTAAGGTCACCTAGGACAGGATGCTAGTTAGAGTCTCTACTGCAGAGCTCTGTCCTCAGAATTCCTACTTTGATGTTTAGAAATGGTAAGATTTCAATTTTAAATGAGTTATATACATACAATACCTTAAACAGAAGTAAAAATGTATGAACAGTATGTTCTAAAAATTAAAATTTATATCAATATATACAATTTATATAGAATATTAAAAAATCCAATCTAATGTAAATCATTTAATCTTAGCCTCTTCTCTGAACCAGGTACTCCATTATGATTGTGGACCAGGCTCTAAAATACATAACCAATTCTATCCAGTGTTTAGGGATAATTAATTCTATTATATACTGACCATGAGTTTAACATTTACTTCACAAAAGAAGAATGCATATCATATGAGACTATTGTTTCCTTGAATATCCTTAAATCTGACATTGACACAGGAGTCCAGTTAGCTATATCAGAACCTCTACTATTTGGCATTTTTGTTAGGTTACTGGATGTATTAAGGTTCGTTGCTTGAAAACTTTAGGCGATTCTTCTCTATTCTCATAATGCAATACTGAAATTGATTCTGTGTTGAATACTTCTATCTGGATTTGAATATCTCTGTGATCTGTTTTTATTAGATTTTTCTAAAGCCTGTACTTTAGCACTCAGATTAACCAACATTTTGGTGATAAGACAAAAATGATAAAACCGATAATATTTACTATTGACTTTACATAAATTCTATTTAATTTACATGTCCTCTCGTTCAGTTGTTCCATTTTCAAAATGTCTAGCATATTTTCATACAGAGATGGTGTAGGAGGACCTTCTGTTTATGTATCGCTTTCATTGGTTAATCAATTAAAAAAAAACTGCTTGGCCTGATAGGGCAGAACTTAGGTAGGCAGAGAAGACAGAACTGAATTCTGGGAGGAAAAAAGCAGAGTCAGAGAGCAGCCATGGAGCTGCATAATCAGATATGCTGAATCTTTCCCAGTAAGCCACGACCTCGTGGTGATATACAGATTATTAGAAATGGGTTAAGGAGACCCACATTGGAGCGCCAGACTGAAATCTCAAGGTCCAAATCAGGAGCAGAAGGAGAGAGAGCAGGAGCAAGGAACTCAGGACCGCGAGGGATGCACCCACACACTGAGACAATGGGGATGTTCTATCGGGAACTCACCAAGGCCAGCTGGCCTGGGTCTGAAAAAGCATGGGATAAAACTGGACTCTCTGAACATAGCGGACAATGAGGACTACTGAGAACTCAAGAACAATGGCAATGGGTTTTTGATCCTACTGCACGTACTGGATTTGGGGGAGCCTAGGCAGTTTGGATGCTCACCTTACTAGACCTGGATGGAGGCGGGTGGTCCTTGGACTTCCCACAGGTCAGGGAACCCTGATTGCTCTTCGAGCTGATGAGGGAGGGTGACTTGATCAGGGGAGGGGGAGGGAAATGGGAGGCGGTGGCGGGGAGGAGGCAGAAATCTTTAATAAATAAATTAATTAATTAAAAAAAAGAAATGGGTTAAATGAAGATGTGAGAGTTAGCCAATTAGAGGCTAGAGCTAATGGGCCAGGCAGAGTTGAAATGAATACAGATTCTGTCTGGTTATTTTGGGTGTAAGCTATCTGGGCGGCCGGGATAAAGAAAGGGATCCCCTCTCTCCAGAAACACAGAGACCCATATCCTTCCATTGTAATGGTTTTCCCATTTTTTAATGTGTCAAAAATTTTCTCTTTTAACTAATTTCTCCTTTTAAGAATTCCCAATTGTCTTACCTAATCTACCATCAATGTTGATGAAGATATGAGACTTATTGCTGCTCTTAGAACTGTACTGGCCTGGCTGGATTTTAAAGCAGCTATCTAATTTGTCAACAGCTTGACAAGGGGGTTCAGAGAGAGACTATAACCCGAGAGAGAGAGAGAGAGAGAGAGAGAGAGAGAGAGAGAGAGAGAGAGAGGGCTGTCTGAAAAACACACACACAATGCATGTATGGCAGGGGGCTGCTAGACCAGCCAGTCTAGGGTAAGTGAGTCCTATAGCATTTGGAGTGTAGGTGCTTCTGGAGTTTGGGTGGCAGTTGGAGACCGTTTCAGAAAAGCCACAAAAGAAAATTCCAAATTTACTCAGAGGCTTAGGGAAAAATAGAGAAAAAAGCCTAGCTGGATGGGGTTGGAACCCCACATGTAGTTCCAGCCTGTGCTGTTGTCTAAAAAGCCACAGCCAAATGACTTTTTTATGAATTTGTAATCCAAACATTGAGCACCAATTGTAGCACAAATAATAAAAATTCAGACATAGATATTTGGGTTCAACCCGAAGAACAGAAAAGGCAAACAACAAAGCCACTAGAGAGTTCTTATCTCTATGAAATTTTCAAACTAAAGTAATATGAGTTCCTGTCTTGTAGTCAAAAATTAAACTTTAACTTTATCATCTTAATTGATTTTATTAAACCATTTAGAGAATAGGAAGAAATAATGAATAAAATGCTTAGGTGGCCAGATTTTTAAAATATATTTATGATTTTTTTTCACCAAATTACATTCTTTCTTGGAAATCTACTGGATGTAGACTAGACAAATATTTGTCTCTTCTTTTTTATTTTTAAAACAATCTTTTCACATTATATATACCAATCCCAGTTCCCTCTCCCTCCCCTCCTCCTGCTCCCCCTGCCTTCTTCTACCCTACCCCTCCACTCCTTAGAGAGGATAAGGCTTTCCATGAGGTGTCAACAAAGTCTGGCATATCACTTTAAGGCTGGACCAAGGTCCTCCTTTTTGTATCTAGACTGAGCAAGGTATCCGTCTGAAGAGAATGGGCTCCAAAAAGTCAGCTCAAGCACTAGGGATAAATCCTGGTCCTGCTGCCAGTGGCCCCACAGACTGCTCCAGCCACACAACTGTCACCCACATTCAAAGGGCCTAGTTTGGTCCTATGCAGGTTCCCTGGTGTCATTCTGGAGTCAGTGAGTTCCCACTAGCTCAGGTTGATCTCTGCTTCTGATTCTATCAGTAGCTGGGTGAGGTTCTATGATGGTAATTAAGGTAGTTATCCACCTAAGTACAGGGGAAGGCCAGTTCAGGCACCGTCTCCACTATTGCTTAGGATCTAAGATGGAGTCAATACCAAGCTCTTTTCCTTGCTGTAGCTCTATAATAGAGCTTGATGTCAGGGATGGTGATGGCTCTGGAAGTTCCTTTATTGTACAGGATTGTTTGGGCTACCCTGGGTATAGAAAGCAATCTCTAATCATAATTGAATCAATGTTACTGTAGGGACACACTTTGCATCTAGTGAATATTCATAGATGCATTATGTACTGAACATGAACTGCTGAGACATGTTGTGCAGCGTCTACCTCGTTTCTTCTCTGGACCATTCTACTCTGTTTTTGTTTGTGGTTTTTCTCTGGCTTACAAGTGGCTAGTGTTAGTGTACATGGTACTGATCTGTGCTTGGATTTTCCTAAAAAAAACCTGTGACCAGCCAAGAGAGCAAGAAGTTTGTTAAGAGAAACTTTATGTCCCCTAAGAAAATATTTTCATATTTAGATATTCAGGATTCTCTCAGTATCAAAAGAAGCTTATCATCATCATGGTAAAGTGTACCATCCACCTCACTGGCAAACTGCTCTTATTTTTTGAATTTTGTTTATCTCAGTAATACCCATGATCCTGATGTGAATGCTTCGTAAGAACTATGAGCAATAATTCCAGGCTATGAAGCCACCATAGAGACAAGGGACACCGCTGTGCTGTGGTGCTCGTTCCGAGCTAGGTGACCTGAGAAAATTTCAACTTAACAATGTTTTAAATTTTTAATGAAACGTTCAGGTTGTATGTGTTTCCATGTAAATAAAGAATCATCTAAATCACAAAGGAAATCAAAGGATAAAGTTTTGGTTTCACATGCTTTAGGGGACCAACCTGAGCTGCCAATATATCATGCACATATCCAGGTGGAGCAATGCAAGAAGAGCTGCCCAACAGGCTCGGCCTGTTTCCATTAAGTTGTCTCCCATAGCCACAGTTATCCCATAATGCCACCATCTTGCTTTTGAGAAACTGCCAATCAATGGATCAGATCAATGAGAACTCAAGAAATCACAAGGTATGGGAGAAGCTCATCCATGGAAAATAATTGTGAATGCGAACAATGGGTTTCATTATGGCCGAAAAGCAAAACAAAATGAATAATCAGTAAAGAGTAATATTTGTAATACAGAACATAACATAAAGAATTCACATATTATTAATTGCTTTAAATAGTGATTGGATGGTATAAAAATTGCTCTGAGGCTTAGGTAATTCTACACACAGAAATCAGAAATTTAAATCAAGGACAATGGGAACAGATGGCATTGATAAATGCAAGTGTTATCAACAGGTACTGTGAGGTTTGAAATCCAGGATGAGCAAGGTGTTGTTGATGGAAAGTTCTGGCAAATTATAGCAATTATCCTAAGACATTAGGCAGAGAAGCAAGAAGGAAGTGGCCATTTGATGCTCCCCTCTCTGCCTTCAGTAAGAAGTTATTTTAAAATTATCAGAAAGTTTAGAATATATGCCTACAAAATTGCAAATTCTCTCAACTGCACATTGTTCTAATTAGCTGACCTTTGAACACAGAGCAACAAATAATCTCCCTGCTTATCCAGACTCACTGTTTAACATTATAAATTAGTTTACTGAAGAAAAACACTGAAACCCTATTCCTATGCCTTACATGGAATGGAACTCCTTTTGTATTCTCCTTATACACACTTCTGCTTTTGTCTGCTACATGCATATTGGGCTCTCGGTTCCCTTTAATGAAAGAAGCATTATTTTCTAACATGGATCAGATGGAAAATTAGAAGCAGAATCCATTCCAGTAGGCAGTAGCTGTCAGTGCCTAAGGGCTATTACTGCTTCCTCTTGAAACATAGCTATCAATCTGTAGTGTTCAGGGCCCTTGAATCTCCATTTCCTTGAAGCACTTGAAATCTCAGACCCTTGAAAACATTCATACTGTTCATAGCGTGCTCTTAAAAAAAAAAGAAGAAGAAAAGAAAATTGTTTTTTATCTTCGAAGAAATTTGCTTCAAAAATAAACAAAGAGTAAAAGGTGAAGGAAATAAACAAGCCCAAGAGAGAAATGTGGGTCTGTATTTGGAATGATAAACAAAATCTTATAGTTTGCAATATGGTATGATTAAGGAAATTCAGAGAAATACTTCAAAATGATTGCATTCATAAAATGTATTTATTTATTTTAAAACAGGGTTTCTTTGTAGCTTTGGAGCCTGTCCTGGAACTAGCTCTTATAGACCAGGCTGGCCTCGAGCTCACAGAAATCCGCCTGCCTCTGCCTCCCGAGTGCTGGGATGAAAGGCGTGCGCCATTACCACCTGACTGAGCCCGTATCGTTTTAAAAGAGGAGTTTTATAATAATCAAACAGCCAGTATTTTGATTTAAAACTAAGAGTTACACTGGGGCTGGGGAGGTGACCGACAGCAGTTCTCAAGCTGTGGGCCATGACCCTTTTGGGGATCACATATAATATACCGCATATCAAATACTAACATTATAATTCCTAACAGCAAAATTATATATGAAGTAGCGATGAAAATAATTTTATGATTGGGGGCCACCACAGCATGAGGAGCTGTGTTAAAGGATCACAACCTTAGGAAGGTTGAGAATCACTGGGTTAAGAGCATGTACTGCTCCTTAGAAAAACTGGAGCTCAGTGCCCAGCACCCACGTTAGGGAGCTCACAACCACCTGTAATGCCAGCTCCAGAGATTTCAATACCATCTTCTGGCTTTTGCAGACACCTCCATGCAAGTGTGTGTACCCACACACAGGCTCCCATGCATGTATGTAACTAGAAAAAATAATAAAAATAAATTATTAAAATAAAGAGTTCAAAGAAATACCCAGTGTGCTTAGGAAGGCAGAGTTGGCTAGGACAGGAGCGGGAACCCAAGCACAAAGGATGCCACCTTGGGACCACGCATGACTTTGTTTGTCTTCGGGTAACTTTCAGACATCCTCTCAGAGGAAGTAGGAGATGGTGGTGCTGCTTCACCTGCCCAGAGCACTGGGCGTCACATGCTGCAGGGTCTCTGCTCCAGATGAGGTGTGCTCTAGCTGTGCTCACAGCATTACAACACGCTAGGGATGGTCGCAACCCTTGATAAAGAAGGTAGACAGTCAGCTGAACATGAAACATTTATTGAAGTTTACAAACTTCTCCCAGTTGAATGCTGGGCGACATTTTCAAGGTTTTGATATTTCCTGAATATGGATGGTAGGAGTTCAGTTAGAGAGGTCCTGCCTCGTGTAAGGGATGATAGCAGTCACCTTAGTTGACACATAGCAGGTATGTCACCTCCCCTCTGGAGATGGCACAGATCTCAATTTCAATGTGTGGCACTTCAAATCTGAGAACTGTATTTTGGACATTGTATTTTACTTTCAAGAGCAGTTACATTACTATTCTATGCATCTCCTTTGCTAGTAGAGATTTTAATTTTTCATGGGCTCATTTTAAAGAAAACCATAAGCAGAAAAATGCAGAGTCACAGAATACCCTGAGTGCTGTGTTCTCTCGTCTGCAGAGAGGAGACTGAAATAAATCTCAACCTGAGACGTTGCAAGTTTCTCTACCTTAATAACAGGCCTTGGGGGATTTAAAGACCTTTCCTTGTAGAATTTGAATCCAGCTCTGGCCAATGTCCGAGCAGAACCAGGAGTCTTCTGTGCATCACACAGGCCATTCTTCATGATGTCCATAATCCCAGGGGGTGGGAGATGGAGGAGCCTCAATACCACATTCTTCAGGCCAATCCCAGTAAAGCCAAAAGCTAAGAGCAGTGTCTTCCACCGCTTTGTATTTCCAACTTCAACATTTCTCTAGCTTTTGTGGAAAACAAACAAACATCTGCACATCAGAGTGTAATCTCAAATGACCATCCCTCTGAATGGCAAAATCCCTCCTGAAATGCTCTCATCTGTTGATCCTGATAGGCCTGTATGCTCAGGAGCTAATGGTTTTCTGGATGCACCAAACACTTAGGTCTGGACCACAGTCCAAGCCCCCTTCAGAGCCAGCAAGCAGAAATACTTTGAGAGGACAGTACTGCCCAGAGCAGAGTGTTTTGACACTAATTATCTCTGAGAAAGAGTACAGAATATCAAGAATTTTAGGGCTAGAGAGGCAGAAAGTGGGTTTTCTTAACAAAGTAAATCTCTCGATCGTGGAAACAATCCGGAAATTTCCATTAGGCATGCATGAAAGGAGTGCCTAATAGTCCTAGTCTTTTTGCCTCAATTAGCATTTTACTGGTGTGCATATCTATTCGTCCTGAGACTGTGTGCTTTAAAATAATTATTATATATGAACAAATACAAAATAGAACAGAATTGGGAGGAAATTTCAGACTCATCTCAATGTGACAGGAATACAAATTCCCAGGCAACTGGAATTTTGGCTGCAAAAGAGAATTAAGCAGCAATTTTCTATCAAGTATTTTTAAAAACTCCTGATCCTCAAGAAAAACTTTCTGGGAGCCTTCAACTGGCCAGGCACTCTTTGAAGTCCTAATGATGTAATCCTTTTCATGGTACCCAGATGCTGGCTTGCACCCACCTCAGGGCTTGGAGAAAGAGACTAGTGTTAAAGCAGCCAGAGAAATCAATGTATTATTAGAAACCGGGCATCCTGCAGCTGGTAGGAGCCAGGTAACCTGTCATTAGGGATGCAACAAAGCCTGTGTGGAGATGTGAAGGCCTGGTTGTTGGTAAGAAGCCAAGCAGAGCTGGAAGCCTCATTCTTCACAGAAGCAGGCTCCCGCCGCTGGTGGCCATACTCCTCTTTGTTTTGTTGATGTCTCTTGATTTTAGCGCAGCTTTATTAATAGATTTTTATGGAAGGGAAATTGAAAAATACCTGGAATGTAAAGAAATGACTCTCCTTTTGAAAACAGAGGCAAGACGCACAGAAAACTGAACTGGTTCATCAAATATCCACCATAAAAAGTAATAAGGACTGTAAGGACTTGAGTAGAATCACCAGAGAAAACCAAACAAAAGCCATGAAATAAATTACATTATTTTCTTTCTATATATTTTAAGGAGCAAAACCTTAAAATTGTTAATAGGACAATAGAGGTAGATGTTCGCATGTCCATGTCTGCTAAATTCATGATTTTCATGTACAATTCACAGCTCATCTTTAAGAAGAAAACTGACCGGTGGTCAATTGTTTCTGGGAAAATTTATTCCATCATCATAAGATGCCGACAGACGCATTCTGAGACATGTGTCATTAGGCAAGATCGTAATGCCACTATCATAGGATGCCCTTACATAAAAGAAGAGAACTCTGATGTCCCCAGGGGGTTTAGTATCCAGAGGCTTCTGTCATGACTATGATCAAAATGGAAGCATGCTGTCCATAACTACATGCTAATGGTTCTGAGAATTGCTACAGAAAGTAGCTACGACATTGTTAAAATGGGTGCTAGGACTTTGAGTCCAGGCGATCTTTATTTCTGCTTATTTTATATTTTATTCGGTTTTTATTATGAGCTGTCATTATTCTAAGTAGGTGTGAGTAGAGCAAAGGAGAAAATACAGTCCCGTAGGCACAATATGATGCTGGGTGAGTACTAGCCAGGATGTCTGAACCAAACGCTAGGGACTGTAGGATAATGACAAGAGCTCTGGGAGGTTTTGGAGTCCTAGAGGAGAGTGATATGGACCTGTCATCACCACAGAAAGATCCTAGGCATGGGTGCCATTCTGTCAGGTTTTTGAGTATTAGGAGCCTGAGACAATTGTGACATAAAGAAGAAATAGTTGGAGTAAATAGGGTGGAAGGAGAGATGACCAGTGGAGTGTCATGATGGGAAGGCGGAGGACTTCGCAGAGGGTCAAGCGATGAGTGATGCATGGCGGTCCAGAGATATGGGGATGCTATGGAAGAAAGTGCCATTACCCCACCGAGTCTCAGCAAGGTCATTGTAGCCAAGATGGAGGAAGGATTCACAGGAGGCAAAGAAGAATGTGGGGAGCCCAGTAAGTAGTTGCTCTATGGAGACCCAGAAAGAGGAGAAGAGAGTTTGGACCAACAGTGAGGTGGAAGAGATGGAGACTGAGTTGTGAGGAAAACAGAAGATAGAAATTATTGTTAGAATAAAGATAAGGTCTAGAGATAAGCTTGGAGACATCAGAGATCAGGGAGACAAGGCTTGGGAAGGAAAAGATGTTGTAGATAAGGTCTGAATGGACAAGACAGAGACAGACGTGGGAGAAGGCATGCCCGAGAGAGGAGCGTTTAAAGGTGGGTACTTTCTAGAAAGAGTCGGTTAGCAAGGTGTAGACCACAGGAGGAGAGGAGCTACAGATGCTGGTGTTTTAAAGAAGCTGATGAAATCTTTTCTATGTTCAAAGAAATTTCAGCTTATAGGCTCTTGGATTTTGACAATATGTTAATGTAATTTCCTCCTAACTGAATATCCTATGGAAAATCTAGCAGATTCTTAATTATAGATTCATTATAATTAAGTGAAAACTGAAACAGGTGTTGGAAGCTGAAGATAAGTGGGTTAGAAAGAGTCGTCACAATGGAGGCAGCATTGTAATTTACATTGCGTGAAAGTGAGTGTGTCCCTTCTAGCCAGGAATGTCCAGGAGTACTGGGTGGACTCAAATTGTCTTGGTAAATGTTAAGTGACTTTCAATTAGGATGTTTGCAGGCATCGCCATATGGGCTATTAGCATGCTATATAGGATGTAATTAAGCTCTTGGTAGCATAAGTTTTGCTCAGTGAAGCAGAGTGTCCCAGGCACAGATTCCTATAGCTGTAAAAGCCTTGTCATGCATGAGGCGGTTCCTTTGAATGAACACCCTTATTTGGATAGCAATGTCAATGTAGAGACTTGTTTTCTGTTTATAAATGATGCTTCCTGTATTGTTTACGCTGAGTGAAGCCACGGAGATGGGGCTGGCTCAGAGCTCCTGTTGTGTGACGTGGATCGCAGGTAATTAGTGGACCAGCGTTTACAGCCACATCGTTGTGTGACTGCAATTTCCTGAGCAGACTTTGCCCACTCAATTATTCATTATTGTATATGATAGAAGTACAGGGACGCCATTAGCATAAATCCTGACAAAATTCACAACCAAGTCAATAAATTGGGTTTATCTGCCTTTCAAAACTGATGTTTTATTTGAAGAGATTTTTATAGGAAGATTAGTTCCATATGAATAGTTCATTTCATTAATGTAATTGAAATTTCATCTTGGGCTTTGATCCAGTGGAAAACATCTCAGGAAAATGACAGTGCCCTGGGGAAATCTAGGTGACACTGAGGAATTACACATTAAAAACCACACGGTGACAGACCAGGCATGTTTTTTAATGCCAAAATAATAGCTTAATAAAATGCACATAGGATCTCTAGGTAGCGCTACTGCTGAAGCAGGTTGTGTTTTAACTGGTTAAGTCTTTGATTGCTTTTGAGGATTTAGCTCTGTTATGCAGAAAACTATTCCTGTTGCCCTGATTCAAATTCAGCATTCTAGGACCGTATGCGCATTATTCTGTTATTGATGAAACATGCAGGTAGAAGCACAAGCTTGCTTCTGTTTCTTGAAATAGCACGTAAAAGTTCAAAGACAAGAGAATGCCGTGCGTGACCTCGGCTCAAAACTCTGTCAATAGATACACATTTTCTAAATCTTGGCACTCTGGAGGATAAGACAGGAGGATTGTAAGGGTTTTAAGGTCAGTCTGGGCAAAAAGTGTGGTCCTGTCACAAGGAACAGCAAGGTGTGGGCTTTTGTTTTGATAACTGGTACATACGGCAGGGTAAATACTGTTAAGTGCGGTCAGAATCCTCACTGGTGTCTCCCTGTGGTCATAATCATCCTCAAGTCCACAGTCCCACCGGCTGTGAGCTGCCTGATACAGGATCAGTGGGACTGAGGGTCTTCTGAATAAAAGACTTTTCCTATCAAGGGTCACGTTACTGGTTATTCACCAAGATCCTTTTCCAAGCTACAGATATAGAAAAGCCAGGAGCAAATACCAAAGACAGGAAAATAAAGGCAAAGAACATGGTTCAGCCAGAATCTGCTATTTCTGAGACTCCTACTGCCATGAGAAGCTTAAGAAGAAATTTGTCTTAAGCAGTCCTCACACATAACGTTTAAAGGGACTTCCATGGGGAGATTGACTACCGATTCACAGGATGGGTGATCCCTCTGTTAACTTGAGTTTTATTGCTTCCGTGAAACTGAGAGCTCTTTGGAAAATCTCTCAACATTTGTAACGGGCTATTTTCAATCTGTGGTGGTTCTTTTAAAAACTCATTTCCAGCTCAGCACTGAGACCTTATAAACCTGAAGTGACATTGCATTGTGACCGTTGCGGAGTCTAGCCACACCTGTTGACTGCATCTCTCCAGAAAGCATGGGCGGCTCCTCCTGTGGCTGGTCCAGGTCATCGAGCTGTCTTAGTCATTATCAAAACCAAGTTCCCACTGGCTGTTTACAGCTTGCAGTGGCTCAAGACTTCCGGAATGCCAATGAAGGGGTACAGAGACATCTATCAGCACGCCCAGTAGAGAGACAATGGCTTTCAGAACAGAGTCACACAGTAAGGAGGAAGATGAATATGTCAACAGTCTGCTTATGATGATGGATTTAATCTCACTCTAAGTTCATCAAAATTAATTTGTTCTTGGGCCTCCATTTTTGTGCCTCTGATTTTAGATCTTGCCCCACTGCATAAGTCTATAATCACAAGTCTCTGACATATCAAAATTGTATTTTAAAGTCTCCTAATTCTACATAATCTGCATTAAGCCTGGACTATTTCAACAATCCACGCAGCCCCACTTGTCTTGAATTTCTTTCAGGAGTGGTTCGCCACAGCCATCTTGTACTGCTCATGGAGGGCCTTGTGGGGTCTGAGTGTGAGAGGTGTTACTCCACTGTTCTCAACAGCTGGTCTCATCTCTGCTTACAGACTGTCTCCTGCTGCTCTCTTCCCTCCTCAGCACTGTGAAGGCCCACTACAGACCAAGTCAAGTCTGACCCCGACCACCCCAGAGCTGCTGATACAGCTGGACCAATCTGCAGCTTCACTGCCCTCTCTGGGAAGAAGCGTTCTCTAAGGCATCGACAGAGCAGCCACATAACCTGGGGGTTCACTTATTCAAGTGAGGGGACCTCTAGTCGAAAGTGTCCCTTCTGTCCCAGTCACAAGTGGCCTGCCAATCATGAAACAGTATTGATACCATCTTTGAGCCTTGATCAGATTAGTTTTCTCCATCGGTTAAAGAATTAAAGGTAGAAAAATCAGACACAATAGGTAGCAATCAATAACACATTTTATTTAAAGTGAGGGAACACACACACACACACACACACACACACACACACACACACACGGGGATGAAGGACAATCACAGAGAGAAAACCTCCTTGCAGAAAAGAGAAGAGGCCAAACTCCAAATCCCATGGAGCCCTTGGGTCTTTTAAGTGTTTTTGGTGGCATATGGTTCCCCCATCAAAGAAAGGGGAGCTGATAAAATCATAGCTTCAGATAAACATGTTTAGGACCAGCGTTGTACATATCTAACCAGCATGGACCACTCCCACAAAGAGCCATAGTGGGCCCTGCCAGACCACTCCCAGGAAGAGGCATAGGGGAACCTACTGAACCAATTCCAGGAAGTGGCACAGGGGCCCTGCTGGTGGGAGACAAAACTTGTTAGGCCTTTGTCTCAGGTCAG
Organism: Microtus pennsylvanicus; assembly: GCF_037038515.1. Taxonomy (NCBI): domain Eukaryota; kingdom Metazoa; phylum Chordata; class Mammalia; order Rodentia; family Cricetidae; genus Microtus; species Microtus pennsylvanicus. The sequence continues at coordinate 63,392,507 of NC_134587.1, read as the reverse complement.
GACGGGGAAGAAAAAGCTGGATGTTTGCCATTTTCACTATCTGTCTGTGGTTACTTTCCATATCAGTTTGTCTGTCTGTCATGGATCTGTGTGTTTATCTCTTATTTTCTTCTTTCTATCAACTTTAGTAGAATGGCATTTCATATTTGAAAACAATAAAGCCCTCTTCTATATGAGGTAAGAGTTAATAAGTCAGATCCATCTTTATATTTAAAGACACCAGTAACATCAATTAGTAACATCCTCTAGAGTTATTTAAAGACATCAGTAACATCAATTAGTAACCTTCTTTAAACTTACCATTTATTAAAATCCATACATTTTAATTTAAAATTTATCCTTTAGTTAAAATAATTATGCAAATGCAGTCATTTACATCGTGAGAGCTACAAACACAAGCCGCATGTTTAATTTTCTAGTAGCCAAATTAAAAGGACTAAAAGGAAACAGGATTATAATGCCTTATTATTGAATTTTCTTTATACCAATAATCTTTGTAATAAGTTGAATGCATCAAATATTTCCATATATACCAATAGAAATACATACTGATCACATATTTTACATTTTCCCTACTAGGCCATCAAAGTTCATTCTGTAGCCTGGGTATTAATCAGCTTACAAGTGTCATACTATACACTCATGGGCTGTATGTGGTTGGTGCCCATGTTGCTGTCCAGTGCACTGAGGGACAGGCAAAAGAGACAGGTGCATTGCAGCTCATATTTCCCACCAGGAATCTCACAGTGCCAGGCTTGGAGACAGAATTGTATTGTGACAGCTAGAAAGCACCTCCAGGGTACCTGCAAGCCTCCACTGCTCACTTGCTTTTGTTGTTCTGGCTTGCAAAAATATAATTAAGCACCAGCATCAGCAGGTCCTTTAGAATGTCTCTGTCAAACAAATCAACACCTCTGTCAGACTAAATTAGGCGGAATCTCCGTGGCTACTGATTTCAGCCGCAGTATGTAGCAGTCTGGACTGCTGGATTCTGCATCCATGCATTCAACCAACTGTGGATGGACATAAATGTCTCTGCAGCAAACACAGTAGACCTTTCTCTTTGAACAATACATTCTGACAACTGCTCATACCACATGTGTATCTAGAAGATAATTGGGGAAGGTCTGTTAATGAAAATTGTCTAGAAGACCTCAGTGTCTCCGTGATCCAAATCGCTTTCTTATCAGTGGTTTCCCCCCATCTTTACCCAGCCTTACCCTACCCTGCTCCCTCTGTTCAGCTTCAAAAAAATAACTCATGACCCTCTTCAATAGGTAGCATTTACTCTCAATCTTGAGTCTACAAAGGAGGAATGATAATCAGCCTGCCAGCCTTCTGGCCATGCACGTACCTGGTGCACAATACTAGTAAAGTTCACTGACTCAAAGGCTGTGGGTGTGAGCCCGAGTATCAAGCCATGTGAAAGTAAGTAGGTGACTTCCATGTTGAGGCAGTCATTAGCAAACATGAGGTATGATTTCATGCTGAGTGTCTGTGATAGTAAAAGCCTTCTGGTTTTAGGTCCTGTCTCTCCCTGGGAAGGCCATCACTCCTGAAAGGTGACATTGAACCCCCTTTCTAACGTCTCTTGGTTTTTCACTTCTCTTTGCTCAGAACATCTCACATCTATTGACTTTAGCAATGTTTCCATGTCTGCAGTCCTGCTGGCCTCTCAATGGTGAAGCTTACATCTCATTTGCTATCGTGTATCTGATTATACTAACAGAGCTCTTGGCATTTATATTATGGCAAGCTGAGTTAGTAGCCAACACAGGAGTGGCTAATTATTAAGAGTTTGTTGTGTTTCCTAAACAGGATGCCCTATCCCCAAGGATGTACCCCAGAATCTATAGAGTAGATTCCTAGAACTTTGGACCACATGTAGGATAAAGTTTAATTTATAAATTAGTGAGAACTTAGCAATAACTAGTAATGAGAGAGAATAGCTTTAGCAATATGCTGTAATAAGTTCTTTAAAACAGATGAATTTACTTATTTGTGGAATTTTCTCTTTAATATTTTTGGATTGCTGCTGGCTGTCAGTAACTGAACCTGTATAGAGTGAAACATTGGACAAGCAGGCTAGTGCAGGCCCTGGAAGTTTGAAACAGAGGAGGTCTTTGACTCTGGCAAATGAGGGGTTTCCAAACCATGAGACTAAATCCTTGGTCACGGCAGCTCATGCTCTGTGTGATAACCTTAAGGAGACTCTGAGGCATGGATCCCAGCTTCCTTTACCTCAGGGAAGTCTACACACTTCCAGAGAGCAAGGGACACAGTGCCTGCCCACAGCTGCAGCAATGCTGGGTTTTCAGACTTGGGAGCCTGGCTAACGCTGCCTGCCTCCCTTGTTTCACATAGACCAGATCCAGTGCTGTGCTTTGGGCTTCAGCTGGAGATCTAAAAATAAAACAACAAATTTTCTGCATGAAAGACAAGTTAGTAAGCCAAACCTACTGAAGGAATCAATGGACCAACCCCAGTTCATGTCAGCTGATGGGTACCAGGATGCTTCCCAGTCTCTAGGCGAATGTGTGTGTGGTTGCATGTGCATGCTTTCTTTGTATCTGTTACTGAGCATGGCTGACCAGAGAATGTGAGTGTTGAGTGTCCCTAACTCAGCTCTGCACTGGGAACCCCTTTCCCCTTCTGGATTCCATCAGCAGTTAGCCTTAACTAGGAACAGGAGGGGGTGCCAGCCAGCTTCATGAGGCCATGGCAGCTACTTTGTTACAGCTTCCTTCATGCTGAATACAGGTCTAAACTGCAATTGCTTTGGCTTAAGTAGAATTCAAATTCAAAGGAGAGAAAATGCCACAAGAAAGTTTATCAGGGAGACAAGATGATTCTTGAAGAGCAGTGACCCCGTGTGACCTGGAAAGCAGGCAGTATCTCACCGAGTTTTTCAAGTTAGATTCCATAATACTTTTTATTGGGCAAACCTATTGGAGGGATAAATGGAATTTCAGGTCCAATGAATTACTTTTCCTTCTTACCATTTACTCTTGATGATAATTTAGTCTAATAAGTGCGGAGCCAAGCTGACTCTAATTTCGCTGCCACATGCTGAGATTCAAAGGCGAGAATTTAGCCTTTTGAGACACTTGCACTGGCTGCTGCTGCAGATCAAAGGAACAATGTGATATGCGGTCCTTCCATCTTCCACATGCGTGCATCTCTCAGTTCAAAGACAACAGAGAGCATCAGATGAATCCAGAACATTAGAGAAGCAGTCATCCTAGAGAAGAGCCCGCCAGGGAGGACCCCAGGTTGAGGTCCTCTTTGTATAATCCTGTTGAGCTGCTGTAGACCTTTCTGAGTCCTGTTGATTCTCACATCCCTCCAAAACATGGCTTGCTTTTCCAAAACCAGACATTATGCCTTTGGCTCGGCTGTGAATCGCCTTTGAACATGACCGCTCATATGTTGTACAGTGTGTGTCTCCTTTTTATACTCGGCATCCCCACCCCCAGGGACTGGCAAATATCTGTCTATGTATTGTTTCATAAATACAATTAATTTTCATCCATTGCAAATGTATATTCACTTGTAACTTTTAATGGAATTCGTTAACCCCTGGTGTGTTTGTAAAAGACATGATTTCTCAGGATTGGACTGATATAGATTGCCAATCCTTGAGCTTCCTGCAGCTTGGCATTAACCCTATATGCTCAAACACATTTTGCAAATCTTTTCTGTTTTTAATTTATTTTTTCAAGAATTTCATATGTGTATACAATGAAATATCATATCCCTGCTCATTTCCCCCTCCAACTCTCCCCAGATTCCCACTAATACATCCATCTTTCAATGCCAGGCCTTCTCCTTTTCTATTTTTAGTGCTAAGGGAGGTTGTCTGTGCTTCACAAATGCTGCTGCTCTCATGCATTTATGGACAGCAGTCATGAGCATTTTGCATCTTTCTATATCATTACTATGGGAAAATTCAGTCAGGGACAGTGTTTACATATATGTAGAGAACATAGCCATTTTCCAACACTCAACACATCTCTTACTTTTGATTATCTTCTGGAAAATATGTCAGTAAAATATTAAGAGATCATCCATTCAGTCTGTTGTGTCCTTCACCCTTTCTTAGTCTGAAGAACGATCATAGTTACTTTCTGTTAGCCATGTAGTCAATTTAATTTAATTCATTCCAATTTATTTTTTACTTGTTCAGACCATTGTGATTTCGAACATCATTTTTATTTGACAACTCACTTGAAAAGCAGTAAGTGCTGGGAAATTATATTTTTCCTCCACCGCAGCCTTAAATAATTAACATGAGTGGGTCTGCCCAATGAGACATGTTTGCTAATAATGTTAGAGCCAGTGTGGAAAAAAAAATGACAGAATGGCTAATAACCAGGAAAGGGCTGTATAAAAGTCAATTGTAAGAAAAGCCTACATGAAAGGTAGAAGCTGTGCCTCAGAACCCACAAGGACACCAGAGTGAATTAAATGTGTCAACTCCCGTGCTGTGGCTCCTTTGGGCTGGGTCATTCTTTGTGCTTGGGTCTGCCTTGTCTATGGTGATACACCCTGCAACAGCGGTAGCCTCAACACCTGGTGCAAGTGACACCAGCCCATAGGCCACAGCCTAATGTATCCTTCAGACATGTCCTAAGGTTGGCACAAATGTGGAGAAAATTACCCAAGACTAAGAAATAAGAAACCAAGAGTGTGCAAAATTAACACCCCAAAGTGATTCCTTGACACTGTGACAGGTTGAAACCTGTTTTTACACTAATGGTCCTTCTGAAATAGATTATCACACAAAAAGCTTCCTGGAGAGAAACTACCCCAACTGGATGATGGAGTCTGGTTTGTGAGCACAGCTGAGGGGAAAGAACAAATGGCTCACAGCTCAAACACAGAATGGCAGGACTGTACAGAAGCATTTCATTTCTCCCCCCCCCCTTCAAATCCAACTATCTATTTTATTTTCTTCTAGAAATGTATTATCTACATTGGCATGTATGTGCACTATTTTATTTATTTATTTTTTATTTTTCTCTGCTCCCCTCCATTTCTCTTCCTTCTCCCTCTACCCCCTCCCCATGGACCCCGTGCTCCCAATTTACTTAGGATATCTTGTCTTTTTCTACTTCCCATGTAGATTAGATTCACACATGTCACTCTGAGGATCCTCATTATTGTCTAGGTTCTCTGGGATTGTGAATTGTAGGCTGGTTTTTCTTTGCTTTTTGTCTAAAAGACACTTATGAGTGAGTCCATGTGTAATTGTCTTTCTGGGTCTGGGTTACCTCACTCAATATGATATTCTCTAGATCCATCCATTTGCCTGCAAATTTCAACATGTCATTTTTTCTGCTGTGTAGTACTCCATTGTGTAAATATACCACATTTTTCTTATCCATTCTTTGGTCGAGGGGCATTTAGGTTGTTTCCCCATTCTGTCTATGACAAACAATGCTTCTATGAATGTAGTTGAGCACATGTCCTTGTGGTATGATAGAGCATCCTTTGGGTATAGACCCAAAAGTGGTATTTCTGGGTCTCAAGGAAGGTTGTTTCCTAATCTAGAGAACCCCATTTCTATTCCAAATGCAAATGGGTTGATGTAGGGGTGTCACACCCCATGGTTCATGAGATCTGAAGCCTGGCTTACATTATTACAGTAACTGCATTCAGGGTCCACTCTGGCTCGTCAATGGTGCGGTTTCATTCTGGACCCTAGCTTGCTCTTCACAACATCTGCAAAAACTCTACAGATAAGAGTGCTCAGTGCAGCCTGATGGCTGTCACTATTCTATTCTGTGCTTTTATTAGAACAGCCTCTTCACTCAGGTGGAGCGAGTGACCTAGTCTTCTAGTCAGGATAAGAAAAGTTTCTCACAGACAGAGTTTATTAAGTGAACCTGAACAGAAAGGAAGAGGCATTCTTCCCTAGTGTGACTGAAGACAGAAATCCCCAAGTTTTACAGTAGATAAGTTCTGTCTTGTTTCATCTGCGTGAAGAGACATTTTCTGTTCTCAACATCTCTTGGGTTCCAGTTTATTGACAAAGAATAAATATTGCCCAGTAAGTAGCTTTTAAGCCACTAGAAGAATTTGTTCATAAAACACATTGTCTTTCCTTTTTATTTTAAAAAATATCTCAAAGTTCTTAGCCAGGCAGTGGGTGCACACACCTTTAATCTCAGCACTCGGGAGGCAAAGGCAGCCGAATCTCTGTGATTTCAAGGCCAACCTAGTCTACAAGAGCTAGTTCCAGGCTCCAAAACTTCAGTGAAACCTTGTCTCAATAAACCAAAAAAATAAAAATAAAGAAAGAGAGAAAAGAAAAGAAAAAGGAAACCAAAGATGTCAAAGTTCTTATGAATCTGCACTGCTGGTTCAGTTTTATTCTAGAGTTGATGGTATTATCTGAGCCTGATTATTGATCTTCCTGAGCTTCCTTCTCATTCCTAGTGGCCCCTCTGTGAATGACTGTGACATCCGCAAACCTTTGCAAGTACTGAGTGCACTTCTTATATAGTGAATTAGAACAAAAACTTCATGCAGGACACTAATGAAAATGTGATCTCCTTTCAACTCTTAGAGCATTTAGTTCTAGCATTGCGTTTCCAGATGTACATCTAGTGGTATTTTAACACGTCCATTCAGCTCTCATAGAAATAATTTTGCACATGGAGAAGATAGGTAGACACAAAACCCCACCCCCTCGTTAAGAAGTTATTGACAGCTAATAGCTGCTCAGAGGGAGAGTTGGTTTTCCCTAAGAGTATTGTCATTGGTAGACCAATCACACTCCAGTAGAAAACCACACACCGTGAAGATCTGGGCAGCACAAATTAGACTTGATGGGTGAAAGAAAAGTGGACACAGAGTTGAATGGGTAGGAACAGGAGGTTGGACCTGGAATGAATTAGGAAATGGGTGAATATGATTAAAACTCACAGTATGAAAGAAGTACAAAATAGAGAGAATATCGATTTATTTGCATATTGTATAGAATTGCATTTGATTCATTATCATAACAATTACAGTCTTATCCTCACTCATTAGCAAAACATTTCTCTTAGTTAACCAATGGCATAGATTCCTTTGAGATATAGTTGTGTTATAAATTATAAGAATATACAAGAAACTATCCAGGTAAAATAAACTAGCTTAAAATCAGATTTTGCTGTTTCTGAGTTTTCCCCAGACACCAAAATTGTAAGTGCGCTTTCACACTCTGCTAAATCACCACAGAGCTAATTCCACATTTCCTCTCAAGAAATTGCGCTGCCTCTTCCCTCTGCCCTAATAGATACTTGATATTATTGAAGAAGACAAACACATTACTGTGGCCACCAAAGCACTGGCAAGTCACTAAACTGTTCCTCGATGGCTAATTCACTGCTGATTGAATAAAATGCCTCAAAAGTCTCAGTCACCTCAAAGGAAAGACAGTTAATTCAATGGCTACTATTGATTGACCCTTGGTTAATTAAAATAGCAAGCACAGGGAGGCGTGGTGCGCACAGAGCCCACAAAGAGGGCAGTCTGCTCCCGCTGTCCGTTGTCAGCTTTTCAGGCTCCTCTTTGTTCTTCTGGGGCTGAGATGCAGAGCTGTAGGTTAATGCACTTTCCATCCGGGTCCTTTATAAACTAAGTATATATTGGCTCATAAGCAGGACCTCTGCTTCACTTTTGAACTATTGCCCACAGATTGGTATTTTCCTATTCTAAAGAAATCGTGAGCCATCTTAAGGAGACTGTGTCTCCTTGTACAACGCTCACATCGTTGCTAAGCATTTTAATTAATGCTACTTTGTCAAAGCTTCTTCGTTTCCCTTTATTTGAGAGTCATAAAATTTCCTAGCACTTAATGCTTCTGAAGCCAGTTGTCAAATAAAAATGATTTTTGAAATCACAGTGGTCTCAACAAGTAAAAAATTAATTAGATTGGATTAAATTGAATTGGCTACATGGCCAGCATGCACTTCACAAATGCATTACAATTTTTGTGCCTTTCTCCAGGTGTCCTTTCCTATGTTTCTATGTAAATAGAAACCATGGCTTGTGTGTGGTGCTTTACGTTACAGTTCTTTGCCCACGTGTTTATCACCATATGGTGCTGGTGAAAAGTATAAACATAAGTCAATACATCCCTTGAAGGAAACTGTGGGCTCAAGATTTACTGCTTTACCCCAGAATGAAGGCAACCTAGAAATTGTTCATGGACTGTTAAGCATCTGAACAAGCTAATCCATCTATCAGTTGACCAATCATTGACATGGTATAGGTATGCAGGGTGCCAGTGGCTTATGTCTCTCTCACTTATTAAAGTGTCCCTTGTTAAGACAGCCTGCTGTCTGATTAAACTCCAGTGCCCAATAGTTCAAATTCAGCAAATTCATGGACACACATAACTGTGAGCAAAGGAGGATGGGACACCTCCCAGGGCATGAATAAATAGCCTTTTTCTAATATACTCAGTTTGGCTTTTGCCTATGAATGTTGCTTCTCTTCTTAACATATTAACTGTTCCCCAGTCTTACGCCCATGGCAACTAACACTATATTTTTGCAAATCCGGCAGAAAAGAAGAAGCCTGTCATTTGCCTAAGAAATCAGGCCCAGGTTCTGACTGTTGGTTCTTAGCACTGGACTGGAGCAGGCCTTGATCAGAGTATAGACAGGTAATCAGCTACATAGACAATGGAGGGGCAGGAATCTTCAAAGAAAAGTTGTGATGCTGGACTTCTGAGACCACCAACCAACACATTACCAGGGAATAAGCAGGTGTCTGCTCTGGATAAAACCAGATGACCACTATCAACAAATCTAAAATGAAACAAACTCTCTCCTAAGAAATACTCTATCAGAATCAGAAAAATTACAGATGCATGAAGAATTAAAGTCTTAATTATTTATAATTAAGTTCTAGCATTCAACTTTTGGCGGATTAGCAGTTTTCAATCTTCATGACCCTCCTTGCAGCAAGTTTGCTCTTGTTTTTTAATTAACCTCAGTGTCCCACTTACATATTTTCTTTCTTCCTTAAAATAATTAGAAAATGTTGAAGAGGTCTGGGCCAACTACAATTAAAAATGATCAATGAAGCCATATATAAACCTACTACTTTATAAACTAACCTGTGTGTGTGTGTGTGTGTGTGTTTAAGTGTGTTTGAATAAAAGTACCTGTTCAGATCACCCTTAAACTTGTGAGCTATTTGTCTCTTCCTTCTGGCTCATGGGGTTATTGGCATGAACCAGTAAGTGTCAATAACCTGTTGATTGAGGACTAGGATCCCTAAAGTGATTTCCTCCCCCCACCACCTGTTTGAGATCTCCACAACCCCCCTTGTCAAGAAAGACTGAAGAAGACCCTTAGCTCACATCTGTGTGCACAATATGGAGCTGCTCTCATCTAAACAACTTGATCCTAGATGATCCCTGTGAACATGACCATGTTCTGGATGTCCATTTCCCAAGGACCAGGTAATTTTTAACCACTCATTTCCAATGCAGAGATGAATAATGGTACATGCTCTACTGGTGCGGGAAGTCCTTCTGTATATGTGTTGCTTTTATTGGTTAATGAATAAGCAGGGCAGAACAGAGCTAGGCAGGGAAAACTAAACTGAATGCTGTGAGAAAGAAGGCAGAGTCAAAGAGACGCCATGTATCCCCACCAGAGTCAGATGCTGGATGGAACCTTACCGGCAAGCCACAGCCATGTGGCGATACACAGATCAATAGAAATAGGTTAAATTAAGATGTAAGAGCTAGCCAATAAGAAGCTAGAGTTAATAGGGCAAGCAGTGATTTAATTAATACAGTATCTATGTGGTTATTTGGGGTCTGGGAAGCTGGGAACTAATGAGAGTTCTCCCATAACACTCTACTCCAGTTAAATAAAGGCTAGTGAGAAAAAAATGGTAAGATCAACTAAAACCATGCAAGCCAAGAAAAATGATGAATGACAGTCATGATCAAAAATCTGCACTGTGGTGGGTGCACTGACCATGGAGCAAACTTGACCCTGTGGGTTACTGGCAGCTTCATAGAATCAAGTATTAGTGGAGAGCAGATGTATGAGAGATGAGAAATAGCTTAGCAAAGGAACATGGAGTTAGGACGGGGTGGGGTCAAGGATGACAGGGGGAGGAAGAGAGGGAGAACCCGCCAAATTTCTGAGCTGAGAAGCCTACAGAGATGTAATTAAGTAGGAGCCTGTGACGGTGTCCTGAGGTGTCTGCAGGGGTGCACATGAGCGTGCCTGCGTGCTCGCATGCCTGTGTGTGCGTGTGCATGTGTGTGTGTGTGTGTGTGTGTGTGTGAGAGAGAGAGAGAGAGAGAGAGAGAGAGAGAGAGAGAGAAACAGACAGACAGAGACAGAGAGATCTAGACAGAGATAAGAAGGGAGGGAGGGAGGCTCAGCTCTGCCACACAGGTCTCTCAGGTATAATAACCCCAATCCCAGCACCTTCTATTGCTGTTCCATTACTCACATTGCTAAGAGATCTCCAGGCTACTGCACCAAAGCTAAAGCAACACACTGGGTCCCCCTGTTTAGCTAACTGGCACAGCAAACAGAGAGACAGAGTGCCTCTCCTGGGCTGAGTCTTGAGTTCCGCTCTACCCTTGTCTCATTATTCACCAGCCTCATGGTGGTACCATTTCCTGACTCAACTGCTGAAGGGGAGCGAAGAACCAGTGTGGTGCAGTTTTCAGCTCTAGGCCTCCAAGGCCCTGACATCCAGATTCCTTTCTGGGACATTAGGACCAGGCTTTGGTATTAGATATAAATATAGTAGCTTGTGTTGCATGGAAGTTTTACAATTCTGGCAAAAGTTATTACCAACTCTCAAGTTCTTTCGTTTAAAGGCTTAGAAAGAGTTGAAACTCTATGCAAACCAGGCAATTTCACAAATCTTCACTCCAGAGAATCCAGGAGGAAGATATAAGCCCCCACCCCTCCCTGGCTTCACAATGGCCTTGACTGAGTGGTGCTCAGTGACAGGATAAAAGAAAGCAACACAGATATTTCACAGGTGGGGATCCTCTCCATGCCATGACTGAAGATGTGGACAGCACACTCACAGACCAGCATCGCGTCTTTTCAGCCTTTGTTGACAGAGGAGAATATCTGTCACTGTGAACTGTTAAGGACGGGGGAGCCCTCTACAGAGTCATCCTCATGAGAGTCTAGCTTGTGTGTCTGAGAAGGTAGAACGTTCTTTTGATCAAAGGTGCATGTGTTATGCAAACTTTTTGACTTTAAACTCTCTGATTTCACCAAAATTTGAGTTCCCTAAAACCTACCTGGACATAAGAGAGCCTCCAAGGAGGAAAACATGCCTCTTGTTTTCCTTCAGGAAAGGTGACTACAACAAAAGCATCCTTTGGTGCTCTTTTGTGCCTTTCGTGAAGCAGATGACATTCCTGAGGCGGCATTAATAAGTTCATGTACTTTTTCAATTTTGGAGAGATGTTGGATGAATCCAGAGGGACGCTTTCCGGACTGCCATGGCTGAAGGCTAACAGGTTTCTACAATTGAACAATTTCTGCAACAATTGCTATTAAGCCTGTAGAAAAGGGCATTTAAAAATAGAGCGTGGTGTGTGGTGACTCTCAAGCATTTAAGTGCCATGAGAAGGGACCGCTGCATGTGTGGTGTGACAAGCGTGGCTGGCTTGGTGGCCTCAGAGAAAATCCTCAAGAATCCTTTTATTTTCTCTGTGTGAGTCCCTGGCAGTGGGGGAGAAGGTAATGGCTACCTAACACTCAGGGGAGGGAGGGAATTCCACTTGATAAACACACTGGCTTCTCAGCAAAGGTGTATCCATCTTTTTATGAGCCGGAGTGACCACTTAGGCATGAAAAAGAGGGATCTGAAATAGACTTTCAGTCTCTTCTTGTTGGACATGTATGCGCATATCAACAACACCTTAAGCAAAGCCAAATGTAACCAGATAATGATGGATCACTCTCATGTTTAATGCAAACATAGTGACAGGTGGCTATACTATCTAAGCATAAGGAAACAGGGTGTTCATAAGTTTTTTTTTAATAAAACATGCAATTAACTAATTAGTATAACATTAGTATCTTTTCCAGTTTGTTCCCAGAATCATGCACTTTTGTTTCACAGATTTGACAGTTTTTCCAAACCGATAGTTGTCTGGTATTATACATATGGATACAGGTAACATGGGCATTCTCCATCCAACTCCACATGAATTCCTATGAAGGGCTGGTGATACAGGGCAGACTTTTATTTTGCTGTTGTGTTAGACAAGTTTCTGTTGATCAAAAAATAAAAGGCACCACGACCTTGGAATATGGGCTTATGTGTGTTCCAGTTTCTCATGAAAATGTCCAGGTCATGGTCACAGGGGAAAATTACAGGCTGTGAGCAAAGTTTGAGTTTCCCCGTAGGGAATGAGATCTATTAAAGCCACAATAACCTTACCCAGTGCCTGAGAAAGGCAAGAGGAAACCACAATTACTCTGTTGGGACTGGAGGCACATGGCTGTGTTACACTCAGGCATCTCATTTGCTGGGCCTGAAATGTTGCTTCACTATGGATTTAAAGACTTAGAGATCATCCTAGATTGTAATTGAAGTAAATATCTACTACGAGATTAAGTATAGTAAATATCTAACTACCGACAATCTGCTGTTAGATTAAAATTTTCCTATAAATTTAAATAAGGACAGATGACTATAGAGTATGATGTCACTAGTGTTTAATATTTTTAAAGGTTTATTTTATTTTTAAGTATGTGTACGTTCATGTGTGCTCACATGAATGCAGTTGCCTAAGGACGCAAGGAGAGGGCTTTGGATCTCCCAGAGCTGGAGTTGTATTTAACTTTGAGCCACTTGGGTGCTGGGAACTAAACTCAGATCCTCTGAAAGAACACTACACGCTCTTAACTGCTGTGCCATCTCTCCAGCCCCAAGTGTTTAGCATCTGAAGGAGCTGACAATTTGCTATGTGCTTAGTGTCATCACTAAACTTTGATTTCCACACACATAACATAGGAATAGAAAGACTGAGTCTTGTGAGAAGAATGTGAAGATCCCACGTTTCTCTGACAGAAGCTTGAAGTCAAATATGATGTCACTCACTGATTGGATTAATGTTGCCATGGTGGTGGGGAGCTCTGTGCACGTTAGAATCCCAGCAAGAGCATATTTGTACATACACACCCAAATGTACATGTGGCGATGTGCATGTTTGCATGGCAAAACCTAGAACCTCAAGACCAAGACTCCTTCTTGCTGACCAGGGATTGACTGCATACCAGATTTGGCAACTTCGGATCCTCTCAGCCCCAGAGAGGTCCTGGCTTCCCTAGAACATTTGGACACTCACACAGTCCAGATACATTGGTGATTATTTCCTCTGAGACTTGCTTTGAAGAAACTATCCTTCCCCAAAAGTAAAGTGGACTTGCTATTGCCACTGCGAGCATAATCTCTGCTGTTCATTAATGGTCACAGAACCTAAAGAAGGTGTCTTAGAGATCCAGTGAAGCCTAGGGGAAAGAAATCGCCGTGCAGAATTGTGCTGTATTGATCCCTTCATAAGAAAAGACCAGAATCAAAACAGACATTGGACACTAACAAACCAACCATTTTTTCCAACTCAAATGAATACCCAATGAGCTAACTTACACACAGTGAATGAATCCCATGTCTCCTCCAGTGTATATGCAATGAAGCTTCCACATGTCTCTCCAGTTTGCCTCAGTAAAACTCTCCCAGAATCAGCGAGAGGAAAGGGACCAGTGCTACAGGTGATCTCTGGGTCCTCATCACAGAAAACACCTTCTGCAAGGACAGAAGTGTATCCTAGAATGCAAGCCAGGACATAGAAGCATAGAGAAGTGGATTGCAAAGAAGGTGAAAAGCCTTGAGTGCTAATCCACACAGTGAGACAGCCTACACAAAATGCATGGAGTTGGGTTCTAAGATTAGCTGCAATGCGTTAGACTTTTGAATCTTACAAAGACCGGAGAAGAACAAGACAGGAAAGTATCAACACGTGCTGAGGTGCCCTGGATTTCTTTCCAGCCTAAGTAGATACTAGACTCAGCTGAGAAGTGGATCAAAGATGATTCTTCTGTTTAAAATAGAGAAGCCAGAACTCCTTTACACTGCAGAGAATACTTCCTCAACTGCAGGGTTTTCTTCAGAAGCATGAGAGGAAAAAGAGAGAGTGGAGTCCAGTAGAAGTATGTCAGACTAAGCTAATGCCTGCTCTTGGTGATGGGCAGATAGACAGCAAGCTAAGCTGATGCCTGCTCCTGGTGGTAGTGGGAATGGAAGGTTTAAGGTCATTTCTCCAGTGCTGGCATCCTGACCAACATTGTACCCTATCACCCTCCTCCCATCTGCAGTTCCTTACTACCACCCTGGCATTTGGACAACTATCGTGGAGGTATGAGTACTGCTCCCCCAAGGGATGCTGGTGTCTTAGAAATGATGATGTCAAATCGAAAGTTTGTCCTCTATACCAGTCATCAGCATGGTGGTGCTAGTGTTCTTGCCTCTTCCCTGATGCCCACCTGAGCCAACTGCTCAAGGCCAATGTGAGCTGAGCAACCATTGAACCCTACATGCCATGTGGGGTGCACATTCTCCTGTGCACAATGGTGCTCATTTCTACAAATCCTTCTCTTTTCCTCTTAAAAAAAACATTTTTTTTAAAGATGTATGTGCATCAGTGTTTTGCCTGCATGTATACTCCTGTACCATGTACATGCATTTTCTGTGGACGCCAGTAGAGGACAGTGGATCTCATGGAGCTGGAGTTAGAGACCTGTGAGTTGTAATGTGGGTGCTGGGAATCCAATCTGGGTTCTCTGGAAGAGCGGACAGTGCTTGTAACCACTAATCCTTTCTCTTGTACCTGTCTTCTGCTTTCTTAGGATGGGGTATCAGGGAGGAAATGCTGTGTTTTTTAGTCTATTGTTTGGAGAATTCTGTGAACAGACATCACTTTCCTTTGCATTTTAGCTGTTTAGAAGATCTGAGCTAGCTGGGCCAATGGCCACAGTAAAACATTTACAGGCAGATTCCAAAACCGGTCCAGTCTTCGTTATAGTCTTCCTAATTCGCCTTTCATCTCTCTTTTGAAATATGCGTGTTTTACTGTAAAGTGATTACATTTTTATGAAAAAGAGATTATAAAATATTCATTAAAGAAAGACAGCAATTGGGTCCACGATTGTACTTTGCTGATTTTATTTATAGCCAAATGGCATGTAATTGTTTTATAATTGTTGAAATTAATAAAGTGATCAAGTCTATTATTCCAAAATCCATCATAGTGGGTCACTTATGTTACATAATGCATTACTTTTCTTTCTCTGAGAAATCCTCAATAAATATCCTTCATTTAGTATGTGGCTCTTAATTACTATGCGTTTTTGATATTTCTTCTTTTAAGAAACAATGGAATTTTAGCCAGATTCAAAGCATAGCATTATAAACTTTTTAATGCTACTTAAGTGCTTTGAACTGATATTGGGGGGGGTCTTATTTTCTAATGGTCTCCTAGACCAAACCCCTATGTCTATAGCTTGGAAACTGATTTTCATGCTTATTGTGGTTTTTATGAGAGCCATTCTTAGCATTAGAACAAAAAGATGATTTGCAAATGTCAATCAGATATGCCCCACCCACTTTTACTAGGACTCTCCAAGGGCTTCCAATCTCACATTGAACCCCATCTCAGTGCCTCTTTCTAGTCAACAAAACTCTAAGCTGTTCTATCCCACCTCCCTTCCAGGCTCCTGTCCTCCAGCTCTAGTGGTCCCAGGAGGCCTTGGCTTCTCCACTGACCCTTGCATTAGTTAGGGCTTTCTCTCTAACAACAGCCTCTGTCAGCCTGGAGGTTTCTCTGCTCAGTCCCTTCTTGTCTGTGGCCACTGAGAGCATCCAACATCTTCACTGTCTCTTTCAGTCTGAACGTCCAGTTATTATCTCCCATCTTTTCTGTTCCGTGTTGTTTGCTGTATCATGGTTTTCAACCCCTGATAAACTCGACTTTATAAAATAGAAGTATTCATACATCAGTGTGCACCAAACACTAGATCGTTTATTAGCATGTGCTTAATTAAAAAGTTAGTCTTAAAGAATAAATGACCTAGCATTTTTCTGGCCATGTTTAGAATGGAGTTCTTCCCATCTGTCCCGAGAAGTGCTATGACTTGCAATGAATACAGGTGATGCTGGCATTTTCTTCTTCTTCTAAATTACTGTTTTCCTAGATTTGACTTTCCTCATTAAAAATTAATCATAATCACACAATTATCATGAACTGTTTTTCTTCATTTTCAAATCTTTCTGTGCTAAGTCTGTCTAATACTCTTGCTCTCCTTGATCATAGCCTTTGGAAACCTACATTGGAAGCTGGCTGCATTGATTCTCAGAAGTAAACGTCAGTCCAGAATGAAATGAGCAATTGCTTCTTTAGCCCTAGCAAGAGGAGTGACGCTTGTGACCTCCAAGCATGTGAATTGCCCTCTTGGGGTACCTTTTAATTAAAATAAATTAAAGAAAGTCATCAAGAGCTTCGCCTTATTGAGTTTGGAAGTGTCACAGTTAGCAGTGTACAATGGCAACTCCTGAGTGTTTGATTACTGAGGGCTGGGGATTGTATAACTAACCGGGGAACACACCTTGAGATCACCCCACATTTTTCCACATGCAGACAAGAAAATGATGTTGACAAATCCACGCCCCATGCGGCCTCATGAGTAATTTCACAGAAATATAGTGGACGCCTATGCTCAGAGCTGGCGGTGTTCACGGGAATGCATTTGTAAGAGGATGAAGATTTATTTTTAAGTGAAGCTTTAAATGTTTCCATTAACTATCTCTCTGCATGCGCGCATGCGTGCACACACACACATGCATTATGCATAGCATCATGGAGGCTTCATGATGAATGGTGGTGCTATTTGAAAATTGAAAAGCATAGCAGATTCCTGACATGCAGGCCCCCTCACCCCCTCTCCATAGAGGTAACATTTAAGGGTTTGGCAGGTGCTACCTGCCTCTTACGCACACCTTAATCCTGAATGTGGCAGCATCCAAAGATACTACATATTGCATCTTAAGCGGATCTACTTTATGACTTCCAAAGTTCACCCACTTAGAGCATACAAATCACTCGATCTTTGTACTTACAATTTCATGTTGAACTACTCCTCACCATGGGAAGGAGGCAGGACCTGCCCAAGTAACTACCTCTTCTCTCTGCCTCTCTCCCTAGACACCACAGATCTGTAGGATCCTATGTTGTGATTTCTCATTCACTCAGTATAATGTTGCTTTCTTTTCTTATTTTGTTAAAAAGTTGTGTGTGTGTATGTGCGCACATGCGCATGACACACACAGGTGATTGTGAAGGCTAGAAGAGGGCATGGGCTCTACAGGAGCTGGGATTACAGGTGGTTTGTGGGCTGCCTGTGGGTGCTGGGATTCCAACCTAGGCTCTTTGCAAGAGCAATTACTACCCTTAACCCCTGAGCTGTCTCTTTAGCCATGAGTGTAGAATGTTTCTGAATGTTCTGAGACTGTATCCTGCCCCTGTATGCTTTTATTTTCTATCGCTGACAAGATCCTATTCTTTATGCATACTCTGGGTTGCATTTCATGTATTTGAAATTGTGCCCACATCTTGGATCTCTGAAATAATGTGTGTGTATGTTTCCACTTTTCTTGGATAGATAATTGAACTTTTTTTGGTCACAAAATAACATTTTTAAACATTGGAAGAGACAAAGTTTTTCCTGGACTATCTATAATAATTTCACTACCCAATCTCCCTGCTGTCTGTTTCTCTGCATCTTTGCCGATATCTGCCATGATCTGTCTGGTCCCTGCCCTGCTAGACAGCAGGACGTAGCATCTCATTAGTGTTCTAGAAGTTGTTTCACTAGGGATTAATTACACGAAGCGCTCTTGTTCGTGTAATTAATGTGTTCATTTGCACATCTTCTCTGGAGAGATGTCTGTTCAAATCCTTAGCCCATTTATTCCTTGTGGGTTTTGGTTGTTTTTGAGATGTTAGAGTTCCACAAGAAAGCTGGCTGACACACCCTTAGCAGTTATCACGTGTGATTATTTCTCTGGATGTAGATTTGTCTTTCCACTTTCTTGGTGACAGTCTCTGTACCTTTATCATTAGCCACCTTTTTGGGATAACTTTTGCCACAGGCCTAGCCATGGCAAGTTTGTACATTCCAGAGTAGGGGCATGTGACTTAGAAAAGTTAGGAAGTAGGAACAGAGATGAGAAAGAATCACAGAGACACAGGATAATAACAGAAGGACAACTCAGTGAATACTGGATGCTGAATTCTTCTTCTTACTTCTGAGTTCACTCATGTCAAATTTTCCATATACTTTTATACCCCAATACAAAAGGGAGAAGGCAAAAGACTGCTTTAACATGATACAAAGGACACCCAGAACAGTTATCTGCCCCAACACTTGGGACATCAAGTCTTCTTGAAGAAAGGCTTCTGTTGTTTAGGCCGCAAACCTACCCTAGACCAAGTAACCTGAGGGCAGCCACTCCCTAGGTCAAACCTCCGATTTCAAAAGGAACGGCAGCAGCACACTTGAATTCTCTGACCTTTGGTCAGGGTGGAGTGGATCCACCTCTGTGGGCCATCTTACTGTCCAAAACACCAAGTAATCACATAGTAACTACACAGGGTGTGTAACTAACTACACAGGGTGTGTAACTACAGCTATTGTCACCAACTGTGATCAACCTCAGACTCTCTGACTTCCAGTCGAGGTGGAGTAGGCTCACAGTTTTGGGCCTCCAAACACCTCAAAAGCATCAACATTGTCACCTCTCCCATTGGTCCTCTTTTGTTGCCGTGGGGATGCTTTAAGTGCCATATGAAAGAAATGATGGCTTGTCCTGTGCTTATGAGGATTTATGCCTGTGTTTTCTCTAAAGGGTTTTATGACAGTGGTTGTTAAATTTATTTATAGGACCTGCTGGGATATAGTTTTTTTTTTTGTTTGTGTGTGTGTGTGTGTGTGTGTGTGGTGTGAGACAGGAATTTAGATTCTTTTCTTTTTTAGTGAAATACCATTTGTCACAGCAGCTTTTGAAAATGTCAATACGAAGTCCCTTGGTACCTGCAGGCAGTGTTCTGGGACCCTCACATACCTCTCAAATAAAGTGGTATAGTATTTGCATATAATCTCTACAGATTCCCCCTATGTACTTTAAATTAGCTCCAGATAAATTGCCATAGACAATTGCTGAGTGAGAAAACTTTTCCTGGGCCCAACATACACATCTATCCTACCTCCCCAGATAGGGATCCCATGATCCCATGACAGACCAAAGTACAGACACCATCAAAGTCCATCCTGGTGAACCATTGAGGTTTGTTTTGTTTTTGTTTTTGTTTTTGGTTTTTTTTTTTTTGAGACAGGGTTTCTCTGTAGCTTTGGAGACTGTCCTGGAACTAGCACGTAGAAGAGTATATGTAATGATTTCACCCACATAAGGCTGACAATTCGGGATTCTAGGGGTCGTACAGGTGCAGACAAACCCTCAGGCAGACGTGCCTAATGGCCCCCGGGGATGTTAAAAGTCCCCTCCCACTCCCGTGTGATCCACGGACTACTCAACCAAGCTGTTGCGTGCATGCCATGCGTGAGCCCGTCATCTGCGTATGGTGTGGCCACGTCAACCCCCTGTGCGCATGCTCTAGACAGCTTTTAGAAGCTGGACGCGCCATCCTGGGAGAGCGCGCTAACTTCTCAGGCCTGTGCACGCCCTCTCTAATAAACTCCTAAGCGGGTTTGTTGCATGTTCAGTGTTTCCCTCCTACTCGTACTAGGTAATTTCAGTATAGATGAGGGTTTTTACAGGAACAAAAAATGATTCAAAGACAGCTGCGTCACGAAAGCCCACCCCTGCATGGGAGACAGCTCGCAAAAGCCTGGAGCATAGTGCCGAGCCTGCAGGCATCTCGACAGGTTGGAGAGTGTCCCTTCCAGGTACCTCAGTTGTTCTAAACCTCTTCCAGGTCACCCAGCCAGTTTCTGCTTCTGGTCTCAGAGTCTTCTTTGCATCTTGGCTTGTCTGACAACTTTCTCTGAAGCTCAGCTTCCTTCTGTGTGGAAAAGACTCTCAGATTTGATTGTTTCTTCTGGCAGGGAGGGACCTAGAGAATCTGGTCACTTTCAGGGACTCTCAAGCTCTTTTGAATTCTTTACCTTCCCAATTGAAGAGCTTCCCTGCAGGAAGGAATGTTCCAATCTCAGAGGAAACTGTTACTTGACATCGTTGGTGAGATGCAAATGCTATGTAAACCGCTGTTTCATTCCTTGTCTGAGAAGCAAGATAAAAAGAAAAAGAAACGAACTATACATTTAGTATTGGTTCAGTACTTATATATGAAACAATCTTTTTCTGTAGTCCAGGCTGGCTTTGATCCCAGCATCCTCCTGCCTCAGCCTGCCAAGGGTTGGCATTATAAGCATAAACCATCAGGCCCGGCTCTAAAAGCCGTTTTAAAAAGGAGATTTTTGTCTCATGGTTGGTTGACTCCACCGTCACAGAGGAAGCTGACACAGAATTCATCTCTCACTTGGGAGTGTGTGGGCTTCAGATGTGGCACCAGTTCCAGTGTTCAGTGCCTCATTTGTTTGTCTAAACAGTTTCAGAACAATGATGTTTTGATGTGTTGTGCGATCAAGGCCATACAGTCACTTCTGATGACTTTAAATCCATAGCTTTTCTAGTATGTAATGTATCCAGCCAAGCTCCATGGCCCCGCCTTTACTACGGGTTCCCTAGCTTGTGCTGGATGACAGTATTCAATGTGTGACCTTTTAGCATATGCACCTCAAAATCAGTCTGCTTCCACAGATCTTAGACCCTCAAGCAGTGCCTGCAATTTAACTTGCAAATATTTCTGCCCATATTTCAAGGAGAAGACAATGGAAGCTCAGGGCAAGAGGTTTTCTGAGACTCTCAAAGCTTCGAGTATACATGCTCCTGTTTTCGTCAGGAATCATGGGACACAGGAAAGTTACAGGGATGTCTGTGGTTTATACAGCCAAGCAGTGTCTTGACTCAGATGCAGCCTGAGGTCTTTCCCTGTCAATGAAAGTTAGAGACCCATCCTATTCGCTATGGAATTGCATGGGTGTGACCGTTTGGTTAAGAAAAGAGTGAGACTTTGGGTAGATGTTTGTGATACAATGCAAAGTCCTGTGCCTCTCGAAACCTAAATAACCTTCATGGCCATATGAGGAAGCAAAGTCTCACCCAAACACATGTTGTTTTTACAGTATGAGAAGTAAAATTCTATCTGGATCACTTCTACTTTTATCAATGTAAGAAATTTAATTAGTTTATAATGACAGAATTTCTTAGTTATGTGATCTGAAGCTCTGCATTGCAATCGAGCGTGTGTTTGCTTTATTTCCTTAAGTGCTAAAACCGTCAAAGAGTTTTGATAGGTTACTCTGGGCTTTCGTCATTCCAAACCTTTTTATAGTTTGCACATGAACAGATTAGAAATAACTTTGCTGAAGGTTTAAATGCAAATATTAAAGAGCATATAACAAATTAAAGGTTATACAAATGGTGTTTGTGTGTTTCTGTGTCCTAATTACTTAGCCATACAACACATAGATTATCAACTTCTTTTCAGAAATTAGCTAAAAAAAAGGAATTTTAGATTTATATACCTTGCTATTCCATATACACACAGAGAAAGTAAGTTGACTAGTGATATATATATATATATATGAGTCTCATATATATATGAGACTGTGTGTTGTGTGTATATAATACAAATACACATGATTTACAATATAGGCACATGTTTAGCTTGATTCATTCTTTTATTCACACATATTAACATATTTATTCACACATATAAGAGTGAAGGAAAGTACGGAAGAGCAGGCACCCCACTCTCTGTTCTGTATCCTGGTATGATAAAAACAGCTCTCTCCCAAACATGTCACGTAAAATATTTGCAATTAACTCATGCAGCCCCCAAACTGAAATGCTCTGGATATTTACTAGTGAGGAATAGACAGACACAGGGCAGTCCAGATGCAGACTGGGGTTCTGACCTAATAATACAAAGAACATGTTCCTGACATGGGGATTCATGTTAATGCGTGTTGGAAGCATTTGTATTGCAGAAGTCATTCAGAGACAGTGTTGTGTAACGTGTGATTGTGTTCTATGAGGTTAAGTCCACATGTAGTTAATGTATAGTAATAAATCTCATAGTGCCTAGGCTTGGAGAGAAAGGTGAGGAGCTGAATGCCAGGGTCAAAGCGGTCCCTGTGTGGAGTTAAATACTTTCTGTACTTGGTTCTGATCTGCACCTTTTATTGCAGTTGTAGGGTAGACATTGTCAGAGAAAGCAATTAGGATGTGTTCTATAAAGCGAGTTTTCCCTATGTTTTGAAGACAAATCTTCAGTGGCTGCTTAGGCCTTGTGAATGGAAAGGATTCACATCCTTGGGCATTTGAGTTGGAATTGACTTTGAATGTGACTATTTGATTGCATCTTATTCTCTCTTCAGTATTAACTCAAATCTTGTTTTGAATTTTCCACGGTGAAAGTAGACCTGGTCGACACAATGCACCCTTATCTAAGTTTAAATTCACCCTAAGCATTTGGTGAGCCTGTCACAAGGATATCGTGGTAGCTTGAGCAACTTTTAGGATGATAAGAAGTTAATTAACTACAACTCATCTTCTTTGCATGTTAGTGAAGTAGCTTCCTCACCCCTGCTAGCAAAAAAAAAAAAAACCACTAGGGGTGTGGGTATTGACTTGAGCCCTGAGGACTTGCTGTTGTAGGAGTTCACAAGCTTTGGGAGGTTGGAAATTTCCACAGGTACAATCGGCTTGATTTAGTTGATGCCAGGAAAACAGAAGGAAGGACATGTCGCGAGTATGATGACTGGGATGTTCAGAGAGGTGTAGCTGACTGTGACACAAGCCCATACCACAGAAGAATGCTGAGATGAAAGTGGGGGTAAACTGGTAGGGGGATAGCAAGATGTGGGATAAATGGGCCCGGGTACCCATGAAGAGATGCTGAGAAAGGGAAGGGCATTCTTGCTTGTTCTTAATTCAGAACTGGAGCTAGAGAGATGGCTCAGCAATTGCACATCCTTAGTGCTCATTCAGAGGATAAAGGTTCAGTCCCCAGCACCCACATCTGGGACCTCCCAACCACCTGTAACTCCGGTTCTTGGGGCTATGATAGCCTCTAGATTCTGTGAGCGCCTGAACACATGTGGTACATATAAACTCACGTAGGTACATACAAATATATTTAAATAAAAATAAAAAATCTTTCAGTTCAGAACTGGACTTCACTGGAGTTTGAGACAGATCGGTCACCTGTTTGGCAGTGATACTTCTCGTCTGGAAGGGACACTCACAGAGCTGAAAGGCTTTATCAAGCATGGGGACAAGCAGGAGAATCTTCCCAGTATGATGAATAACGGGGATCATCACAGAATTTCTACACCCCCATTTTTGAAACCAAGAAGTAATAATATTTATTTACCAGCATAAAATAAATAAGATAGAGAGCAGTGGTTTGCAAACACTCTGATGTCGTAAAAAGCATTGATGCCTTAGATGAATGAATGAGGTCGTCTGCCCCAAGACACCCTGCTCAGAGCAGATGATGAGATAGGAAGCTGGTTCCACAGGCTTACAAGTGCTGATTCAAGGTTCACTGTAGGCAACACAGACACAAATCATGAGGCAGTTTAGAATGCCATGGGTGGAATCCTACGACCTAGCAGAATCTGATTTAATGGACTTTGGGATTAAATAACCAGGCACTACTTCTAGAGTCCTAAGGACAGTCTTGTCTGGCCATGCAGTTGCACAGAACACAGGTCATGGAGAGAAGACAGGCTGGTTGGTATTGAACAATCATTTGGTAAATGTAGAATCATCACCAAGAGGCAAGACTCTGGGAATGCCTGTGAGAGATTATTCAGAGGAGGTTAGCCGCTGGGCATGCCTGTGAGTGATGATCTTGATTAGATTAACCTAAGTGGGGGAAACCCACCTTAGCCTTAAGTGGTACCATTCTAGGTGCTGGTGTCTCAGACAAAATAATAAAAGGGAAGGAAGCTGAGCAAATGCCGCCATTTTGCCATTTTCTTTCTGCTCTCTGGTAGTGGCTGCAATGTGACCAGCCACATCAAATTCCAGTCACCATATTTTTCTGGCCTTAGGGGACTGCATCTGCAAGCGGTGACAGGAAAATCCCATTACTCTTCTCTAGACAGGTCTTCTCCAAAATGCACCGTCTAAATTCACCTGGGTGGGAGGCACAGTGTGAAGGCACTGATGCAGATCCCTTAGGTTTAATACAGGCCCAGTTAGTCTCTTTCTTCACTGCTTCCCCAGGCAAGCTGTTGCTGGAGCCCATGATTCAACACATAGAATGGGAAGCCCTTTGTTATTATAGGCTCCAGGTGAGCAGGGCTCAGAGGGCAGCAGAGGGACCATTAGTCACATCAGATTTCCAAGGGGCACTTTGCAGTTTGAAAAGCAGCCCATCGCAGGCTCTGGGTCAATATTTATTGAGTGGCTTCTCTATGCAGATCCTGACATTCAGTGCCCTGGGGAATACAGAAGATGGCAGAAGCCAAGGTCTGTTTCCAAGTTAACTGTGTTTCCAAAGAGAAAAAAAAATCTGTTGAATATATGTATATATTTTAATATATCTTATAAAATTGTATATATAAATTTATATTTTATAAAAATTTAACATATTTTATAGTTTATGAAGAGTGTACCTATCAATTCCCTCTGCATGTGGGTCCTAAGTGGTTCGTGAAGATTGGGACACATCAAGCAGTGGAGCTGAGGGCCTGGGAACAGTAGAGAAGGTGTCCATAGAGAATCCTGTGCAATCATGAGAAGGAACAGGATTCATAAAGTCAGGATTCTTTTAGGTTGCAGGGCTTGTCCTTGACTGGCTCTTACAGAGGGTGGAGTTAGAGAAGCAAGCAAAAGCATAGACAGAATTTTTGAGAGTAGAGAAATGGATTTGTTTGAAAGAAGAAAAAAATAGAAAATGACATGATTTTGAAGACACTCCAGCTGGGTAATAGCTGGGAATGAAAGCCCAAAAATAGAGAAGGGGGGCGGGTTGCTTCTAGGGGGACAAGACTCACACTTCACGGGAGCGGATTCTGAGCACGTGCTAGAGAGAAACGTCTCTCAGCAGGAGGCCCCTTTCCCCATCATGGTGACACTAAGGGACTACAGGGGACTTCAAAGGTCCCTTCCCTAGTGAACCTTCCATCCTCCCCACTCCTGGCTTTAGAGTGGGAGGACATGCACTCATTAGCTGTGACATTTAAGGGACAGATAGCACTATCTGCTCAGCACGTGTTCCTCGGTTGCTCACGCTGTCTGATTAAGTAGCTGCAGTGTGGTTGGGAGACTGGGGGAGTAGATATCATCGCAGGGATCATAACGGAGGCGTGGGCTGAGAGACTGGCCTCTGCAGGTGCTCATGGAGGTGATGGGCCACATATTCTGGGAAGACATATCCAAATGGGCACTCAGAAAGCTCTAGGCTAGACCCTGAAGGCTGCCCAAGCTCATACATGTTTAGAAGATTAGAAATTAATTAAAGGATTGAGAATCAGAGAAAGGTTGGCCTGAGAGATGATAAAATATGAAGGGATTTGAAGTGTTTAAAACTGACAGTTGTTTATTGATGGAAATGATTCTTCAATTTTTTTATGTATTTTTTTCATAGCACCACTGAATCAAGGTGCCATGAGAAGCAAAAGAGAAAATTTGAAATATCACTTTATTAGGCACTTTAGAAAGTTTGCCGTGTGTGTGTGTATATACACACACACACACATAGAGATAGAGCAGATAGATAAGCAAATATAAAGCTATAAATACGTGTGTATGAATGTGTATATAAGTATGTATGAAGATGCATATATGATTCTTAAGCAATTTTAATTCACTTGAATTTCATTCTATGAATTAGGCTGCTATATTGTAGATGCTATTTTCTGAAATGTTTGACTTATGGTATCATCTGGAAAGGCTTTAGTTTCAAGTACGTTCCAATTCTCCCAACCGGGAAGTGTTTAGAAGAATATGTTCACTATAGGCTCAGCATTTCAAAGTCACAATGTTGGCCTCCTGGCTGACTATGTGCAATAACTATTCCCCCCAAACAGCACCAAGTTATGAGCTATGGCAAAACCTTCTTGGCCTGCAAACACTGCCTCTGCAGAGAATTTAAGAATATCTGAGTAGTCCCCCATGAGTTAGAATGGCAGCTATGGGCTGTCACTCCCAGGCCTGACTGAGAAACGTGTCCACTTCAAAAGGAGGCCACCTGGCCGGGTGCTCAGGCCTTGCAATGCTGGCCTTGTCAGGTGTATTCATGGCCTTCTTGGTATTAAACCACAACTTCTCCTCCTTGGTAGTTATTTCCAATGGTCATGAACCTTGAAATTAGAAAAAAAAAAAAACAAACAAACCTGGGTGTCTTCTGCCCACTGTGATGTGCAAATGTCTGAGAGTTAAACCAAACTCAGTTGGCTAAGCCTCACAATTATTGCCGCTTTGTATGTAATATCCTGTCCCCATGATGTGTGTGTGCTCTGTAGGTAAAACCAGTCGTGTCTTGCTTGGATTTGTCTCTGGTCTGTACAACTTGTCCTTGCACTTGTCAGCAATGTCACTCCTTTCTCCATTTATTTGGAGGCTGGGGTACATGTCACTCCTTCCTTCATTTTTTCTTGTGTGGTTTTAGTTAAATGGGTGTGAGCTTTCCCCTAAGAAAGGACTTTGTAGGCAGCCTCTATTCACAAGGTGCAAGAGCGCTTTGATCTGGATATGGGCTTGTACCAGGGAAAATGGGATGAGATGATTGAATTTATGGCCTAACTTGACACGAGTCAGCTGTCTACTACATTCCATACCCATTGCCAGAACCTCGGCCGTACGTAGGTGATCGCATTGCCGTTAATCATGATCCGTTTACCACAGGATAAATAGGGAATGGGCAAGACCACACATGCCTTAGCAGGCAGCCTTGTATTGTAGCCCACGCTGAGTCTTCGGAGGATATCATTAGAGGCTGGTAAAAATTACTCAGCTTTGAGAGCTACGTGCACTTTATTTAGCAAGTGGTAAGAATGTGTCTCTAATAGAGAGCAATGGAGTTCTTGCATAAAACATGAATAGTAGTACTTAATTTGCTTTCCATTTCCTACTTAAGTTTTATTTATTCCTTTTAAAAAATCAGTACACATCAGCAAGATTGAGTCACGTTACTTATTTTAGCTTAGTTAGATTGACAGTCTTAATGATGTACTAACCCCAGGCAGCTCAAAGACACAGTTCTGGACTTGGGAATTCCAAGTCCAAGGCATTTTTAATATTTCACAAAGACTCCAAGTCAGGATGATAGCTACTGTCTCCATGTTGTGGGTCTCATAGTGACAGAACCAAGACCTTTCTCTGGGGTACAAATCAAGAAATGTTATCATGTTCCAGTGGCCCCAACATCTAACACCTTCACCTTTAAGACAAGCTCTCAGCTTGTGTGTTTGAGGAGAGACAGGACTATTGTGGCCATAACATTACCCCAACGCAAGAAAAGACAATAAGAAAAAAAAACTTAGGGTCTTAGAATGACTTCAAGAAGAGGGCAAATCATCCTGCTAATCCCATTTGGGCCTTTGAGAGCAAGGGAACATCAGGCATGAGGCAGAGAACACAAGATGTCTGATTCTCGGTCCCTGAATTCCCTCTTTGCTGCCAGCTCCCCTGTGCTGGTAAGTTCCTCTGATGTGGAGTCAGGCGCTGCTCTGGTCTCAACTTTACAGAAGCAGCTCAACTACAAAAACCTCAGGATGCTCTCTTTGATGTCATACCTGCTTCAGCTGATTGCAATTTGTTAGAAAACAGGACCCCTGAGAATTTAGTCCTCTTCAAATGCTGGATGTCTCCCATGTTTAAGTAATTAAATGTGCTCCCTGTCTCTATCATTTCACAGCATGGATCCCTCTTCTTAGGAATGCGTCCATGGCCAGCTCAGGATATTCTGAAAAGCATTCGTAACGATGACCTAGAACAGGCAAAGAATCCATGCAGATGTAGGTGTGCGGGCTAGCTGGAAATTTGAAACAAGTACCATTTTGTTCTAGAATTTTTTCCTATGTTGCATACTCTAGGATGTTCAAAGTCCCGAGACACACTGAATCCCTGTTCTTACTGTGAGGGTTTTTAGTCTTCTCTTCCAGAGTCAATATTTTCTTTCTAGTTATAGTGTAGACGCCTTGGTAGCTGAAAGCCCCAGTACTATGTACCTGAGCCCACACCACTAGGAACAGGCTGCAGTATTTTTCCTTGTCATAAAAATGATTACACGGCCTTAATTGTAATAACTATGTGTTTAATTAACATACCTGGAAATATATACTTTCTCCATATTCATATTGGTGTTCCTTAATTGCCATTAAGCCTCTCTGATAAGCTGACATTCGGCTTGATTAATCACTAGTTTGTTTTTGCGCAGGAGCACTTTTAAATCATTTAGAAAAACAAATAATTAAAATTCATGGATTGCCCACAAAATGTAAAAACCCAGTTGTCCGCCTAATTGATTTTGAAAGTAAAATAACATACAGTATCATGGGGCTGTTTCCTGCAGATTTGAGATCCAAATGTCTCCAAGCCTTGTTTATTTTCTAAACTCTACTGTAGTTCATTTTAAAATCTACAAGTCTTTTGTGATTATTTTCCTTTTCATTTTCCTCAACATAGAAATGTCAGTTCCCTCCCTCCCTCCCTGCCTCCCTCTCTCCCTCCTTCCTATCTTTCCTTCCTTTCTTTCCTTCTTCTATCCCCCCTCCCTCCTCCCTCTCTTCTTCTCTCCCTCTCTCCTTCCCCTCTCTCTCTTCCTCTACGGATTTGGTAGCCACCTTACTAGTTGCTGAGAATTTAGTCCTAGCTGCCTGTTTGTGAGCTGTTCTAAAAAAACAAACAAACAAAAAAACAAAAAAACCCCCAGGTTTTTGTATTTATAACCTGAACTCAGAGAACTGAACTCAGAGAACACAGCAGTCAGTAAACAGAAGGTGTTGTGAAATGCAGCTTTGTTGGGCCCCCACGTTCCATGTCCTTTAAAGGAGAATTATGTTTCCCCAACAACTTCATGCTAAAAAGCTAACCCCAACTTTGATCAGCTGGATGTTTGGGGTGCTTAAATCCTGAGTGTAAGGTGTCATGATAGGAGTTACTACCTCTTAGCAGAGGCAACAGTGAGTTTTCTTTCCTTTTCCTGGCCTCCTAGGAAGGTGGACAAGGCACATACGTACACAGACATATATAAAGCACATGCACTTGTAGAAAAATACACACGCAGCGCACACATACACATTTTTCCGAAAAAGGAAAAGGTAAAAGAAAAGATGCTGCTAACTCTAGATCTAAGAAGTACAGGAAAGAAAATGATAAGGACATAAGTTTGTTGAAGGACACAGCCTCCCCAGACTTTGAGCTCTGTCTTGTGACCCACAGTTGCAACTGTTTCTGAGGCCACACTATGGCCTTCTAATTGTAGAATGCATGATAGGGCATAAAGCACCTTCTGATCACACCTAGAAGACAGCCGCTAACTTCAGTGTCCTGGCTGTTCATGGAGCTGGGAAGGCAGCACAGTTGCTCGGAGCTCCTTTCTGGAAGTGAGCACCATGGAATGGCCAGATATGCTGCGGAGCTGCTGTGTGCTAATCGGCCATTGTACCGTGCTGATCACAAGTCTACCTCCGGGCCAAAGCTCCACAGGTCCACAGGACTCTGTTTTCCCGCTCTCTTCCACTATCTGAGGCTCTCTGTGGGCTATGCTGCTGGCCTTAAGCTTGGTCCATGCTGTGAGATTGTGTTAACTCGGTAGGATGAACTACATGAATAAGACAGAATGAGACTCACCACAACCTCTGGGTAGAGGAGTGAGCAGTGTAGACACTAAATATGTTATTATGGCCATGCATCTGACTCCCAGAAATGAGTAATTGTCATAAGTGGTTTAAGTAAATTTGCTCAGTGGCTATCCTTGGACCACAAATTAACTAATCACCAACCTTTGTCTTGTTTCTCCAGTCCACAATGAAGTCCCAGATGCCTAAGGCTTTCTGCCCTTGACATCTTAGGACCTGGGATAAGATTTAACTCTTCCTTCTTTGGTTTGCTCTGCTTTGGTTTAAATTCCCCATATAAAATACTTTGCCTCAAGCAGAATTTCATAGCTATTGCAGGAAATGCAGACAAATGCTTTAAATCCTTCGCTTTACATTTAGAAACAGTAGTGTTACCTCATTTTGCCTGATTACCTGAACATCGGGGCACGCTCTGCAGCCCTTGACATATCCAACAAGCAGAGAAAGCTGCTGAGGACATTGTTCTGCAGAAAGACAACACCAGGACAAGCTGATGGAATTGCTTTTTTTTTTTGATGGATTGGTCTTTGAGAATACCACTTCGAGATTAAACTAGCTTCATGGGAAATCACCTGTCTGGTCCTCCCTGGGCTGTGCCTGCTCTATTGAAAACTCAAGTGGTTGGGAGCCGATGAGGGGCCTGATGAGAGTCTAGCCCAGGCTGGAGAGTTTGAGAGGATGATGAGAAGCCCATTAGAGCTTGTGCATTTGATAATAGTGGTATGTGGATGTTCATTACCATTCTGGCCAATATTGCCACAAAAAAAAAATGTCTTAATGGAATGGCTCCTGTTACTGGCTTCAGGATGTAATTTCAAATCGTTAAAGTTGTGAGCTCGTCTTTTCCTTGTGACTCAGCAGTGTTTGTAATGTCCCTAAGAGGAGATAATGAAGGGCCAGGCAGCCCCTTGATTGTTTGCAGTTTTCCCAACATTTATTCTAATGGACAACTGTTATCTCAGCGCGTAGCCATTTGCGGAATGCAAACTAAGAGCTTTGCCTGCTCCAGAGTGTTTCTGAGAGTGGAAAGTGCAGCAGCATGTGCTGATTTGAAGAGACTGGTGTGCTGACTTGGGGAGCCACTGACTTCGAACTTGGGACATTCCACTTGCGCGTATCATCTTTATGCAAGTGGCAAAGTTTATGCCCATGCAATCCTCCTCACAAAATACCAGCTGGTGATGCAAATGGATTAGATTGATTTGAAAGCATCTGTTTCCCACAAGTGGAAGACAGTGAGGCCAAATCACAGCGCCCTGGAATACTGACTTTAGAAGATCACATGCCTGTGCTTTTAGATTAAGGTTTCTTAGTTTCAGGTATGGCAAATGTTTAGAAAATAGACATTTCCAAAATATCAAAGACTATCTGAAGCAGTTGTGTTTTCTTCTTTCTGTATGATTATATCCCAATATTTCTCCACTCAGTATTTCCACATATTGATATTTCACATGGAGCAATCTTAAAGATTTAGTTTGGGCTATCCTTCAAGCCACCTGAACTGTTCGGTTTTCAGCCTATATAAGAGATAATCTTAGTGTATCTCATTTCCCACACTTTATATATCATAAGTGAAACCTAAAATATTAACTCCATCATCATCAATATTTTATCAAAATATTATGTTATTCATTTGCTTAATTCATTTGCTTAATTGATGTTAGACATTTCAACATTATTCACGAGGGCCATTTAGTCAGGTGATTTTATATCATGTTAAATGAAGTCGATGAATAATAGAAAATATTATTTTAACACATATACTATCAGAGAAGAATGGGGAGCTGCTTAACCTGTCTGTCTGCTGCTTTATTCATTGGGACGACCTGGAGCCTTCCTCCACCTGCGGTTATTATAATCACCATCTGTGCTGCTATGCACACATACATGTGCACACCTAGAAATCAATAGGAAAAACTCAAGTCTAACTTAAAAAACCTATGCTGAAACACTGCTCTTGATTCTCCTTGCCTGTCAAGATGTAAAAGTGCATGCATGTGTGTTCACACGCATGCTTCCTCAAATACTTTAAAAAAAAAAAACAAAAGACAGGAGTCTTGTATTTGTTTGAAAGCTGGGTCTGCTAAGTAACGTAAGAGGATCTTTTTCATGTCCAATTATATCTAAGCAAGAACAGGACCAATAACTTGTTATGAAAATGCAGCTCAAAAGATGTCCTGACATCTCCAAACTCTGCCGTGTCCAGGAGAAAGGCTTGCAGTGGGCAGGGACAAGCCAAGCCTGATTGTCACCTACAGGCTTACGCTTCTAAGGACATGTTCATGATCTGGGGACTCTGCCGCAACTCTTCCTACTAAAGCGTGTTTTGTCAACCATACACTCAAGGAGACATGGTCGACTTGTCAGGCAGTGGGGGAAACATGCTAGAGTGTAGCACAAGGCACCCCGACTCCTGCCATAAGCACATCCTGGGCCTAATTTCTATTTTTTTTTTTTTAATTTATTTATTTATTAAAGATTTCTGTCTCTTCCCCGCCACCGCCTGCCATTTCCCTCCCCTTCCCCCAATTAAGTCTCCCCCCCAGCCCGAAAAGCAATCAGGGTTCCCTGTCCTGTGGGAAGTCCAAGGAACCCCCACCTCCATCCAGGTCTAGTAAGTTGAGCATCCAAACTGCCTAGCCCTTCCAACAGGGAAGTATGCTTTGGAGACAATCTGTGGACAGCTCTGGACTGGAAGCAATTTGAGTCCAGAACGGAGGACAGAGGGTGCAAGAGAGAGATGAAACTGCATCAGAGGGTGTCAAGGTTCTGAGAGAACCTTCCCGATAAATACAGAGAGGACAAACCCTCCAGCCATGACTCCACAGACGGTGGTGGGAAGATGGCAGAAGGGCCACAGCTGTCTAACGGCTCCTTTCTGAAGAAAGCAGGCCATCAGCGAGTCTATTCATTATGTCGTTTCCAGTTCTGACCTTCATGGAGACTACATATTCCCTAACTGCAGCTGTATCATGAAGCAGATTATCTAACACGTAGAAAACTATGGAGCAAAGAGGTCATGAGAGAAAATACCAGGGTAAGGAAAAGCCTCTAGATTGAGTATCTCCACAAGGTAGACTGAGGGTCTTAATCATATCTCTATTGTCTTTGCTGATCCACACTGCACATATACCTGCTGTCCTCAGCTGACTTTCAAACTCCTTCTTAGGGAAATGCTTTAGGCCAGAAGTTCTTTTTTTTTACTTTATTATTTTTTTATTGATTTTTATTGAGTTCTACATTTTTCTCTGCTCCCCTTCCTGCCTCTCCCCTCCCCTTCAACCCTCTCCCAAGGTCCCCATGCTCCCAATTTACTCAGGAGATCTTTTCTTACTTCCCATGTAGATTAGATCTATGTCTGTCTCTCTTAGGGTCCTCATTGTTTTCTAGGTTCTCTGGGATTGTAATTCGTGGGCTGGTTTTTATTTCTTTATGTTTAAAAACCACTTATAAGTGAGTACATGTGATAATTATCTTCCTGGGTCTGGAAGTATGGTATTTTCTAGCTCCAGAGGGTCTTAATGTTCATTGTTCCCCACGGTCCTTCGCTCAGTGTGGGTCTGGGCAGATGGGACCGAGTGAGGAGGGTAGAGCTGGAGTTGCTGCAGGGTGCACTGTATGGACATAAGCTTCAGAGGCTGTCAAAGGACTGTGTGGCACGGGTTAGCTTGCTACTGTTTGGCTTTGCAGCTTGTGTATTCTTCTGCAAATGGAGCTGGGGGAGAAGCAAACTTCCCACATTTCTGTAGAAAACCAGACGCTGAGTGGTGACTCAGAAGTTAAGAACATTTGCTTCTCTTCCAGAGACCCTGACATCAGGTGCTCACAAACACCTGCGACTCCAATGCCAGCCTCACACCCGCCTGTAGATTCTGAGAGCATCTGCACACCTGTTCATATGCACAAGACACATACATATACATACATAAAAATAAGACAAAAAATTAGAAGACTCATGCTCCTGTCCAGGTACCAACTTCCTGAGCTTCCAATAAATGGGGAGATTCAGGGCTCATAGCACACTCCTGCTTAGATCTTAGTCAGGAATGAGGAAAGATAAAAAATCTGGAATAATGGTTGATGTTATATGGCTGGATGAGTTGCCTGTTCATGTTTATATTTTCCTCAAATCTGGGTCAGACTAGGGATGTGGAGAAATCAAAGGTGCATGAAAGGAAAAGATGGTAGGAGCATGTAGAAAGACTGACTGGAGTCTCCCTCTTGTTGGACCCTCGGAACTGGTTTCCGCAAAAATGGAAGCAGCAGGAGCTGGGATCTCAACACACTTCCCTGTGCTTCTCATCTGATGCTCACTTGAAGCCTCCCACCCTTCTGCGCTCCCCAGGAGACTTCAGAAGTAGCCCTGCCCTGTCTTTTTGCTCTAATCCAGCAGAATTTTCCTGCCCAACAGTTTCACGGGGCTTTGGGGACGATATTTCTTTTCCGACACTGCTACATGGTCACCCAAGGAGCAGAAAAGTGAGAAATCCAGTCACCTGAGTGTGGAGGGCTAATGACTTGCCTGGATGTTCTGCTTCCAGAAAAATGGGCTAGGAATTCAGAGAACCAGTATCCCTGCTACTATACAGGGACTGCTAGACGTGGCCATGCCCCTTCCCTTAGATGAAGAGCTACAGGCAACCAGTGGTTGCTGAAAGAGGAAGAATGGCTCGGGTTACTCCTGATTAAAGGCAGTACTCAGGTGAGATGTCCAGAGATAAGCTCGATAAATTATCCATTCCCAGGGTCACTCCTAAACACATGTACATATATATGAACAATTGAACTCACTAAGATGTGTGTTTGTGTGGGGGTCCTGTGTAATAGTAATTATAAAAGAAGAGGTCAGGATTGGACAATGAACAGGAGGGACATGGGGGTAGAGAGATCATGAACATGATGTAACACTCATGTAAAAATTCTTTTTTGTTTTTTTTAAAAAAAGGAAATCAAGTTCCATCCTGGAAAGTATTTGTACAAGAATGCTCCTTCCTCATTGTCTTTTCAGAGTGGGAAAGCAATGTAGCCTGATTTAAAAGTGCAGGTGGTTCAGAACCCATAAGGGACGACAGGCCAAGGACAGTGTTTGGAACAGTTTCTAGCTGTCTTGGTGGTGAAGCTATGGACCCAAATCTCACTGGAGAAGTTTCTGATAGATCTACATATCAGACCCAGAAGGGGTTGGGCCTAAAACCATGGACATATTTTCCTCCCCACACTGTGCCAAGCCATCATTCCCATGAACTCTCTGTCTGGATATAATTTTCCTTGATCTCCGGCGATCTTGAAAAGGGAATAATCTAGCAGACATATACACAAAAAACACGGCTATGCCTCTCTCCCTAGTTGCATGTTACATTCATACAGCCAACTAAAAAGAACTGATCTGGGTTTGAAAAAACATTTTTTCAAACACACACACACACATGAAACCATAATTTATGTTCTCTCTTAGATGATTTGCTGTTGACTGAGTTTTCTGTCCTGCCCGGTTCCCATGGTCGTTAAGTCCCAAGGAAATGCTCATAGGTCTATGTTAGTTAAAAGCTGATTGGCCCAGTGACTCAGGCTCCTTATTAATTAATTCTTATAACTTACATTAGCCCATAATTCTTGTCTGAGTTAGCCATGTGGCTCTGTACCTTATTTGGTGATACAGTCACATCTTGCTTCTTCTGTGCCTGGGTCACGACTACGGACTGCGTCCTCTTCCCAGAATTCTCCTGTTCTCCTTGCCCTGCCTCTACTTCTTGCCTGGTCACCCTGCCTCTACTTCCTGCCTGGCTACTGACCAATCAGCGTTTATTTAAAATATAATTGACAGGGTACAGACAATTGTCCCACAGCAATCTGCTAAGAATGTAATGCTTTAGGGAGTATAAAGAAGACACAGCTGATGATGGGTTTGTGGGGCTAGTGGGCTAGCACAGTGTCCTGGCTACAGTAACAGAGCATCTCATAGTAGGGACAGGGGAAGAGTTCAAAAGGCAAATTTTCATTATGGAGCTTCCTTTGTGCTTCCTACTATGCCTAGGTGTGGAGAGGGAGTGGGTGAACCTGATGGGGAGGCTTGACAGATGGGCATGAAAACAGGCATTCGGCAAAGCCTTGGGGAGTTTTCAATTTTGTGGCAGAGATGGCCCACAGAAGCCCTGTCACGTGAGAATGGAGAC
This sequence comes from Microtus pennsylvanicus, assembly GCF_037038515.1. Taxonomy (NCBI): domain Eukaryota; kingdom Metazoa; phylum Chordata; class Mammalia; order Rodentia; family Cricetidae; genus Microtus; species Microtus pennsylvanicus. The sequence goes on along the minus strand of NC_134587.1, from coordinate 63,356,317 downwards.
AGAAGCATCCCCTGTGTGTTGGGCATTTCAAGCTGAGGAGCCCTTGAGTCACACCTGACAGAAAGGAGCTCTAAGACCCACAAGCATGTCCCCAGAGAGTGCCTGCAACACCTTCCCTGGGCTTATTTTACTGAACGAGCAATTCATCAGTAAGGACTTTTTGAAAAGCCTTGAAGAAGTATCTCCTTCTGGCTCATAAATTTTATTTCCTGGAATTGATCCCTGGAAACAGATATGCTGATTCAAAGAATACGCTTCTAAGATGGCTTAATGTACAGTTTATCAAACGATTAGCAACAAGATCAAATTGCTGCGCGAGGAGGTTGGTAGCTCTAAGGAGGACTACTCACTCAACCCTGCCGCTTTCAGGACTTCACGGCTTGGATGGATTGATGAGGAAAGAGTTACAGTGTTCTCTCGGTGAGAAGAAGTAGCTTTTTATGATGCAGAAATCGATGCCCACTTTTCATCTCTAACTGCACCCAACCCTGTAGGAAAGCATTTCTAACACTGGGTGTGTTTTCCAAATAACCACAGTGAGCTTCTGTCTTCCCTTTTCCCTGATCTGTTATTTCCTCAGTTGGAGAAGGAAACACAGTCACAGGGGGCACTTTGACTAAGGTAGTGGTTTTACTTGTTTCTCAGTCGTCTGTTTTTCATCTTTTGAAAACTGTATCCTTAGTTTTGTACCCCACTTTTAATTGGGTTGCCTGTCTGTACAATGTTCAGTCTTTTCGTTCTTTGTATATTGTCAGTACTAACCTTCTACCAGATGTATAATTGGGAAAGGCCCTTGCCCAAGCTAAAGGCTATGGCCTTGCTTTAATGGTGGTGTCCTTTGTTGTACAAAAGCTGTATAGCTTCATGAGGTCCTGTTATTAGCTGCTGGTAGGTTTTAGTGCTGTGGCCTTGGTGTCCTTCCTGTTCAGCAAGTCTTGGGCCAATTAGTTCTAGTCTATTTCCCCCACTTTCTCCTTTTTCAGACTCAGCGCCTGGTCTTATGTTGAAGTCTTTGAAGCTTTTGTGGCTCAGTTTTCTGCAGGGTGATAGATATGAATCTATTTTCATTCTCCATGCAGACATCTAGTTTGACGAGCACCATTTGTTGAAGATGCTGTCTTTTTTCCAGTATATATTTTTGGCTTTGTCAAAAATAAGCTGTGTGTAGAGAGTGGATTTATGCTCATGACTTCACTTCTGTTCCATTGGTTAACTTGTCTGTTTTTATGCCAATATCAAGGTTTTTTATTTTTCATTACTATCATTATGCAATACCATTTGAAATCTGAAATGGTGATACCTCCAGTGGTTTTTTTATTATTCAGAATTGTTTTGGATATCCTAGGTTTTTTGAAGTGTAAGATTGTTTTTTATATTTCTGTGAAGAATTGTGTTGGAATTGTGATGGGGATTACACTTTCTGTTGCCTGCTTTTGGTAGAATGGCCTTTTATACGTTATTAACCATCTGATCCATCAGCATTGGAGATCTTTCAAAGTCTTCCTGCCTCTGCTTCCTGAGTGCTGGGATTAAAGGCATGTACCATCACCTCCCAACTGCCTTTAAGATTTTTATGTATAAATTAAAATGTCTGAAAATAAAGCAGATTGTCTTCTTTCTTTCCTATTTGTACCCCCGTTTGTCTCCTTCAGTTGCCGTTTTGCTCTAGCTCAAACTTCAAGTGCCATATTGAAAAGACAAGGAGAGAGTGTGCATACTGATCATGTCCCTGGTTTTAGTGGAAATATTTTGAGTTCTCCATTTTAGTCGATGTTGGCTGTGGGATTGCTGTAAATTGCCTTTATTATGAATAGATAACATCGCTTTTATCCCTGCTCTGCCCAGGACTTTTATCATGAAGAGGTATTGGATTTTGTTATAAGTCTGTTCTGCATCGAATGAGATATCATGTGAGTTTTGTCCTCCTAGTTATGCGTTGGATTTTGTTTATTGATTTTGTTTTGAACCATCCTTGCATCTCTGGGATGAAGCTAACTTGATCTTGCAACTTTTTGTTGTGTTATTGAATTGTTTGCAAGTATTGTACTTAGACATTTTGCATGTGTTCATAAAGAATATTTGTATATATGTGTCTCTTAAAATATAGTTTGCATGGTTTGGATATCACACTAATGTTGGCTTCATAAAAGTTATTTGGAAATTTTTCTTACTTTCTATTTTGCAGAGTAAGTTAAGGAGTAGTGGCTTTAGTTGCTTGAAATTCTGAATCCATCTGGTTCTGACCATTTTTTTAGCTGGCAAATGTGTAGTTACTGCATCCATTTCACTGGTTGTTGAGTCTGTTTAAACATGTCATCTTGATTTAAATTTTGTAGCCCATATTTATTAAGAAATTAATCCATGTCTTTTACATTTTCTAGTTTGGTGGAGTACAGATCTTTTTTAATGTACATCCTCATGATTCTCTAAATTTCCTCAGTGTCTGTTGCAATCTCTCCCTTTTCATCCCTAGTTTCATTAATTTGAGTCTTCTTTCTTTCTTTTAGTTAATTTGACTAAAAGCTTCTCAGTATTGGTTATTGTTTAAATGACCAACTCTTCATCTCATTGATTCTACGTAGTTTATTTTCGCTGTATTTCTATTTGCTTGCTCTCAGCCCTGAGTTTTATTATTTCTTCCAGTCTGCTCTCTGGAGTATGATTTCTTCCTTTCTAGAGCTTTCAAGTTTATCACTAAGTTATTAGTGTGATATATCTCCAGATTTTAATATAGGCATTTAATGCCGTGAACTCGCCCTCTTAAAACTGCATTCATTGTGTATGAATTTGGGTATGTTGGGTTTTCATTTTCTTTCAATTCTTAAACTAATTTCTTTTTTGATTTCGTCTTGACCAAATTTAATTCAGGAGTAAGCTGTTTTTTATTTTTTAGCTTCCATGAGCTTGTGTACTTTCTGCTGTTTGTGTTGTTGTTGATTTTTTCCAGCATTAATCCATGGTGACAGATAGAATGTAAGATGCTTTCATTCACTGTTCATGTATTTGTTGAGACTTGTTTTGAGCCCTAATATGTGGTAGATCTTGGAGGAAGTTCCCCAGGACGCTGAGAAGAAGGATCTTCTTTAGTATTGTGGTGGAATGTTCTGTAGACATGTTAGGTCCATTTGATTTGAGACACTGTTTAACTACAGAGTTTCTCTATTTAGTTTTTATCTGTATGATCTGTCTATTGGTGAGGTAGGGTATTAAGTCACCCACTATCACTGTGTGACGGTTAATATCTAATATTAGTTTTGTTTCTTTTGTGAACTTGGGTGCCCTTGTGTTTGGTGCTTAGAATTGCAATATCCTCTTGGTGGATTTTTCCTATAATAAATATATGGTGTCCTTCCCTATATCTTCTGATTAGTTTTAGCTTGAAGTCATTTTGTCAAATATTAAAATAGCTACTCCTGCTTGCTTCTTGGTTTCATTTGGCAGAAATATCTTTTTTCATCCTTTTACCCTGGGGTGATGGCTGTCCTTGATGGAAGTTTCTTGTGTGCAGCAAAAATAAGGTTCCTAATTTTTAATCAAATCTATTAGTTTTTGTAATTTTCTTGTGGGAATAGATACAGTTAACATTAGGAGACATTAATAAACAGTATCTATTAAGTCATGTTATTTTGCTATTGTGATTTGGGGTCCCTTTTGATTAATTGTTCTGGCATTATTTATTCCTTGTTTCCTCTTGGGTGTAGTTAACCTTCCCTTCAGACCAAAGTTTGTCTTCTGGTGCCTTCTGTACAGAACTTGATTGATGACAGAAATTACTTAAATTTATTTTATCACGAGATACTTTTTCTTTCTCCCTTGATTGTGTTTGATAGTTTTGCTGTGCATAATAATCTGGACTAGCCTTTGTGGTCTCTCAGAGTATGTGGAACATATGTCTAGGCCTTTTTGACTATCAGAGTCTCCATTGAGAAGTCATTATTCTAAAGAACCTGCCTTTACATGTGATTTGGTCTTTTTTTCTTGTAGCTTTGTTTCGTTTTAGTTATTATGTGTCCTGGAGAAATTCTTTTTTTGTCCTGTCTGTTTAGGATTTGGTATGTCTCTTACACTTTTATAGGCATCTCTTTCTAGAGATTTATGTAAATTTCTTCTTTGGAATATTTTGTATGCCTTTGACTTGGGTTTATTCTCTTTCCTCCCTGCCTATTATTTGTGGTTTTGGTCTTTTTAGAGTGTTCCAGACTTTTTGACTATTTTTTAAAACTGAGTTACCTATTTATTCTGTCTTCAATACATGAAACCCTCTCCCCCATGTATGTCAATCTATTGTTGAGGCTAACCTCTGAGCTTTTTGACTTCCTGAGTTTTTCATTTTGAGGTTTATAATCAGTGATTCTGTTTTGCTAAATTCTATTTTATATTTCCAAGGGATTTCGTTATTTAACTCAAGTATTTGTGTTCTCATAGTTTTCATTGAGGATTTTGGAAGATATTAACATATTGAACATATTCATAATTGCTATATTGAAATCACCGTGTTCTTCAGTTAAATCAGTTTTCTTGGGGCATATTACAAAAGGATTTCTGTCTTCTGGAGGAAGCATGTTGTCTTAGTTGTTCATATTTGTGTTTTTGCACTGGGATTTAGGTAGCTGGAGTTGTGGTGTTTTTTTGGTTAGAGATATGTTCTCACATGTGGGTATATGGGTGGATATTTCGTTCATTTTTGCTCTTGTCCCAATCTGACAAGTTACGGACTAGAAGAATGAGATGGGAGGGCGGGTTAAGGTATGTAGCAATTGCTAGACTCAGGGTACCCTAGGAAGAACAGAATGTGAAGAGATGGAGAGCATCACTAACCTATCTTGATCCCAGTGAAGAAAGACTATGGAGTCCTTGGTGGAGAACAATTCTATGAGTCAATAGGCAGTCACAGAGGAATGGAGGCAGGCAGGGAGGGTGGCTAAGGAGGGCAGTAAGGAAGACCCAGCAGACATAGCATCCATGCCCCAAGACCAAGTCTCAGGGAATGGAGATGCCCTCTGCTATTGTTTCTGTTAGTTTGTTTTTCATTTTATTTTGTTTTTAAATGTAACATATAATGGACATGTTTTTCCAGTTTGGTCCATTATCTTTGAACAAATTCTTAAGCTTCTCTTGGAAGTCAGTTGTAACTAAGCACCATGGTTTGAAGTTTGTCTTGTTATTGACTTGTGTGGAAGATACATAATGATGAATGAACAAGATGGTTCCAGCACTTGCTGTCCAGGGGTTTTACATCCAGCGGATATCTTTGTGAATATTAAAAATTCATGGACAATGGAGCAGGAAAATGCAGGTGGTCATGGATTTTAATCAATTTAGCTGCCATTGTTAATAATAAAAAGGTACGTCTTTAATTAATTCTCTCAAATCTGTCTTTTCTAGACTGACTTTGTAACAAAATGTTCCTGCCTGCGTACAGTTAAACTAACCTCCTGTTGACTGGGTGAGACAGGCTATCCCCTCCTAGTCGGATGTGACATAGACTAGCCTTCCTGGTCAAGTGAGGCACAGAATAGGCTTTCTAGGAAAGTCTGGTCAAAGACAGCCTGTGCTAGCCCTACTGTTAAAGTAAAAGGTGTAGGCTAGACCTTCTTGGCAGGGTAGGTACAGCCTAGCCCTTCCTGTTCAACGACAGTATGGGGTAGCCCTCCTGTTCAGGAAGACTCAGGCCTGTTTCCTTGCTCGGATTAGGTGCATGCTAGCCCTTCTTTTCAGAAGAGGTCTAGGTTAGCCCTCAGGATTGTGTATGTTGTGGGCTAGCCCTGCTGGTCAGTGTCAGCATGCTCCATGGGAAACTGCTGGTCTCGCCCACTCTCATTGACCCCGTTAGTTTGAGGCAGGTCCTTGACAAGCAGTGAACACATGGTGGGCCAACCTCCAGAGAGGCTGTTTGCTAGGATCTACATTGCCTAAATCCAGCTTGAGTTTCTGTTAGATTAACAGTCAGGGGATTATAAAAATGTGGACTAAGCTTAGGATAAGCTTTGCTCCTAAGAATTCTACCAGCAACTGTGCTGTGCTGACTGTGCTTATTCACTAATAAGAAAATTACAGCTCTCTGCCACAATGACAGGAAGGGGCAGCCGCAGTTTGACAGCTATGGTCCTCCCTACAAGGGAAAACGAAAAATGCAGCTACTCCTTGCTCTTACTGCATGTGAATCCCTGGAGCTGCCCTGCTGCCCGTGGGTGTTCTGAGCTCCTGGGACTTTAATGCGTATCCTTTCAGGCTGTTTTAAGTTTCTACTTAATTCAAAAGTGGAAACTTGGAGGAAGCTCCAGTTGGAATTACATTTCTTCAATGACCCCAGATAAACTTTGAAGGATATTCTCCCTCAGGAATTCAGTGCTGCTGTGCCTACAGCCTTCTGTTAGCACACTCATGGCGTGTGAGTCACCGGAAGTCAGAGTCAAAGGTTTGTTAGACCTTATGCGCTGAGAATATCATGCGCCACTTGGAGCCACATTGACGTTTGTGAAATTACAGTTTCAGAGTGTGTGCACAGTGAAACAGTATCAACCCCGCAATAATGTGACAATGAAATTGAGGATAGCCTTAGAGACTGTCATTTCCTGATGAACATATTGATGAACTGAAGGCAATGGATAGATAAGATAGATAATAGAGTAATAAAGGGATGGAGGGCAAAGAGTTAGAAAGATGATAGCTCTATAGATTATAGATAGATACATAGATGGATGATAGAAAGATAGATAGGCAGGTGATAGATTTATAGATAGGTGGAGATTCATAGATAGATGACAGACTATAGATAAAGGGGTAGATAATAGAAAAAATGACTGATGATAGACAGATGATAGAAGATAGATGTTAAAAAATAGGTAGATATGTAATAGATGGTAAACAAAAGATAGACAAACACATAGATGACAGATGGAAAGATAATAGGTAAATAGACTGAGAGATTATAGGTAGATTATTGATGACAGATAGATGACATATAGATAAACAGATAAAAGAAATACATCAACTACCTATATATTATCCACATATGTAAATATTCATGTACATGCATATGCAAACTATGTATATAGAATGTGCATCTATATCACTCTGTGCAAAATCTTTACACCCACAGGTGATATAGCTATAAATAGAGATGGTATTGAGACAGAAAAGATTCACACAAAGAGGAGGGAAAGATACCAACTCTTTGCTTGTTAAGATGCAGGTTGGAAAAGGGAGATCTGAGAGGCACCAGCAGGGTGGCGCCTACAACAGTGTGTATGGCCATCCCCCCAGGTGAGCCACCTAAGACCCAGGGGAGTTGAGTGCCTGCCTGAGATCGCTCACTGAGGTCAGTGTGTGTGTGTGTGGTGTCATGCTTGAGGACTCTATTTTGTAGGTTTCACTTTGTGGTGAGTACCCTGGTAGAATATATGGACCAATCCACTTCATCTATCTCTATCTGCCATATTCTGACTGCTCTCCACATACTTAGCCTTTATGTAGGTCTAGGTGACAGAGGGTTAGCTGGGCTTCTGGTTCACAGGAAGTTAGCAAGTAAACTGTATTCTTACTTAGTAGGTCTGCATGAGGAACCCAACTTGTCAGGAAAATACGTAATACAGGCTGAATGTAACCTGGGAGGATTGATAGAACAGGCGTCACCTAACATGAGATCTGACAGGAGAAGGGGCAGTATTGCCAGGGAAATGCAGAAGAGAGTGTCCTGTGCATGGCTTTGCCTGTGTCCAGAGGATGCAGGAAGAACCTTCTGGAGGAAGTACTTGATCTGATTCAAGTACTTTGATTTGATTCAAAGGGGGATTTCCTGAAGACTTCACTCCAACCCTGAATTTGCATTGTTCTTGTTGGTCATATTTTTCTCAAGTAGGTATATATGTTAATATAAGTTTTTAATTAAACCACTCCAATATTCATAAATATGAGTGTAGTATGTATGTATGCTTTCCTCCATATATATATGTGTGTGGCATGTTTACACATGCAGCATACACACATAACACACAGATACACATGTATGTATACTTAGATAGTTTTTTCCACATCAGTACAAGGTGAACAGTTCCTTATTTTGTTACCCTCCTGACATCCTATAAACTTGGCTTGGTATTGTAAACTCCACGTTCTTAAGAATTTACTTCACTTGCAATGTGAGACTCACCAAGTTACGTCATTTTACAAGCTCCATGTGCGATCAGATTGCTGTTTCGCTCTGGTAAACTGATACCCAACTCCCCACACTACAGGCCTGTGAGGACACAACAGAAAACAATGTATCATCAGTGAGCTTCTCTCCCCATGTCTGTAAATGGTGCCTTTGAACTAACAGACTTCTTCAACCGTTTAGTCTCCATAGATGGAACAGATCATTTAAAATGTCTCCTAGACTCTTCTACTAGGTTCTGACTCCTTAATCATCATGGAAGGGTTTTAACGATTGAGGGATCCCCCACATAATCTCTATAACGACAGAGGGATCCCCCACATAATCTCGATAATGATTCTCTAAAGCTGTGAGAAATCTGGCTTCGAGTCTGAAGCACCCAAACAGAAGGAAATTGAAAACTATTAGGGTTTCCAAATGCATCTTGGGAAATGATCTCAGGACGTTGACTCTACATTTTTCAAGTTACATAAGTAAAATATGAGTCACAGACGTGGGTCTGGAGAACTCGAATCCCACATGGTCAGCCCCTTCTATCGTGTAAGAGAAAGGCCAAGCTGAGGGGAGGCTGAGGGAAAAATAAGGAATGAGTACCTTATAAATAGAATCCAAAACGTTGTGGCAAAACTATTTGGAGAAAGTGGAACAAATTGGGCTGCTCCGCTTTGGCTCAAAGCAGGCCGTGTTAAACCGAGCGGTCCCACGAGTCCTACATTTATTTTTACTTTCAGCCTAAGCACAATCTTGGTGAGGACTTTGAAGAAACATGGATTTTCCTGTGCTCTCTGTGGCTTAGTTTGATGCCCTTGAATGAAGCAAAGAGGTGTCTCTCCCAGTTACCTTGAAGGGACCCTGGGCTTATTAGTTCCTTTTCTCATTGATGTGATGAACGTCCTTACAAGAAATGATTTAAGCAAGAAAGGGTTTATTTTGGCTCTAAGTTCGAGGGTAAGGCCCGTTGTGATGGGAAAGGCAAGGTGTCAGGAGGCTGAGACCGCTGGTCCCATTACTTCTGAAGTTGGGGACACAGGGAGAAAGGAATGCTGGTGCTATGCCCTTTTTATTTAACCTGGAACCCAGGCCTTGGAACATTGCTGCTCAGCATGAGGATGGGCCTTGCCACCTTCTCTTTCTGCTCATGACTGCGGATGTGAGGTGACTAGATGCTGCAAGGCCCTCTCTTCATTTCTTTGTAGGATGATGGACTGTAAGATTGTAACCTGCAGTTGTGAACTAAATCAAACAAGCAAACAACCCCCCCTCCCCCCAGTCAGTTCTTGTCAGGCAGTGTATCTTAGTATCAGAAATGAAACCAGAACACATGGACTCTTTTGTTTTGTTGTGAGGCACTTTCCTGTCCTGCACCCGACACAGAAAGCTTCATGGGAAGAAATCCATAGCATGGCTCTCAGCCAGCATCCATGAGACTGAAGCAGGAGGATGACAAGAGTGATTTCAACCCGGACTATATAATGAGACCGTATTTCCTAGGAAGAAGTACTGCATGTATTTAACATATAGAAGTAGACATAGATCACCAAGCTATTCTTTTTCCAGTGGCACGACTAAGTAAGTCTCCTTGGGTACTTGTATTTAGGTTCAAGTTATCCCCCCAACCACTGCACACACATTTAAAAAATAAGCCTTAAAAATAGATTAATTAGTTCTTCCTGGCTAGTAATCTTTAAGAGATTTTGATCTTTTTGTTTTTAAATTTTAATTTATGTGTATGTGTGTGTATTTATGTGTATTTAATTTTGATCTGTGTGGGTCAGCAAGATCTTATGGAGCTATGTGAGTCCAGGAACCTTAGGCGACCAGAAGAGGGCACTAGATCCCCTGGCACTAAAGCTATGGGCAGTTGTGAGATGCCAGGTCAGTTTTGGGAACTGAACTTTGAACCTCCAAAGAGAAATAAGCACCTTAATCACTGAACCATCTTTCTAGTCCTCTCAAAGTAATACTATACATAGTCCCCCTTATTCTAGGACAGAAGTAAACAATCTGTTCTTATAAACTCAATCTGACCCATGGACTAAAAGTGGGTTGGTATTAACTGTAAAATAAACCATATGAAATTGAGGTGTCAGAAGCCACAGACACACTCCTCTAGCTTTGGATCAACGTGAAGCACCCTATGGCTGCTTTCCAGTGATAATCAACTTACTAGTTGTGACGAGACTAAAAAGTACCCTATTCTCTACGGAGATGTGTGATGATTGACACAAACCTGGCCTTTTGTAGACAGGTGTTTGCAAATACAAGTCAAGAAGGTATTTGTTCAAGAGTGCTATAACTGTTGGCCTGCAATTGAAATGCAATTTCTACCTGTTATGGAGATTCGAATCATTAAAATAACATGTTTTAAAGCAAGCTTTATACTAAGCTCAACAGGTAAATGAAGGTGAGCTGGATGGGTCTGGTTTTTAATTAACAGTTCCCATATCCTTTGGGCATTCTCAGTATTACTGAAGGTATGTGGGATGGAGTTTGTAGATAACCTTTCCTGGGCAAAGGGAGAGGAGATGAAGCCTGTCTGGGAATCAGTCCTCTCTAGCAGCCTGAACTGTACTTCAGGAAATCAAGTGGGGATAAGAGATTAATTAAATAATAAATAAGCACTTAGGATTGGGTGGAACTTTTAACTCTAAGCCCATTGTGCACATGTCTGAAGTTTGTCATTGAAGTGAGCGTCTGACATAGTGGGCTTGACTTCTGGTGTCTGCAACACTGCTTTCCCACAGGTAATATATAAATAAGGCAGCATTCTTACAGACAAGCAGTTGCTGCTCTGTGCCCTGTGCCCTGTGCCCTGTGTCCTGTGCTTGGAGACCAAGTACTCAGTTCGACCACAGAGGAAGCCACACAGGTAACTTTTGGAACGATGTAGCTAAACCTTCACAGACCAGTGGCACCAACAGGTATCATTTCAAAACAAGATTTGGCAACCAAGGTGCAAAACAATTTCACAGTGCACAGCCACAGTTCCTCCCAGATCCAGAGAAAACACATTAGGTGAATGTCCACATACGTTTGTATTGACTCTGCATCCACAGATTCAGTCAACCACAAATCAAAAAGTGTTTTTAATTGTGTCTGCACTGAATATTTTAAAACTTAAAAATGTTTTCTTCATTGTTCCGTCCTCAATGATAGAAGGACAGCTGTCACCTTAACCTCTAGGTTCTGAGTCATCTAGAAACTGTGCCCAGAGGTTATACACAGACATTATCTATGGGCTATGAAGGCTTTGAGCCACTGTGAATTCTGAGCTTTGTTGGGTCGGAATCTTTTGTGGCTACTGGGGAAACACCGTAGTTTATAGATGGTGAAACTATTTTACAAATTATGACTTAACTTTGGTACTTTTCAAGGCTTAGCCAGGAAATAGTGGTATGTCTGAAGTCCTGGGATCCAGTGGTGCTGTTCCCAAGCCTTGCTTTGTTTATTTCCAGTCCTTCTGATTGTGAGGGTTTATGATATGAACAATGTTTTCTCCTTGCCACTCAAACTGCATTTCAGCAGTAGGCAGTGAAAGTCGCCAGGCCACTCTCCAGGTTGTAGTAGTATGGGGCAGCGGCCGGGTTGAGTCCCCAAAACCCCAGCCGCTTGGCTCGGCTAGCTTATGCCCCAAATAATTACACGGACACTGTATTCTTTTAAACACTGCTCTGGCCCATTTCTAATCATCTGTGTAGCGCCCCTAGGTGCGCTTACCGGGAAGATTCTAGCCTAAGTCCATCCTGGGTCGGAGCTGGGGCATGGTGTGCGTCTTCCCTGGAGCAGGTAGCATGGCGTCTCTCTTGCCTCTGCTACGGAGAGGAGAGCTGCGGAGTCTGACCTCACTTCCTCTTCCTCCCAGCGTTCTATTCTGTTTACTCCACCCACCTAAGGGTGGGCCTATCCAATGGGCCTAGCAGTTTCTTTATTGCTTACAATGAAATCAACAGATTGATATATGACACTCCCACATCACTTCCCCTTTTTCTGTTTAAACAAAAAAAGGAAGGCTTTAACCTTAACATAGCAAAATTACATATAACAAAACAGTTATCAAGTAAAAATTACATCAGAAACATTCATACATATAACAAAATTGACCGTAAATCTCTATCAATAAAGCAAAATCTATACTAATGCAAATTATTCATATCTATATCATATCCCCCTTTAAATGTAAAAGAACATTTATAAACTATATTTGGGAACATGGGCGCAGTTTTTTCTCTCCAAACTGCTTCCTGCTGAATGGGGGCGTCGTTAATCAGATTATTTAGGGTGTAACCTGTGTGCCAGGTTTATCTCAGTTGGCAGTTGAGCAAAGCAATTTTCTGAAGATGTTCACAGCAACCCTTCAGGAGGACGTGGTCCATCATACCAAATCGGGATAGAAGAAATCCAAAGGGTCTGGTCCTCTGTGAAAACAAAAGAAGACTCTCTCCAAAGCATCATATCCTTAGACCCAAATTCTGAAGTCATACCCTCATGATATCCGTTCTGGTTCCACTTGGCAGCCCATATAATGAAATGTCTCTCTGTACTTAGCTCCTTCACAGTCAAAAATTTTAAAGAAAACACAATAATACAAAGAATCCAGACTCTCTGTGAATTTTTCATCTTTACGCGGCTTATTTTTACTCTATCACTTTACTTTATTCTGTCTCTTTAAAGACTTTACTTTTACTTTTTTTTTTTTTAACCATTAACTTTATTCTCTATATTCTTTTTCTTCTCTCTCCCAAGCCTACGTACATTCGTCCAACAGTGTGACTCATTCAGTGGTCTGAATCTGTCCTATTGTGAATCTGCAATTTTTTACCATCCAGGAGCACTTTTGATTTGCGCCTTTAAATCACTAGGCGCTTAAGAATCTAAGCTGTGACATTCCTAGGTTAACTTTTTGCTTTTTGAGCATATATCTTTGACCTGGAATAACCCTGTAGACCAGGCTGTCTTTGAACTCTCAGAGATCCGCCTGTCTCTGCCTCCCAGGCATTGGGATTAAAGGCGTGTGCTACTACACCTTGAACTCACAGAGATCTGTTTATCTCTGCCTTCTAAGCACTGGGATTAAAGGCGTGTGCTACCACACCTTGAAGTCACAGAAGTTTGCTTTAAGAATTTTAACTTTTAGTCTGCATATATATATATATATATATATATTTTTTTTTTTTTTTTGGTTTTTCGAGACAGGGTTTCTCTGTGGCTTTGGAGCCTGTCCTGGAACTAGCTCTGTAGACCAGGCTGGTCTCGAACTCACAGAGATCCGCCTGCCTCTGCCTCCCGAGTGCTGGGATTAAAGGCGTGCGCCACCATCGCCCGGCCTAGTCTGCATATATTTTTAACACACTTTAAACCATTCAGAAATTTTCTGTCTTTGAATCTCTCTTTACTGTATATCTCTCTTTTTCTGACGACAAGAGCCTTTAATTTGCCAAGCAATATCAGTAGGACTAAAGGCGTGGCTTTGCCAGCTAGATCCAGTCCATTCCTTAGCTTTCCAGCCTCATGGCTGAGGTACAGGCTGCAAGGTCCCTGCCAGCCAGCGAGCTACAACAGACAACACTCAAATCCTCTCTCGGTAGCCGGCCCTCCTGCCTCAAACAGTCAGAGTTTGCCCTGGCAGGACAGCCCAGAAAGCTGGCATTTTTAAATGCGCAGCTTTTTTCCTGCTACGGCTGAAAACCGAAAAGCATGTGTTCAGCTTTTCTTCAACACTGTTTAAGTGTTTTGTGGCAGGACCTCTTAATGAGCCACAGGGTTTTGCAGCTAAAGCTGAGTCAGGAAGCCTCTTGGGGCTACCAGGTAGGAGCGGCACTCAGCACTTTAATTCTGAGACTGAGCGTGCAGCACAGAAATTCTTTTCATCCAAGTAACATCCAAATCTGACAGGCAGAGCACTGCGCAGTCTAAAAACACGTCTCTGTATGGCGGCAGGAATCCGCCATGCTCTTCCGCCTGCCTAAGCCTGATTCTGCCTTCTGCCCAGGAGCAGGCGGGAAGCTCTGAGTCATCGCACCGCACCGTCTCAGAGCACTCTCCTTCCGATCCCAAGCGGGAACACAAACATAAAGCCAGAGTTTGCACTGGCGGCAAAGCCCCAGGAAGCCGCGCTTTAAAATGACACAGCGTTTTTTCTGCTGCTGTTGCCGAATCAGGAAATCTCTCTACCGCACGCCACCAACAAACAGCAAAAATCTGTGTTAAACTCTCTCTCCCTTATTTTTAAGCCTTCTCAAGTTTTTTGTGGACTCAGTTAGCCACACGTCTGGGCGTCATTTGTAGTAATATGGGCGGCGGCAGGGCTGCGTCCCCAAACACCCCAGCCGCCTGCCCTGCCCTGCCCGGCTAGCTTATGCCCCAAATAATTACACGGACACTGTATTCTTTTAAACACTGCTCTGGCCCATTTCTAATCATCTGTGTAGCGCCCCTAGGTGCGCTTACCGGGAAGATTCTAGCCTAAGTCCATCCTGGGTCGGAGCTGGGGCATGGTGTGCGTCTTCCCTGGAGCAGGTAGCATGGCGTCTCTCTTGCCTCTGCTACGGAGAGGAGAGCTGCGGAGTCTGACCTCACTTCCTCTTCCTCCCAGCGTTCTATTCTGTTTACTCCACCCACCTAAGGGTGGGCCTATCCAATGGGCCTAGCAGTTTCTTTATTGCTTACAATGAAATCAACAGATTGATATATGACACTCCCACATCACCAGGTGACTGAGCTGAGCACTGGAGAGCACAGAGGTATTGCAGACAGGTCTGAGAGACTGACCCCATCCACTTTTTAAAAGATAGAATGCTACTTTAGTAAATTCTCATTTTATTCCAGTTCAAATATCTTTGACACTCATTAGTCTCATGAAGGCTGTTCTTCTCCACTGTGGCGGGAAAGGGTCCCCATGGTGAATCCTACAGGTGGATTGTGGGAAAGCAGTCCTCTCTCAAACATGATGAGCAGCAAGCCACCTCAGCTGTATAATCTTAGTACCTTTTCTATTTGTGATTCATTATGCCCAAGGTCCCGAGGGAAGGAGCTGAGAGATAGAACCGCATCTCCTGCATCTGTCATTGATGCAGAAGAGAAATGTTGAATCCTTTTGAAGACTTTGATTCTATCATCTCAGGACAGGGTGTTGATGTCCTGCTGAAATCATCTGAAGATGGGGAGGCATGTAACAACCCGCCTCTGCTTGAAGCATCTCAGGAGACTGTCAGTGATGCAATTTTAAAACAGGTTGACGGCGCCAAGGGACATTCAATCTGTTGGTTTCAAAGGAGATTACCCTCCTCTCTCTCTCTCTCCTCCAGGCTCACAGGCATGAACCTCCCATCACCCGTGATCAGCAGCAAGAACTGGCTCCGGCTCCACTTCACGTCGGACAGCAACCATCGGCGCAAGGGGTTCAACGCTCAGTTCCAAGGTAAGACAGCGTTTACTCAACAAATGCACAAAGAAATAAGTAAATGACATGTGAAACCCTGGTCTTTCTCCACCCTGAGACTGTGGGACGTTCCCAAAGGAAGAAAATGAAACTTGCGTTTGAAGATGCCTTCTCTCCCATTTACTTAGAAGCCACCAGCTATGGAGGGTGTGTGGGAAGTAGTGGCTGTCACTGGTTAATGATCCTTGGCCCTCTTATGGTCTACAGCAGCAACTGGATTAACTGAAAAGCAATTAAGCATTAGATAATAAATTTATATTAGCACTCGTTGTACTTACCTTCCACACAACAAATAAACACTCACAGCCATTTATCCATTATTTACACGTTTAGAGTGGGCGAGTACACAGGTTGTACTTCAAAATTTAAATGAATTTTGATATAACATTTAGTTCTAAAACATCCCTACTCTTGAAAAATACAGCTACCAGATTTAGTAATTTTCATGTCATGAGCCTTGAAATAAAGATGTCGTTATTTAGCTAAGCACAGCTGTCTTGTGGTTCTGAAATGATCTCTGTGCACCCAATTCCTAACTTTTGTGCCTGGATCCTGAGCCTTTCCAATCATCAGTAACCCCTATTAACATAACAGAAAGGGATTCCATTGATAAGTGGCCTCCTACTTACAAATAAAAAAATCATGCTCAAAGTTCTGGATGGCGGAGGAGCTCAGGAGCCTTTCTGAAACTATTGGCTCCTGGGGGACTCAGGGAGATTCAAAGTCGTTTTTTTTTTTTAGCTCTATTCCCACTGGTGAGTTCACCAAGCCCCAGTGGATAGTTTCTACCCCATGGTCTCACGCAGCCTTGTAACTCCAGGTTACAAAGAAAACAGAAGCGTGTGAATGTAGGCAATGTGTAGGTGGACTTGGGGAGGATAACAGAGTTGGGTGAGGAATGATTAAAATGAATTGTGTAAATGTATGGACATATCAAAGAATAAATTTAATTCATAAGAAATTATAAAATCCCCCAGATGGACTTCCCATGATTCACCCACATCGGGGCTTGAGAATGTGGCTCCCAGCAAAGCCATGTTTCTTTAATTTGCAAAGCACAGGAAGTCACATATATTACTGTGCCGCTCTTCTCTGATCAAGTAGAAAAGGACCGACTTTCTGGGAATGAAATCTGGGTGGTGTTGAGTTTGGGGATGGGGCTTGTTGATGGCCATCCAGGCCTAGGACTGGGTGCAAACACAGAAGTCACCTGACCTTAAATCTAGGGGTATCTTGTTCACCATAGTAAATTTGAGTGGAGGTCATGGACCATCTCACTGCTTCTCTATGTAGAGTCTAAGTTTTCATCTTTACCTTCACGATGCGGCCCACCATACTGGACATTTAGAGTAGGAACTGCCTGTGGTCCCATCTATCCTGGGCCATAGGCAAAGCCAAGAACTTTATTATAAGCACAGCTACCTCTGTTGGTCTGTCTTTAAGGTCTTTTATCGTATCACGTTTGCTGTGATGGAATAAGTATGGGAAGGACCTGGTAATGGGGGAAGCGCTGTCACATGGACACAGAGTGGAAGGAGCAGAAAAGAGGACACTAGTTCTGGTGGGGATCTCTTTCTGCAGCTTCTCTGTCCATCACATGAGTGAAGGGACCTGGCTCTGAGTGAAAGGGACAGCCTTTGGTCTCTAGAACTCTTCCAGGCTGGTCATCGAGTGTGGTGGGTTTGCAGCCCCTAATGTTTTGAAGAATCTTTTTTTTTACACTATCGTTTAGCTGTGGATAATGTTTTTTGATATCATCCTTCAGGCCTCATTATTTGTCTATGTGATTGGAAGAATTAGAGAATACAGACTATCCAGCTTAAAAATGACTCAGACTGGAAGACAAGAAACACACAGACTAGGGGAAAATCAAATATACACAGTTTTAAAATTGTAAGCTACGTTTCTGAAATTTATAAACATACAAAGTAGAAAGTAACTGTAAATGAATATTACATATAATTGAAGTATAATTAAATATATAATTTAAGCACATATTTCATTTGAGTGCTACATAACTAAATTATGTGAGTAAACCATATAAATGCACCTCAGTCATTTATATATGTATATATAGAAACAGATACACAGAAAGAGAAAGTGAGAGGAGAGAGAGAGAGAGAGAGCGAGAGCGAGAGAGAGAGAGAGAGAGAGAGAGAGAGAGAGAGAGAGAGAAGGTGAAGAGGAAGAAGGGATGAGAAAAGATTAGGAAAAATTGTACCAGGGTTTAAAAGAATCTCTAAGCACTGCCAAATTATAAGGCCACATCACCCTAGTTGAACAAGAAACTGTATATTGAACCCTTCAGCCTGTCTGCAGGTTCAGTTCAGCACTGTGGGTAGATGAACGCACCTGCTTGCTCATGAGCTCACGGGCTCTTTGACTAGGACTACATCTTAACACATCCTTCACCATGGATCCAGACACAATGTCACCCATCTGAGAAGGGCATTGACCTAGCAGAGGCTTCACGATTGACACCAGGAATTACTGAGCTGGATCATGGCTAATGGAGAACATGCAGAAAAGCCTGCATTTAATTTTCTGGCTCCAGAGGGCAGACCCATCACCACTGAAGGGACACTGCAGGGAGAGGCAGGTTGCTGGCTCTAGAAAAAAAAAACTCAAGAATGCCAGAGATAAGGAGTGATGACAGTGACTAGGGATGCTATCTTCCCTGACTCCCAGTACCATGTTCTGGCTGAAGATACCCTCAGATCACTCTTGTGAGAAGCCCATGGCTGTCACATGGAAAATGTGTCCTACAACAGCCCTCTTCCCTCTGCGTGGTTTGAATACCGAAGAGCTCCAAACCCTATTTTCTTTTTACAAACTTAACACAGTAAGGGAGATTATCAGCACTGTTGGTCAACAATCATAGCACTTCAAATGCATGCAGAATTGACCAAATGCCTTTACTCCACTTTATTAGTACACTTCTGTCAAAGGTTCAGGGTTTAGGGATGATTTCTTTTATTTTAACAGGAAGAGAGAACCTTAAAGAACATAGGGTTAGCAGTTTACAGGCTGTTAAATGCACACAGACCTGCGTAGGGATGAATACGCTTAAAGGCCAGGAAACTATAGAGGAGCCCATTGGGTTGGAATAAGGAGACTTTTCAGGGGAGGTGCGTGGTAGACAATGGAGCAAAGCAAACAAGGGGAAGAGGGCAAAGTCATGAGGGGTGGGGGCTTGCAGAAATTAATGAAGATAAAATACGTATAAAAATCCACACAGAGATTTATTACTTGGTAAACCAGTTCAAATTATAAAATAAACTTGAAAGTACATTTGTAGGTTTGCTAGCCTTTTAAGGTTTCTGGCGGTCACACCCGTTGCTTGAAGCCATCCATACATGGAGATCCCTTGAGAATTAAGGGACTCGAGGACAGTGCAGAAGCCCTGTGTGGCTCCCATCAACTGTTTACAGTTCCATAGATCGTCCTCAATGGATGATTGTTGTGTTCTCCCGAAGGAGGGCTTCACAGGCACAAAAAGAAAGAAAACATTCTTCAGGTTTTGACACTTTTCTCAGCTAAATAAACAGCCACCGCCATGGGATATCACTTCCTATCTTGTCTTGTGATTTTTTAACTGTCACCTCAAAACCCCTCCTTCCTGGAATCATCTGGCTTCTCCTTAGCCCTCCCTTCCTCACCCGTGGCATCCAGACATGCCTACATGAGACGTAGGGATGATTAGCAAGCCAGGCTGCCTTGCTGGTGCGGCTGCTGCTGCTGCTGCTGTTGCTGTTTTGAATGTGCACTCGCTTTTACGATGGTCCTATGAACAGAAACTGCCACAGAGTCAGAGCGGCCCCTCCAATAGATCTGTAGAACCTGCGGCACATATTGGCCTCATAGTATATGACAGATTTATGTGGGACACATTATTTCTCTAAAGCAGCTGAAAATGGAGCCCATTCTTTATATGATGCTTCCACCATTAATTATAATTAAATAAGGTCCTCGTTAGCTCTATCCATCATATGGGCGTTTTTGATGTCTACAAGATGAATTTTTAAAAAACACATTAATCTTGAACCTTGAAAGCCTGTGTCCTGAATAGGCATCTCTGAGCTGGGCTTCAGTTCTCAGCGTATTCACCTGGCTATCAATGAAATCTTGGTTTTTCACAAGATGCAACCCCATCGATTTCTGTAATGGATAAATCATTTTGAAAGAAAGTGTTTGTAATAAAGTTCCAATTTAAGTAGGAAACACCCTGTCTCATAAATCAAGAGAAAATCTGATGGCAACTTGAAAGCTTGTGTTGACACAAATAATTAGCTTGCTTTTTAGGTTATGGCTCTATATAAGTATTGATTTTCCTTTTATTTAAAATGAAGGCCTTTATACAAAATGGGGACTTCTGTGTTATTAAAAATGCATTTGGGAAATTGAAACTTCATGTGCCCAGATTTATAAAACCTCTGTGTTACCCATTCTCCTGTATGCACAGTCCCTGCAAGTGTTGTGTAGACAAGATCTCGGAGACACAAGCCCCCTAGGTCCTAGTGTCTACACGTGTGTACCTGCCTCTCCCCAGAGAATGCTACATCTGTGAATGGGGAAGGAACATTACCTGGGACCGAGAATGAGCTTGCCTGGCATTCCTTTAGGAAATGAAGGCAATCAAAGGCCCACATCTATCCAGTGCCCCTGGACCACTGGCCTACAGAGGAGAACAGGCAGCTGGGGGTGCCCTGGCTGGCCATATAGGGGTGGCGGCTGACAACGTACTGCCATCTGGGGCGCTACAAACTGAGTGAGATGCCAGGCAAGGTATTTTCCTGCGAAATAACCTAGCAAAAAGGCAATCTGATTCCTTCTCATTTATTCTGGAAACCTAAATTTTTGTAAGAAAAATCATCTTGATAAACATAAATTCACTCAAATTAGACATGCATAACTATTTTCCCCCAAAATATGCTTTCATTTCTCTCAGAGCAGAAGTCTTTGGCAGCTGCCAACTCCAGGAACATTTGTATGCTCCAATCTCCAATCTCTGAACTCTTTTTGGGGCTCACATACTATCAATCAGCATCCCTGTTATCTGTGATTCTCGTTCTTACTCTGTTGAACAGGCTTAATCATATCTACTTCTCAGACATAAAAGAGGAGAAAGTGTTGGTTTAGACTCTGTAAGACACCTTCAATGTTAGAGCATTACTTACTCCCTGTAGGAGGCTTGGTCCTGCTTGGCCATCCTAACACATCCAAGTTCACATCCTGATGCTGGTTCTAGGCTTGCCAACTACCTGGCTAGGCACTCCCAAGCTGCTCCAGGTCGCTGGACCCCTGTGTAGCCTCTATTTTGACATCAAATTCTGCTTTTTAGCTCCATATCAGCTTCTTTGGTGCTTCCCTTTTCTTCCTAAACATTGAAAAGATCATTTCCTATTTATGTTTCCTCCTACTGTAAAGCCCCTACACACATCCTAAGCACAGGAGTCGAATTAGACCAGGCAGGTCAAGCCAAGAAATCATGAGTCACAGGCCAGGAGAATGGTATTCCAGAAGAGGCCAGGGTGTGCGGCCAGGATTTTCAAACTAGATCGTCGAGTTTGTGGTGTTACCGTGAACCAGAGGGGAAAGCAGAAATCAGGGCAACCCTGTGTTTCAGCTAACAGAATGTGTTTGCCATCCCATTGGATTCATAGCTCTCAGTGTGCGCATTCATTTCTGCCCCTCACCGTGGATGTGTCTCAGCAGCGCTGGGGTTACTGGTGTGCGCCACACCTGTCTCTACGATATGTACCTCCTGCCCTGCTCCAGAATGGTGTAATTCCACAGTCAGTTCCTCCTTACCAATGCCAATAGCAACCTCATGTGCTCTCTGTTCTACAGTGTTTTATCCATTGTACCCTCTTAGTACTGTGCGCATGTGCACAGGGCCATCTACTGGAGCAGGGGTTGCCTCTCATGGGCCACATCCCTGAAGAAAACTGACTCTCCCACTCCCAGAAGGCATCAGCTGCCAGGGGTGGGGATACAGGAATCTTTTCTTCATCCATACTGGTACTCTGTCTACCCTTAAGTTGTGCAAGCCGTGTGCATGCAGTTTTAACCTCTGAATTCATGTGTGCAATCAATCATGCTGTCCTGTCTGGTAAATTCTCTTTTCTACAGAGTTCTGCTCCCGACTTTTTTAATTTACAAATAAATAAATAAATATCCATAAACTGAAAGTGAAGTAAAAACTATACTAAAAAAATGTCTTAAAGGGCAAGTCCTGTGAAGAACTAATAAATAGAATTCCTTCTTTGCATTTGTCACCTCTAAGGGACACAGTGACTGAGAAGTGGCACAATAGGCTTGAGATGACAGCCTTTGTTCTGCTGCCTCTCCCCAGCCCAGTGCCTCAGTCCACTGACACAGCACATGGACTTTAGCAAAGGCATTTGGGGAAAAGGCAAGACGAAAATGCTGGGGTGTGCTGGAGAGATGGCTGAGTGGGAGGGTAAGCGCACTGACTGATCCTCCACAGGGCTTGAGTTCTGTTCCCAGCACCCACGCGGTGGCTCACAGCTGTGTGTATCTTGAGTCCCACGTGATCTGATACCTTCTTCTGGACTCTGAGGGTACTGTACGCGTGTGGTACACATGTCCACATGCCAGCAAAACACTCATACACATAAAATAAAAATAAATGAATCTTGAATAAAGAAAGAAAATATAGCTGGGTGTGGAGGTGTACTCCTTTAATTCAAGCACCCGGGAGGCAGAGGCAGTGGATCTCTGTGATTTTGAGGCCAGTCTGGTGGTCTACATGGTAAGTTCTAGGACAGCTAAGACCCTGTAGACAGCAACAGCAACAACAGAAAAAAAGGAAGGAAGGAAGGAAGAAGAAGGAAAAGAAAGAAAGGAAGGAAGGAAAAAAGGAAGGTATGGGAAGCAAGCAAGAAAGGAAGAAAGCACAAGGAAGTTAAAATTCATATTAAAGCCAGGAATAGTGACATATTATCATACAGTACAAGAGCCTGAGACAGGAGGATTGTTTCAAATTTAATGTTAATCTGAACCCCTTAGGTAGTTCAAAGCCAGTCAAGGCTACACAGATACACCTTGTCTTAAAAAAGAAAAACAGAAAAAAGGAAAGGAAAAGGAGAGAGAGAAAGAGAGGGGGGGGGTATTTTAAGATATGTGTGGTATGTGTTTGCCTATAATTCCAGTCCTTGACAGTCTGAGGCTGGATGATTACCACAAGTTCAAGGCTGCCCAGGTACATTGTGAGTGTGAGACCAGCTTGACTTCTTAGTTATAAAATAAAATACAGCTTCATAAAAAGTTCAGATGAAACATTTAAAAATATATAATTTATGGGCCTGGAGATGATTCAGGGGTTAAAAGCACATGCTGCCATTGCAGAGGACCAGCTCTGCTCGCAGCCCTGGAGCTGGGGGTCCTAAAGTCCCCTGTAACTCCAGCTCAGGGCCATCTGGCGCCTCTGCATCATCAGGTGTCTTTTATGTGCACACGCCCTCACTCACATGCTCACACATACAGATAGTTCTTAAAATACACTAGGAGCTAAAATTAATGTTGCATATTGTAGTGATAAAAGAAAATAAGAGTTTAATAACATTGTCAGATTTAGCTGTGACCTCTAAATTTTGGCTAACGGATCCTTTTGAAGGATGCTGATGTGTTGTCTGGCAGAAATCCGAGCCCTCACACCTCGAGTCACCAGTAGTGCCCATGCAGGAGCGCCAAGGCTGAGACCAGTGGCTTTTTGAGAGAGAGTGTAGTGGAACCTTAGGGCATAAACAACCCAACAAGCTAATAAACAAACATGCCAAGCATGTATCTACACCAGGCACTGGCACATCACATGCTTACACACCTGTCATAAATGCACATACTAGGTACACACCAGGAATATGCTCACACATCCCACATACCCCAAGGCACACAAACACACTGGCCACAACCACACACGTATGTACTCACATCCCAGGTATATTCAAATTCAATGCTAGCTAATTATATTAGATACAATAGCATTTGATCTCAATTAAATCTATCTTTGTTTTGTCCCCTTGCTTTTATTATGACTCTCCACAGTCCACGTCAATATGCACACTGTTATAAAGCTAATTGTAAGTCTAAAATCCACTTCTGTCCTGGTATCCCAAGCCATACCCGTGCCGCCAGCACTGCAGCTCCACCACACCACAGCAGAGGTTAGCCAAAGGCTGGCAGAATGAAGGAGATAACGTTCCAGACGTCTTAAGTACCACTGCCCTGGCTGAGGATTCTTTTTTCTCAGTGCTAGATGATGGACAAACCCAGGGATGCCAGCGAACATTGACAAAGGGTCTGCAGCTACATGCCCCTCCTCAAATTTGGAAGCTGAAATCTGAAGGGGAAAGGTTGTGACCCACTTTTCTGGGCTGTATAAGCAGATGGCTGGGTATCTGGCCATTGAAGGAAAGCAGGCAATGGAGGCTTCGATGGCAGCTCTAGGAGCTGACTTGGAAGTCGATCTACCACTCTGTGGAAGGAGTATCAAAGACAGTGCCAGGCGATGGCAGAGCCCACAGAAGGAGTGGAGCCTCACAGCCAACAAAACTGTCATTGAAATACAATCTTCTAAAACGTTACTATGGAAATAATTTCAATATTTTCATTATTCTTCTAAGCTTTCTGATACATAGGGTTTTTTTCATAATGAGAAATGAGATGTACAGAGGAAAATTACATTAGGAAATTGAGTCTGTGGCCAGCTATCTTTGCCACTTAGAAGAAGACACACCATCCTACATTAGCACGAGCAACTTAAATGGCATTACACTAATCAGCTTATCTCTAGAACGCCAAAAAAAAATCGTGCTCATTTCTTCAGATACTTGTTGCATATGATAAGGATAGAAAATGCAGTTTTTGTTAATGTTATTGCCTCTATTCCTATAAGGTTTAATGTAAAATTATAACAGTTCTCTTTCTCTCTCTCTCTCTCTCTCTCTCTCTCTATATATATATATATATATATATATACACACACACACACACACACACACACACACACACACACACACACATACACACATACATATATTGGTTTTTCGAGACAGAATTTCTCTGTGTAGCAGCCCTGGCTGTCCTGGAACTAGCTCTGTATCTGTAGACCAGGCTGGCCTCCTCAAACTCTGCCTCCCAAGTGCTGGGATTAAAGGCGTGCACCTCCACCACCCGGCATTCTATAATTCCATTGTATAAATTAGCACCAGCTCACCAATCTGCTTACAGCAGTTTACATTCACTTTTGTCATTTAACCCTAAGTGCTGAGTGCTCTCTGTGGCTGATCCTGGGCACAAACGTCAGACAGGATCCCCTTCATGTACCACTGCCCACAGATCTGGTCCACTTGCAGAGCTCTTTACATACCAAGCAGCCAGTACGGTCCCAGCCAGCCTCTGTCTATAGACACGTGCCACTCTCCAGAGGCCTCATGCAGCCCTGGACACTCTTGTGAGTGAGGGACTCAGGCAATCACACTGCTCTAAGTGATAAGGATGAGTGTGAATCCCAGAAGCTATGGTGCACGGTACCTAGTGGTATCCGCCACCACTAACTAAATGGTAGAGGTGAGTGAGAAGACAGCAGGCTATGGTGGGCTATCCCCAGCTCCCTCTACAGAAGAGCAGGGATGCTGGGTTCCAAATGCCGTGAGACCTAAAGTCAGTTGTCAGTGGGGACTACCTACTCTGTCCCTCTTGTGCTCCAATTTTAAGAATGAGCAGCATCTGTAATACAACCTTTATTTCCTTGGTGCTGTATTAGTTTGGATATTATCTTTGTATTATTTGATAATGAGGACTTTATTCTCCCTCATACTTTTGGTAGTGCTCTGTTTGTGGAGGAGTTGTGCTGTATGGTGTGGCCCATGCAGGAATTTGTAGATGTACACAATTATATCTTATGTGTCTAGGAAGAATGTGAATTCTACCAGGGTATGGTCACGTGCACTGAAAGGATTCTGTCCATGTAAAATCTCTTCAGTCCTGTTGTGCACACTTTATCTTATTAATCTGACCCCCCTCGTTGTAGTAGAAGTTGTTCAATAACTCCTCTTCCTGGGAAGCCTTGCTCCCACTGTAAAGAAACAAAACATCTCTAACCATACACTTTTCCATTGCTGATCTGATTGTCTGGGAGCTCCTGGGCTTGGGAACTTCTGTCTGTCTAAGTTACAGCTACATTCCCAGTACTTAGAAAGCGTAGGTGTTCAGCCAATACCTGTTTTCAAAATAGTGGCAGGAAATACAACTGGCAAGTTTGGCAAGGAGCTGGAAAAGCTACTGCCCATATCATATAACGAAGGCTAGTCATGTTCAAAATTTCTTCTCGACCAGGCAAGTAATGCTGGCAGCAGTCCATACACACAATAGCCCATAACATAGCTCAGGGGTCAAGGCATGGAGTGCTTCCCACAAGATATAGAAGTCAGGAAGTCATTCAGGGATTGATGACACCATTCCATCCACATTCGAAGTATTTATGGGATAATTGAAATTTTCTTTACAAATAAAAATTTGCTTTTCATTGTCAAGCTGGGCAGAATTAGTAGCTACTGAACACATAAACACACACCAATAGCTGCTGCTCGTATATGCAGGAGCATGCCAACACAGAAATATATTGAAATATCCTACATGATAGTAATGCTTTCTAGATATCTTCTTGTTTGTTTCTTATATGGCCTTGAGTAGCCTACAGCTCATTATCCCCCTGAAGGTGCAGATGAGCCCCACCATACACGACTCTGTACATTTCAGAATCAACAAAGGACCTTGTACATGGAAGCCTTTATTGAATTCCAAGTTTAGAACACTAGAACTTTGGTTCTAAACTTACAAACCTATCTAAAAAGCTTGACGTAATTTTGCCAGGCAAACGGAGTGAGTGCATATACTTGTGGAGTAACAGCCAAAACATGGAGAAAATAAATGAGGAGCCTTAGGCCAAGTGAAAATTGCCATATTCGCCGTTCGAGGGAAATCTGGCTAGGGCATGTGAGCTGGAGGGATATCGTTCATTGGGAGTCTTTCACAGATGACATAGAGGCACACACTTGTCATCCCAGAAGGGACACCGTGGTAAGAGGAGCTCAACTTCCAGGCCAGCCTCTGCTAAATGGTGAGACCATAAGGTCACAGTGGCTTTTTTCCTTTTAATTTTCCTTTTATTAATCATGCCAGCTATTTTAAGAACTACTCCTGTATTACCCACTACTTGGGGTGGGGAACACTTAGTTCTTAGAACAGGAATAGGAGGCTTTTATGGACGTTTTTAGAAGGTAATTGAGAAGGTTATGTCTCTAACCCAGTGGGTAAAAGGTACATACTATGGTTTTACTGCTATTGCAACCACAGCTGCTTTTGACATTTTGGAATAGCGTCCAGGAATAGTGTAAACCTTGGCGACTGGTATCTCCAGCCCCGAGATGTCGAACTGGAAGAACCTGGGTGCCAAAGGAGCCACAGAATCACCAAGTTTTTCCTTCTTCTCCGTTGAGCAGCTTCACAGTATTTCTAGCCAGGAGCAAATCTATTGCTCCATTATGTTGTCAAACAGCCCCTATCAATGCCCTGAAAGTCGATGCCGGAATGAGATGCAGTGGATCCTCAGGAGATGTCAGACGGGATGTAGAATTCTGCACAGAGCTTTGTGTAAAGCTGAAGGCTCTTATTCTCCTGAAATGCAGCCTCCCGATTGCTTGAGTCAATTGCACAATTTAAGTCATATATAACTAATAGTAGTAGCTTTTAAACATGAAATAACTTTCTTAAATGCTAGTTTAGCACATTGGGTCTCACTGATAACAAGCTTTCTTTGAAAATTCTGTATATTTAAAAACATCAATATTTATTCTTTGAGCATTTCATAATGTGTGCAATGTGCATTTTTATTATTTATTTGATTTTGTATGTGCACACCTTACATATACCAAATGTGTTCAGGAGCCCATGGAGATCAGAAGAGACATCAGATCCCCTGGAACTGGAGTTATAGGAGTTGTGAGCTGCCAGGTGAACAGTGGGAACTGAACCTGGGTGCTCTCCAAGAGCCGCGAGTGCTCTTAACTACTGAGCCTTCTCTTTAGGTCCTATGTAATTATGATTATCTCTAAACCCCGACAACTTCCACTTCTTTGGGGGTACTTTTATTTTCACTAGAGGAGACACCCATACAGGTGCATATGCTTAAGCACAACTCTATTTCAAATGGGATTAAACTTTGATCAAAGGAGCAAAAAGAAGAGGTCCACTGTGAGGCTTCTTGAAAATGTTTTCAGAGCACAGTGCCCAGATATAAGTCTGTTGTCCCTGGCAGGAACAGACCTTCTAGACATTTTTCTCTGATCCTCTTGGGTTTCAAGTTTCCTATGCCTGGGCTAGCTTGTTGCTAGTGCTGAGTCAAGGCTATTCCTATACCCTCTCTCAATACTAACTTCATTCAGAGGTCCAGCTGAGAAGCAGCCTTGAAAAGGAGAACTCGTTGGTTTATTGTGGTGACCCTGGACTCCACCAAGCCTCAGTGACTTGCTCAAGGTTACTTCTGCTAGAGAGATTTGGAGCTTTCCTAAAGAGCACAGCTTCCTGTCAAGTACCTGCCCCTTGAGGTGGCCCTAGGTGAAAGGGCTAAATTGATAGAATCGGGCTCCTAGAGGAGGCTCTGTGTTCCCAAGGCAACCGCCTCACCTGACCCCACCTAGGGCTTGCCTAAGGCTTTGCCAGGGAACTCTCTGCTCCTACTAAGGCCTCTTCTTCCCTTCTGATAATCTATACTGTGCAAGGCTCTTACAGTCACAGGGACAGAAACACAGTCAACAGCTTTAAGAAAAGAGAATTCATAGGAGCAACATGTCTTCACACTGTCTGCTATGGTGTTCTTGTGCTAAACTCATGAGAAGCCCAAGGTCTGAGGTCAAATGTCTGCTTTTAAAATTCAACTTGTCCCATTAGAGAAAAGTAGGTAGCAAATCTAAAAGCACATGAGCTTTCCTTTTCTTAGGAAACAAGAGCTCAAGAATAGAGTTCTTACTCCTGGAAATGAAAAGGTAAATCTAATATTGTATGTACTTCTAAACACTCAGTGCCTACAGCTGCCTGGTTCTCTGTCCTCAGCAGGCACAGCCTGAGATTCATCCCTTCTACCCTTTCACAGTTCCCAGCACTCCCCTCTTTGCTTGTCTTGTGATTCAGAGGCTAATTCCCGATTTCCTTTGGTAAATCTTTTCCACTTCAGCATCTGTTCCCACAGCTCCTCCTATTTTAATTATCCCTTCTAATTTTCCAGGAGCTGAAATCGAGTCAGCCCTGCCCGTCAGCTATCCCCCTGATTTGTCCTCTGGGGATGGGGCAGGGTCAAGGCATCCTGAAGAAGTCATGACCTGTGGCATCATTATTAATCTCTGGCCAGAATGTCAAACCATGACCAAGACACCACCAGTCTATCTCCTCCAGACTAAACCTCCACCCAAATTGACTCCTCTTCTTCCTCCAAGGGGATGTTCAGAAATGATGTTGACAGCCCCTGAGAGACAAATCAGACCAAATACACAGTTGACAGACAATGCAAGTGGAGACATGGAGCTCAATAACTTTGGCCTTCGTGTGGGGAGATTTTTGGAACATGAAAAGGTAGTGGTTGCACTTTAATTACAGCAGGTGACTTGGAGGAGCTGAAGATGTAGCTCCATGGGTAAGAGCTCTTTCTCTGCAAGCATGTGGACCTGGGTGTGGTCTAAGGGGGAAAGGAGATGGGAATGTCTGGGCTTTGCTTGCTGACAGCCTTGTTCTGGGTGCTGTGTGAGATCCTGGCTCAAGGGAATGAGGCAGAAAGCATTAGACCAGACATTAGCACTGGGCATCCTCCTGTGGTCTTGGCAGAAGGTTTGATCTATCTATGTCTAGTAAACACAGCACATTGATCAAACCCCAGTTGTCAGAATCCTGCAGACTTACATTATCTTGATGGTCAGCATTCTTTCCAGTAGTTAGAAAATGGACCAAAGTGGAGCATTTTGTCCCTTGAATGGTGATACAATCAATAGTGGGTGATACAAAGGAACATTAACACACCACAAAGCTACATCAGAGTGAGTGTTCAGAGCCCTGGGATGCACAGACTTTGGGTCCAAGTAATGTCACTAATGGAGACTTTTCCAGATACAGTACTTTTGAAGGTGCTTTATTAGCGGTAGGATAGGATCCTGCAAATATGAGCGAGAGATAAAATGGGTCATAAATCTGAACGCAGCTCAGGGACCAGGGAGTTCCTCTCTTCATGATGTAATGGCGTCAGCTCTGCCATGTTGGAGTGGATATGTTAGTGAATAGTATTTAAACAAGGAAAGTACTTCAAAAAACATGTTGTCTATGCTTTTGCTGATTCAGTCTCATGGAATTACCTATCATCTTAGTGTTTATAGAAGTTCAGTGAACATACATGCATGCATATGTTTATACATGTGTTTATATATGTGCATATGTGCTTGTGTATATACACAGGTGTATATCTGTATTTGTATGCATTTTTGTATATATATATAAATATATATATATATGCTTGTAGGCATGTATATGTGTATGAATATGCATGTATGTGCCCATATATACATGTAAGTACATATGTATGCATGCACATCTGTGTGCTCCTGTATATATCTGAGCATGTATGTGTTCTTGCATAAATGTGTGCTTAAATGTGTATATGCTTGCTGCACTTGTGCGTAGCTTATCTTTAAATTCTTATTTTCTCAAGCTGATGACATTTTTAGGGTATCTGTTTTCCTCTCTAATGGGGGAAACGTGCTGGTGACACATGGCTCATCAGCGGTTAACGTCAGAGACTGCCACCTGCTCATCCTAGCTCTTCCTTCTTTGCTACTTCTTCATTTAGCCCTCTCATAAATTCTCCTGTAATTACTTTCTCAAAACTAGCTTCTGATGGTTGCTCGTTTAGAAATGGATTGTACTCCTGTAAAGAGTTTCCAATTCTGCTCCTTTCTCCCGCCACATTAATTTTGATTTACTGTTATTTAATGCAATTAATGATCCCTTCACAAAGTTTTGGGGCTCAGGCACCCCCAATAATGTTACTGATAAAAGAGTAATAACTAAAGAAAAACTGGTAAGGCAAGTTTAATGAACATGCCAAATTAAAAATAAATGTCATTGCATTTATTTATATGCGATACCATCCTGCTTGTTCTTCTTAGCATCAGTTGTCAACTTGACACAGCCCAGAAAGTCTTCAGCTGAGCAATTGTTTCATCAGGCTGGACAGTGAGGGATTGTCTGAATTATTAGTTGAGGCAGGAGGGCACAGTGTACTGTGGTGGGCACCATCCTTAGGCAGGTAGTCCTGAGCTTTATAAAGAACTAACTATGAGACTGAGAGAGATAGGAGTCCATCAGTAAAC
This sequence comes from Microtus pennsylvanicus, assembly GCF_037038515.1. NCBI lineage: Eukaryota > Metazoa > Chordata > Mammalia > Rodentia > Cricetidae > Microtus > Microtus pennsylvanicus. The sequence goes on along the minus strand of NC_134587.1, from coordinate 63,325,290 downwards.
ATCAGCCATTCATGGTTCCTGTCTCCAGGTTCCTGCCTTGAGTCCTTGCCCTGACTTCCCTTGATGATGAACCTTGACTGGGAAGTTTGAGCCAAAAAAACATTTTCATCTCTTAAGTTGCTTTTAGTTGAGATGTTTGCCACAGTGATGGAAATGTGAGTATGGATACCGGAGGTCAACTTGTGGGAGCTTCTTTGCCCCGTTGACATCCCGAGTTCTGAGGGCTGCACCTCTATCTACTGAGCTATCCCACCAGTAGCTGAAGGCGGGTGCTGGGAAACATATCTGGCAGTGCTCCAGATGTAGTGCTGAGTGCCATGCTTGGGTGAAGAAGGGGGCTGGCCAGGGATGGCTGGGCATCTGTGTGTTCATGCTTCTGCTTCTCACTCACTCAGGTCTAAAATCTCAAGCACTCAGCTCATAGACTCAGCTTTGCAGATGATAAAGGGTTGGGGGCGCTTACAAGAAAAAAGGTTACTTTGCAGATGAAACCACTTCTTGGTGATGCAAGGTGGAGGGTGGCAATAGAAATGGCCGTCCTAGCCCAGCCGGATCATGTCTACAATAGCTCTTGATGGGTACTGGTTCCTAGATTTCGCAGCTCTGCATCGGATAGAGCCCCCGCACCTGCCTCTGCCCCCAGCCTTTCTCTACTGCTTCCTGCCAGGCGGCACTGAGATGAGACCTCTCTTGACTCCTGGAACAGAAATGCCCTGCAATTATTTTCTTGAAAGAATGAATGAAGACTTGAGCCACCACAGTGTGAACTTAGCTGTTGTGAAATGTCACCTCCTTTGAGAGATCAGCCCTGTGAATTCAGTGCAATGAATGGAAGCAGGAAAGGCCATGGAGAAGAGGAGAAAATTTGTGTGTGTACATGTATATGAGGCCCCTGATACCAGGTTGCCATGTGGTCTGAGACACATATGCTTATGAGGTCTGATGTAAATATTTTGCATGCAATAAGACTAGCACCGTAAAAGTTTCCCTGCCCCATACAGGGATGGGGTGGAGGAGCACAGAATGGACACCAGAAGTTGCCGGTGTGAGGTCCCCATGATTCTCTTCCTTGATTCTCACTCCCTGTTTTTTTTTCTCCAATCAAGTTCATTTGTTTTTTTAAATGACAAGAGTTATTTGGAGAGGGGAGTGCCTGGGTGTGCATGAGATGAAGGAACTAGGCAAACAAGGCTGTTAGTACAAGAGAGGTGTGGAAAACCAAATAGGAGCCTGGGCTGAATTACCTCCTGTACTGGCCTGGCTCAGGTATAGATCCATCCTTAGCATCTTGAATGAGGTGGATGGGGAGAACATAGTGCAGAGTCACTGATTCCCCACCTCTTGAACCAGCGAAGATAAAGCTGTCCCAGCACAGTGCCTTTAAAAGCACTTTCCACATGTAGCAGGGCCAGGAAGCCACAAGGTGCTTGCTTGCTAACTCATTTGCTTGTCATAGACCTCTCCAAAGCAGGCGATAATTATCTTTATTAAACAGAGAAGGAACCTGAGACCCGGGGACATTGCTCACCTGCCAGGTGACATTGTAATGAGAGCCAGGACACAGATTATATGCCACAGCCACATTCAAAGATCACACTGTGGTGCCGGAGGCTTTTCCTATTAAAACACCCTACCTGAGGGTTAGACAAACACAAAAGTGGCAGTGCTCCCCATGGAGGAGCTGCCGAAGATCAATCATTATTTATTTAGCATGGGGTACATGCTCAGGGTAAGGCTTTAGACGGAGAAAAGCTTGATGTTGGAGAATCTCATTGCCTTGCACCGTGTGGCCATTCTGCCATGGACAGAACATCTTCTAACATCACTGCAGAATCTAGCAAGAGATGAGCTAATTTCTTATATTTCAGGAGAAGTCAGTGAAGTCATTTCCCCCAAAGGCCACTTGGCAGTACATTCACCCATCATTTATCAAAGTGGGTATGTCTGATTAGTCTGTTCCTCCCTTCTCCATGTGAATATTAAGGAATTACTAGTCACGGGTCTAGAACACGGTAAGCCAAGAAGGCATGAGGCTGCTGCTGGTGTCAAAGAATGAAGAACTTAATGATTCAAAGAAAACCTTTTTTTATAAGTAAAATAAGTATATTCTATGGCTGAAGAGATGGCTCAGCAAAGAACACTTGATGCTCTTGCAGAGGAGTGGAGTTCCTTTCTCATACCCACTTATACAGCTCATAACCACTTCTAACTCCAGCTTCGGGAGATCTGATGCCCTCTTTTGGTCTCTCAAGGTGCTCTACTCATGTGAACCACATGGGGACTTATGCATGTGTACATGTGCACACATACATGAACATGAACAAAAGTAAAATAAATCTTAAAGAATATAGTAAAAATAATAGAAATTGTAGCATGCTGAATATATGGATCTGTAATACATTTGCGAGTTATTGAGTATCATGAACAGCACACAGTGCATGTTCTATATCTATCGGCACCACCTGTGAAGTGATCTATATCATAATAATTTATGCAGTGTATGTTCTATGCTATAACATCCGTGACACAGTGGGTGGTACTGAGGCAGGAAAGCCATGGAAAATTCCTGGACACAGGAAAGGAAAGAAACCCTCTTTCCGGACTGTGGTTGAACTCGCTTGACAGTTGAGAGTCAAGCTTTCCAGCACAATTAACAAAATGTGCCTGGAAATTGCCTCTGTAGAGACAGGCATAGGCTTTTCATCCAGGAATATTTTTAAATCGAAAGTTAAAATCAGAGCTGCAGATTCGGCTCAGGGTTTAAGAGCACTGGATGCTTTTGCAGCAGACATGGGTTCTGTTTTCAGCATCCATACTGTGGTTAACAACCATCTGTAATTCCAGTTTCAGGAGATCTAATACCCTCTTTTGACCTCCATGGCCACTAGACACATATGTGGTGCACAGACATACATGCAGGCAAAATATTCGTACAGATGATAAAAATGCATTCTTCTTTTTTTAAAATGTTTAAATAGCAATGCCATGCTTAAGTCTGAGCATATCCAATTTTTCACTAGGTATTAAATCTTTTCTATATATTTTCTGAGACTTTGACAAATCAGATTTTAAACTTCTGTTTGCAGTAAAAAAAAAAAAATCTTAACCACCCTGGATTCCCAGAGCCCCAGGGGTTTACGTGATCACTGTTATCCTATCGGGTGTACCTCAGGATCTCCTGATAGTCTCACTTAGTATCCTAATACCACCCTGAGACACAATGTCAGATTCCATTAGGGCCTGTGATGTGGATACTGAAGACACCCTAAATTGATACTTAAGGCAATGCCTCCATGTTCTTCAGGAGCTGGTTCTTTTGGGCTGTGGTATCTTCACGGTCTGTGAAGATATCCTAAACTGAGCCCTTAAGGCTCTCCCCCACGTTCTCGGGGGAGTCTCATTCTCTCTTTGAGTACCTTCTTTGTATTCATCCTGCTGCTTGAATCCCTTTAAGTAAATTTCAACTCTGCTTCCCATGAACTGGTCCTGAAATTCCTTCCTGTGCTATAGCTGTAGAGTTGACTTTACCTGGTGTAAGTCTCAGAAAAGAACTTTGCAGACTGAACTTAATGAAACATCTCAGTGGGTAAAGACACTAGCCACTCATGCCTGATGACCCCAGTTCAATATCTTAAATCCATATTTAAGAAAAAAAAAGAGAAAAGAGGGAAAGAGGGAACTCACTCTGAACCATTTTCCTCCAGTCGACATTATCTGCTCAGAACAGAAATGAGCAGATAGAATCTTAGTGTTTTTTAAAATCTAAGCCTTTTCACCCATTGAAGAGAAGACACAGAAACTAGGCTGTGTCTCTGAGTTTCAGAAAAATTCAAGAATGAGTCTGGGATGCCTGGATCTGTGGCTGCTGGCTCTTTCCAAACTGGCACTTGCCTGAAAACACCGCTAGTGAGTGAGGTAGGGTGATGGTTTCCAGTTACCCAGTGAGAGAAGTGTTGAAAACAACACTTCCGCACAGGAAGACAGCCGTGAGGTGTGAAAGGGTGAAGACACAGACTCTAACGGGAAGAGGATTTTCTGGGATGACTGCACCAGCTTCCGGGAGAGGTCTGCATCTCCAGAGAGAGTCCCACTCCTTTCCTATTCCTTCCCCCCCCCCCCCGCCACCATCCCCTGGTTCTCTCCTCTCTCCCTCTATTTGGGAAAGGGGGTTAAAATCACTTCTGTAGAGTGAACAGATAAGTCCCCGCTGGGCAAGTGAAATGATCCTTTAATCTCACCTGTTACAACTAAAGTCTTGACTGAACTTATGGCCGCACACTTAAATCACAGGAAATATATTATCTAGATGGTCTCAGGTGGCTCGGAACACAGGGGTGAGTGAAGTTAATTATCTTTCTTAAGATCAGGAATTTTACTGTGCTTTTCCTCTGAGCCAGTGAAGAAGCCCATCACAGTTTCAGTGGAATTTCCATAGCACCACCGAGACAAACAGACACCATTATTTGTGTGTGATGTGACCTCACACAAGTAGGAAGATAGGGAGAAAATAGGCAGGTAACAGGATAAAAATAGATGAGTGATAGATGGGTATAGATGGATGGATAGATAGATGATAGATAAATAGATAGATAGATGATAGACAGGCAGACAGAGATAGAGATGGTTAGCTAGGCAGATTAGATAGATGGATAGATGATAGATAAGGTAGATAGATAGATGATAGATGGATAGATAGATGATAGATAAATAGATGGATAGATAGATGAATAGATGTTAAGTATGTGACAGATGATAGATGATAGATAGGTAGATAGATAGATAGATAGTAGGTATGTGAAAGATAGATGATAGGTGATAGAAAGATGATTGGTAGCTATGAAATGGATGATAGGTGATAGACAGGTGGTAGATAGACTACTAGGTTGTGTTCTGTTCTACATAACTCCACATTAGAGAAAACAGTGGATATCCTGACTGTGTCTTGCCCTGGGAGACTCCATTTTCGGAGAAGCATTTGGTTCCATTGGGAAGGCAACTGCATAGGTGGAATGCCTTGTTGTTCATGTAGACCCAGGTCCCTGCCTATTGCTGCCCATGAGGCATGAACTGGTAAGCGGCATATTCCTGAAAGTCAAAACGGGTCCTCTTAGAGCCTATCAAAGTAAGTGCAGACCATCAGGCACTTAGGAATATGAAAACCGTGTCAGATAAACCAGGTCTGAGTATTTACAACTGGTCCAGACTGTGGGAAGGATACAAGCCTCTCACCTGGCTTCCACCAAGAAGAGGTCGCCTAATACTGAAATTGCAACACACCCACTGACCTGTCATGTGACCACTCCATACATCATCAAAGGACTGACACTCAGAGGACCCCTTACTCTCCCAAGGGCAAGAGCTCAGCTCAGTACCCACTGCTGGCATCACGTACCTGGACTTCCCCCTCTCTCTTCCACATTTATCCATCTGGCCCGGATCATTTACTTTATCTCCACAGTACCCATTGTCTTATGAATTAGTTCTGTCACTCCGTGAAGCCTTGAGGCCCTCAGCCCTGGGAACCTGAAGCCTACTTCATACCACTTGTTGTATGTAGCTGGATATTCTTCAATGTTTACACAATGTATTGGCTACTTCTGTGCCTGCATTTTTATCCAGTCTGTGTATCTGCTTCCAGTAAAGCCTCCAAACTCTTGGGCTATGTTGGGCCTCTTTAACCCTTGTAGCCATTCTTTTGCATGCAGTTTTATCTAAGATTTGTCTTTTGATTTTATCTATGCACATATGTATACACACACACACACACACACACACACACACACGAGTGCAATGCCCATGTGGGACACCATGGTGCATGGTGCAGGGTCCCCTGGAGTTGGAGTCAGGACACCATGGGGCATGGTGTAGGATCCCCTGGAGTTGGAGTCAGGACACTATGGGGCATGGTGTAGGATCCCCTGGAGTTGGAGTCAGGACACCATGGGGCATGGTGTAGGATACCCTGGAGTTGGAGTCAGGCTGTTTAAAACTTCCAGCCATGAGTACTGGGACCTGAACATAGATCTAGAAAAGCAGCATGTACTTTTAACTGCTGAGTTATGGCACCAGTTGCCCTGTATGCATATTCTTTAGTGGGTTTCATGTTTTAAAACCATTGCTGTGATGGAAGGACAATGTTTTCTAAAATGTTGGAGCTGAAGGTGTTATCCGGGTGTTGAAAGCACTTACTGCTCTTACAGAGGACTGGAGTTTTGTTCTCATGACCCATATTGGGTGGCTCAACACTTCCAATCAGTCCTAACTCCAGCTCCAGGGGATCCAATGCTCTTTCCTGTGATCTGTAGGCACACACATGTACATACTTACACACATAGCTACAAATAAATATTTTAAAACAATAAGTAAATAATAAAATGTTGATGTGTGGAGTATAATGTTTGAGCATTATTATTAATAAATTATTATTAATAACTAATACTGAATTGAGGATTCTCTGTTGACCAGCAGCCAGCTCTCAGGGGGAAGGGGCGACCTGGAAATTTACAGTCAATGGAATTGATGCATCTTGTGAATTTACTTCTATTAAAGAAATTCCGACATGCTAGGAAGACACAAAGGTTTCTGTCTGTTTATCTGAAATAGCGGTATTCACAACTCTACATAGTTTGCTCACATAAACAAATGCATGTAAGATGATCACTTAATCTCTTAAGTGGATCTTAGACTAAAGGTTTCCAATGGCCTCTTGGCAAGGCAATGCAGTCCTAGCACTGCTCATAGCGCCAAGTGTCACATTGACTGTCACCAGTTGGTTTCCCAGTCTCAGCAGAAAACTGAAATCTGATAATCTAGGTCCTGGAGCGCAGATGTTAGATGGTTGCAAAGGTTGTCGTTCAAGGGCACGCTAGCATCTGATAGAAGCATCGGAACGCTTGCATTGGTGTAATTGTATAATGAGACTGCAGGAGAGATGACCTTGTGGAAACAGCATACCAATTATTTCTAGAACTTAAAAAAAGACTTGTCGCAGCAGCTATTAAGCTCCTGTAAAATAACCTGCATAGGACGAGGCACCACCGTGAGCTATACATCAGCAAGCAAGCCAGCAAGGGCATCCATTACTTTAAATGCAGATAAAACTGGAGATCCATTTTCGGCTACATGCTTGGTGCGTGTTTTCTCTCAGGCAGACACTGGCTGGTGACAGGTGAGGGTTAGTTAAGATATTCCTGGGTATGAGTGAGGCTGTAGCTGACACAGCTTTTCTAGAAATCAGTTGAGTCCGATAGGGTGACAACCTAATTATAGCAGTTTATTTAGAGAAGTGGGCCAGAGTTTGGGCACATGCTCAACAAGTGTCCAGTGTCACACAGAAGCCTGGGGATTGAGCAGAGGTGTTGATTCACACCTAAGATGACCAACATTGAGAGCATTTTAAGAAAAAAAATGGGAAGAAGTAATGGAAACAGAATTTAAAAATGAAGTTTTGTTGTTTACTCTGCAAAACCATTGATGTCTCTACCAACTTCCTGTATTAACTTTATACAATTCACATGGGATTGGGAAGAAAGGAATTGAAATTGTAACAAGTAATTCAAGAAGTTGCCTCTAGGCGATGAGTTCTTTTGCTTCTCTTTGATTTCCGCTTGATCATTTTTTTTTTTTTAGATTTTCTCAAGTTTTATGCAATAGCCATGAATATATGCATCAGTAGAACAGTAGGATGTTGTCAGTGTCAATGCTATATGACAGTATTATAGCTGGAGATTGAAGGGTTAAAGCTTGGTCCCAGGCAGTTTGATGACTCTCACCCCAGTGCTTGTTCCCTAGTACAGCAGCGGTGAAAGTCAGAGCGATTCCATGTGTCTGCATTGGGAAGAGGACCAGATAAAGGAGTCAGCTGACTTCAGGTCTGTTGGGGAGGTAACTGTGTGAGCTTTAAGGTTTAAGCAGAGGCAGAAATAGGCAAGAGGAATTCATAACAAGGCATTTATGGAGTTTCTGCCCATCATCCTCTAAGCTATGGAACTTTAAGGAAGTCTGAACAAGTCCTTATTGCTTGATGGGATAAGGTTGTCAGGTAATGATTGCTTCTGCTCCGTGTTGTAGGCTCATCCTGATGGATGCTTACCTCAGAAGTCTGTCCTGTCAAGCTCTTTGTCCCTGCGCCCAAGGTGATGGCAGGGTTAGGAGAATAACTTATCTCTGTATCTTCACCCGTAGCAAAAAAGGCAGAGACACCAGAGACACAGGTAAAACCAAGACATCAGTCTTGCATGCTACTCTCTGTAGCCTGGAGATCTCAGTGGAGTCAGTGCTTTTGAAAGTAGATGCTAAGTTTGTGCCTCTGGGTCTTTTATCATGATGTGGCTGATAGCAAGAGGCATTTAGTACACGTCTTTGAACTCTAACATGTGAATTTATTAAAAAGAGTGCTTAGAAAATGTTAAAAACTTACTCAGCCAAAGTCTGAATTTAGAAATCTTGACATTGTGGCATAATATATATGTAGTTTTATAATTCTTTACACGCTGTGTTGTGCAATATGATAAAATATTAAAAAGATGACTCTAGGCATGGGAACTATCTCATACAGAGAGAAATAGAGCAGCCAAGCTGGGATCAGTGGCTTCTGCCTACAATTGTACCATCGGGAGGTGAAGCAGGGGTATCCTCCTGTATCTGAGGCTGGCCAGGGTGGCATATCAGAAACATATCTTAGCAAAACAAATGAGCAAAAGTGTGATAGATCATGTTTTTGAGGTGATAATCTCAGGCAAAGATGTAGAAGAGATAGTTCTCTTAGAGACATGGTTCCTCCATCCCAGAGCAGTCGCGGCTGAGAACCTGTGATTGTGCCAGCGTCCACCGCCCTGTGAACACGACACTGATAACTGACAGTCACTAGGAAGCTGGGGCAGTGCTCAGCCATTTCATAACTTTCAGACCATTTAACACCGGGTTTGAATTAAATGTGTTCAAAATATAAAACCATCTGGATTTTTATTTTTCAATATAAGATGCAATAAAATCAATGTTAATTGGGGGGATCATGATGTTGGATTTAGTAATGAGGTAACCGATTAATTTTAAAAACAATTTTACATGTTAACGTTTGAGACAGTTTGTGAAGGACTGAGGTGTCAAAGCTTCTGGGAAAAACATGAGTTTTACAAAGAGAAAAGAAGTGTCAGTAACTGCAATACTTCCAGGCATGCTGCTTTTTTAAATGCTTACTTTTGTGTTAAACGATAAAACAAGACTCTCGGATATTCCAAATGAATTGCATTTTTACTTTCTGACAATGAAAGAAACATCAGAATTTCCAAATGCATCTGTAAGTAGAAGAGAGATTAATATAAAGAAGGTTGGGAATGACAAACGCTTATAGTCCCAGCACTTAGGAAGCAAATTCCAGGCAATCCTGAACTACATAGGAGACCCTTCCTCAGGAAACAAAAACCACCAAAAAATTAAATGAATAATAGAAGTTAAAATAAATCAAATATCTTCTGTGATATATATATATATATATATATATATATAAAGTTAATATATACAACTAAGGGATGACTATAGTTATTATATTGATTAATTATAGTTATTAGTATATTAATTAAATAACTATAGTAATTATTATATTGATTAAATAATTCTAGGACATATTGTGTGAGAAAGGAGCATTTTGGTAACAAAATGTTTCTGACCAGAGAGGGAAACAACTCATCAATTAATGTGTGTCTAAATATATGAAAAAATTATGTAAGTCTAAAAATTTCCCTGCTGAATGAATATTTTGGAGCAGTGTTAGTAGGATAGTGGTGAGCATAGCTGCCCTCCAAGAATGAACAGTCCTTGGTTGTGACACTTAAATAGAATATTTTTACTCTAGAAATTCATTAACAAAATTATGGATATCCTCTTGATAAATAAATCACTTGACTTATACTTTAAGTGATTTAAGTCAAACCCTGGGGCAGTAAGTTGACAGAGACTGGCTTACAGATTTGACAGCTTGCTGCTGTGGGTTGCTTTCTCAATAGGTTTTTCTCTTTATATTCACAAAATTAAATCGGATTGAAATAATTTACATTTTATTTGCAAAGATATTTGTTCTTGGTCAATAATCAATGGGAGAGATAAACTCAAAAAATCAGCTTCTGGGTCTAGATATGTAGTGTGTGTGTCGGGGGAGTATTTATGACTTTTTGTGCATGGGCAAAAAGTTTTCCTGGAATTAAGGCTCTCTGGGGAATTTTGGTTTTGTTTGTTTCTAAGGCTGATACTTTTCTAGGAGACTCATAGCCTTTGCCTCTGTCATGGCACTGGAGTGTGTGCCAATGCATCGGTTCCTTTTCCATTGTTATGATAAAGCTCCTCGATCAAGGCAACTAGAGAAAGAAGGAGCTATTAGACTGACAGTTCTAGTAAGTGGGTTGCCTTTTTGTCTTAGTGACAGTGTCCTTTGCTTTACAGAAGCTTCTCAGTCTCAGGAGGTCCCATTTATTCAATGAGGCCCTTAATGTCTGTGCTGCTTGGGTTATATGTAGGAAGTGGTCTCCTGTGCCCATGTGTTGTAGAGTACTTCCCACTTTCTCTTCTATCAGGTTCAGTGTGTTCGGACTGATATTGAGGTCTTTAATCCATTTGGACTTGAGTTTTGTGCATGGTGATAGATATGGATCTATTTTCATTCTTCTACAGATTGACATCCAGTTTTGCCAGCACAATTTGTTGAAGATGCTCTCTTTTTTCCATTGTATACTTTTAGCTCCTTTATCAAAAATCAGGTGTTCATAGGTTTGTGGGTTAAAGTCAGGGTCTTCTATTCGATTCCATTGGTCGACTTCTCTGTTTTTATGCCAATTCCAAGCTGTTTTCAATACTGTAGCTCTGTAATAGAGTTTGAAGTCAGGGATGGTAATGCCTCCAGACAATCCTTTATTGTATAAGATTGTTTTGGCTATTCTGGGTTTTTTGTTTTTCCATATAAAGTTGATTATTGTCTTCTCCAGATCTGTGAAGAATTTTGATGGGATTTTGATGGGGATTGCATTGAATCTGTAGATTGCTTTTGGTAGAATTGCCATTTTTACTATGTTGATCCTCCCAATCCAAGAGCAAGGGAGGTCCTTCCATTTTCTGGTGTCTTCTTCCATTTCTTTCTTCAAAGACTTAAAGTTCTTGTCAAATAGATCTTTCACTTCCTTGGTCAGAGTTACCCCACGATATTTTCTGCTATTTGTGGCTATCGTGAAAGGTGATGCTTCTCTGATTTCCCTCTCTGCTTCCTTATCCTTAGTGTATAGGAAGGCAACTGATTTTTTGGAGTTGATCTTGTATCCTGCCACATTACTAAAGGTGTTTATCAACTGTAGGAGTTCTTTGGTAGAGTTTTTGGGGTCGCTTATATATACTATCATATCATCTGCAAATAACAAAAGCTTAACTTCTTCCTTTCCAATACGAATCCCTTTGATCCCCCTATGTTGTCATATTGCTATTGCTAGAACTTCAAGCACTATATTGAAGAGGTATGGAGAGAGTGGACATCCTTGTCGTGTTCCTGATTTTAGTGGGATGGCTTTGAGTTTTTCTCCATTTAATTTAATGTTAGCTGTCGGCTTGCTGTAAATAGCTTTTATTATATTTAGGTATGACCCTTGTATCCCCAATCTCTCCAAGACCTTTATCATAAAGGGGTGTTGAATTTTGTTGAATGCTTTTTCAGCATCCAATGAAATGATCATATGTTTTTTTCTTTCAGTTTATTTATGTGGTGGATTACATTGATAGATATTCGTATGTTGAACCAGCCCTGCATCTCTGGGATGAAGCCTACTTGATCATAATGGATAATTTTTCTAATGTGTTCTTGGATTCTAGAGGGAAAATATTGGGTCATAGCAGGGAAGGTGGCAGGTAGCAGAGACAGTAGAAGCAAAAGCTGGGGCTCACGTCTTTAACCACTAACACCTGGCGGAGAGAATAAACATGGAGTGGCTGAAGTCTTCAAGTCCACAGGGTACACTTTCAGTGACGCATTTCCTTCAGCAAGGCCATACTTACCTTCCCAACCCCACCACAAACTAAGGACTAAGCATTCAAATGCCCCTGTGACTACATCCATTCCCCACATTTTAAAGTATTTAAGACTCAGAACTAGCTCTTTTAACTACACTCAAGCTTGCACACATCACTAACTACAGCCACCATGCTGTGCCATAGACCCGAGGGACTCAGTAGCCCAAACTGAGCTCTTGTGTCCTTTGCCTATTGTTTCCGAGGTACCAAGTCCATAATCTGGTCTTCACTAGCTGCTTAAGTGTGTGACTGAGTTATGTTAGGCAGGATAGGCCTGAGTCCCTGGCTCAACCTTAGTTTAGTATGTCTTTCATCCCCTTAGGCTGGAAATCAAGACAGTAACCACCAAAAAGTGAATTCACAACTGAAGTCAATAAAAACTCAGAAGCCAAGCCAAAAAGAGAAAACAAAAGAAACCATTAAACTGAAATCAGAGGCTCTCATTGTCTAGATCTGAGGTTAAGCATAAGAATTAGGTTCATTATCAGCCACAAAGACATTTTTTTCATTCCTTCTAATAGCTTAGAAAGAACAGCAGCAATACTTTTCATTTCCGTTGGTGAAGGAAAGACTATTTTGTGTTGGGGAGGGCAGTATCTTTCCCTGAATCATGAAGATTGGAGCTTGGAATGGCACACTCTCTTCCTGCTGCTTCCGTTATAAGTCAAGGTTTCTCTCAGCCTCATTAGGAGGTGTTGAAGTGAAAAAGAGGAAGGAAGGGAGAAGGAAGAGAAAGAGAGGAAAGGAGGATAAAAAGAGGAGGAGTAGGAGGAAGAAGAAAGGAAATGGTTCTGGATGGAAGAAGAAGAATATCAAGGGACGACACAAGATAAAAGTGCAGACAACTGGTCGACCAAGGATGTATATGTCAGCTTCTATTTTTGGACAACAACACCCCCAACTGTTGTCCTTCAATAAGAAGATAAAGGAACCTGGAATAAATCAGAACTCAGTGGCTCAGAGAGTAACAGAAGAATAATACCATCATATTGAAAAATAAATAAAGTATCCCTGGTGGAAATTTAGCTTTTTAGAGCTTTGAACAATTATTTGCCGAATTGTGGAATTTATGGGCTCATCACATTCTCAGAGAGGTCCAGTATATTTAGACACTCTTATGGCACCCTGTGTGCCTCTCAGTCTTTCTTTTTACTTTCCAAGAGAATTGAGTTCTGTTTGTTTTGTTTTATCTGTTTACACTGGGTTGAATTTGCTGCGAGTTTAACACGAAGTATAATCTTCCCATCGATTCTCCTTTGTGTTTCTCATTGCACATTCATCTCCTCTCCCCTGAGTTACATCAAGATGAAGTTGTTTTGGTAGTGGAAAGTGGAGATGACAAGGAGCACACTTCAAGGCACTTGCAATTCCAAATGAAGACATGGTTCTGAGGCTGACATTACAGGAAGACCTGTTCTAAAGGAGAGCAGCTTCTTGCCTTCATTTTCTGTTTGCTCTTGTCAGTCACCACATGGAAATGGAGATGAGGAGTAACAGGCTAACATTATTGACAGGGAGGGAAATCAAATCAAGGTGGAGACAATCTGGGCCTGGGCTCTTTGTGAATGGCTACTGAGTAGCTAGTATCCACCGTTGAGAAACTTTGTGGAGGCAGAGAGAAAAGTTGAGTGATGGTGGAGCTATTAGAAACCACAAGTAACCACAGGACCCTTGGTGCTTAAGTCACTGTTACAGTGGGGTGGTCTCTCTGGGTTTCTCTCTCCTTTTACTGGTTGGCCCCTGGATGGGGTAGGTCACCCCTAAAGAATATGGCCAGACCCACCATGGCCCTGTGACAGGATGCTCTACAGTGTTGAAGGCCAAGACTCTTTATTGACCAGCACTTTCTCAAAGTGGATCTGAGATGCCTGCCTCAATGCTCCATAAGCAACCTTGGAACTGGAACCCTCATCATTTGTCGGCCATGCATTTGGGGAGAACTCCAGAGATAATAAATTTCCTTCTCTGTCCTGCTTTCATCTGTTACCCTGCTCAATCCCACAAGCAAGCATTGTCTATGTGTGTACCACCACACCTTTGAGGCTTATGGTACTAAAGGATTCAATACATTTCAAGTCCAGATTAGCAAAGATTATAAATCAAAGGCCAGTCCTTTTGCTTATGCGAAGAAGTAAGTAAATAGAAGCTCCACCCACACTGAATAGGGCCTTCTGAATGATAAGGTTCATATAAAAAAAATAAGAAAGAACAATTTGAAAAATAATTCATAGCATTCTGATGATCCAACATCTAACACCTGCTGTCCCAGCAAAACAGGGAGACAGTAGCCCAAAGTCTCAATTTGGCTAAGGTCTCTTGAAGCAGTTCTGACTTTTGCACAGATTGAGTTATGATGCTGTGCTTGTCAGGATACCAAGGTGGGCAGACATCTGCCCCTGAGACTTTGTCTAGGTCATTCCCTGGTCTTAGAGGATGTGCTGCTCCTGTCACTCCATGTAGGCCTTTTTGTGAAAGGTTTTCCTCCAGTGGAGTCTCAGATACAGAAGGTATCTAGGTAATGAAAAGACATATCCTTTCTAGAATAGGCAAAGTTTACTTTTTTTTTCTTTTTTTTTATTGAGAAAAGGAAAAAAAAAACAAGTTTCCACCTCCTCCCAGCCTCCCATTTCCCTCCCCCTCCTCCCACCCTTCTTCCCCTCCCCCACTCCTCTCCCCCTCCCTCTCCAGTCCAAAGAGCAGTCAGGGTTTTCTGCCTTGTGGTAAGTCCTAGGTCCTCCCCACTCTGTCCATATCTAGGAAGGTGAACATCCAAACTGGCTAGGCTCCCACAAAGCCAGCACATTACGTAGGATCAAAACCCCATGCCATTGTCCTTTGCGTCTCATCAGCCGTCATTGTTCGCCATGTTCAGAGAGTCCAGAGTTTACTTCTTATGAGAAAGGTGGTAGGTGGCAGATAGCTTCTTTTATTTTGTTGTTCCAGAAAAATTAAAAAAAAGAGAGAAGTAGAATCAGAAGTACCCATAACCTCTCTCCTTTCTCTGGCTTTAGGGAAGACCAGGTAACACAGGTGTAGCTTATGACTTCATCTGGCCTTCTCTCAGTGTTTCTTGTGGGATTGTGTTCAGTCTTGATGTGGGGTCTCAAGCTTCATCTTCCACTGTGTGTCCTGGGTAGGAGAAGGCTGGCACCACAGGCTTTCAGGAATGGGCAAAGAATGAGGAGGTGGAATTATGGGGACTAAGCAACAGCTGGCTTGGGTTTTATTTTGCTCTTGCCGTGTCTTTAGCTGAAATATTGAACAGCGCTGAGCTGCAGGAGCAAACTAAGGAGTAGTTCTTGGTCACCTTCACTTGATCTATGTCATCTACTTCACAGAAATAAATCAACTGACCAATACTTAGACTCCAGGAAGAGTTCTTGAAAGGGAAGGCAAGAAAGGGGAGACCAGAGCAGTAAAAGAAGAGGAGGAGGAGGAGACCACGCACACTTTCCTCCTGGTTCTTTCCCCTGTTTATTTTTCACTTTTTAAAGCAAGGGTTTCCTCCCTCCGACAGACTTCAGCTCATACCCAGTATTGTTTGGGGCAGGAACTAGAAAATTCCAGTCTTTACCTAAATCTAAGAGATGAAACCACAATGCAGGACTTCCTTGCATATCACAGACAGGAAGGCTCTGCTAGGAAAGGAAAGAGGGAGGGAACAAGGAAGGGAGGAGGAAGGGGAAGGGGGAGGAAAAAGCAAGAGAAGGGGAGGGGAAATGAGGGAAGAGGAAGGAAGGAAAGGGGGAGGGAGAAGGGAAGAGGGGGAAAGGAGAAGAGGAAGAAAGGGAAGGGGAGGGAAGAGAAAGGAAGGTAAAGGAAAGAGGTTTGGTTTCTTCACTTTTAATCTACAGAATTCTGAACATCACATTCCCATACTGCTACCCGTCAACACCATTTGAAAAAATTTAAGTGTCTGAATAAACAGTGACTAAGTGAATGATCAACACCCATTTTTGTGAAAGACTTTTATGAATATATTGAATTATTTGGAAAGCATTAGGGTCAGTGACACCGTGGAAAACTGATAGCACAACCTGCCCTGTGTGGTTGGTGAGACAATGGTGGTATGTCCAAATTGTTTGTCCTAATGGTGAGCAGGTTTGGACGTGAAAGCTCAGCCCACTGCCTATTATTTTCAACTCTAAATACATGATTGTGAGTTACATTTTGCTGTAGAAAAGTCTGCCTTAATTATCTGTAGCTTGTTTTCCATTTGTTTCTTCTCATTGTCCCCTTAGATCCGGGTCCCTCTCAGGGGTTGGTAGGAGTGTATTAAGACTGAATTTACTGTGAGATTAAAGAATGACTTTGTGAACTCCAAGTCTCATCTGATAATCTACTTGTCTTTCTTTCAGTGAAAAAGGCGATTGAACTGAAGTCCAGGGGAGTCAAGATGCTACCGAGCAAGGACAGCAGCCACAAAAACTCTGTCTGTGAGTCCCTTTCTTTCTATGTAAAGATGGATGCACCAATTAGAGGGGAAAACAGGAGTGAACTGAATGGTCTCTAACTTCCTTCTCTGAGACACCACTTCTAATTCAACTGTTCCTCTATTCTGCTTTTAAGCATTTTCCTAAGAGAAAGACTAGACCTGATCTTCTGACATGTTATCCTATTCCTGAAACATAGCTCGACTCAGTCTTCTATCTTCCCTGTAAAAGACTAGACATTGAAGATTTCTTTCTTGAAACCCCATTACTCACAGAGACATCTGGAGGGCTCTCTTCCTTCTGTGCAGTTACTCTACCTCTCACCCCTGTAACAAACACTAGATATGTCTTTGGGAAAGAGGAGTTGGGTCTTTGAGTCTTCTTGTTCAATGTCCCTGATCATCTATTGTAGTAGGAGCCTCTTGTTTGTTTTCAGCTGCTCAGCTCCAAAATAGCCCCACAGAAATTGTATTAATTAAATCACTACGTGGCCCATTAGCTCTAGCTTTTTGTTGGCAAACTCTTACATCTTAATTTAACCCATTTTTGGTAATCTGTGTATCGCCACATGGTTGTAGCTTACTGGGCAAAGTTCTGTTTGGCTCTGGCATGGCTACATGGCTTTTCTCTGACTTCTTTCTCTCAGCATTCAGTATAGTTTTTCCCACCTAGCTCCATTCTACCATATCACAGGCTCAAGACAGTTTCTTTGTTAATGAATTGATGGTATTTACAGCATACAAACAGAAATCCCACATCACCTCCCCTTTTCTGTTTAAATAAAAAGGAAGGTTTTAACTTTAACATAGTAAAATTACATATAACAAAACAGGTATCAAGCAAGAATTGCAGTTACAATATTTATATCTACTTTATCTTTTATCATAACTAAGGAAAACTATATTATTACTATCTATTCTTCAACTCCATCAAAGACTCCAGAAGGATATAATATTACCTGAGTAAAGAGGAAGTATCTTGTAAGCAACTTCCAAAACTCTAGAATTGACAAAGACATCTTGCTGCCTGGACAGTCACCCAAAATTCATTGTATTGTTGGGGCATCCAACTTCAGCCTACAGGCCCATGATATCCAGCAGACTTTTCCACAAAGAGAGAAATTTCAAAGACAGTTCCACCTATATTGACAGTTTTCCAGTCACATTTTTATGTGTCCTGCAGAATGTCTTGGAGACTCTTTCATGAAGCAGGAACCATGAAGAACTGTGTCACCTTCTTTAGGCAGCTTCAGCAGTCATTTCTCTGTGGGTTCTGCATGTCCAGTTCATACAGCATACCATCAAGCAATCCAGGCAAGAGCAGTTTCTTACCCAAATGGCTAACAAACTTCATAAGGAGTTTCTTCAATGCTTATCTTCTTTTTGAAGTGGTGCTGCCAGAAGCAGATGTGTCTCATTGTCATGAAAAGTCCTAAGTTCTTAAAACATTTTATATGCCAAATTATGAAGGTCTATGAAAGAATACCTATCTAGCTAAAATATTTCTATATATCTTGAAAACCTAACATCATGACAATAAGCTTGATTATTATAGGTGATTATCTATTACTCTATATTTCTTAATTATACATTACATTTTCAAATAAGCTACACAAACACAATATCTTAATCAAGAGCACAAATACTTTATACAGCATAACAAAATTAACCTTAAATTTGTATCAATAAACCAAGGTCCATACCAATGCAAATCTCTATAGCATATCCCCCTTTAAATGTAAACAAAGATTTAAAAAAATCATTTAGGGAATTTGGGTGTAGTTCTCTCCAGACTGCTTCCTGCTTTTTGTTAGATGAAGTATTTTGGGGGTGTTCACAGCAACCTTTCAGGGGATCTTGGTCCATCAAACCACATTAGTCTGGAAGCAACCCACAGGTTCTCATCTGCTGTGGAAACAAAAGAAGAACCTATTTTCCAAAGACACATATCCTTAGACCCAAATGTTGAAATCCAGAAACCTTTAAAACATATGTGATGGTTTAGCTTAGCAGCTCCCAGAATCAAATATCTCTCTGCAATCAAAAAAATTAAAGAAAACACAATAATATACATAACCCAGCCTCTCTGTGTATATTCTATTTTTACATGGAATTTTTAAATTTTTATTAATTTTTCTACAAGTTTACTCCATCTCTGTAAAGACTTTTATTTTTTAAAAACCATTTACTTCTTTTTATAACTCTCTGTACCCTTTTTCTTCTCTCTCCCAAGCTTATGTATATTTATTCAACAATGTGACTAATTTAGAGATTTTTTTTATTTGAATCTGTCTTTTTTATGTAATTATTTTCTGACCAGAAGCATCTTCCTCTCCATTTTTGCCAAGCAGGTGTGGCTAGGGCCAACAAGATCCTACCTGTTGTCTCCACATAGTCCAACATGGAGGAAGCATGTTTACTGCCCCTCAGACTGCCCATAAAAGCCATCCTCACCACCTCAACTCTGGGAAGCACCACACAGCATATAAACCTTTTTTTATCTAAGTAAAAGCCAAATCTGCCATGCAGCACACTGCACAGCCTGGAAATATCTCTGTGTATGGCAGCAGGAATCTGCAATGCTTACTGCCATACATCCTTCACAGCTGGTCTGACTGTTCAGTGTTCCCTGGTTGTATACCCAGAGCTGCATTCTCATCTAGATGGTCACATACATCTTACAGACTTTCTCTGTGGATTTCCTTGACACCGATTATGGCATCAGGCTCTACTGCAATGCTGAGTATTCACACATTATGTTAGCCTGGGTTCTCCTTCTTCAGCCATCTCCTGGACTTCTGCTGACATTGTGCCCATTCTGTGCCTACTGGGTATCCCATATCTGAGTCCTTGCAGGGAGTGCTTTGCAAAATTAATACCCTGTGAATGTTTTTGGTACTTTTTCTTGATAGTCACAACCTATGTCTTTCAGATGAAATTGTGGGGAGGATACATTTTTAAATGGTGGAAATGATTGGATGATTGAAGTGTGAAGAAAGGGATTTTGTTTGCCAATGTAAAGTTTTGCTTCTTACAGGTAGTAAAACAAAGTGTTGGTAATAATTTTGCAAAATCAGTTTTAGGATTGAAATTTTTGAAGTGGTGATCTACAGTTTTACAGAACCACCTGTCAGGCAATATGTTTGTATTAAGTCAGCATTAGATGAGAGGCTCCTTCCACTGGGCACATGTTCTTTTGCTTGGGTGGCATTGGCGTAGCTTATTCATGCAAGACATTTCCTCCTGTCCCTATTGATACAGGAAGTAACAGACCATTTCCTTTTGAGAATTAGAAAGTTCTTTTCCCCATGTCCAGGCAGTTCTAAACTCGCTGTGCCTTGCTTGAGGATTCATCAGTGAGGACAAGGAAGAACTGAAGAAACCAGGCGCCTTTCATGATCAGTGTGTGAGGGAGACGTGTGACCCTGAAGGGACAGTTGAGGACAGTGAAGTATTTCCCAGAGGAAGCAGGAGGGGCAGACTCTGGGGTTATAAACACTTGCTGTGATCTGGTCCAAGATTCACCATCCATGATGCTGAGTCAGTCATCATGTATGCATCACCATCCAGAAGATGACCTAGAATAATCTTTTTTTTTAAATATTTATTTATTTAGTATACAATTTTCTTTCTGCATGTATGCCTGAAGGCCAGAAGAGGGCACCAGACCTCATTACAGATGGTTGTGAGCCACCATGTGGTTGCTGGGAATTGAACTCAGGACCTTAGGAAGAGCAGGCAATGCTCTTAACCGCTGAGCCATCTCTCCAGCTCCTGACCTAGAATAATCTAAGTGATCCTTTCCCATATATGTCATGCAGTGGGCACTGAGCAGCTAGTTACCCCCATATTTAGTTTTGTCTAAGAAAGCAGTCCCAAATGCATTATCATCCCAGGGCTTAACAGCAGGGTGCCTCACTCTCTAGATGCCAAGAAAGAAGCAGAACACTGGTTTCACTTGTACCTGTGTTCTGATGGCTGGAGGTGGGCCTGTAGGACAAGCTCTGAGCCTACTGTGAGCCCAGAAGGATGGCCATTTTCCCTTTGTGCTCTGTAAATTCCTTACCGTCTCTATAAGGGCAAGTTATGAGATACAATTCATGCTCTTCCCACTTACCGTGGCAGCCAGCCTTATTTGGATTTCCGCTGGACTAAATACTTCATGCAGATAGATGCCAGTGCCCTTTTCATGAGCCTTATTCTTTCTAATGTGCTTCACTGAGGTTCAGGCTCATGTCTCAGACCTACACGAGGGTTTGGAGGCCACAACCCCTTATGACTGTGTAGGACATGCAAGCCAATGTGACCCCCTGGCACAGGTACTCTAAAGACTTCCCCAAATTAGGGTTTGATGATGTCTGACAAAATATGTTCTAAAAGCCCCTAACAGAAGGCCGGGATGGAGTGTGAGCTGTGAGTACCACCCTAGGTCACCCCTCTGCATGTCTCGGTCCTCATCGGGCCTATTCTTTTTCTTGAGAGTTCTCATAGGGGAAGGATGTGACAGTGGTCACTCTGTCAATGCCCTTGCACAAGGCAAGTCTTGTGAGATATGTACTCATCTGAGACCTGTAGGAACAGACCACAGGATCTGAAGCTTTGAAGGGGAACTGGGACTGCGGTCATGCGTGCACTTGCGAGAATCTCTCTCCTCTGTCTCTCTCTCTCTCTCTCTCTCTCTCTCTCTCTCTCTCTCTCTCTCTCTCTCTCTCTCTCTCTTCTCTCTCTCTCTGTGTGTGTGTGTGTGTGTGTGTGTGTGTGTGTGTGTGTGGTGTGTATTGTGGCGGTTCTTATGGCAGGTGTTGAGATTACAAGTGTACAGCACCAGACCCGGCCATTGTTTGCAGAGGACAGTAGTGGATACAGTCTGTCCTCCACCTCTTCTGGGCTTTCTCCAGGGCCAAAGTCCATCTTAGATGCTTTCCCTGAGAAGATGGAGAGGTAAACGCCTTTCCAGCTCATTCAAAAGAACAGTCACGGGGCAGGAGGAACATAGATGTCTCTTGTTGGAAACAATTTCCCCATGCAACGTTAATGAAATGACTTTACAAATTCAATGTAGATTTACACAGCGCAGAGGGAAGTGGCTGCTTTTTTAAAGGGAGAGAGACCACGCCCCAGTGGGCTGGTATCTCAGCGGCTATTGGCTGAAGGAGCGGAAGGAGCTTCTACAACTCTGCCTCTTCTATGTACCCATCTGCCTAGAGAAGAGCCCCCCCCTTTCTCTCAGGAAGTGTATAAGCCACAGATAAAGGTGGTTATACTCTTGTCCTGACACTTCCTCTAGAATCCATCTCAGGTAGCATCTTCAGTCATAGCCCAGGTAACCAGAAGCGTGGTTGCTCTGTCAGTCCTCCCTCGAAGAATTTTCCAGTTAGCGTGACTTGCTTTGCCCATCTACAGAAATCATATTATGTTTTTTTAAAAAAAAAGTCATCAAAGATACCATGCTTGTGCTTAAGTGTGCGAGGGCCCCCCTCTCATCATCAGGGCTCATTTCCAGGACACAGATTCTCTAGGATTTATTTCATTGATAGCACACACATGTGTGATCTCTCTCCTTGCATAATAGAAACTCTGCCTGCAGTAGCAAGAGCCAGGCTCCTCCTATGGAGCCAGCCAGATCAACTTTAAGGCGGATTTTGAAAGAAGGAAAAATAATAGTTCCATTAACCTCTAGCAGCCTTCCGAAGGTTTAATGATAAAAAGAGGGATAATTGCCCCAATCTGCTTTCTTTCATCGCATGTAATTCCAGGGTGCATTTCGATCATTACAGATCTTTGCTTTCCTCAGAAGGCCCCATCCTCCTATCGCATGAAAGTACTAGATTTAATGTAGTGCTTTATAAATCAGGTTAGTAAATTATGCAGCAACCGAATAGGCTTTTGTCACCACGGGAGCTGAAATATCTTTGTAAATACCCAGAAAAACCTTGCTGCAAAAAGCTGATGTCTAGATATATCTGAGGAACGAAAAGCCAAACGAGAAATTGTCTGCAAAGCGAGGTAGTCCCTCACATTCCAGAGGACACTCACATACATATCATACTCAAGGCAACCAAGAACACATACATGTCTTTCTCAAGGCAACCAGGAACATAAGTTCTGTTAAGATATAAAATAAAAAAGGACTCAGTTGGGTTCTAGCTGGCAAAATTGAAGTTCAAGCCCAGGGGGGAAAAAAGCCCTTTGAGTATCCAAAAAAACCAAGTCCAAAGCTTAACTGATTAACTAAAGAGAAGAATTCACTTAGCAAAATGACCAGCGGCTGCCTCCTGTTATTCTTTTTTTTTTTTTTTTTAGATTTTCTAGATGTACACAGATATATTTTATTTATTTATTTATTTTTTTATTATTAATTTATTTATTTATTAAAGATTTCTGTCTCTTCCCTGCCACCGCCTCCCATTTCCCTCCCCTCCCCCAGTTAAGTCTCCCCCCAGCCCGAAAAGCAATCAGGGATCCCTGTCCTGTGGGAAGTCCAAGGACCACCCGCCTCCATCCAGGTCTAGTAAGTTCAGCATCCAAACTGCCTAGGCTCCCACAAAGCCAGTGTGAGCAGTAGGATCAGAAACCCATTGCCATTGTTCTTGAGTTCTCAGTAGTCCTCATTGTCCGCTATGTTCAGAGAGTCCGGTTTTATCCCAGGCTTTTCCAGACCCAGGCCAGCTGGCCTTGCTGAGTTCCCAATAGAACATCCCCATTGTCTCAGTGTGTGGGTGCACCCCTCGCGGTCCT
This sequence comes from Microtus pennsylvanicus, assembly GCF_037038515.1. Lineage (NCBI taxonomy): Eukaryota > Metazoa > Chordata > Mammalia > Rodentia > Cricetidae > Microtus > Microtus pennsylvanicus. The sequence goes on along the minus strand of NC_134587.1, from coordinate 63,302,075 downwards.
GAGTTCCATGCTCGTGCTCTCTCTCCTTCTGCTTGGTCCTGTTATTCTTATAACAGAAGACAGAAGCCTAGAGAAGGTGCCATCACTGGCTGGAAGGACCGCTCTGTGGCTTAGCCAACCCATGGCAGATTCTAGGGGCTCAGCATGTCACACACATTTTCATCAAATGGTGTAAAATAAAATAAGCTAACCTTTTTATCTTGGGAACTCTGGCACAGTTCCGTCTTCAGGTGCCTATAGAGTGGGGGTAATGCTAATGTCTGTCAGAGGAGGGAGCCCATGTGGTTACAGGTAAATGATTTATGTGACAATACCATTGGGAGCTCAGTCAGAGGGGTCTAAAGGCTAAATTGATCAATCACCGAAGCTCTTTCCTCAATTACACTCTCTGCCTGTCAGCTGGAGACACAAAGAAAATAAGTCAGCAAGATCAATTAATGAGGCTGGCTTTTAAAGCAGATAAGACAGTGGATTTCAGAATCAAGAAATACTACGTGGGTAGAAGGGGATTAAGAAGAAAGGCCAATCCCATGGGCCAGGCCATTTCATTGAGAACATGCTCTAAAGGTTTAGAGAGAACTCTGGAAATAGTGCAGAGGCATCTCATTTATTAGTGTCCTCATGGAATTACAGAATTATACAATCAAACTGGCTTCTTTTTCCCGGGGAGGAATGAATCAGATTGTCCATAATTGATAACTTTGAATTCAGTCTATGAAAAGTTTAGAAGTAAATATTCCAAGTTTTTACTAACAGGTGAACATGTTCATTATCTACAGCCAATTTTAAGGAAATTCATGGATGCTATGTGATATGTATGGCACATGGAAAAAGGATATCAGGAATGGAGCTGATACAGGCTAAGGAGCAGACAATGTGTCTGCCTTTGTCAATATTCTCAGTAAACTTTATACCCAAGATCAGCCAGGGCTCCCATGAAATGAACAGACTTACCTGCACACCGTAAACCTGCTCTCGAGTCTGCCCCCTTTCCTGTGCTTCCAACATGATAACATGCTTGTATTTTCAAAAGCCATTAAATAACTGCTAGATCATTCTTATTTTTGGCTTTGAAATTATTATGAATTCACAATACATGGTATGACATTGTTAGAAGCTGATTCTGTACCTGTTCTTTTGTAAGGTGTTCTTCATGAATGACATTTACACACTGCTAAAGTTGGAACAGTTAGGAGATTGACAAGGAATAGTACAGAGAATGTAATATCCAGTGGAATTCAGTAATGGCTTGCATGCCTCTGTGTGTGTGTGCACGTGTGTGTGTGTGCACTTGCACATATGTGTGTATACTTCAAATGCCTCCCTTGTAAGTTCTTCCTCATAGGGAGCCTCCCTAGGTGACTACTGTTGATTTTTTCATGATAGCTATGTACAGCCCTAGACTATCATGTCTAGTCCCAGAGCATGCAATCTTCTGGATAGACCTTGCCACTTAGCACAGTTTCCCCAAGTTCCACCCTAGTCATTTCAGCTTGACTTTTGACTTCGTAGCTTTTCGTAGTCAGATACAGGCCAGGAAAATTACTCATTTTCCCTTTGAAAGGTGGTGGCTCTGGGACCAGTATAAGTTGCTATGAGTAAGGATGCTGCTAACACTTGTGAGCAGGTTTTTGCACCAGTGTGGACTTTCTCTTTTCTTGGATAGATGCCCAGACATAGAATTACTTCTGTGCTCTATGACAATCACACGTTTAGGTTTGCAGCAAATTGTCAAACTAACTTCCACAGTGGCTGTCCCATTTTCACCCTCCCCAGCAACATATGTGCAATCCCCTCCATGGCATCCTCACCCATGTTGGTATAATTACATTTATTTTTTTCAGCCTCATCCATTTTGGCAGGTGGGGACTAATGTCACGTTACAGTGATAACTTAATTTGTATTTCTTTAATGAAAGAGGTTCATTCATCTACAAATTGTCTGTGCATATAGTTTTACCAGAGACAATTTCAGATTGCTTTGTCTGGTTGATTTTTTTGCCCCCCTTTCTATAGTGTAGATACTAGTCCTTTAGGACATGTGGAGTACAAATATGTTCTCCATGGCTGCATGTTGCCTTTTCATCTTTTTCAAGGGTTCTTTGAAAGAACTGATGTCTTGATCTGATAGATTTCAAGGAAAAACCTAAATTTCGTTTCTCTTGGGAGCAAGAAGACTTAGCAGTCCTGCGTATCATGACCACAGGGTAAAGAAGAATCACATCTTCCATTTGCCTTAAACAGCAACGTAGCCAGAGCCACAAAAAGACAGTGACCTGTTGATCGCAGGGGTGTTTCAGCGTGTTGTCCTAATATTGTAGATCACCAAATACAGCAACTTACTCATTACCCTCGTTCATAGGTCCATTTCCACAGGAGCTCAGAAGAGTTATATTCATATAGAAAAGAGGGAATTTATATCATGAAATGTAGGTACAAGTGATAAAGAGTTGAGCAATTATATTTTAGATTCCTATTTACTTATTACAGTATTTCTGATTTTTTAATGTTTTATATGTTCCTATAATTTGGGATTAGTTAACAATTGTTTTTTTTTTTCTTGTCTTCTGAAAACATTGGAATAGTCAAAGATATACAATGATGACTTTTAAGCGTTCAGAAGGGGACCCTTATTAATTAGCACACTAATTGAATTAAAGAGGATCATTTAATTCCAACAATTGACTGTTACTCCTTAAAATATTTGTTCAGTCATATCCCTTAAAGTTCAAAGAATTGATATTTTCATATAGAGAAAGCAGACAGAGGGAAATGTCAGTGACAGAAGAAATAAGCCTTGCTGGAAGATCTGTGGAAGGCCATGGGCTGAGAGAAGAGAGGCAGGAGAGATCCAAAGGCTGGATAGCAATGATTGTCTTTGGAGAGTCAATATGCCATGTTAGCAAGCATCTCTCTACAGGCAGCATCGGAATTCTGCACGGTCAACGTGCCTGCTTAAATCATCCATTAGAGAGTTTGCCCTTGAGTTCACAGCACATATAAAATGACATACACCAGCTAGCGTTCAAATGCTCTGCTTGCAATGTCTATCTGGGAACATCACAACTTCAGCAAAAATTCAGTTTCAGGAACGCACAAGAATTTGAGTACTCAAGTTCCACCAAAAGATGCTGGGTTTCTATTTTGATATGAACATAGAGGGCACTCTGAGTTTGTGTATTTCTCATATTGGGGGAAATAGCCCCATGTATGAATGGTAATTTTGGGAAGGACTGATTTGATGTTATTCTTAAAATGATTGAAGAGAGTAGAAAAATGTTCTATGCAGTCTAAAGAGTATCTCCTATGAAAATACTACAGGCGATATTAGAAACACATTTATTTAATCCAGGGCAGGTTTACTGTCAGTGTTGATTCTAGTCAACTATCCTCTTACTTAGGTCTATAAAACACCTAAAGCTTATCTATAACATTGCTTTAATTAATTATATTAGTTTTTAGTATTATGCATATGTTTGTAATATATGTTGACTGCTCCCAGCCCCTATCTCCCTACTGCCCTTATGATCTCCACTCCTCACACACAAATCTCTCATATTCATATCTCTTTGCTCTGTTTTGTGCCCCACTAAGATTGAACAGAGCCCTCTGTATGTGTCGTTGGGCTTGGAGCCATTCGTGAGAGCCTGGTAGGTTCAGCAGAGTATGCGCAAATAAATCCAGGGGTCCCCCTCTCCCAGAACCCAGCATTAGCCAATAGTTCAGGGGTTAAGAGAAGGATCCTGTGAATGGCCCTTGTTTGATTGATCATTGGCCGGGTTAGTCGTGTGTGTGCCCAGTACAGTAACTGCAATTGTTATGAGAATCTGACTTCAGTGGTTGTATTGAGTCTAGACAATGGTGGTTCGTGTCTCCTCACTGTTATTTTTTGGCTCCTATATACATCAAACACTCCTGAAAGGATCCCTGAAACTTTGAAGGGTTGGCACGCATGTCTTGATAGGACTGAGCCCCCAGAAGTTGCTGATTATCTCCTCTCCATTTCAGGCTGCCACGAGTCTCCACATTCACTGCTATTCATTTCAAAGGGGGCGAGGGGAGGTATTTGTATTAACGTTTTGTCAAGCTCTAGTTCTGCACTCCATCCTATCTGTCTTGCTGTGCTCCATCATTTCTCCTCCCTTCGCTCGACATGTGACTCCCTCTGTCCTCTCCTTGCATGGTCCTTAGACATCATGATAGCTTTTTCTAGTACTCCTGGGCTCCAAAATAGCAACCTCCCTCCATCTGCTAGAAAGCAAATGAGCAAGCATTCCAGTGTCCTCTTCTATATGCCTGATAAACTAATCCCCATGAAGTGGACTTGTATTTCTCACGATAATCTGCATTAATATTCAATGTATAAAGAGAGTTAGCTATAGTGTACTTTATTAAAATGAAGCTCAGGATGCAGGAACATGAGTTATTTATTTATTTATTTTTTGTTGCTCAGCATTTCCTATGCAAAGTGTTTGAAAATTCGACCTTAGACCACTGGGGGTTTTCTTGGCATATGTTAATTATGCATAATAATGGGGTTTGTTATGACATTCTCATGTATTTCTACACTGTGTTTGGATCATGTTCACCCTGACCCTCTCCTATCTTCCTCTCATTTCCGGAGTCCTCTGCTTTCTTCAGCCAGTGCTCTGTCTCCTTGTGTGGGTCGCTCTGTTTAGATTTGGGTTTTGTTTGCTGACCGTGGGTTTAATTAGCGTTACTCACAGCACATGTCTCAGGCTTTTCTTTTCCAGGCACATGGACAACTCACCAGGGCTTATATCACTGAAGAGAGGAAAATATGTTTCTCCTTAGCAACTGCTTCTGCTTATAACAAACTGCTTATGTTTCAGTGTTTCAAAGACGTGTGGTGTTTGTGACTGACATCATCCTGACTTCCTTGTTGTTGCTGTTCTGACCTTTTGCTAGTTAATTAAGATATTATTATATTTTGAGCATCCTCAAGTTCACTGTCACACCATGGTGGAAAAGGAGAGTTCTCATTGTGTGCCTCTCAGGTAGACAGGCAGTCGCTTGCCCACTGTTGGCACCCCCATGTCTAGACTGTGTTGAAGCATAAATCTATAGTGTATACTGGGATGTGCTCTTGCTGCTAGATGTCTCGTGAGTTTAAGCAAATGAGTCACATTATATGACAACAATATTGTGGCATGCAGTCTCTATATCCTCAAATTCCAGCTTCTGTCCTTACATCTTTCTTTCAACCTAAACCCTGGCTAACGAAAGTCTGAAAATCTCGAATTTTTGTCTTTTTTGGAATGTTCCAAAGTTGAAAGCATGTTGCCCACAGCTTTTCCAAATCAATACCTTTTACTTGGAAGTGTGTGTTAATTTCCCTCCGTACCTATGTGGTTTTCATTGTTAAATCATTGCCTTTGGTTCAGATGTCCCTGAACCCATAGTTCATCTCACTGTTCTCTAATGAACACTTTGGTTGCTTTCAGCTACTGTTAATTACTTACCAGTTTGGTTTGTGAGAAACTCTGAAGATCCCTTCAGCAACGGCCCTGCTCTTGCCTCCTAGAGTCCCTGGGCATCTGCTGCTATCAGTCTTCTGGGTTTGGCCCGTTGGGAGGGATGTGTGGGCACTCAACGTTGTGGTTTCAAATTGCATTTCCACTTATGACATGAGGTTTGGGAAACATTTTGTATATTTATATCCCATCTGCCTGTCATCTTCAGTGAAATACATGTCTAGATTTTTCTCTGGTTTTAATTGTTACTTTTTAATTGGGATCTAAGAGATTTCTGTCAGAGAGTTGATTGTTTGTTTGGAAATTTTTTTACTCCCTGAAGTCCAGGCTGCCCTGGGACTCATAGTGTATCTCAGACACCCCAGATTCTCTCTTCCACAGTACCAGTGGGGTTCACAGCACAGGAACTCATTTTAATAAATTCTAACATATTTCCTCTGAGCTTTTCTAGATTCATAGCTTTGCATTTTACACTCAGACATGTGAATATTTGAAGTTACTTTTTGGGAGCAATGTAAGGTCCACGCCTAGGGTTTCCTTTGTTGTGGATGACTCTTGAGCTGTCCCTTCACCATCCACTGAAGCAGCCAACTTCACCCCTTTAAGTCACCTCTGCTCCTCGGTCACTGCCCAGTAGACTGTACTAGGACTTGTGTCTTGACTCCCTTGGTCAGTTGATTTGTGAATCCTTTTTTTCTGTACCAGTGCCAGGCTGACAAGATTGCTGAGACATTAGCATGATCTCCATCATTCCTGAGATGTCAGTCATGCTGAAATTGAATGAGGAACATTTGGAATGTATGAAAAATTCTTGGAGGCAGAAGTTCAGCCTTGAAAGATTCTGTAGGGAGGCACTACATTACTATTCATGAGAAAACATGAAATTCATGGTTCCCCTAAATGGCTGTTTTGTTTTGTTTTGGTTTCCCCAGTGCTTTACTATAAAAATGACAATTACAGTTCTGTAGAGCACTGGTTCTCAAGCTGAGTCGCAACCCCTTTGGGGGATTGAATGACCCTTTCACAGGGGTCACCTAAGACCACTGGAAAACACAGATATTTACATTATGATTCATAACAGCAGCAAAGTTATAGTTATGAAATAGCAACAAAAATAATTTGTGATTGGGGGTCTCCACAACACGAGGAACCATATTAAAGGGTCACAGTGTTAGGAAGGCTGAGAACCACTGATGAGAGAAACACAGCACTCCCAGGCGCCTCTTCACACATACCTCCCAGAGCAGGACTTCTGAGTTGGCTGCTTGCTCCCTGAAGCTCAGGAAGACAAGGCGCTCTGTACCAGGGGTTCCCTGAAATTTCCATCACTGATCCAGCATCTAAGCCTAAATGCCACTGTGCCTCCTGGTACATGCCTGCCATCCCAGCCATTTGGAAGGCTGAGGCAGGACGATCACACATTCCAGGATAGAATGAGCTTCAGAGTGAATCTGAGGTGATCCTAGGGAACCCAGCCTCCAAAAAAATGTGAAAGAGGGTTGAAGATAACAGCGTGCTACGTAGCATGTGCCAAGTCTTATAGTCAACGTTAATGCTGCAAAAAAGTAAATTAATAGCTAATTAATTAAATACAGGGCCGGGGCAGGCTTACAGCTCAGATGTAGAGAGAATGAAGCCCTTTATTCAAGCCACAAGCTGAAACATAAATAAATAAATGAAATGGAATAAAAAGAAACAGTGAATAGTGAGTTCTATATGAAAGAATATATTATTACTTCTTCATAAATATCATTCCATGCAGTGTTCTGTGGGCATTTGTGAGTTAACATACAGAAAGAGTGGCTCACAACTCTCTTGTGTTCCATTCCAAGATAAAATAGACAGAATTTGTGTGTTTCGATAGAATTATACTATTGTATTCATTTGCTTTTCACAAGACAATTATTCGCTGCATCTTTATCATGTAGGTGCTCCTGGGTAGTTTTCATTGTATCTAAATAGAAGATAGAACCATTACTGTGCAACGGACAAATACCAAAGTTCAGTAGCTGCTGTATGCAGAACACATTTATATAAACACATTCGTGAGAGAGAAAATCACCGAGTGTTCTGGGTGTTTTCACATTGAAAAGGGGATATAAGTAGGTTGATTCTCAACATTCAAGGAAGCAGAATGGCTCAGGTAAACATGGTGAAAAGTGACAAGCAAAGGCCTTGGATGTCATAGAGATATAGGACTCCGAGTACCCCATGGAGATAAGCTGACTCTGTCTCCATATTGGGGGGTAAAAATCTCCCCCACTGCAGAGTGGAACAAAGTTTGAAAGGTTTTCATAAGCTGGGCTTTGCCACAACTCAAGGCCCATGATCTTGAAGGTGGCTGAGATTTTCCCGATTCAGTAACCATTAGGTAGAGAGGGAGGCAGAGCTGCGGCCCCAGCATGTGGCTGATAGCCAAGGAGCAAAAATCATCATTCAGTCTTCCAAGAGATGGACATCTAAGATGACGGAGAGAAACAAAATTTAGTCAGAGGTTAAATAGCTCACCTGTTAAATGCTCAGGCTCATACTTTAAAAGGGCACAAATTCACTCATGCTGCAAAGAGCTGTTTCCTGAAAAGTTTTCCTTTGCAAGTGGAAAATATATTTAATCCCAGCTCTGGGGAGATAGAGGCAAGCAGATCTCTGAATTTGAGGTCAACATAGGAAGTTCCAAGTCAGTCAGGGCTACCTGGTAAAACCCAGACAGACATTAAACAAAAGAAAAGGATTTTTGTTTTCTCAGAGACCATCTCAGGAACAGGAGAGTTGATAAATGTAGAGAAAATGAGAAAACCCTCTAGCCCTTTCTCTTCTGTTATGTCTGTCCGTTCATAATTCCCTTCCAAAGTTAGCTCCTGTCATGCATGAGCCGTGGTGGTGGGTGTGCTGTTAGTCATGGTTACCTGCTCACCGCCGTGCTGTAGAGCAGCAAGATCTATCCATCACTCAGCTGTGGGTGACCAATATATTTTAGCGTCGAAGTGGGATGCTCTTTTCCTTTTCCTTTTTTGTCTATACAGAAATGACATGAAAAGCACTGATGTGTGTATTATACACTCACATGGTCCCTCAGCCCTATCAGGAGGCCCAAGCAGAAGCAGTTATTCAACCCCTTGCAGACTTAGTTAGACAAAAATGTACTAAATGTACGTAGGACAGGGCCCATAGGGAGGTTATTGGGGTGAAGGAATGGCCAGGAGGATGGGGAGTCACTCACTACATGACAGGCTCCCTCAGCTTTGTCATCCTGTCTGCAAGAGAGTGTTGTACTCTTCATGATACAGGGCCACTTTCCTTTGCAGGCCCGTTTGTCAAATTTAAAAAAAAAAAAAAACAGGAAAGGTCGGAATGATTTTCTTTCAATTGTGCAATTTTTTTTCTGTCTTAATTCAAAACAGTCAATGTTGTGCTTCTAGAGTGGAATGTTCATAATCCCAAGGCTGGAAGAGTTCTCAGATGGATGGGTGGCTTCTGGACTCTACAGACATGCAAGTCTGCTTACGACGTGGGTCCTTCACTAGGGTTTCGCTGTAGCTTCTGAAGGGCACATTAATGACAGCTCCTTCTGTGCTAGGACGCCAATACACTGTCATTACCCAAGAAGCCATCATTATAATGAATAGACCAGTCTCATTTTACAGAAAGGAGCCCAAGCTGAACTCCAAATGGCAATTTGATGATGTGTGGTGAAGATTCAAAGGATTTCTTCAGCGAAAAAAGACAATTAGACCGCAGTGTCATTAAACCCAGCATCCTGGCTGCAGTCGGCCCCAGGCTACTTTACTTTATAGTCACTATTTTGACATAAAACAAGAGAATGGCTTTGCTTTGCAGCCTAGAATCAGATTTTGTCAATCAGCTTAAATGTGGCTCCTGCAATGACATCAAGATAATCACTCCTATGATTACTCACGAGGTTCATATAGGAACCCAGAAAATTGATAGCTAGAGAAGAGAATTCTGGTTTTATTTTTAGAATTATATGACTGCTTCTAGATGAGGTTCAGCTGAGTCTCAAAATGTTGGTTCCAGAATGAATTTGCTCCTTGGCCTTGGCTGCAGAAGTTGTGAACTGGTAAATTCTCGTGTGTTCTGCCGCATTGGTATAATGTAGACAGCGGAACTGTACTGATGTCTGCCCATAGGGGAGGGGCATAGGTGTTTTGATGAAAGTGTTGATGCTGGGAAACAGCCTGCAGCATTCGGAAGCAGGCAGGTCACGTGGCCCTGTAGTAAGGTCAAGGATGTGGCTTTCCTTCCCGTCTAGTGTGTAAAACGGGACTTAACTGATAACACTGTAGGAAGAGGAACCATGACAGGCTTCCTGATGGCTTATGTAGAAGAGAAAGCAAGGAAAAAGTTCAGATTACACAAGTAAGGAAGAGGACGATTTAGTATCATTTGAATGAAAAATACATCTATTTTAAAAAGTTCCTTGTGTTCTGTGTGTGGAGTAGACTGTCACTATGCTGGAACAGACAGGTTTGCTGCATCCAGAGTAAGTTTATCAGTAATATGAATATGTTCTTGGGAGTTGAGGAAATGCTCTATCTTTACATAAAACAAGTTTTTTTTGCCATTCTGCAAATTCACTTAAATTTAGAATTCCAACAATCATTTCAAAATCAATCAATAACATAAAAAGGTTATGAATTATCCTGTGTGCGTTCACATTTGTGTCTGTTTGTATGTGTTTGTATGCATGGGTGTGTATATATGCATATATGTATACATGCTTGTATGTTTGTGTTTATGCATGTATATGTGCCTGCATGTGTGTTCATGTGTGTGCACGTGCATGCATGTGTATATATGTTTGTATGTCTGTGTTTGTGTGCATGTGTGTGTGTGTGTGTGTGTGTGTGTTTGTGTGTATGTGATGTTGGGAATTGAACCTAGGTTTTGGTACCTTTGAGGAAAGTGTTCCTCTGCTGAACTGGACCTTCAACTGTCTTTTTACTATTTGTTTGTTTTTTTGTTTTGGTGAATCAGAGTCTCACTAAACTGACCATGCCTGTCTTGAATTCACTGTAACTCAGATATGCTTTGGACTTGTGGTCCTCCTGTCTCAGCTTCATGAGCAGATGGGATCACTAAACCACTTGACTTCCTTTTGCATTTTAACATCATTGGCAAAGCCAACAACACAGAGTTAAGACAAAGCCAAAATACCAGGAAATGGAATGAAGGTCTGAAGGTCTGTGCTTGGCTGTCACTCTCCTGTGTGGGGAACTTTGCTAAATGGTTGACTGCTTTCATGCCTCACAGTGAGAGCCAACAGCATCCTAAGATAATTACAAGAGTCAATTTATATGTGTATGAATATTTGTTGAGTAAGAACTATGGCACAAACATGATATTTAGCAAAACCCTTTGAAACATTCCTTTTTCTTTTTATCTTAATGTTTTCTTCATGTATTTATGTGTCTGTGCATGTGCCTGTCTGTGTGTATGTGGACCATGTGTATGTGTTTCCTGTGGAGCTCGAAAGAAGGCAGTTATTGGATACTCATGCCACAGGTAGCTGTGAGCCTCCATGTTGGTGTTTGGGAACAAATCTAGATCCCCTGTAAGAACAGCAAGAGCTCTCATATGCCAAGCCACCTCTCCACTGTTATGAGCTTAAAATAGTTCTGTTACACAGGACTAAATGGCCCTCAGCATGCTGACAGGAACCGATAATCCCATGTGGGTTATCACTCTGCATCCCCCTCTCCACAGAACACTTCAGGACATTCAAAATATCATTCTAGAAAAGATGTTCTATGTGATTAAAGTTCCTCCCAGAAGAAGTAACTGGCTATGGTTTTGTGGCTGATTGACCAACAGAATATGTAAAACAGCCCATCTGTGGGTCATACTTTTTGACCCATGCCTCCAGAAGCAGTGGTTCCCTTCATTAGGTATTTGACAGGGTGAATGGAGAAAAGCCCGGCATGCCAGCAGCTCTTTGGACCAAACGTTTGCTCTCTCGGCATTACTGACTTCACTTTGCATACAGATAAGTCTGGGACAAGATGTCAGAGGACAGAACACAACATAGGTGAAGAATAGCTGATCTAAGTTAGAAAAACCTATGGGAACATTGAGTTTTATATCATCCTGTGGTGTTTTTTTTTTAAAAGTATGTTCATATTTTGGATTAAAATGTGTGGTCCAGTTTTACAAAGTTCAGAGTTTTGTTTTGCTATTTTCTTTTTTTCGAGACAGGATCTCAGTATGTAAACTAGGGCAGCCTCAGACTCACAGAGATTGTCTGCCTCTGCCTCCCGAGTGTTGGGATTAAAAGTATGAGTACATGCCTTTAATCTCAGCACTTGGGCAGCAGAGGCAGGCTGATCTCTGAGTTCAAGGCAAGCAAGGTCTACAGACAGGACAGGCAGGGCTTGTTAGAGAACCCTTCCCTCAAAAACCAAATATATATATTTGAGACACCACTCCTGGCAGAATTCAGTATTTGTTGTTTTTCTTTGGGAGTTTTAAAGACTCCCAGAACAAAGTAGTTAACAAAGTGATTGAGTTTTCCCAGCCCTGGCTTAGAGAGATCTAGAAAGGGCAGAGTTTCCCGATGCACAAACAGTTGTAGGATCTCCCTAAATTCTAAGCAGTGGTGAGAACTGTATCTCATAGGTCCCCCAACCTGAGCATCCTTCATGAGTGTTATTTGTCCTCCACACCAATGAGGGGTTCTGTGAAGTCTCCTTCCCTAATTCTGTCCCTTTAACTCTGGGCACTTTACTGACACCCAGTAACAGTTTCATGGCCCTTACTTCCCAGTGTAAGCACTCAGGGTTGGTATGTTTCCTTCAGAAGCCAAATCACTGAGTGTCTGAATATCTGTGTAAAAATACCTATTCATTCTTGTTTTTTAGATAGGGTCTCTGTACTGGTTGTTTTGTGTGTCACCTTGACACAGGCAGAAGGCATCAGAGAGGAAGGAGACCCAGTTGAGTAAATGGCTTCCATGAGATCCAGCTGTAAAGCATTTTCTCAATTGGTGATCAAGGCGGGAGGGCCCAGCTCCATGTGGGTGGTGCCATCCTTGGGCAATTGTTCCTGGATTCTATTAAGAAAGCAGGCTGAATGAGCTATGAAAAGCAAGCCAGTAAGCAACTCTTGTCCATAGCTGCTTCTTCAGCTCCTGCCTCCAGGTTCCTGCCCTGTTTTGAGTTCCTGTCCCTACTTCCTTCCATGATGAACAATGATATGGAAGTGTAAACCTTTCCTCCCCAACTTTTTGCTCATTGTGTTTCATCTCATAAATAAAAACCCTATTACAATCTTACTGGTTTTGTAGCCCAAGCTGTCCCGGAACTTACAGTGTAGCTCAAATTAGCTATGGACTTGCAGTAATTTCCTGCCTCAGCCTCCCCATTACTAAGACTGATTATTGGAGTGAGCAACTGTGACTAATGTCCAATAATTTATTGAAAATGTTTATTATTAAAATATAATCATATGATCTTACCCTTTCCCTGCCATTCTCCCCCTTCCCCCTTCAAAGTCCTCATCCCACCTTACTCCCTTTCAATTTTATGGCTTCTTTTTCTTTGATTATTATTATTGCATGCATTATTATTACATATAACACACACATCCAGTACTTAGTCTCGGACTGAGACCCTGTGACATTTCCCCTTTCTCCATTGACATATCTGCAGGTGTCATTATCCAGATCTTGTTTCTGAAGGCATGCTGTGGAGTTATCACTGGTATAGCTTTGCTTTTTTGCTTTTTTTTTTTTAACAAAACACACACTCACAGCAGACTTTCTAGTCCTCTGGCTCCTGCAATTTTTCCACCTCCTTTCCATGATGTTCTGTGAGGCTTGGGTATTTTAATTAACACTTTGAGCATTTTATACATGTGTTTTATTTGCATACTATATATATGTAAATATATAATATATGTTATATATTTATCCTTAATCCTCCAAGACTCACCTCCATCTCTCTACGCACCCCTAATTCATGTCCTCTTTAAAAGTTTAATAAGCCATCAACTCAAATGTCTGCTCTTTATATATTTTAGGGTGTGGGACATCCCCTGGAGTATGCCAACCATGCTGGAGCCACATTCCTTTACAGAAAGCTGCTTATTTCTTCCCAGAAGCTGTCAACTGTCCATAACTCCTCAGTTAGGGTCCTTCCTATTTTTGACTAGAATGTTGACTCCCTTGATCTTGTCAGGTCTTGGGCCGGAACCACGGCAGCTGTGGGTTCATGAGTACAATGGTCCTGTCAAGTCCAGAAGACCCCATTTTTCATGAATCCTTTCCGACCTCTGGCTCTTGCAACCTTTCCCCTCGCTCCTCTATGGTAGTCTCTGAACCTTGGCAAGGGATATGATGCAAATGTCCCATTTCTGGCTGAGTACTGCATGCAAGTTTATTCTTTGCACTTTGACCTGTTGTGACTTTCTGTATTAACCATCCCCACTGCACAAAAATGCTTCTCTTGTGAGGTCTAAGGAACACACTAATCTATGGTTAATGAGAGGAATTTACAGGGGCAGTTTGACTCGTGTGCATTTAGCAGAATAATAGAGGAGGTTCACCCTGGGAGCCCCTGAGCTCCCCAATCATAGGTTTTTGGACAAATTTGAAGTACCAGGTGTGTGTTTTCTGCTACTCAGCAGAGTCTCCATTAGAAAGTAGTTGATTACCTCCATAACATTGGTGAACTATTGCACTCAAAGGCCTATCTCAACACACGAGTCATTACTGCAGTTCACAGGCTGAGGTTTTTTCCACTGGAAAGTCAAGTAAGGTTGTAGACCAGAGCTGATGGGAGCCGGTACTGACCAGGCTGACTAACAAAGTGGGCAGCCTATCAGCTAGTGTACTGTAGTGCACAATCTAGTGCTTTAAAGACCAGTTATCATTTTCACTTGTTTATGATCATCTTCCTTATCACTGTGATGCTAGTTTCTGTGTGCAAATCCTTGATTCCAATGGGAGCTGCTTAGAAAAGCAGTGGCCTCTATGTGTCAGGTGTCAATCAGAACATCTATTCCATAGCATAGGATAATTCATGCCACTGTGGGGTGTAACATGAGGGGGCTGCTTGTTGGAGTTTCTGTCCCGCCTGGTACCCCACAGCCGGCAAACCCCAAAGAAAATCACACAGAGATCTCTTATAAGTTGTAAAGCTGATTGGCCCATTAGCTCAGGCTACTTATTAGCTCTTGTAGCTTATATTAACCCATTATTCTGATCTATTTTTGCCATATGGCTCGGTACCTTTTTCAGCTGGCAGGTCACATCCTGCTTCCTCGGTGGCCTGCGCAGAACTGGGAGGAATCAACTTCCTCCTTTCCAGAATTCTCCTGTTCTCATTGCATCATTTCTATTTCCTGTCTGGTTTTCCCACCTATACTTCCTACCTGGCCAATCAGTGTTTATTTAAAACATGATTGACAGAATACAGACAATTCTCTTGCACCAGTGGGGACAGGGGGCAATGGGATATTGGAAAAATTTGAAACAAATTTATATTGACCATATACAGGTCCCATAATGTTGCCAACCCTAACACCAGTCTACTTCTACAGTCTTGAAGACAGCTCAGGATCTTACATTGTCCCAAAGCCTTCATCATGGACAATGGTCAATGCAGATGAGATGGTAATTTCCAGAGGGTTCTTCATGGTAGCACAAGCTGGGGATAGCAGAAGCATAGGTTCTTCTGCTTTCATCAAAGGCAGTCACCCAACACTCCAGGCTGTGGGAATCAGTGATGTCGCCTCCTTACTTGGTGATCCTTCCCGCTTTCATTCTTTCTTGCTATTTACTTCTTTAATGGTCCTTGTAGCCTTCTGCCTAACACTGTGATATATGGTAAATGTTCAGCAAGCATCTTCTTAGTAAATCAGAAGCAAATAAGTTAATACAAATTAGAAGATATGAAGCATTCATCTTGTGATGTTAGGTGGGGGTGGAGAGGATTCAGAGTTGTTTGTCTGGAAAAACCTGGGAAGGGTGGGAATGGCCCTTATGACTCACACATACATGTAAATTAATTAGGACTAATACTCGCAAGAACAATCTTATTGAATATATGCTGTGGAAGAATAGTTGAAGATTTGTTATATTTATTTTGCTGTGGAACATTTGTTTAATGATGCAAAGATGTGTTATATTCTTTTATGTTCCATTTGTTTAACTCTGTGAAGCTGTGTTACCTTGCCTGCCTAAAACACCTGATTGGTCTGGTAAAGAGCTGAATGGCCAATAGCTTGGCAGGAGAAAAATAGGTGGGGCTGGTAGGCAGAGAATAAATAGGAGGAGAAATCTGGGAAGAGAGAGCTCTAGGAGCAGGAGAACAAGGAGAGGGGGATGCTAGGCGCCAACCACCCACCCAGCCAGACACTGAGTAAAAGTGAAAGTAAGACTGATTACAAAAGTAGGAAAAGGAAAAAAGCCCAGAGGCAAAGGTAGATGGGATAATTTAAGAAAAGCTGTATAGAAACAAGCCAAGCTAAGGTGGGCATTCATAAGAAAAAAATAAATCTTGTGTGTGATTATTTGGGAACTGGGTGGCAGGCCCTCAAAAGAGTCAAAGAGTGAAAAAACAGCCGGCAATGCATATCTGTCTTCCATGTTTGTCTTTCCATTACACATCTCCTAGAGCAATCCTCACAATGGGACTGGCAGGGAGGCATGCACAGAGACACAGTCTTATTTAGTCAGTTACTGCTTAGCAAGATAATCCAGGATAGGAATATCAGCTGGTAGGGCACAGTCTCTGCAAAGCAGCTGAATGCAGCTAGACCTCAATTAAATTCAGAACAGCTTGCTTGTTTGTCAGCCAGCTCCCATCAAGTTCAGGAGCACTACCTGGTGTACAGGGCATCCTCAGAACACAGATGCTCCACAGGTTCATATTCTGTCTGGAAGGCGATTTTAACTGGAATGCCTTTGCTTGCTTGACATAGCGGGCACCTCATATAAGACAGCGATGGAATGAGTTATTTTTAATTGGCAATCAGTCAGTCAGCTTGCTGTTGAATATGAGCCCATAATGTTTCTGGAGGTCCTCGAAGCAGAGAAAAGAGACACACACAGCAGCAGGCCATGGTGTGGCTCCTGCTACCAGGGGGGAAAAAATCTCTTTAGAACGTGGAATGTAGGCAGAAATAATGCTGTTTGGGCCAAGATCAAAAACAATATGCTGGATAGGATGTAGGGTAAAGAGAACACTCCTGAATTTTTGGTGGGAGTGCAAGCAGGTACAGCCACTTTGAAAATCAATTTGGCAATTTCTTGGAAAATTAGGAAACAGTTTACCTCAAGATCCAGAAATACCACTTATAGGTATACACCCAAAGGATGCTCAATCATACCACAAGGACATGTGCTCAACTATGTTGATAGCAGCATTTTTGTCATAACTAGAACCTGGAAACAACCTAAAGGCCTCTCAACTGAAAAATAAATAAAGAAGAGGTGGTACATTTACACAATGGAGTATTACACAACAGAAAAGAATAATTACATCTTGAAATTTGCAGGCAAATTTATAGATATAGAAAACAAACTGTTGAGTGAGGTAACCTGGACCCAAGAAGACAAATATAATATGTACTCACTCATAAGTGGCTTTTAGACATAAAGCAAAGAAAAACCAGCCTACAGTTTACAATCCCAGAGAACCTAGACAATAATGAGGACCCTGATAGAGACATGCATGGATCTAATCTACATAGAAAGTAGAAAAAGACAAGATCTCCTAAGTAAATTTGGAACATGGGGGTCATGGTAGAGGGTACACGGGGAGGGGGAAGAAAGAGAGGAAAGCAGAGAAAATTACACAACAATAGAAAAGAATCAGGAAGAAAGACAGACTGGGAAAGATGGGGAAAGAAATTTCCAGAAATTTTTCTTCTAGGTGATTCTAGACCCTGTTAAATTGTGAGCATCAAACTTCACAAGCCCCTGAGAACTTTGTAGAGAGGAAGATGTACCCATGCTTTTGGGTAGGATGGCTCAATGGAAACAATAATCTCTATTGTATGTGCTCCAGACATGGGTCAGATACCTTAGCATTCTATAAGAACATGGCTCCCTGGTGTTCTCTGAGAAATGGGCCAAACTTCTCAGTTTTGTTACCAAAATGAATACCTAAGGCAGTCTAATTTTATAAGGAAAGAAAAAAGAAATATCACCATTTGTACATCTTCAAAGTCTCAATGAAAATAAAGTGTGGGATTTAAAGAAACACCAAGAAGAAAAGTCAGAAGAGTCATTGCACATAACCAAGACCAGAATTAGACAATGCGGCACAAGTTGGCATCGTGTCAGGGTGCATACTCAGAACAGTGAGCCTTGTCTTCTGGACACCAGCAGTGAGCATCAGATGTGAGCCCACACCTCTATAGCCTCTTTGAGTAATCTATGGTTTAAGACCTATCCCCTCTGTGCGCCAATTACTCTTTTCATCTATTAACATGAGGTAGAAAGAAATATTAGTTATTAGTGCTACTGACCTACTAATCAGACTGTATCATTAATGTTGCATCTATGGAATACACTCTCACAGATAGGAAGATGACGTCCCTTAATTATCTTGAAATCTCTCAGGCACAAAAAGACAACATGAAACCCTGGAAAAATGTAATATTTTCCATGGAATTGTGAGCAGGAGTTCCCTGCCTCTAGAGCACGTTTTGTGGTCTCATTAGTTTACTCTTGTGATGAGTTCTGGGTTGGCTCTGTTATCTTAAGATACTATGCCTTTTGATGAGATGTTAATGAGGATGTTTTAGTAACTTGGTTTGCCACACCACAGTGAGAGGATGGGCCAGCCATTTACAGCTTCCCCATATCATGGAAACAGAACCCCTGTATACAGATACCACAAAAAAAAGGTGAGTCCATATGGCTCCCTTTCTTGCATTTCCCTTGTTAGTCAAGATAACTCAAGTCTATCATCAGTTTGCAATCTGTAGGACATCACAGGTTTTACTGAGGACTGCTGCCACCAATTGTGACTTCTCACCATTTTGCATAGCAAAATGGCCTGCTCCTGGAAGATACTTGATTCTGATGAGTAAATAGCTGGGGACAGATAGCCCTTCATTATATAAACACAAGCATTTTA
The DNA here is from genome assembly GCF_037038515.1 of Microtus pennsylvanicus. Taxonomy (NCBI): domain Eukaryota; kingdom Metazoa; phylum Chordata; class Mammalia; order Rodentia; family Cricetidae; genus Microtus; species Microtus pennsylvanicus. Next base: position 63,283,478 of record NC_134587.1, on the reverse strand, counting down.
ATGTAATGATATACACTTTGGGTCCTGGGTAGGGTAATACTTACATGGAATCTCAATATTCTTTGGCCAAAGCAGGAAAATCACAAGGATTGCCTATCTACATCAGAGCCCACATCTTAGAAAACTGAAATAGAACAGAAATGAAAACAAAGTAGAAAGCTCTCCCTCCCGGGACCTATCTGGAGATTTCTGGCCAGTTTGCTGAATCTCAACAAAAGTCCCTTTCCCTTGAAATACGCACTTGGATTCCATTCTGTCCCTGTGACCCACCAAACTTACTTAGAACTCATTACAGAATGCCCACTTAGAAAACTCAGCTCACAGTGCCCCAGCCTGGATGTCTGATCTCTGCCCGTGTAGTTCTGATGTCTTTGTTCACCATCCGTTAGCATCCCTGCTTCTTCTCTCTGCCTCTTTGCATCTCTCTCCACCCCCACTGCCCCAGCTTCCCGGTGTTTTGGGTTGATCACCATTAGCCATTCTCTTTCCTCTCCTCCTTATCCTCCTCGGAGATCAGTGCTCCTGGCTCCAGGCTGTCTTCATTAGCAGCTCTGTTAGACTCTCATCTTGCTCACCTTCATCGTTCTCTCTATTAGCACTTCCTACAACATGAGAGGATTGTCAGCTCCAAGTATTTTAGTTAGAAAGAACTGGGGGTTGGATTTAGATTGCAGAGAGCAGTCAAGACGTAAAAACTATTTCAACGTACAAATCTCGAATCTCTCATTTTGTGGATCGATCATAATTGGTCAGGTATTTCCGAAAACTTCGTGTAAATTCCAGGGCAATTTGGGCAGTGCACAACTCTCATTCAGTGGACTCCCTCAGAGATGAACTCCTGTCCCTACTGCTGATAGAACATGGCTGTGCTCATCAGCGATACCTGACACATGTTTACAAACAGGTTTAAACAGCTCTCCTCAGTGATGTCCAGTATGTAGGGAAATATCTTTGGTTTGCTTCAACCAAAGCCCATCCTGGAGTGCTCCCCCTTGCAGCCCCGGGTGTGGCTCACATCTCCACGTGAGTGGGTTTACCTTTATTCCAATCTGTCATTTCCTGCAGGTGAGCCAGCTCCTCAAGTCCACATGACTTACTCTGTGGGACCTTGTCCTGTTCCGGTCCTTGTTTGTCCCTTCTCTGAGGATGCCTAGGTTAGCGGTCAGCGTCCATGCATCAAGTTCATCAAGTGTCTGTTTTGCTGTCCATCCTGGCCTTTGCAGCCTGGAGATAATTCTGTGAGAAGCAGCTCCATACGAGTTGTTTCCCTCCCCAGGAGAGGGAGAAATGAATTCAAGACCCAGTTGGACCACAGGAATTAAGAACATGCCACCTGAGTTGAGACTGGGTTGAAAGATTAGATTAGATTCTAACTCATAGTTCATGGATGGTCTATGTAGTGTGAGAATAGGGGATATGTACTTATTTGTGTCCTGAAGGGGTTCTTCATGCCTACCGTCCTCCCCATAACAATCTCTATCCCCTTTAGCAGAAAAGAAAACAAACACCAAGTCCAGAGGCATGTGCAGCTCCCTGAGATAGCACATATGCATAACTTAAACACAGATGCCATGGTCTGGGATTCCTACTCTCCACCACAGCCAGCCATGTGCCAGTCTCATTCCACATAATTAACACAGGTGCTGTGACCACACAGACTACCCAATGCCAGGCAGATATATCACAAGGATATCTTCTCTCTCCGCTATGTCCCTCGGCACACCCCTGAGCATAGCCAACAATGAAGAAAAACTGATGGTTGTAGATGTATGGTTTATAATCAGAAATCCAAGTTGGCTTTATTCTAAAGAGTTCGGAATTACTGTTTTTGCCTTAAACTGTACAGTCAAAATATGGTATTCCTTGAAGATTTCATGTTCATATTTTAGGTTTATATCGTCTGTCTGGGAATAGTATTTTATGCCAAGTGATTTTAATCTCTCTAGTTCTAAGACACATTGGGAATTCAAAACATTTACTAATATTTTATAGGGGCCTCAAGGGATTGCTCTAGCAGACTGAAGTTGATGTGAACATTTTTGAAAGGTTCTTTCCGCTCATCAAAGGTCTTCATTTTGCCACTATTGGTTTCCATGATGGTCACTGGGTCAGTCTTTCACCTTGAGTGTAAAAGCTATAAAAGAAAAGAATTGCATGATTTTTTTTCATCATTTGGCTGACCCTTTCCCTATAACAAAAAGAGAACAATTCTTTGTCTGTGGTAAATCGGAGTATTTGTCTTGTGTGGTCCCCACATATGAAGGTTTAGTTTTGTATGTTAGCAAAATGTCTCCACACACTCGGATGTATGATTTGTGTCTAAATCGATATTGTTGCCACCAGAGCACTGGGGAGTTAATTAAGATCCTGAAAGACAACTCTGGTTGTTTTTCTTTTTTCTTTTCTTTTTGTATTGTTGTTGTTTGCTTGCTCTGTGATAGTAACCACATAATTTATCAATAATTCTTTATTGTCAATCTCTGAAGAGATTCGGGACTAAATGTGCATAATTTCACTCCCCTTCTCCTCCCTGCTGAGCCAAAGCCTACAATTTTGTTTTTAAGGCTAATTCTAGGGCTCTGAACCATGTTCTATTTCATTTTAAGGATTTATGTGCTATTTATGTAAACTATTCTGAAATAATGAGGTTAGCACTTATGATACTAGAACTAATTTTAAGTAGACACAGCAACAGCATGCTGCATTAAAAGGCAACTCTTCGGAGACTGAAAGCCCTATTAGCATCCACACACTGCCGCGAGCCCGCTAGGCCTCACAAGGGAAGGGGCTCATTTCTGAATGGGCCCAGTGACAGCTTAAGGCTTTGAGGGTGAGCTCTGAGAATAAAGCAAGAAGCACTCAAACCACTATCCCCAGTAGGGAGACGTTCAGAAGTGTACAAAATACCTCAATAATAATTCAAAGGTTGTGCTGTAAGGTTTCAAATGTAACAGTAAAAAAAAATGAACTAAAATTAACATGTTTCTCCAGCATTGCTAAAATTCCCTTCAAAGAGTGACTGAGGGCTGTGGAGGTGACTCAGTGGGTAAAGCCCTTGTCCTACAATCATGAGGGCCCAAGTTTGGATGCGTAGGACCTAGCTGAAGGCAAACACTAAAGCATGTTTTAATTCTACTGCAAGACCGGAGGTAGAGAAAGGGGAATGCCTGGAAGATTGCTAGCCAGTCTGTTGGCAAGTGCAGTAGAACACAAGACCCTGTTCAAAGACAGAGGGGGTGTGTCCACCCAACCCCCCCCAGGTGACCCACCCCACAGATAGATGCTTGCTTTATTGATAGAGATTTACGGTCAATTTTGTTATATGTATAAATGTTTCTGATGTAACTTTTACTTGATAACTGTTTTGTTATATGTAATTTTGCTATGTTAAGGTTAAAGCCTTCCTTTTTTTGTTTAAACAGAAAAAGGGGAAGTGATGTGGGAATATCATATGTCAATCTGTTGATTTCATTGACTAAGCAATAAAGAAACTGCTAGGCCCATTTGATAGGCCCACCCTTAGGTGGGTGGAGTAAACAGAAGGAAAGGCTGGGAGAAAGAGGAAATGAGGTCAGACTCCACAGCTCTCCTCTCCGGAGCAGACGCAGGAGAGACGCCATGCTACCTGCTCCAGGGAAGACGCACGCTATGGAGCTCCGACCCAGGATGGACTTAGGCTAGAATCTTCCCGGTAAGCGCACCTAGGGGCGCTACACAGATTATTAGAGATGGGTTGATTGGGATATCAGAATTAGCCAGTAAGGGCCAGAGCTAAGGGCCAAGCAGTGATGAAAAGAATACAATGTCTGTGTAATTATTTCGGGGCATAAGCTAGCCGAGCCGAGCCAGGTGGCTGGGGTTTTGGGGACCCAGCCCCGCTGCTCATATTACTACAGATAGAAATAGATGCATAAAATAATAGTCAATCCTTATTAAATAATTTTATGTAAAGTTTAGTAATCACTGAGGTATATTTATGAAATATTTTATGTGCTTACATTCACTTATTTATAAAAATACTCCAATTTGATATTTCTTATTAATCATTTGGTTTAAAATAATTAAAAAGTATTTTATCTGATATTCACTTTCATTGAAGTATTTTCTTATACAGAACTATGAGAATGATGACCACTGGGGTTTGAGAATCTTTTTTCTATTAAATTTTTTTTAATTAAAATATATTTGCATTACCTCCCCCCTTCCTTTCCTCCCTCCAACCACCTTATGTCCCCTCCCTTATAGAAAAAGAGAATGTGCGTCATCACAGGAGCAGTGTGGGCTGCACCTCCACGCTCAGGGCTAAATTCCTGGGTGATGGATGTTATGCCAGCATTCTGCATGCCAGCTGCTTACTCCCCTAAATTCAGAATATACTTGACACATTTACCATTAGCAGTGTAGCCAATGTTCTCTCCTGATATGTGTGTGACCCGAGGTTCTCTTAAGCAACAGGCCTGATAAAATGAATAAATATGGGGATTAATTAAACTTGCTGACAGGATGAGGTCTGAAGAGTCCATCAATGGTTTCTGTAAGTTGTCCTTGACCAAGATATTTTATCACAGCAGTAGAGGCATAAATAATACGGTGCCTGCAAAAGTTTGCAAAGAAACAAATGTATAGATAGGTAGGTAGGTAGGTAGGTAGGTACACAGATATATGTACTTCTATATATATATCTATCTATCATTTATCTATCAGTCATCTGTCTATCATATATCTTTCTATGTCTATCTACCATCTATCTATCTATCTATCTATCTATCTATCTATCTATCTATCTATCTATCTATCTATCTATCTATCTACCATCTCATTTGTATGAGTGTTCGTTCCTGCATGCATGTCTGTGTACCAAGTGCCCACTTTGCATTGATGGAGACCAGAAGAGAGCATCAAATCCCCTAGGACTAGGTTTAGAAATGGTTGTGAGTCATTCTCCAGATTCTGGGAATCCAACTCGGGTACTGTGGAAGAGCAGCCAATGCCCTTAACCACTGAACAAATGTCCTCAGCTCCATGAGAATGAATTTAAAGGTGATTTTAAAATAGATTCATAGTTCTTTGCTTCAACGTCTTCCTAAAAGTCTGTGAAATCATATAGGTTTGTATTCCCTCAAATGCTATCAGTACTGGCACTCTTACCTCAATGAGAGAGTTTATCCCTGAAAACACAACACAATAAACACACACACACACACACACACACACACACACACACAATGAAACTCAAACTTAGAAACATTCACCAGGAGTTTTGAAGGCATTTAAAACCTGCCCACTTTCCATTATCTTGAGCTCGCCACAGAGCAAGTTCTTGGACAGCGCCTACACCCTGAAGCCCGACTCTTTAGAGGCCAGTTAACCTCAGGAATCTTTCTTGTCAGGGAGGTCCCTGCTCTGTTGACCTCCACATCCCTCCCTGACTCTGGGCCCTTCTCCTAAGGAGCAGCTTCTGTTCTTCTTACCCAGTCCTGTGTTGAGAACATGCAGAGGAGTCCATTCATGGTTTTGTTAACAAATGAATGAGAGGTTGTGAGAAAAGAAGGTGTCAGTCACCTTCCACATGTTACCTACCCATGAGTCCCTTTTCCCTTGCCATGGGTGGTGGCCTAGCCTCACTAGATCTGAAGTTCGTTTCCTGGGATGGGATGATCCATGTGCTTTTCTGAGAACAAGGTGGACAGAATCTCATGCTTATTATAGCCCAGGTTAACCCCCAAACACTTGTATCCATTCTCGTGCCTAAGCCTCTCAAATGCTGGCAACGACAGGTGCAGATCCCCAAGCCTGGCTCTCAACATTTCACTTTTAATTTGACTGTATTTCCTTATCTAAGAATTTGAACGTTGACTAACCAACTTGAGGGAATCTGATGTTCATCTGTGTGTAGCAACAAACTGTGTCTGGGCGTGTCAAAGCAGGCACACAGGAACAACAAACTGTGTCTGGACGTGTCGCGGGGCATGCACACAGGAAGGACAAACTGTGTCTGGGCGTGTCGGGGTGTGCACACAGGAAGAACAAACTGTGTCTGGGCGTGTCAGGACATGCACACAGGAAGGACAAACTGTGTCTGGGCGTGTCGAAGCATGCACACAGGAAGGACAGGGTTAGGCCTGGGATCCTACAGCTTAAGAGTGATTGGTGTTTATTATTGTTTCACAATGTGCTTCCGAAAGGAAGAGAGAAAAAGAGGGAGAAATGACTTTGTCAGAAACCTGTCTTCTAGGCGTCCTGAGACTGGTGTGTTTGGAGTGGAGAGCTGTGTAGCCTCCTTTGGTTTCTCAATGACAGAGTTCCTCATGATACTAAGAGGTAATAGCTAGGGAGGAAGAAAAAACAGGGAAAGGGACAAAACAGGCTTGATGTTCAGAGTCCCCACAGCAGAAATGACAGAGAGCAAGTCAGGGAAAAGAAGGAGGCGCAGAGAATAATGTCAGAAAAAGTCCAGGAAGAGGAGCAGGAGGAATGGAAAATGTGGAAGCACCAACCGCGAGGGAGATCGATTGTGTTCACATCCAGGAGCGGCCAGCTGAGCTGGCGTTAGCAGGAAAGGGCAAATTTACATTTTGAGCCAAAATACCATTTTTCTTTTTAAACCCCTCTGTGGCCCACCAGGGAGCTCCTTTTCAGCCTCTCTGAAAAAAAGGGCATCCTGGAGTTGTGGGCCTTCTTTTTGAGTTTTAAAAGCATTTTTACGTGAGAGCTCACTTTCTCTGGGGCTGGCAAACAGCATGTCAAGCCACTGGGACCCCGTTTAATATGTACACTTGCCAAAATAATATCAGAGGGAATGTACAAGTTGTAAGAACTACCACCTCTTTGTCTTGAGACTTTACCTAAAGTTATTTAGTTATTTCTCTGGACCCCAAATGTGCTGTGTAAAATGTAATTGTTGTGCATTGGAATACATAGTGTCTGTGGCATTGTCCTGATACACACGGTGTTCCCTTGGTGAACATTCCAATGGAGAGAACAGTGTGAAGAGCAGGGACCCTAAATGTGAGGAAAAAAGTGATGAACATGTACATAAGGCACAGTCTCTAGTGGCATGGGGGACAGTCAACTGAGAGCAGAGGCTCATGTGACCCAGGGTACTGTATGGTTGGAGTATTAAGGGGCCCGCACAGGCTCGTATTGAATGTGTAACCTCATACTGGGGAGATGTTTTGGGACATTCTAGAACTGTTAGGAAGTGGGTGTGACCTAAGAAAGTAGGTCACTTGGAGTAGGTAGTTCCTTGATGACATCTTGCCCTTGATGACTTCCTATTTCCTTTTTGCTGCTGCAGTGAGTTAGGACACTGGTTCTGCCACAGCCTATCAATGTGATGGTCGGACACCTTGGACACCATGAGCCAGAAGAACTCCTCCCACCTCTTAAGTTGTCTGCTATTTGGACAGGAATGGGAGGTTGGGCTGGTACTGGAATTGGTGTCTGTGCCAAGGGAGTGAGACACCAGCTGCTGGAGTTACCTGGAGACAAAAGCTTTTTTTCCTGTTCTTTAATTGAATAAGCACCCCAAGGAGCTTGTGGGCCTGCCCTAGAATAAAGTTTCATCTCTGTCTGCCAATCTCTAGGGGCCAGAGCATCTGTTTTCATAAAAATCACATGGTCACATACTTAGTGATTTTTGCTTGTTTTACTTTGTGTTTTTAAGCTGTGGGGGGTGGTAGGGTCTCACCATGCTTCCCCCCCACCTCAGCCTGCCCAGTAGCTAGAATGGCAATGTCACTGTACCCGCCATCATCGCATAGCTTTTACAAAAGCCGGAGGCAGGCCTTAAATCCCACAGGAATATCTGCATTCATTCTAGCCCAAGGCAAACACTTCTGCTTTTTAGACTCTAATTACTGCCTTTTCATTGGCGAAGATGTGTTTGTTTATTTACCCGACATAGGTTTAAGTGATATGCCTTTCAAAGAGTCAACATTTTATGCAGGAATGAAACAACAACAAATTACAGCACGAGCTTGCCAATAAAATCAAGAGAGAAAGAAAAGGAAGAAAAATGTCCATTTTAAAGTGTTTCTGTAAACTCAGTCAAAGCCTCAATTCCTCTTCCTACTTGAATGTCACTCTGCAGGAAGGTAGATACTGAGATACCGTAACCGGGGCTCTAGTCTCTGTCTGGCCAGTGTCTTCTCACATGGGTTTCCACTTTCGTCCTCCCTGGGACCCAGCCTCTCCATACACTGCCGCCTTTTTCCTTTTGCCTTTTGTTCACTCATATTTTTTAAGACTATGAAGTTTTAAAAATTAAAAAGAAATAATATGTATTTATATGACCCAGCATGATGTTTGTATATGGTAGAGTGTGTATATAGATTGGAGAGGCTATTTCAAGCTATCACACACATCAGCCACCCCCAATTTGCTTTATGGGAAGCAGTCTGTACTTTTCCAGAACACAGCTCACTACTTCTAACCGTAGTCAGCATGGCGTACAGTAGATATGTTGGACCTAGCCCTTGGTCAAAGATGTTTTCTCTCATTTTATCTATCTCCTCTTTTTCTCACAGCCCTGCAATCGTGCATCTCCTTTTGGTTCTGAGTTGACTCTTATAGACCCACCTTCAATGGCCATTTTCTTAGCACCTGACTTATCTCAGCTTGAGTAATGCTATCTAGTTTCAGCCCTGTGTTGCAAACAATTTTCTTGTTTAGCATTGACAATAGCCCAGCAGAAGTTATACTCACTACAAGGTTGTGTGACTTCCCTGTCTTATCATTATGAACAATGCTGAGATTGACACAGGAGAGTAGAAATCTCAGGGCAAAGCATCCATTCTCTGGGGTATTTATCCAGTGTCTTCGCTACTTAACCACTTTGATTGCAATTTCTTTTTAAAAAAATGTTTTATTCTGAGAAACTCCCATGCTATATTCCATTGTAGATCTGCCAATAATATTTATTTTTTAATGTCACATCATTGAGATGGTATACTGCGAAAATCTATACCGCTCTTGTTTGGCAATGCCATACAGATTCAGTAATCACAAATGTCCCATTTGGGGACTGGAGAGAAATCTCTGTATGAAGACTATCTGCTTCTCTTCTCAAGGTCCTGAACTTGGTCCTTAGTAACCACATCTGGCAACTCACAACTCCAGCTCCAGGGAACTTTGTTACACACAAGCACAAATCAAACATACAAACATACACCTATTAAAAAACAACACAACTCTTTTAAAGAATTACCCAGCTTGCTCCATTTGTTCCCTCATTCTTTCTTGGTTTAGGTTTTGCTTGTTTTAGATTTAATGTTCTCAAGCAGATCACGGTTGTGATTTCTACCACTGTGCATCTCTGAGAGGTACTGGGAAGTGAATTTATGCCCTCAGCGCTTGGTGCTCTGCAATGCTCTTGGTCTCTGCTGTTTTCCTCACTGATCCCAGAATGCCCTCAGAGGCTCACTGTCTAGTATACTTTGATGACTCCCTGTTTTCAAAAGAAAGACATTTGAGAACCCAAGATGCCCTTTCTTGAGCTGGTCAAAAAAGCACAGTTGTTGAGGTCTTAGAGGGGAAATTTTTTAGTCTTCATGGTAACTTTTTCATACCCTTCCTTACATGCTTTGTACCTACAGAGAGGTGCACCAAGGCCGTGATGGCCAACATGGTCGCCACATGGCTGCCAGCTGAAGGCTGCTTCTATCTCCTGGCCCAGAGTAGAGTCAGTCTCCATGCCTGGAGACAGATGGGTTAGGGAAGGTGAGGTGGAGCACAGTGGTGCTTGGTGGACTGTTGTTGCCTTGACAACACTGGTGGGAAGGGAGGAGGCACTAGGAAGCCCACATGAGTCCTTGGCTATATGCTGATCTGCCTGAGGTCAAGAATCCTTCACTGATGGCAAGATGCCTGAGTCCACTATGGAGGTCCTTTTGTAGCTGAGTCAGCCTTGCTGGGCATCTCATCTTCTTCTGCCACGCCCAGAGAACCAAAGGTTTAACTACTTTGGAAATGACATGAGGCATGAAACTATGGAGAACTTGACAAATCCCTGCTCTGGGCATTTATTTCCCTTCATACTACACCTGCAACATGCTTTCTCTGCTCCATACCCCCTACCCTGACATACACACATGCTCTGCTATAGATGTCTCACACAGCTTACCTTTGTATCATATTTAAATATGTCATATTTAATATTGAAACCAATGTACCTCTCATGTAGGACACTATTACCCACTTGTCTGTTATAAATCTTGTAGTTTCTATTGTAACTTGTAAATTGGTCTTTGTAAACTGTTTGCATATAGTTCAGTCAAACTGAAGATGAAGATTCAAAACAGAGATGGAATTGGAGCAGTGGGGTGTGCGTGTCTATATGTGTATATGGGTGTGTGTATGCTCACATGTGTGCTTGCGTGTAGTGCTATAAAGATAAGGGACTGCATTTTTTTTTGTTTTCTGTTGTTGTTTCTGATGCCCAAGTTCAATACAGAAGTGACATCATTGCAGCTATTCCTCCTAACCAGATGTGATGGCGGCCCTCTGAGCAGTGACATAGCTCTTCACATCAGTGATCCAAGTTTGGATCAGATTTTTCCATGACAGCTCCAGGCTGCCATGGGTGAAATGAGACTTGTCACTTTCAGACACAAGAACAAGCAATGATTTCCACACTGATATTGTCAGGGCCAGATTGAACTTTTGAATTCAGGAACGAAGCACACACACGCACACTCTTACACACAATTAAATCTGTCAGTGATTGTTGGCCACTCAACTTGTGTGATGGCTTTGTGGTTAGTTATTTGGTGAGTTGAAGATGAGTTGGGAGGTACTTGCTGTCTTCCTAGCTGCCTCTTCTTGCACAGGGGCAGGAGGGGGCATATTATTAGCAGATCCAGGAATGCTGATTAAGCTTTTGTGAAATTACGAAAAGGAGGTCGCTCTAGTCTTATGGGATGCGCCCTCTGTTGTTTAGCAAACAATAGTGAGAACCAAATGTGCCAAGGCTGGTCTGGCTTCTAGAGATACAGCACTGAGAAATTCCCTGTCCTGGGGAATTTTACATTCTGATGCACTCTGGGAAAAGACAGAAACAAACCATGAGGAAGCATAGTAATGAGAAGGTAATTGATTATATTTGTCGGAGCTCTGGAGTGAAATAAGCCGAGGATGGACAGGCCAGAATTAGAGTTATGGTCATGTGATGGCCACTGAGACCCTGTTACCAAGGTGACATTGGGAGGGATGAAGGCTCCAGCCATGCACTTCAGTAGGAGAGTGTGCCAGAAACAGCACTCCAGTGTGAAAAGGCATCGTCTGCGTGGTGTGATGAATTCTTTACTTAGTGATGAGAAAAGCTACCTAACAAAAGCAACTTAAGGAAGGTTTGCATGGCTCATGGTTTGAGTACAGACCCTCACAGCAGGGAAGGCATGGTGGTCTGAGCGGGAGGCAGCTGATCTTAGTCTACTTACAGTTGGGAAGCAGAAAGGGGTGAATACTGTGCTTTGCTTGAGCTTTCAGTTTTCTTCAGTCCAAGACCCCAGGTCACGGAGCAGCGTCACCCACATTTTGTGTGTGAGTCTTCTCACCTCAGTCACCCTTATCTAGAAACTCCCTCCCTCCCTCACAGGCAAGCTCATGTCTCCTCTTGTCTCTAGGTCCTAGCCATCTGGTAGTATTATCGCTCACAGGTTCTGAGTGTGTCCTCTGAGAAGGGTGATGGTCTTAGAAAAGATGGAGATGCTCTAGATATGAAAGGTTAGCTGATGCCATACAAGAGGATGGTGAACGTGAGTCCTTCTACAGTACTAGCTGGGCGGGGTGGGGGGACAGGGGAAACATCAGACAGCGTCCTCGGGGTCTTTGCTGTGCCTTGCCGACCTTAGTGGCTTGCCGTGGGCTGTCCTAGCACGTACATTGACTTTTTGCCTTACATGTGTTTAGAACGAATAGCAAGTCCTGACCTGGGGCAGCAGAGGATTTGGGTGATGAAGTCAGGCAACATTTTCCCTATGCTCTCTGGTTAGTCTTAGCTTAGTCTAAAGCAAAGTCGACTCTCTAGTGTCTTTTTTCCCATTTTTTTTTTTTTTTTGGTTTTTCGAGACAGGGTTTCTCTGTAGCTTTGGAGACTGTCCTGGAACTTCCTTTGTAGACCAGGCTGGCCTCGAACTCACAGAGATCCGCCTGCCTCTGCCTCCTGAGATTTCCCATTTTTTTTGACCTAACATAATTGGGCTATAATTTGTACCAACGAAGACATGGCACCCAGTTTTAAACAAGATATGCTGCCTGTCGGCTTTGAGTTAAGGCCTTTCCACCTTTTGTTCACCTCCTCAGCATGTAAACTGCTCTTCAGAAGGTAAAGAGCGCTAGAGGGAGAAGCCCAGCAGCAAGCTCCATGCAAATGTATACATGTTCACACACACACACACACACACACACACACACACACACACACACACACACACACACTCGCATACGTGAACACATACATGTGTTCATCCCCCCCCCCAGTTGAATAGGTAATTCTTCCAAATGAGAAGACGAAGTATCTGGCTGCATAAACTGTTCTCAATGCTTTAACCTCCTTAGCAGTCAATCAGATGCAGGCAGGTTAGACATTGATATGTAGACATGTAACCCCAAACTAACAACTTATATATTCCAATGTAATCACAAATTTTTATATGAATGATTTTAGTATAACTGAAGAATTGCATAAGTTTAAAAACTAAATATGGGGTTTGGAGAGAGGGCTCAGTAGTGAAGAGACCTTCCTGCACTTCTAGAGGATCTGTGTTCTGTTCCCAGCACTTATAATGATCAGTTCACAGCATCCTGTAACTCTAGCTCCAAGGGATTTGTCCCCCTCCCCTGTCCTCCACTGACACACAATTATGTGGCAAACACACACACACACACACACACACACACACACACACATAGAATGAAATTAAATGAATCTGCAAAGAACAGGCAGCATTGTACTTCTGAGGAGGAACTACACTAGATTTGTACAATGAGCACACAACCCAGAGATACACCTCAATACCATTCCTTGTGTTGACGATAATATTCATGCTTTATGATATATTCATGACCTTCCAAAATAAATTTTATTTTAAAATAATTATAAATTGATAGAATATTTATGAGAAACATTATATGAAGTCTAGGTGCATTTTTCCAAATGTACCAACTTCACCTACTTTCTCGTTTGCCTTCCTGGAGCACTCCCCTCACCCTTTCCTTCCCCGCCCCTTGTTTTCTTATTCCTCCTTCTCTGTCTTTCTCTCTTTTCTGTCTTTCCACATAACCAATACTTTAATATATATTTAATAGCACACACACACATGTGTCCTTTGAACATTAATATTTTACAGTTTCTGTGCTGTAGTTTCTATTTTGTGGAATTGATTTCCTTTATCACCAAGCACCACATCAAACCAAATTAACACCAATCAGTGGTTGCAACAAAGCCATTTAGAGTGCATTAGCCCCTCCAGGCTTGGGCCCAGACTTCCTTGCTGCTCCTTCAGTATGAGTCTTCTTGGGTCTAAATACACCTTCCTGTTATCTGTCATTGGTAGCACAGATGTTCCTAGTGAGTTTGGACATGTGTGCCTTATTTGACATCTAAGAAACTCAGTTTCCCATGGGATCTGTACTGAAAAGTACCAGAGTCACAGCCGAGTGGGGCAGAGAGAGCAGACGGAGCGTTCACAGAGGCAGAGGGAGCAGACATAGTGTTCACAGAAGCAGAGAGAGTCGGTGGAGTGTTCAGAGGCAGTCTGGCCCACGGCTGGGAGTGTGGATGGCAAAGTGTAATGATTATGATTATTATGATTCTCTATCCATCTCTCCCTCACAAAGAGGAACACTCGCTCTCCTATAACCCAAACTGAGCCGGAAGCATGGACACAGCATGTGGAGCAGCTGCCTGGAGGACAGCACAGCAGATGCAGGGGCAGGGAGAGCTGTGCAGTGGTCTCTGTGGAGATCGCCCCTGGCCCCCAGGGAAAGGGGTGTACCTGGATGAAGTACTGATGAGCTGTGACCCTGGTAGAGGTGGGGACGAGGAAATGACTGCTGTTCTCAACAGTCCTGCTGAGGACCAGGGAAAATAATCCGTTCCTAATAAAACCTTACTTAAATGGGCAAATTAAGAGAAGTGATCATTTTCTTTGCAGATGCAATTTCCCCTTGTTTACACAGGGATTCATTTTTTTAATTGAAATGGATTATTATTACTATTATGATTTCTTATTGCAAAGGAATGTGGGCATAAAAAGTATTGACAATATTGAGAAGACTCTATATTTTAACAACTCAAAGAAGTGTCCAGGCAACACCAGGACGGCAGCCGGGCCTGTGCCTTGCATGTGCACGACAGGACACTTCGCCGATGTGCTCGGGCCTCCCTAAATGCTTGTATCACCGTTCTCATTGGCTACATGAAGATTTTCCTCTACGGTCAAACGTTCCTCAAAATGATACTTTATAACTGATGAGTTTTCCATTGTTTAACATGCAGCAGTTCATTTGTTTCTTTTCTGGCAAATTTAGAATTTTTATAGATCTTTTTATAGTATACCACAAATTAAAATAATTGAAACACATGTAATTATAGTTAGCTTTTTATAATGGTCTTGAGAGAGGAGAGAGAGAGAGAGAGAGAGAGAGAGAGGAAGAGAGAGAGAGAGAGGAAGAAAGAGAGGGAAGGAGGGAGGGAGGGAGGGAGGGAGGAAGGAGAGAGAGGAGAGAGAACATTATTATTTGATAGCCCAGGCTGGCCTCAAGTTCACAGCCCTCCTACCTGGAAGCCTCTGCTGTGGTATGAATATACAGGCACATCACCAAGGCCAACCTTTATTTGTTTGTGATAATTTTTATAACAGAAACTACAAGAGTTAAACAGAAATATACTCGAGGGTGATAATCTTCATATTCAAGTGATTCTACACATATTTAAACATCTGTTAAGAGGACAGAGTTAGTCTAGAGTAGTATCATTCAGTAGATATTGTTCTTTTATTATTCATTTATGATTTTTGGTATGACTGGGGACTCAAGGCCTTGCATAGCCTAGGTAAGTGCTCAGTCCTTGTGCCAGCTCCCCAGCTCCAGTATATTTTGTTTTCTTTGACAAATTTTCCCCTTATGTCTGTGAACAGACACCTGCAGAACTCTTCACATCCCTGCCTATAAGCTATAAGCTCTCAGCATGTGATTATCCAGCCTATGGCCATCTCGTAGTCCTACTGGAGCTTCTGCAAGTGCGAAGGCTCACATCTTTACTGATTTTCTCCAAATTCCAGTTGAGGCCACAAAGCCTCCCCATGTCACCTACCACCAGCAGGAAATACTGTATCCTTCTGTCTCCACTGAGGACAAAGGCGGAGATCCTTGAACTCAGTTAATGCCCTGATCTTACTACAGCCAGTGCCTCTTTGGGCTTTGTCCCTGTTGATTTCTTCGAGGCTTCATGAAGAACACACCTGCACCTTGTTTGTGGCTTCTCGAGAACACACCTGCACGTTGTGTGTGGTTTTTCCTCTGGTAATTTGATCTTAGGTAATGGAATGCAGGACTCGGTGTGTACCAGGCACGAGGCAGACTGAAACAAGTAGACGGGCAGCTGAACACTGTAAACAAGTGCCCAGATATTCCTGAATCAGTCACAGAACTGGAGGAGATCATAAACCCACCGAGCACTTGCCAACGCCTGGCTTTCATCCCTTGCACACCGGGATTGTCTAGAAGAGGAGACAGTTAACTCTGGTTTCTTTTCTCATCCTGAGAAGCTTCCAAATGACTGTTTCCCATTTATCTGCTCCCTCCTTTTTCTCCATGTCTTTGCTAACAAGGGCAGCAACCTATGAATATTCAAAGATGATCCAGGGTTCATCTATTCTTAGCATCCTTAGTTTAAGATAAAGATATTAACTGTAATCCCAGCTCCTTGGCCTACCTGACCTACAGAACATGGTAAGTGCCAGCCTGGACACTGACACAGTGAGACTCTGTCCCCCAAATAAGAAAAGAAGAAAGGACTGAGATATAGCTCAATGATAGGCCAGTATTTAATTTAACCAAATATACAAATCCTCTTAGATCTTGCCCTGCCAGATATCAATTCAAATCAATTTCCCCTCATTAACTATATTAATTGCTTGGCAGCACTAAGCTCATTGATACCTTGACAGTCCTGTGGTTTGATATTGCTTTCTTCCACTCAGTGACTGGGGGATAAGCAAGGGCCTAGAGGAAAATGAGGTGCCTGGCAGGGTCAAGCAGGCAGTCCTCGGTGTCTGTGGGATAATGGGATAATGCCCCCCTCTGCTCCAGGAGCATCAGACTCTTCCTTGCTCATCCCCTAAGGTTCTCCACCACTGTGCTCTTTCTTCTTTCCCTATCATCCCTCTTTCTACAGGGTCTCATGTAGTCAGACTGGCCTCAGACTCCTTATGTTGCTATGTATGACCTTAGATTTCTGATTTCCCTGCCTCTCTCTCTGTAGTGCTGGTATTGGATTCACCACCATACCTGGTTTATGTGTTTTGGGGATCAAATCCAGGACTGGCTGCATGCTAAGCCAACACTATTAGCTCAGGGGCATCCCCGGGGCTCCATACCCTTTGGCTTTGCCATTCTGGAAATTCACACTGATGTGAACTCAGTTTTGTTTAGCAGGCTTGCTTTCCACTTAGTTTCCCTTACCATGGAGGCTCCTCCCTGGCTTTTAAGTCATCTTCTAAAAAACCGATAACCCACAAGCCAGATCTCCCACACTCTGGCTCTTCTGCCCTTAACACTTGAAACCACAGTCCCCACTCTGTAGAACCTGTTAGCATCCGTTTATGTTGAGTCTATGCCCTGGTTCTTCTAATCCATATTCTTGTTCAACTTCACAAAACATTTTATCTTTAGTAGTTTATGGTATTTGTTACATTTATATTTTATTTCTAGAATTTGTATCAGGAGTACTTACAAATTTTATTTGCAGTATTTTATTGCCCTATCATTCCAAACACGCTTTCTGACTATTGTTAAATTTATATGTAGACACTGAATATGTTCCTTTTGTATTCAGCTTCTGGCTATCTCACACCAAAAGTTCACTCCTTTCCATGGTGTCAGCCTCCCCACCTTGTTATGTGGCCAGATTTTCTTCTGTTGTAGTGAATTCATATCTTTTGGGACCCTGTGTGGTGATGCTCTGAGGCTATGGCATGATCTGCCTTCCTCTATAGGGTCATTGTGTTTGTCTGCTTAGTTGTCTTGGGTGTCTCCTCAGGAATCTGCTCTGAAAATGCACTACCATCCTCGCTCAAGGTTCTGTTCTTAGATTCAGTCCTGAAGTTGTTGGGAGCAGGCTGAAGCTCATTTTGTTTATTCGGTAGCTTTCAGAGTCTAAGAAGGAAATAGGGTTTGAATCTCCCTCTCCAGTCCTTCTCACAGAGATCTGATTCTTGACCACATTTCTTGTCCCTCTTTTACTGTATGCAGACACCATCCACGTCTAGAATCTAATAACTTTCAATGCATTGTGTTACCTCTGTTATGTGGACTGCCTACTCTTATAAACAGAGTAACTCAATCATTTACTGTACGCCAGTATGAGTAATCTTGGGTTCCGCACTCTGGGCAGCACCATGCATTGTCTACCTTCTGGGTCTTGAATGTATCCAGTCGTGGGAAGGCAAGGTGTCACCTATCAGGCCCTCAGTGAATTCTTGGCTCTGTCTTGGGTGCCTTGTCCCGGTAGTCCTGTGCCCTCTGTTGTTAAAACCTTTAGAGAGGAGTCACACTCAGCTTTTCTAACAGTATCAGAAGCTAGGTACCAGGGCACGATTGTAACTGCCGCACATGCACACTGACAAAAGATCAGCCTCATGAAAAGATTTCCATACACTTTGCAGTGTGACTTCGGCTGCCATGATGGGGCGGTCAAGAGGATCATGGGAAGAAATCCACTAGAAAGGAGATCTAGTCCATCCTGAATTTGGGGGAAGAGCAGCCACTTTGCTCCATGAAAATGCCACCCACCTTTATAAATTTTTATTAAAAGTTTCTTGGAAATTCACAATGTAGACCCCACTGAACAAATGGACACCTTTTGGGGTACATGTTTGCACAGCCTACTCTAAGCTGTCTCTGGAGTGTTTGTTTTTGCTTTGTTTGACTGTAGTTAACTAGCCTCAACTGAGTTAATCTATACATTTGATTTAGGTATGAAACCTCAATGAAGATAGTTCCCTGAGTATAGGAATGGGTTAGAAGGAGGATATTATTGGTGCAGGTATAACCTCAGAAGTGCGGCATCACCCATGTGGGATCTTGAGAATCAGGGTGTGGCAATGGGGAGTGTAGTCCCTATTTAGGAGTTTTCAGGGTGACCTGATGCTAATGTGAACTTCCTGTCTTCAGCTTTACTGGCAAAACTTATGCTTGGGATTCTTGTGACAGCATAAATTTTAGGAATATTTTGATAACCTCTTGAGAGATAAGAACATTTCATGTTATCTTGAAAGGATTTTCTGTTTCACACACTGCATATTTTTTGTGTTGAAATAAATAAGTTTACTCAAGACACGGATTCAATCTTTACTATAAGCACCTGGATATCCTGTCAGATAAAATAAAACCACTTAATGCAATCAGAAGTACAAGGATTTAGACGGAGCAGGATTTTCCTTTGCTGAGTTTCAGTCTAACTCCATGTAATTGTTGCTGTTGCTGATGACTGAAAGGCCAGGCTGGGAACTCCAGTTCAATCTGAGCGACTCCCTGTGTTTCTATACATATTCTGAATGCACAAGCGGGATCTGGTAGAAATCAACAAATTATAGGCAAGAAGCCGAAAAGTAAGGCCTTTGGCTGGATAAAGTGACTTGTGTTCGCTGCCACCTTCACAGACAGCCGAGGGCTGCTCTGCTGCTCTGGTGGCCAGACCCCTTAGGCGTCTCAGCGACTTCTTAGTTTCAGTCTCGGAAGCTCCTATGCAGACCACAGAGAACACACGGAAAACTGGGCGCTGACAATATAGAAAAACTAAACATGGGATCCAAAAGAGTGCAGAAGTTTTAGAAACTTTCATGTGCTTGGTTATGTTTATCTGATAAAGCCAAGGATAAATCTGGTAGGCAGAGGCCCCCACTAAGCATGTATATTCACTTTATGTGTGGAATAATTTTCAAATCAAGAATTGAGATTCAGAGTAATTAAGTGATTTTTAAGATTTAATCGGATTGTGCAAGATATCCCTAGCTGGCTGCAGAGAGCTGTTTTCTGTATCTCACGCCTTAGTTAACACTCTGTGTCATTATTTGTGATTTAAGCCCAGTTAGACAGGTTAGCACATAGCAAGATTTATCAACCATTTTTCCAGCAAAGGAAAGGGTAAGACATTCCAAGGCCTCGGCTGGGACCTTCTACAATAAGACCAAGAACCACAGGTTCAGCGTGCAGGGTAGATCCGGCCCAGGCTCACCTTTCAGAGAGGCAGCAGCGCTGTAGAGACAGCTGCTTTCACTGGAACAATCATCTGCACCTTCACAGTTTCTATTCCTGAGATGTAATGAGCGGTCCCGATACTTTAAACAATCATGAGCAAATTCACCCAAGTTATTTTTTCCCTCCGTGGCTGCAATTTTCACAGCATGGTGTTATAAACTGTTTCGCTGGTTCCACACCAGGCATGGGATGGATGCTTAAGAAATAGAATATGATGATGCTAAGACAGTGCGCATGGTGGCCGGAGGAAGGGCTTACGTTGCATGTGACATTTTCATTTTATGTTGAGGGCAACAGCCTAGTTTTCAGATATGTTTGCAATATTTTTACATGTTATGTTTGAAAAATATACACCATTAATATTTATTTTAAAGTGAAGACAGATCTGCTCACCTTTTCTGAATGAGAGTGGCTACAGGACTAATTGACTGAATAGGGAGTCTAATTCCTGCATCATCTCCCTGCTGACACGATCATTGGCTGTGTGGCAACTCGCGGCATGCCTCCCTGGCTTCTGGGAGGGTGAATTCACTTATGATTTACCTGTGTCAGGTTTCATTTGCATCATTCTAGGGAGAGCAGCCTTTGTTTGGAGTCATCTCTACTCTCCAGGTAGCCTGTCAGTCTGAAGCAAAATGTGGTGCCCCAAAGATGCCCTGTGCTCAGAGTCCTCCTGGGCACCCAGAAGCGGCCTTCAGGCTGCTCCCTGAACTCATGGCTACAGATGTCTTTTCAATTTGCCTAACTAGGGTTGTATTTTGCTAGCTGAGAGTCTTCTAGGTTGTGTTTTGTTTGCTATGAGAAAGAAAAAGTGTTCACTATGTATCGTGTTAAGAACTGTGTCCTACATGGGTCATGGTGGCACGTGCGGAAGGAGGTAGAGGCAGGAGGATCACAAGTTCGAGGTCAGTCTGGGCTATGCATTTTTGAAGGAAAAAAATAAATGTGTCCTAAATTTCTTCACTGAAAGAAAGTCAGTTGAAAAATATAGAAAGAAGTCATCATCAACTTGAAATTAATTTGTTGATGATTAGTGCAGGATGGCAAAGACTTTACTGTAAATGCTGGTTTACAGGCTCCTTGCCTGTTACATGTTAGGCCCCTTCACCAGGGCATGGGAACAAAGGGAGACAAACAGAAAAAGAAGGGGAAGAGGAACAAGGCCTGGTAATGACGTCTGCACTGCCATCTTTTGACCAAACAATTCCTATGTGTAAATATCATTGATGAATGAACTTGAGAGGGTTTCAGACACTTAGTTTATTAGTTTTTATAACAGAGAAATTATTTGAGGACAATATACATTTCCATTAAGAGGTAAACTCTGAATTATCTTTACATGCATTGAACAAAAGTCAGAAGCACCACTCACTGGCCTAATCAGCACTCAGACGTAACCCATAATCTAAAATCTGTGATATTTTCCTGACCTTCTGAGGTGTCTTGGGAGCTTTCATGTTTCTCTCAAGAGAAGCACATCTATAATTTCTATAAAATGGAAATGCCCTGGGGAAGTCTATAGCATTGGCTCAATATCTCACTGGAGATGAGCTGAGAGGGCAGTGTGGAACACATGAGAGAAGAGAACCAGCATCAGTGAGAGTCAGGAATGATCCAGCATTGTTGGCTGAAGCTCTGCCCTTCCAGCAACAAAAGCCATAGCAGTCTGCAAGTAAGAAATAGGGTCAGAAAGTGTGGCTTCAGCAAACATTGCTTTTATAACTTTGAATTTTAAAAATTAGACTGATTTTTTTCCCTCTGTTGAGAGCATAAAGACATTATACAAACAGTTCTCTCTCCATAACAATGACATCAACAGTAGCAATGCTTGGATAGAGAAACAAGTATTTTACAAATGATGAACACCGGGAGGTGGTGGGGCAAATTCCTTCACAGCTATAGAATCGATGTTGTGTGTGTCTAACCTGGGCTCCCCAGATGGCGTTTGGTACTGCAAGGAGAGGTGTGAGGACTCTCTGGTGGGTTTATGTATAGGTCTGTGTGTTGGTGAATCTTGACTGTGAGCTTGATGGACTTTAAATCACCATGGAAACAAATCTCCAGGCATGCGTACAATACACTAGAGAGGGAAGGCCCACCGTGAATATGGACTGCACCATTCCTTGGGCTGTGGTTTGGACTGAAAACAACAGGGAGAGGGAGTGGAACATAGCGTTCATCCGTCTCTCCCTCCTTCCTGTGTTTGCACTGTGGCTCTGCTTCCTATGACGGGTGCAGTGTGGACAGCATCTTCCTGCTTTGTCTGCCAGACCCACCTACCACACTAGTCTGTGTTCCTGAACCACCAGTCAGAAAAAAACCCTCTCTTCCTAAACTTGCTCGCGTCAGGTACTCTGGCATAACAAGGAAATGAGCAGATACTACAGTCTGCCACGTGGAAACACAGCGTACCTTCAGACACGAGGTTTTTCAAACTTTGGATTTTGAAGGCAAGTGGATGATTTCAGGGCACCAGTGAACCCGAATTAGACTTACATAACGCCTCAACCCACCTCAGCATAAATCATGAGGACACGTTACTTAATCTAGCGCCACACACTATTCTTTGCTAGAAGAGTTAAATCTCCCCTTCCAACCTGTGGGCTCTGCTCTTCTGTGTCTTGACCGCAAGTGAGCTCGCTGACCTCACCTTCTGGGACTGAGAAATGACTGACTCTTATTCCTGCACCTCCATGGCATCTTTACATCATCTCAGGCTCTTTGCTTTGGGCTTCCGGAATTACAATGCATACCTCCCTGCTCTTCCTTCCTAGCCACTTTACTGTTATAGCCCCAACTCCACATACTGTTCCTGCTTCAGCTTGGCCTGAGTTTGGAAGAATTCATTATCGGCTCAGACAATTGTACGTGTCAATTGACAATTGTGGTGTCAATTGTACGTCTGTCACTGGAAAGATTTTGGGGGTAGACAGGAAATGAGACAGAGAATACCTGCTAGCCCTGTGCTCGCGTTTCAGTGCGAATGAACAAACGCCCTTACTTCTGCTATGTTAAGTGCACGCTTCTGCTGAAGCCCCAGTAATACTGTTTACCCAATGAAAACCTCACCAGCTCCCTCTTATTGAGGCTGACAGCGATCAAGCTTCCCGCTTTTAGCCACGATGCCAATGTTTCTCTCAGAAAACACTGACACCCATCTCTTTCCATGCCACCCAGCCTTAACCTAATGACATTCTGCTAGATATATAGGATCCACTGTGTCTTGGGGTATTTTTTAATGTTCTCCATCAGGTCTAGTTCAGCTCTGTGAAAGCTAGAGTCTGTCAGGTATTTACATTTTCTGCATGGGCCTTCGGTTCCTTGTTAGCTGCGTGGATGTTGAACCAGTTAGACAGACCGGCCACAATTAGCTTGCTAGCCCTTTTGTAAAATGTTAATTTCATGTTGACATTGGGTAGCCTAATGTAAAAGTCATCTGAATTGTTAGTTTGCTACCAATAAAAAGGCATAATCTGTCAAAAAATGCTATTATCCCTTCTTAGTGTTTAAGTATAATGACTATAGGACATAAACACAAACACTGTAAAAATGAGATTTCACACCTCCTCGCTTAAAGGCAAGAAAGCGTGCTTTCCTGTGTAGCTACCTGGGTTTGAGTTATAAGACACTAAACTCTGTGCTTTGGGGAGCGAAAATTCCAGGAACTGTTCTCTCAGTTGTGCTTATGCTGTGCAGGTCTTTCTCTTTGTTTCTTAATGTAAAGTCTGTGTTGCTTTTAGAAAAGATTATTTTTCCTGCATGTCTTTCTATGTTGATCTGGTGATCTGTTCCACCCTCTAATCTTTTATAGAGTACACAAGCATACTAATATCCCCAGATGAAATGCCCCCAAGGTCAAGTATTGCAGATGTGGGCTTGAGGTTATTACTTAGTGGTTACTTAGTCCCCACTGTCCCAGGAGAAAAGGAGCAGGGGTGGATGCTCACAGTGACAGCTTCTGTTAAACAGCAGTGTGTGGAGCATGGCTAGGGGATCTCACAATCTCCACAGCAGTGTTGCCTACGATACTGCAGGTGGGAAGATGGGGGCCTTCAAGCGCCATTGTATCCCTACAGGGTCCTGTGGCAACAGGTAGATTCATGGTGGAGTCCAAATCTACCTCATGCTATACCCAGAGTACAACTCCACACATTTCCAGGCTTCATCTACCCCTGTTTTTATCAAAAAGTGCATAGTATGATGTGTTTTATTTTCTAACAGGGTTTTATCATGCTGGTAATTAGAGTCTTTGACACTGGGGATCCTGTCTGAAGTATAATGAGCATCTTCTCTAATGGGGGTGAAGGGTGGGAGGGGCTGCTCATCCTGTTACTGTGTCCACTACAGATGTGTTTCCTTGGAATATCTCTTTGGAGGGAAAATAGGTTAATCCAGAAAGAAACGGGGCTTTGAAATCCAAACCCCTATGTCCTTAATGAACTGAGCAGGATATGTTGATGTATTTCTATGACTCAGACACAGAAACCTGTGTGGATTGGACGCATGTGGATGTGCTGGTCATCTGTGGGTCACATGCAAGGCTCTCACCATTGCATTTAATGCAATGTCTCATGGTTTCTACACAAAACTTCACACAGTTTTTGATACAGATAAATGAGAGTATTAAATCATTTTCCTAAATTTACCGATGTAGAACTTGCTGATTAGGAACACAGCAAAGAAAATATAATATATTCATTTTGAACTAAGTGAATAAATGCCACAGCAGGACCATATATGAAGATCACCTTAGGTAATCTTCCAAAACCTACAGATTTTAAATTTTTTTTTTAGTGAGTTAGGGTTATGGTATCAGAACTAGAAGTGAGCTTTTTGTGAGGAAATAAGAATTAATTGATCATTTACCTCCATGACCCCAACCCTGTGCACGTGCTATAACACTGTGTCTGTGTTGTCGTCCCTGTGTCACCCCAGGGTCACGCCATGCTGGTTTGCCACGGTGGCTGTCAGTGCCCACAGGCAGCACTTCTGTCTACTCAGTCCCAGCATCTGCTTCCTTTACGTTCACGTCGTCAAGCATCATAGTGACGCAGAGTGAAGCTGCACATGGAAGATTTGAGAAATAGTTAGGTTTCAGAATAAGTAAATCAAATTAATTCATCAATATTCTAATTGCGGTGTCCAACTTCTATTACAAAGATTCTCAGTTAATTCAACCTGTTTAAAATGAATAACAAAGATCTGTTTTCATTTGAATTTGGGGCTCTGTTAAGCAAGCATTATAAATTATGAAATGAAAATGTATAACAAGAATCAATACCTTATGACATTTATCAATATTGATATTACATATCAATATTTGTACACCTGAGTGCATTAATTTTGCCTCTCTGTATTTATAATGATTAATATATATCTTAAGAAATGTTTTAATAGCTTCTTATTTTCATATTTATATGTAATGTATACAAAGTGATAGACTAGATAGATAGCAATGATCTTTTAATGTATTAATTGCCATATTCTTAAATAAATGATTACTTACATACTTACTGCTCTCAAAAATTACTATGTGTACTTCTGATATATATAATTAGAATTTTTATTTTTATTTCTTTTCTTTTATTTTTTTAAAGAAAACAAACCATCTTTCTCACTTTACATATCAATCCCAGTTCCCACTATCTCCCTCCTTCCATTCCCTCTACATACTCCCCCAACCCCTATCTACTGCTCAGAGAGGGTAAGACACATTGCTTTGAGGAGGGTTCAGGGCCCTCCCTACTATGTCTAGGCTGAGCAAGGTATCCATCCAAAGAGAATAGGTTAAAAAAAACGCCAGTACAAGCAGTAGGGATAAAACCTGGTGTGGCTCTACAGTCTGCCCCAGCAATATTCAGAGGGACTAGTTTCATCCTATGCTGATTCCTTCTCTGTCCTGCTGGAGTTGGTGAGCTCCCATTAGTTCAGGTAGACTGTTTCAATGGGTGTCCCCATCATGGTCTTGACCTCTTTGCTCATATTCTCACTCTTCCCACTCTTCAACTGGACTTTGGAGCTCAGCCCAGTGCTCTACTGTGGGTCTCTGCCTCTGTTTCCATCAGTTGCTAGATTAAGGTTTAATGATGGTATTTAAGATTTTCATTAGTCTGACTACAAGACAAGGCCAGTTCTGGCACCCTCTCCTATATTGCTTAGGGTCTTATCTGGGTTCATCCTTGTAAATTCCTGGGAATTTCTCTAGTGCCAGGTTTCTTGCTAGCCCCATAATGGCTCTCTTAATCAAGATATCTCTTTCCTTGCTCTCATCTTTGTCCTTCCTCTATCTCGACTATCTCGACTATCCCGTTCCCTACCCTTTTCCCCTCCTCTTTCCCTTTCATTCTTCTTTCTCCTCACACCCCTATACTCCCAATTTTGTCTGGCAATCTTGTCTATTTACCCTTTCCAGGTGATCTATGTATGTTTTTCCTGGGGTTCACCTTGTTACTCAGCTTCTCTAGGATAATAAACTATGGCTCAATATCCTTCACATTACAGCTAGCATCCACTTATGAGTGAGTACATACCATGTTCATCTTTCTGGGTCTGAGTTATCTCACTTAGGATTTTTTTTCTAGTTCTATCCATCTGCATGCAAATTTCAAGATGTCTATATTCATGGGATCTAGCACTTTTTTCTGGCCAGCAAGGGCCCTGGGCGCACATTGTACACTCACATACATGCAGACAAAATACTCATATACATAAAATAAAAATAAATTTCTAAATTCTTAATATTTTTTTAAAAATCAAATAATTGATAAATGGAAGGTTTGAGATTCAGTCACAATGTATTTGATATGATGTATTATATATACTATTTTAATGCACATATAGTTTATAATTGTTGAACTAAATATGTATTTGGGTAAATATATGTTTAATTGTTGTATATTTACATATATACTTGAAACATATATCATATATGCATATGAGTTATAGGATATCTATTATGAAGTTAAATATTTGTCTTTAGATATCATGTATACAATGAAACATGTATGCATGTATGTGGGCACACATATATGTGCACACACACATGAACACAAATACACACATAGATTCCCAAATCAATTATATATTGTGCTCAAGCCTTTTTCATTTATTTCTGCCCTGACATCATCAATCCCATGCAAAGAAATCCAGATGTTTTTTGTGTTATTTGTCATTGCCCTGAGAAGACTATATGGAACATTCTATAAGATCTACTTTGAGGAGACTATAGGGATCATCCTAAAAAATTTACTATAAGAAGATTGTAGGGATCATCCTATAGGGTCTGTTATGATAAGACTATAGGGAGCATCCTATAGGGTCCACTATGCAATGACTATAAGGGAGCATCCTATAGGGTCAACTATGAGATGACTATAGGGAGCATCCTATAGGGTCTACTATGAGATGACTATAGGGATCATCCTGTAGGGTCCACTATGAGATGACTATAGGGAGCATCCTATAGGGTCCACTATGAGATGACTATAGGGAGCATCCTATAGGGTCCACTATGAGATGACTATAGGGAGCATCCTGTAGGGTCCACTATGAGTTGACTATAGGGAGCATCCTATAGGGTCCACTATGAGATGACTATAGGGAGCATCCTATAGGGTCTACTATGAGATGACTATAGGGATCATCCTGTAGGGTCCACTATGAGATGACTATAGGGAGCATCCTATAGGGTCTACTATGAGATGACTATAGGGATCATCCTGTAGGGTCCACTATGAGATGACTATAGGGAGCATCCTATAGGGTCCACTATGAGATGACTATAGGGAGCATCCTATAGGGTCCACTATGAGATGACTATAGGGAGCATCCTATAGGGTCTACTATGAGATGACTATAGGGATCATCCTGTAGGGTCCACTATGAGATGACTATAGGGAGCATCCTGTAGGGTCCACTATGAGTTGACTATAGGGAGCATCCTATAGGGTCCACTATGAGATGACTATAGGGATCATCCTATAGGGTCCACTATGAGATGACTATAGGGATCATCCTATAGGGTCCACTATGAGATGACTATAGGGAGCATCCTGTAGGGTCCACTATGAGTTGACTATAGGGAGCATCCTATAGGGTCCACTATGAGATGACTATAGGGAGCATCCTATAGGGTCCACTATGAGATGACTATAGGGAGCATCCTATAGGGTCTACTATGAGATGACTATAGGGAGCATCCTATAGGGTCCACTATGAGATGACTATAGGGAGCATCCTATAGGGTCCACTATGCAATGACTATAGGGAGCATCCTATAGGGTCCACTATGCAATGACTATAGGGAGCATCCTATAGGGTCCACTATGCAATGACTATAGGGAGCATCCTATAGGGTCCACTATGAGAAGACTATAGGGAGCATCCTATAGGGTCCACTATGAGATGACTATAGGGAAAATCCTTTAGGGTTTTTTTTTTTTTGCATAGGCTCTGAGAAACTTCCACAAGGGGAAATCAGAGTTTCAAGTGTCCACAGAGACTGGAGTGAAAGTCCAGGCCATGACACTTAGCTGTATCTTTCCGCTGAACTCTCCTGGTGGATTTGACCTGCTCCCACAGGTCAGTGCAGGGCAAGGCTGTCTCCAGGTCCTGAAGTATGTACTTCAGAGAGGGGCCAGGGTCTGAGGAGGCTCGTGACAGGTCAGTCTCAAGGCTCTCTTGAGATGTTCCCTGGTGCTAATTCCATTAAGCTCACAGGGTTTTTCTATTTGGCTCTGCTTATTTTCTCAGCTCCTTCGAACAGTAAAGAAGCATCATGGTTTAATCTGAAGATACATAAGGAAAATATGTCCTCTTTGGGAATTCCTGCCAGGGTGATTTGGAAGCAGGAAGGGTAACAATTGCTAGGACGGTATTTATCAAGTAGGCTGCGCGCCGCTGCCTCTGGCAGCCAAATAGAACAGGGAGGCAGTTATGTGAGAAGGAGCAGGAAGCCAGTGCGGGCTGGAGAGTCTCTCTCTTTGTTATGCCATCAGGACTCATTTGTTCTCTTTTGTGCTTCTCAGTAATAGAGTCGGAGTTAGGGAATCATATTAATATTTAAAATACAGCTCAAATTTATAAACCACTGTAAACTAGCAGATTTTTGAAACACTTATCAGCAGAATTTCAGATAAGAGAACTTGGGAAGTTTTCAGATATAAAATTAATATAAAGGTATTTACTAGGAAAATGTGCTTAATAAACATTGCATCAAAATATTTGGTTAGATGGAGCATATTTTCATAATTTAGGTGTTTGGAAAACTCAGCCCTTGGCTCTCATATGACAGACAGCAAGTTCAATATCTCTGGCGATCTGCTGATAAGAAATGCTTAATGAAACCAGAAACATACTGGGTTTATGGCCATTTAATTCTGTATAAACTCCTTCATCAACCTGCCCAGTACTAATAAATACTCTTCATCAAATGACAACAGCTCTTTACTCATTTATATGGCTGTAACAAGCAATTGTTGAATGCGGATGGACAAAAACCAACTCCAGCCATAGGTGTCAGATACTCTACAAGGAACAAAGGAGAAGCCAGTGCCTTCTGAGGTGTTGTGGCTTCATCCCGTGCTGTTCTCTAATGAACGTCATTGGGATACAGTTGTACCATCATCAAAACCATCACATGGGTTGGGTCAGGAGGAGCCCAGCATCAGATCCCTTTGTTGAGATGAAACCCCATAAAGTTGTAAAGAAGGGGCAGGCCTTATTCATTAGTGTTGTCCCTGTTGGCTTCTGTATGCCTTAGGAATATATGTGCATGCTTATTGATTTCAAACTGAGAAGTCCGTGGTCTATGGTGCCCCCTGACACATAGCCAGGAACAGGCAATCACTCATCCAAAGGGCAGGGATGGAGTGGGGGCACAATGGCTAAGAAATCTGAGCCAGAATGTATTTTGTGTGACATTCTTGATTGTGTCACCTCCCTGAAGGTTTTAAATGATTAGTTTATATCTGAAGGCCATTAAAAAAAGGGTCAGTGCTTAAAGCAGGCAATAATAATAAGACGCAAAGTTCACCATAAACAAACAGTGTGAAGATGTCTCCTAATCTGGATTATTTAGTCCTATGATAAATGGAATTTGAACTTGGAAGGATGCCCCACGGGGAGACTTAGTCCTTGCTTGTCACCCAGCTCTGGTCGTGGAGGGGAGGGTTGTGCTTTGTGATCATCTCCCTTGAACTGGGGGTTCTAAATGGAGGGAAATTGCAAGCACAGGGCCAGAAGGAATCCCAGGAGCATCCTTGGTTGGGAATAAGATGATGACACCATTCTACTTCCCTTTTTCACCCTCGGTGCCATTTTATCACTTTTATAAAATGTGTAAAAGAAAATTGTATAAAAGAAATGCAAATATTGAAAAACAAAAGCATTTTTTTTCTTGAATAGCTCCATTTTAGTTTGCCAAGTGCTTTAACATTCAAAGCCCCCACCCCGCCCCGCATCACTGCTGTGTGCTCAGTGGAACTTAGATTCAGAGTTGTCCTAGTTACCTTTGGCTTTAAGCTCCGCATCGCATCACCTAGAGTCGTTATTCTGTTGAGGGATTATTTAGATCACATTGGCCTATGCGTGAGCGTGGAGGAATTGTTTTTATTGACAACTGACATAGGAGCACCCAGCCCATTCTTCTGGGTTGTATGAAAAACTAGCAAAGGATGATCTAGCAAGTAAGTTAGGAAGCAGCACCCACAGTGGCTTTCCTGTACTCCTTGGCAGAATGAATTTCTTGGCTTTGGTAACACTACATTGTATAGCACTGAGCCCTGCCTCCAGATTCCTGTCCTGAGTTCCTGAGTTCCTGCCTTGACTTGCCTCAGTGATGGCCTGCCCCTGGACGTTTGAGCAAAATTAATTCTTTCCTTCCCATTGCTTTTGGTCAATTTTATTAGTTTGTGTCAGTCAAATGGGTTCTAATGCAAAAATCCTGTGGAGTAATTCTATGAGGAAAGGCCAAGCTGTATGCAATTTGTACCTGGAGATTCTCACAGTTGCGTCTGTTGACTTTTGAGTCATCCCTGTCATAATTGTTATTCTTAATTATCTATTATTTTACTAGTATCAGCCATATCTCCACTAGCTTGATTCCATCCTCTCTTGTCATCAAAACATCCTCAGTGGCTCCTTCCCTGGGTGCCTGTTCTAACTTCATGGTTTGTTCCAGTTGAGTTTAATGCTGATCTTAACTGCCATTCACAAGAGCAGGGCACTTAATGTAGAAGTATCAGCTGCACACTGCATGCCTCTCAGTGCTCTGTATCCAGCTAATGACTTTCTCTGCATTAACAAGCCGTGAAAAAACATTTAAAATGTATGCAGCAAGCTGGGAGATCAGTGAAGTGTTTGCCTTACAAGGAGAGTACCTAAGTCTGATCCCCAGAACCTACATTTAAAAAAAATAGAGAGGATAGTGTTTGCTTGTAATTTCAGTGGCAGTAAGGACAGATTTATGAAACTAGCTCACTGGCCATTTAGAGAATCTACCCAGCAAATTCCAGGCTGAGAAGAGACTCAGTCTCTGAGAGAAAGAGTGATGTAGGCAGTACCACCTAAGGAGTCACGGAGGATAATAGCAAAGGTTGCCCTCCAGTGTCCACCCAAATGCTCACAAGGTGCCCCAGGCACCTACACACATATATACGCTTCCCCAAATACAAACTCACAAATACATAATCTCTATGTCTTAAATTCCAAATCCAGTCAAAGTTTGTACAACTGTTCTCATCTGTAACCAATCACTCACTTGCAAGTTTAACTACCTTTTTAGAAGTGTCATCCGGGTTGTTGTGAAGTGTTTAAAAGCAGTGACTCTGCTTGGATTCATTTCCCCATCATGGTTTAAGTACAAAGCACTGTGAATGAAGGTAGTTGTCAGGGTTA
The DNA here is from genome assembly GCF_037038515.1 of Microtus pennsylvanicus. NCBI lineage: Eukaryota > Metazoa > Chordata > Mammalia > Rodentia > Cricetidae > Microtus > Microtus pennsylvanicus. The sequence goes on along the minus strand of NC_134587.1, from coordinate 63,252,101 downwards.
GCTGCCAGGGGTATGGGTGTTTTTATTTTATTTTTTAGGGGGAAAGTTTTATTTTAATTTTAAGGTTTCCTTTCTCCCTCCCCCTCATATGGGATCTAATTGCAGTGGTTAAATGCAGCTAACCAGTTTTTTAGCATATGCTCTCTAGCCAAGTATAACTTTAGATGCTGTAGATGGACAAGCTTGATTGTCTGAACCAAAATGAGAACATTAAATAAACATCACAGCCCTCACTAATAACATTGTGACTTTGCTGTCAAGTGTAGATTCTCTGCCCCATCCCCCCAGAAGAAGAAGAAGAAAAAAAAAAGCTTGTGACCATTTTGTAAGGCTTGTCTGGAAACTTCTGTAAATCTTATGTTTTAGTAAAATATTTTTTGTTATTCTAAAAAAAGATGCAGTAAATGTGTGTAATGAGTCCTTCTTTGGTATTTTCAGTTTTGAGTTTTAACTGTTTTGACTAGAATTTAACATATTTATTGACATCTGTGGGATGTCTCCCATGAGGCTTGGAACATAATTAGACTTAAGTGGTATTTGTGTGGTTAATTTTTCCCTTTTGAAACTGTGTCTCTGATGCTCTGGGGACTCTGCTTGAAGCAAGACTATCCCCACAGCTCCTTGTCACCGTTGTCACCTCTTTTCAGTTTTGAGAGGCATCACTCTCTTCTAAAGAGGAGAGAATGTGTGTGGCTCTTACTGTTGGCTTGGTCACACCCTGCTTATGCCCTACTTATTCTGTCACCTTGTCATAACAAACATCTGCCTCCGCTTCAATTGTCTATACTCTACCCCCCTATCTGTGTAATCATGTTTTTCCTGTATATACCCTGTACCTTCAGAGAAGCTTATAAGTCACTTTCTGTTCCTGTGATAAAAACATGTAACCTAGGATGACCTAGGAAGAAAGCCAGTTTGGGCTTATTGTTCCAGAGGGAAAGTCTATGATGGAGGTAGCTTGACAGCAGGCAGTCAGAGCAGGAGGCCGAGAGGTCACATCTTCACCCACACAAGGAAAGCAGAGAGAGTAAATTGGAAGTGAGGTGAGGCTCACACTCTCAAAGCCTGCCCCCATTGGTGTACTTCCTCCAACAAGGTACCACCTTCTAAAGGTTCCAGAACCTCACCCAATCAGTGCCATCAATGGAGGGCATCCCGTTTGAGTACTTGGGCCTAGGAGGGACATTCCTCATTTAAAACTGCTCTTTGGTGTTATGGTCCCAACAGACTAGAGAACTGCAGACAGAGAGGCAAGATCCTGACTGGGTGAGCTGCTCCTGGCAAAACTTTGTGGTTTCCTTTCCCAGTGAGATTATGTCATCCTGGGATGAGCCAGAGCTACTCTGTATGAAGGACTGAGCTAGAGGCAAAATATGGTGGGAATCATGTGGTCTCAAACTTTGAAATCACTGACTGTTGGATTAGATAGTCTCAGGGAGTAACTAGTGGGGCATTTGTACTGGCTAATATGCAAAGGATACTCAGTAAAACCATAGGCTGGAGGAAACCAGATGTTTCAGAATTATGGGCAATATCATATTTCCATCTAAACTACCTTATACCTATGGATGTATACATATACATCTGTATATGTATGGATGGATATATATACATACATATACATGTGTGTGTATTATATCCATGGCTGTTTCTATCTGTATGCATGAATATATATATATATATATATATATATATAGCTACCATTATATCTACATATGCTATATCATATGTAGACAGTGTATATATATGTGTGTGTGTGTGTGTGTGTGTATGTATGTATGTGTAAAATACATTCTACTAGTTTTAGACATTTTAAATACACAGTTCTTGGCATGAACTATATTCACACTCTAAATCATCTGTAATCATCTGTAATCCATTTTTTTAATGTTTCTATCTTACTCACTCAAGCTTCCAAACCCTTAGCAACAAACCGGCCTCCTCCCTGCCCACAGCACCACACAGCTTCTGTTATTCTTGTGAATTGGAACTTCTTTTCTTTGGCAAGTTCACTGTGTCCTTAGATGAAAGCTCAGCCTCTAGCGAGCAGAGTTCAGTGGGTTTTGCTAATTATTTTTCTTTATTGTTTAACTCTTTTTGCCCTCCCATCTTTGTGTAGCAAGAGCATTGATTGTTGAGGACCATTGGGGCACCGTACTGTGGCACCATATTGTGGGCTCTTCTTGCTTAGGCAGCATAAAAATGTGTTTCCGTGGCTCTCCAGATCAGGAGTGTGGGAGTCAGCAGATCTGTTTTTCATTGAGGCTACATCTCCATGGCCGTTGATGGCAGTCTTCCTGACTCTCCCCATAGGCGTCAGTGTGTGATCATGGCCTCACGTGCACCCTGTGTCCAACTCTACCTATTGTATTAGGATTTAACTGAAGCAACACTTCATATTACTTATCTCCAAATACAGCTGGACCTTGAAGGACTAGGGTTTGTGGTTTCAATCCCTAGTTGGGTGGGGTTCATTGAGCCTCTATGTGGATATGGGATCCACTTATGATTAAATCAACCTTTTCAAGGAGGACACCAGCTTTACTATCTGATTTCTGTTTTTCTTCTTTCCTCCATTTTCTCTTAATTTCTGTTTAGTTTTTGTTATTTTATGCTGACAAGGTTTAATTCACTTCTTATATGAATATTCTAGCTATTTCCTTTGTAGTTACCTAAGAATTACATACAACACCCCAAACTATGCAATCAATACCAATTTAGAATTACTTATATACAAAATTTTGCTCCTTACAGTTCAAACCCTGAGAGCAAGTCATTGATTTCACAAATTGTATCTTTATAAATTAATATCCAACAATATAAATTTATAATTATTCCATGTATTGTCTTTTACATAATATAGAAAATAAAAAGTGAAGTTACAAATCAAAATAACGATTCTACTTTTCATCAATATTTATATGTACACACATAAATATATGTGTCTATTTTTTTTCAGTTATATTTTTCTATGTGTTTACTTTTAGGGCAAATTCATTTTCAATGGTTTGAAGTCATATCTAAGGTCCTTTAATTTCAACTCAGAAAGAATCCATTTAAAATGAACTACTTTGCCTCTAGTTTGTCTGAAAATACCTGAAATTCTGTCTCTTTATGGGGGGATAGATTCACAGTGTAGCATCTTTGTGGGGGGATAGATTCACAGTGTAGCATCTTTATGGGGGGATAGATTCACAGTGTAGCAGTTCTTGCCCCCTGGCTGTTTCTGTGTGTGCTTCTCAACTCCTCTACCAAGAAGGGATCCTGCATTTGCACTGTCTTCCCCTGGGCTTTGTCTATACATTCTTTTTGCTTCTACCCTGCGCTGCAGTCATGGATGACACCAAAGCCTAGGCTTGGTGACATCCAGAGGACAGAACAGATAGGCTCTGCTGTCTCACAGAGATCTCTCTCAGAAGCACTCCCACGGGCGTGCCACAACATCTCACTAAGCTGAATTGCATCACGAGCCTTTCGTTATACACATTTCTGATAAAGAAAAAAGAAATGTCCATGGTTGGATGAAACAGTTAATGTAGGGTGCGGAGGATGTCAGAGTGCCATCCACTCCATCCAGTGGCACAGGGTCCTTACAGACTATTCTGTGGTGTTGGAAACCCAGCAGGAGGCTTGGGAAGCTCACAGAGGAAACTATACAGCTGTGCAAAGGGGATCACTCCATGTCGGTTCAATGTAAAGTATGTTCAACATTTAAACTTGTATCAGTTTATTAGACTACATGTTCATAAAGATCTTGATGATTATCAGCTGCACTGTTATCCATGGGGAGTAGACGGAGCTCTCTTATTCATAGGCACGGGCCTTTTCCCTAGTCCTATAAACTGGACCAATACAAGAGCAATCGTTGAAAGCAAATGAGCTTCTAATTAAACTTTCACCTCTTCAACAGGAAAAAAAGAACTAAACCAAAGGATGTCACCGTCTTTTTGTGGGCAAAGTTGCCTTTGATTTTCAAGAGCAAAGATTCACTTTAATGCAGCTGAGCCGGCTTCAGTACAAGAGAGTACACGTTGAATCGTGATCCTTGAAGCTCTGAATTGTGCCTTGCATACATTTCCTGAGTGTTTCCTCAATTGCTGCGCTACCTGCTGACAACCTTTCTCTCTGTTGTAGTGACCCAGGGAGGCGTGTCTCTGGTCTCTGACATGTGTCCAGATCCTGGAATTCCAGACAACGGCAGAAGAGCAGGTTCTGACTTCAGGTAGGAAACAAAATAATGGCTTGGAAAATGAGTTATCTTGTAACACATGCCTAGCCTGTCATTTTTATCTCATTCGTCTTATTGACGAAAAGACATAACTTGTCATTGATTAAGAATCTGCAGTATTTGCAGAACTCTAGATATAATATGGTGATAATTTCTATAATTTCCAGGTACCCTGATGTTAATAATGTAAATTGAGTGAGGCTAAAATTTTGACTCACAGAGTTTACGAAAAAATTTGTCTTCATATACGTATATACGTATACATATATATTTCAAATATATATATAATATGTGTCACTTGATAGTCTAATCTTTAAAAGATCACAAAAACTATTGTAGCCCCATGATTATCACCTCAAATAAGCGTTTACTGGCCCTCAGCCATTTACTCCAAGATGCTGCCCAGCATTTTAGGATTAAGATGAGCTGGAGACCCCTCTCCAGTCGCTGGACCATGAAGCAGCTGTGATTACAAGCACTCCAGGGCTTTGCATTTCTTCCTGTCTCTTAGAAACCTAACGTTTGTCACCTTATGCGAAGGGCTGGTAAACGAGTAATCTGAAGAAAATCAAGAGTGAAGGACACAGGAAAGGAGTTCCTTCCTATAATCTGCCCATTTGTTTGAGAGACAGACAGAATTAAGCCTCCTAACACAGGCTGAAAGCTATGTTAGCCACGTGGAGGGAAGTCAATGGATGTTCGGTAGGCCTGCCACAGCAACCGTGCCATTAAAGGGGATGGGGAACAGGATGCTTGTCTGTGGGATGACTGCCACAAAGGTGATCGAATTTCTGGCACTAGCAGCACAGTGTTGTAGACTGGGTGAGTTTTAAGGAAAGACTTATTTCATGTCGTAGTCTGGGAAATCTAACGTCAAAGAGCCACATCTGACGAAGCCCCAAAGTGGGGCAGGCTGTTGAAGGTGAAATTGGGAGCCTTATTAAATGAGGATGCCTGTCTCTCTTACCCCCACCTTCTCTGTCATCTTTTCCTATAACGCTCTTTCCCTAGGAAGCCATTTAGATCCCATCCCTGGTCCACCCTATGATTCACCTAACATAAACCACCTTCCAGTGACATTGAGTGATCAGAGCTTAAGGAGCTACCGTGGAAGCTCAGGATATTCAGGGAAACACAGATGATTGAGGCCTAGCTTGTGAAGCTTCAGAGGGAAGCAAAGACTCTGTCAGGGCTGTCCGTGTGCTGTCTTGTGTTAACAATCTGTGGAGGGGAACCCGTGCTTCACTGGGACTATAGGCACTTGCCAGTAGAGGCAGAAGAATCATCTGTGAATAGTAAGATACCAGCATCATTAAGGCAAAGGCTTCTTACTAGTATTTCACGGTCAGCAGAAAGAAGCTGTGGTCCAGAGGGGCATGAGGCAGCAATTTGGTAGATAATATTTCCCATATGGTACTTTTTTAAAGGCATAAAGAGGACATAGTGTGTAGCTGGGACTTGTCACTATGTGGCAGGGTCAGCGCCGCTCTCAGTAGAGGCCAGGATGGCCACTGATAAAGGCGCCATTTCAATAGAGACCCCCAGCAAAGGAGAGATGTCTGAGTCATGAGACAACCCCAAAGATAAAGTTTAGAGTGGAGTCAACCTGAGCTTGTATAACGAGCTGTGTCTGTTGTGCAAGACAGAGATGGAGAGCAACAAGCTGACCCAGGCTTTCTGGAGCCCAGGTGACCATCATTGAGTCCAAGATGCTTCACATTGGGCCCTATATACTGTTGGGTTCAGTTTTGTTTGATCAGACTGTAACTATGACCCAGTTCTTCTGTCTTAGACAAAGGAAGTATGTAAATTAATATCATTATCATAATTACTTACAGAAGGGACATATTTAAGAGTCTGGATTTTTTTAAAGAGACATTGAACTATTAAAGTGTTCAGATTTTAAAGTTGGACTGTTTTATATTGCAATATTAATTGCCGAAGATGGGGCAGCAGGAAGCCAGTATGTATGCTGGGGCAGTAAGAGAAGGAAGACAGAATCTGCTTTAGAAGACACCACGGTCTTCTGTTTAAGTGCGTCAGCTTCTGGGTTGTCCAGGCATTTCTCCTAGCATGCAACAACCAAAACTATAGCCCCTTGGAGATGGCTGGAAAGGAAATATAAAGAGGGTTTTGATTTAATCTGAGCTTTCATGGGACTTTATTGCTAGAAGATTCTTCAAGGAGAAAAGATGAAACCTTTGTTTTCCAATTGTGTATTTGTTTGCCTCCCTGAATGAGCAGCCTGGAACCTTATTACAAGGTTCATTGGAAATGGGTACTATCAGTGGCTTCTTTATTCTTAAGCCGAGGATGAGGGAGTTCTGATTTTGGTCCTGAGTATGATTTCAGCTCTACATTTTCCATGGTGACCTTTATTGGGTCAAGGATGTAGTGATCTATTTTGTATTTGTTTGGATTTTTTTTAAATGCATGGATATAAGATTCAGTGAAAACTCTTTTCTTTAGCTACAGAGGTGATCTTAGCTTACCTCCCTAAATTGTTAGTAGAATGCCTTGTATCAGTCTCAGATTCAATGATGAAATTACTATGGTCAAGAGGTGTTAGATTCTTAAAGTATCCTGTCTTCTTTTGGTGCTGTGGAGGGAAAAGGGTCTCGCACATGCCAGACAAGCATCTTGTAGGTGGTGGCACCACCTGACATCATTTTGCTTCCATACCATTAGATTTCACTTGCCAGAAGTTTACAGGTATCTTACATATGGTTTCATGATATATAATCTTATAAGGACTTTGTCTGGTTTCACCGTCACAGCAATGCTTATCTTATAAAAATTGGGAAATCCTTCTGAAACATGATTAATAAAAGCTCCAGAGACAGAAATTGGGGTCAACCTGAAGATCTGAAAAGCAAAGCAGCCAGCCACTGGCTCTTACCTTGACCTCAGTCTGAAATGGCAATTCTGCTTCCAGGAATCTCAGAATGAGACTGTGTTTTGAGAGCTGTTTCCTTCTGTCTTATATTCCTCTCTAGGATTGGGATTAAAAGTATGCACCATCTGATTCTATGGCAACTAAAGGTGTGTATTACTGTGGTTCCTGGGATTAAAGGCTGCCAACTTGTCTATTGACCAGTGGGACTGTTACTCTTAGATCTTCAGGCAGTCTTTATTTTATCTGAATAAAATTGAAATGCCACTGCATCTTTCCTCTAGAATATTCTAGAACAGTTTCTGCACAGTTGGCAATGGCTTCTGCTTAAATGCTGACACGATTTACTGATGAAGCCACCAGGAGAGGGGTTTTCTCATGAAAAGTCTTCAGTTACTGACTCAAAAATCTCCTTTATTTGCACATGAAGTAACTTCTTTTGTTACTTGATTATAGTTTAAATCTTTCAGAGGATTTTATTTTCCTTCAAGGTGGCAAACTTACCAACACAAAACTTTCCATGGGGCTTTCTACACATTTACCTTAAATTTTTATAATGTGTCTGATTAGCATTTCTATAAGTAATCTTATTTGTAATTAGCATATTACATACTGGACTTCATTGTTGGGTTTTCAGTCATATTCCATTTTGTGCTGAGTCTCCTGTCTTTCTCTGTATCTACTTCAATATCTTTGTACCTTCCTCTCACACGAATTATGTTGTCATGTTGCAGGTGTTATGTTACTACCATTTTTTCTGGACACCTCTTTTTCTCCCTTTGTGGTCCCCTTTCTAATATTACAACTACACACACACACACACACACAGGCAAGAGAACATGCAGATTTTTCCTTCTGAGTCTGGGTTATCTACACCATATTTAAAACTTTGGACTTACGCATATTTTATCTTACATATATGAACATTTTGATTGCATGTATGTATTTGTACCATGTGCCTGTCCACCGCCCTCAGAAGTCAGAAGGACAGTGTCAGATCCCCTGGGACTGGAGTCACAGATGGGTGTGAGTGACCATGTGGATGCTGGGAGCTGGAAACCCATGAGCTCTGCAAGAGCAGCTGGTGCTCTTACTGCGGAGCCATCTTTCCAGCCCCTGTACCACATTTACATTCATCTGTTCTTTGGGGAACGGGTACCTGGGTTGATTCCATTTCTGAATCTTTTAAATCAATAGTGACGTCACAGCTCAGTTTCCTTGTACTCACATTTTCTGTGTTCATTGATTTGATGAGTGGCGTTATTGATCCTCTAAGATGACAACTCCTTTCACTGAGTTTTCTCTTTCTTTAGCTGCAGTTCTGTAGATTGGGCCAGCATGTGTTCATTGAATCTTCTTATTTGTTTGTCCCCATGCTTGGAACCATGGGCTCTGACTGTTGTTTTCTTGTCTCATTCATTTCTTAGAGTTGAGAAGGCCAATGACCTAAGGTCCTTCTTCTTCACCCTTCCCTGTTATGGTTCTTTATGCTGCCCAACATAGTGTGTATGTAACTTGCCCTCTGGATCATGTGCGACAGCCAAACACTCATTGGTACACATTTGTAAATTTATTGATACCACGTTATTGCTGAGAATATATGAGTTCCTATTAAGCATTTCTTCCAAGTTACCTTGAAAAGAATGTATTAAGAATGTATTTTTTCCTATGAAAACATGTTGTTCCCAGTCCTAGGAGTAAAAGGGTTGTGCACTCCCACATAGCTCTGTATCACCCACCAGCCCTACCCTCTACTTCCAGTTTTCATCAACCTTTCCTACTGTGAAATCACACTCATTACTACTGAAGTGTCTCATTGGAAACATCTTCAAGCCCTGGGAATCTGTCAAACTAATGGTAGTAGATAGGGCTTCAGATTTTCTCAAATTTTGTTAGAGAACTTTACTTTGTCATTGGCAACAAATATAATGATTTTTTGAAGTTAAAGATACATCTTAATGAAAATTTCTCAGGGAAAGTATAATCTTATCAATCGCAGTTTGTCAGTCACCCAGATAAATAGGCACTCAATAGCGAGGCAATCAGCCATTGCCTGGGATGTCAATCACGTATGTCCTTTGTTCTCGTGACTGACATCCCTGAGATCTCAATCTTCACTGGAGAGGCTCTGTGGGTTCAAAAGATATATACCGTAAAATCCAAACCCATTCTTACTTTAGCGGGGACTTTCTGAGGTGGCCTTGGCCCTTTCTGTGTAAGATGCACTGTCCTTGCTGGACTGCTGCCTTCACCATCTGGCGACACAATGGGAAGACCCTGTTCAGCCTTTATGTCGATTTCCAAGAACTTTGATTCAACAGATCCTCTGTAAGGGTCTTTATCTGAGGATCAATGGGTCACACCATGAAAAGAGATGCCTCGGCGCACAAGCTGGGTCTCTTCAGCCCACGACTGAAAAGACGCTATTCAGAGGTGTGTGCCTTTGTAAGGAAGGTTGGGTAGAGTTGAATGGAAGGTCATCTGTACCAGTAGTGGTCATTGTACAGTGACCAATGACCTCAGATGCACACGACCTGTATGTATTGATGATACTTGCTGTCTGTTTATGGGAATGAAGAACGCAGGTGTGTTCAGACACAAACTGATGCACCCTGGCCCAGAAAGGATGCCCTGAGTCATGGATAAAGTGAGGTGCAGAGGCAGCTAGTCCAGAGGTTTGCCAGACTGCTGGTGTTTACAACAGAGAAAGTGGTATTTTTTTTTATTATTTCATAGTTTTAGCACGACTTTTAGTGGAAATCAGTTCAGTTCTTTCTAAATTCTTATAATCGATACTAATGACTGTTATATAATCCAGATGAATGCCTGATGTGGTCAGGGTGAGCGGGACACAATGGTAGTCAGCACTATAATTACACGGAATTTAGGGCTGCTTTTTGTTTAAAGAGGGCTTGCTTTATTAAGTTGATAAAACTATCTGCCATCTCCTTTTGTTTGAATTATTATTGTTTCTTTGGAAACCTTTGTAGTTTTCTTAAGGCAATCTAAATATTAATTCCAGGATTATCAGTAAATTATTCAAAGTTAATGGGGCCTAGCATAAAGTCTTCCTGTTTGAATTAAATTCGTGGGAGGAATATTTCCAAAGTATTTGTTAGCATTGACCACTGTCTAAAAGACAAAGTACGTTCATTAAAACCAAGGAATTATGAGGAAGACTGATGAAAACTTGGGTGCCAACATGGGAAAGAAGGTGCTGTGTTGGGGAGTGATCCAGGTCTCTGTTGTCTGTCTACTTCCGATCCTGAGGCCAACACAGCTCCTTTATACACAAGTGCAATTATCTTCACTTAAAAACAATTTCAATGATGGGAATTTGACATGGGCTTTCATACCTTCTATGCAAGGACTCTACCCATGGTACACCAGCCAGCTCCACTATTTTCCCCAGGGCTGGTTTAGAACTTAGAACTCTGCTTCTGTTAGGCAATCACTCTACCAGGGCCATATCCTTAGCCCCTGGGTGCTATTGCTATTAGTTGTTTGTTTGTTTATAGTTTATTTATTTTTTTGTTTTTGTTTGTTTGTCTTTTTTGCTGTGAGACTGGTCTTGACATTAAGCCCAAGCTAGCCTCAAACTCACAACTTCCCTGCCCCAGCTCTAGAGTACTGGGGTGTGTGTGAGCTACCTATGCTGGCTCAACGAACAGGTTCTTTCAGAATAAACCAAGTTCATATACAACTGTTAGGGTAATCCCTGATTTTTGCCATATTGCTTTTGGGTCAGAACCTCAGTGTAAAGCTTGGGTTGGCCTTGAACTTGTAGTCATTCTCCTGCCTCAGCTTCCCAAGTGCCCGTTACTGCACTTTGTCTTTCTGTGCATGATTTTCTTTTTCTTCTTTTTCAATTTTGGAAGAGATTGATCGATACCTTAGACTTCAGGCAGGCAAGGTGCCCTACCACTATAGTTCAGCCCCTGCCCTCACAGATAAACTCTTTAAACTTTAAGCATTGTTCTGCAAGGTCATGTTTTATCTAGGATCTCAATGACAGCGAGCCTCTATTGACTTTGACTCATTCTAAACAAGGATGACTACAGTGACTATGTTTCCTTTTTCATAGTGACCTTAATGGGCCACTGGTCCCACAGGGTGTGAGCTTCACAAAGCAGCCATATAGGAAGGAGGTCACACCTTCAGCCCCGTATCCCAAGCGACAGTAATGGAAGAGAGGGAGTACTGAAATCACACACAGTTGTGCCTGCCACCCGAGCCAGGGCTTCCTGCCCCTATTGTGTGGAGACACACAAGAATCTAAGAGTAACAAAATTTCAGAATCCTACTAGGCTTTTTCTAGGATGGCTTTTCATTTTGTCAAATGGAATGCATCTCATAGAGGACCTGGCCTTCCTCGCTACTCAGGTAGCACCTCCATGCTGCCAAGTGTTCTCGCCCTGCCTTCCTGCAGCCTACACAGCAGCCTTCCCAGTGTGGGCATGCCTATAACACTTCTTTCTGTTCCTATAGTCTTGTTAAATCATGAGGTCCCAAAGGGAAGGGGACAGGCCTTATTGATTTTATCTCTTATTGCTGTGCCCAAGTCATGGTAGACACTTTTATTTTCTGTTGAATTGGATTAAGCTGAAGCTAACAAGCCTGTCCCTAGGGATATGTGATCACAGCCTCATTAGTACTGTGTTAAGCCAATTAAGTTAGCCACTGCTGGTCAGGAAATGGATTAATGACTGCTTTAGGAAAAAAAAAAAATGACCTACACTAGAAAAGAAGTTTGGAGATTGACAGTGAAGTTATGACCCCAAGGTGAACTATTTGATTGAGAACTGGTGTGAACATGTAGACATGCTAACAATTTCTGTCCTGATAGAGAAGCACTATTTTAACCCCATTTGATTCTTCATTTTGTGACTGTTCTTTATGAAGTTGCTGATGGCAGATGGGATCTCTTGCTATCAGACGGAGGCACAGGAAGGAGAACTGACATGATCTGGGAGAATGAGAAATGGGTTAGCCCCTCTCTTGATGAGATGTTGCTCAGTCTGTGACCACAGAAGGCTGTCTTCCTTTCCATGTGTCAGGCTAGTAATGGTGTTTAGAGTAACTCCAGCATCGCCAGGAGAGTCTGTTCCCTCTGCACCTCTTTAAAGAACCCGCGGAGTCTCTCAGACAGGGACAAGCTCAGCATTCTTTAAATGAGCATCGACTTCCCACTAAATCTTTCACAGAATTATTTTCAAGGGATGGAGGATGAGAGACTTGTCTCCTGGCTATGAGCCAAAGTCCCTGCGGTCTTACTGTTTGGATGTCCTGTGAGACATTATCTTCTCTCTCCATGAACTGAATCCTGGAGAGACAAAAACAGAACTTAGTTTTTGTTTTGTTTGTTTTTTGCAATGGCCTTGTTGTATATCTGGCTGGCCTTTAATCATAGGCATCCTTCTACTTCAGCACCACAGTGCTGGGATTGCAGGCATGTGCCCCTGTGCCCAGTTCCCTTTGCCCAGTTTAGTGTTGGGATTATAGGCATAAATCCCTGAGCCCACTTTAAGGCCTTGGCTCTGTATAACAGGCATAATTTTATTATTGCTCATAGTTTCTTATCTATTGATGCTTTTTATGTCTTCCCACTTTTAACTCCTCATAAGGGGAAATTCAGTTGTAATTATCAGATAGGAGCAGAATGCACAGGCAAATCTTCCCGTGCCACATAATCCTGATGGTCCCTTCAGTGCCTCTGCTTTCCAATGACTGTTCTCTCTCTATCCTCCCAACAGAGCTAAGGCTTCATATTGACCCTGTATCTTTGCTGCCATTCGGGCGCCCTGTCCTGCTTGGCCACCTAAGGATGACCCCCTGTCCTTCTTTACCTCTTATGCACTTCCCAGGTCCATCCCAGCACTGGCCATCATTGGCAAGCACACAGGTGCTTTCGTTTCCAATTTTAACTAGCATGGGACAGGTTTCTCTCCCCTAATGCGGGTGTACCCTCATAAAGAGGACAGCTTTGTCATTTGTCATTGCTGTCTCAGCGTGGAACCCAGCGTGGGGCTCACAGCGAACATTTAGTAATGACTTATTAAGTCTTCCATTTTCCCTTTTAAATTAGTTACATATTTACATATGGTGAGGCGGTAATGAATGTCGGCAGGCGCTGCAGACTTTGATCCATGGGTGATTTTTCAGGACAATCTTTATTCTGTATGAGAGAGCTCCTGCGTGTGTACTCAGAGATGGGCCTCTGCACCTGCGTTACCTGAAGATCATTTGCATAAACAATCATTCCTCTTAGTTAACAAGAGAGGGAAAGTTGATGCTGTTTTATCATTAAGGGGCATTGATAGTTTAGTCTGCTTTTCCATTATCTTTATCAATTGAAAAAAAAAGCTTACTAGTAAAAGAGGCCTCTTACAGGGTAGAATTAAGACCATATTCAAAGTTTAATAAAACTCAGAAAGGCTTAGGATGGTTCATCTCAAAACTGGGCTCTGCATGGAAAAACTCTGCCTCCTGTTCTTTCATCCATGTTCACATGGCATATGGAAGTAGAACTCAGTCAATGCAGCTGTCCCTGTTTTTCAAAACTCAAGTGTTGTCTTATTGTTCCAGCCACTGTCTGTGTCAGCAAATGGTTTCTTTGCCATTCACTTAACCAGAGCAACAGAAAAGAAGTGATGTGGGGCCTGCCTCGCCATTCTCTGTGCAAATAGAACAGGTCGGCAGAGTTGTCTGCAGACCTTAAAATCTGCTTTTGAGTCTGCAACAAGAATGCCCCGTCTCTGCTCCAAAATGTCTTTGGGATTAGAGGATAATTGAAGGATACAACACATTTCTATGGCCTCCCTGGTAGACAAGCATGTAGCTTTCCGGAAAGTTGCAGTTGCTAAGAAACTAAACAAGCCTGGGGAAAGCCTTTGCAGGAAGATTACTGTTCCTCCGAAGAGTGACACTTAGAAAGGTACCACTGCTGTGTTGTCCTCCTCGCCCTGGGAAACCTTGTTGTGTCTCTAACAAAGGGCGCATTGAGAGTAATTCTGAGGTCGTTCCTCTGTCAAAGGCTGCTTCGCTGAGGAGCTTCTGATGTTCTCCGCCTTTAGGTGTTTGTAAAAGTGCGTTAGTTTTGTGGAGAGGGTAGTAGACCATTATTTAAGCTGGCATTAATCTGTTAGCTTTGAAATGCAAAGGAGAGCTGATGAGCTAAACATCTAATTTCATCAATATTGCTGGAAAACACAGTCTGCGGACAACGTGAATGAAGTGCACAGTGGTTTCTGTCTCTGTGTCTTGGTTCATCACGTAAAAAATGAGGGGAAACAGAAAACAATATCACGTCTCTGCTCAGCTGGGGCTCTAATTCTTAGCTGTTCTTCCATAGTCTATATAAAAAGAAGAGTCTGTAAAACTTGCACGATGCTATTGAGGAACCCCAATGACCTTTGGGGCGAGAGGAATCATGTGACACCAGGTTCTAGGACCCCTAGAAGAAAAACTGACCTTACAGTATAAGAGCTCAGACTCTTACATCACCACCATTCAGTGGGTTTGGTTGGGGCCACTCTCCCTTCTCCTCAGTTTTCTCTTAAAACCTTTTAGCATCTCTGGTTATTTATTCTGATTTCCTCTATTCCTCTGCCAGAAGTTGAGAAGGAGACTGGCAAACTGAGTGGTCACTGGTGTGTGCTTCACAGAAAAGGGCCTGACTTATTCTGATCCTTCTGATCCTTGCTGTTAGACACAATCCCACTGCCAACTGTCACAGTCTAATTGGAGAAGTGGGAACTAGGGATTTTGAACGTTTCACATTGTGGTAAATATAATGCTGACCATTTTCTTTTCAAGGGTGCCATTAAACTCATTCCCCGTCCTGCACAGCCCTCACGAGCACGCTTGTCAGAACCCGCTTTCTCTTGCCAAATCGAGACTCTGTACCCCTAAAACAAAGAACATCATCCCACATACGGCTCACAGCTGCTGTCCCATTTTCTGTGTCTCTGAATGTGATGGCTTCGTGGACCTTAACTATCAGTAGGCTAAGCCCTCATAAGTGTCTGGTGTGCCAGCAGCATTGGTAACCATCGGATGCATAGCTTATGTTACTCATAAGAACATATGTGGAACACATGATCAGGCTATCTTGCAGGTCTTGCATTTGGAAATCAGTGTTTGATACCAAAAGGGTTCTGTTATGTGAAAACTCTCAGTTGTGGAAGCCTTCCCCGTGTTCTCTGTTTACAAAAATTCTGTATATCTGCAGATGTCGGGAGTAATAAGGGTGGCCCGTTCAGTTCCCTGTGCAAAAGTATTGCCCCTTCTTGGCCTCCTTCAGATAATGCCCTGAGAACAACAATAAGGAAACAGCGAGCTGGGGCTGCGTGCAGTTCTGCCTGCAGAAATCCCTGGGATAGCATGACGCAGCCTGTGCTGTGGACCATGAGAAAACTACCTGGGGAAACCAAGGCACAGGAGCTCTTCAGAGTCCTAGAGTGTGTGGGCTGGCCTCAGCTTGCCATCTAAGGATTTTGTAGATTAAGAGGGTCAATGCTCTCCTCACTTGCAGACATTGGAGGGAGAGCATTGCAGCAACCACACTGGTTCAGTTGTCAGCATCAGTGTAGACATTTTTCTAAGCACCTGCATTTTCAATCTGATGTCAAGCCCTTTTTATTCTCTGCATTGAAGCTATCTGTTTAATTTTAATTACAGAAGTGTTGACTTGGCAAATGTTTTAAAGCAGGGGTTCTCAACCTTCCTAACGTTGTGACCCTTCAATATAGTTCACATTGTAGTGACCCCAACCATAAACTAATTTCATTGCGACTTCATAACTGTACTTTTTCTACTGTTATGAAACATAATATAAATCTGATATGTAGATAGATGATATGTGACCCCCAAAGGGGTCGTGACCCAGGGGTTGAGAAGCCCTGTTTTAAAGGAAAGATGCTCCTGACTTGACCTATGTATGGATCCTAACTCTCCATTTTGGCCTTGAGCTAGACCGCTGCTTTTGTCTCTAGTGATGCTCTCACTTCTGAAGCCAGTTCCCATAGTAGCAATACCTTCTGTCCTCTGCGGAGAACAGCTGTGAGTTTGGGGTGGGCAGGACAGTATGAGAGGCATCCATTCTCTGGGTGATGTTCCAGGATGTCTGAGTGATGGCTGTGACAGTGGATAGAGCCCCCCTTTTATAATAGCAGCAGATGACTGTTATACATGTCTCTGACTGAAAATGACTGACTGTTGCTTTTCTACCCAGCATGTAAAGAGAAAGGAGTGGACTAGGTACCATTTAGATTTAACTAGCACCTATGGGAGACAAATGAGCCCAAGTCACTCTTGAACTGCATTATGTGCTCCTGTGGCCCGACTTCCTGAAATTGTACCAGGGGTGCATCCTATGTACACAGTGAGAATGAGGAGAAAGAGAACAGCAGGGACACTTGAACAGGCTTGAAAGATAGGAAACTGCTGATTTATGAAAGGATGACTTCTACAGTGTGTGTGTGTGTGTGTGTGTGTGTGTGTGTGTGTGTGTGTGTGTGTGTGTTTGATCCACAGCCTGGTTTCTACATGAGATTTTTTTTCAACTTATAAAAAAAAGCATTTAATTGGACTCACAATTTCAGAGAGTTAATGTCCATGACCATGGAGCTAAGACACGATGGCAAGAACAACTGAGATTTTGTACATCTTGATTTATAAGCAGGAAGTAGAGAACACAGTAGAAATAGCTTGAGTCTTCTGAAACCTCAAAGCCCACCCCTAGTTACACACTTCCTCCAACAAAGACACACCTCCTAATCCTTCCCAAATGGTTTCTTGTACCAACTAGGAACCAAGAAGTTAAGCATATGATCCTATGGGGGCTGTTCTCATTCAAACCATCACATTCCCCTTCCTGGCCACCATAGGCTCATAGCCATATCATAATGCAAAATGTGCTTAGTCCAACTTCAAAGATTGCCATGGTCTTTCAGTCTCAACGCTGTTTAAAGTCCACGGTTTGAGTGTCTCTGGAAGTAACTAAAGGCTTGAGCCAGACAAGGAGAAAATGGCTCCCTACCTCACTCACATAGAAATGCCAAAGCAATAGAGTGCATGGAAAAGCAGAAGGCTGGCACCCAGGAATATTCAGATGTATGTGTGGTGGGTCGGGGATGTTGCGGAAGAGAAATACAGGATCATCCTGTGGTGGCATCCCTGAGGTTTTATGTAACCTGTATGTTCCTGTGCCTCACCATACATAGGGAGAACCCTGAGAGGAGGGAAATGAACCTTTGCTGGATTGTACACTGCAGAGCATCATGGTAAATGTAGTGAGAGTTACCATAACCCCAGGATGTCAAAAAACTCCCCCTCACACTCCGTCACAGCACACATGTGCAACACCCAAGTCGTGGCCATCCCCCGTCACACTTCCTTACATCATATTTCCGCTATCTAAGGAAAGAAAATAAGAAAAGGCAAGTTACCCTGTTTGGCCATTTCTGAGGAGAGAGTCCATGGGCAAAAGTGTCCTTCTTCTCCCAGATAATTCTGTAGTTCCCCACAGAACCGAGCTGAGTCCTCAAGTGTCTCATCAACCTCAGAGAGCAAGAAACAGCAAAGACTAGGCAAAGGACCACGGTCTGGGAGATGGTGGTTGGAAGAGGTTCGCCAGGGCCCTGTGAAACTGAGGTCCAAAGGATACAGAAGGTGGGCAGCGGGTCTAACAGAGGGAGGGAAGGGCTAGAAGCTGAGTGGGATTTGGGCCTTGTGTGCTGTCCTAATGTTGGAAGGGATAATAAGGGCTTACCTTGAGGACAGGACCTGAAGAAGACATCACCTGAAAATGTGTGGCCTAGGAGGGAGATGTCTGAAAGATAGGAGTCTGTCACTCTGATGACATTTAAGGTCAGCTGCTGTATACCCACACAGCAGGGTGAGACTTTGACATCCACAGACCCAAGTTGCCCTACAGATTTAGCTGTGTGGGGAATCTTTTCCTTTTACCTTCCCTGTCTCTCAGCCTCTGACTAAGATACCCAACAGTGTTTGATCCCCCAACTCCATGGAGATGTGTCATAAAGTTTGTCATGCCCTGTGTTGGACACCTTCCTGAAAAGGGCTTCTGCCTCTGGACTTTGGAGAGTTGCTGTGAGAGAATAAAGGCTCTCACATAAACACTCAGTTATCCGGGTAACCCAGTTACTTCCCCTTGTCCTAACTCTTCCTGAGACCTGCCAAGCACACACCCTCTCCCTTCCTGTTTCCTTCAAAGTTGCCTGGAAATGACTTCTGCCTTTCTAAGAGTCTTGAGTTCTTAACACAAGGGTTTCATTTTTCCTTTGCATGACGAAGACATCTTTTTTGGTAAATATCAGGATCCCATGACTTTCATCAAGCTGGAAGATTCAAATCAAATTTCCTCACAGGAAAATTCACACATTTTTTTCCCTCAGTGTGCCACTTCTGAGAGCTGGTCAGGGTTCAGAAACCGGTTCAGTGGCATTACTGATGCCTGAACTCTTGCAACGCTCCATTTGCATGGCTGTAGGATCTTTCAGAACTGGTAGTCTGCACTACCTAAAAATCACATGAAATATGTCTTTCCTTCCTGTCCTCAGGCTGGAGAGAGCGATCTACTCTCAGGCATGTGTTTAGTGCTGTCGAATCGCCTTCGCAGCCTGAGAAGATGAGTGTAGGAGCGATCACTATATAATGACAAGGAAAAAAATGACCCAGAAATGACTTATACGAGGAAATCACAAGACTCATAAAAGGCTCTGATATCCTCAGCCACACACATTTGTCTTTCAGAGGATGGTATTTTCTGGAATGCTGAGCTCAGCCTTTCCAGGGTATGGCCAATTTGCTTGGGATGGTCATTGAGACAATTGTCATTCTCGTTTATCAAGACCATATCCTCCAGTGGCTGAAGAGTGTGTGTGTGTGTGTGTGTGTTTCCTTCTCAAGCGATACGACTCACGTGCTCGGGAATCCTGAGGTGACCGACAGTAGTGAGTAGATATAATGTGAACAATCAGGATATAGTTGCCATGGTGTTGGGGCACAGAACTGAGACTCTGCTGTGCCTGTCTCCTAGAAAAAACCTCTCTGTACCTGTGAGACACAATCTAAACAAGTCAGAGGTGCCCAGAGGGTATGTACCTTGGCAAATGTGTTTGGGTCTGGAGAGGCATGGGGATGAATAGACCCTGCCAAGCCTGGTGGCCATGTCTCCCATCCTCTTGCCTTTTCATACTTCTATGTTAAAGGTTAGCATAGTCCAATTCTAAACCTATGGTGGAACAGAAAGTGGACAGAGTTTGGAGTCTCAATGTGGGAGAAGAGTAGAGAAGGAAGGCAGAGCAGGTCCCCAGGGCTGAGCACGCAAGTCATTGCCATGACTGTTGGCCATTTTGGGATATAGGACTTGATTACCTGTGGTATCCCAACTAACTAAAGGTGTGACACCCACCCAGCTTTGCTGTGGTGGACTTGGGATTGAGATATGACCTGTTCACTTGGCTAATAACTTAAAAGTAAAAGTAGAATGTATGCATGCATGCATGTAAACACCTCCACTCCCACCTACCTGCTAATTGCTCCTCCAAATCTATCAAGACCCAACCCCAATTTCAGTGTCTGGAAGACACTTTTCTATATGTTTGTTTAAGGCTGTTTCTTCACTAACATTCACACAACATTTGGTGATCATGAGAAATACAACCCAATATCTATCAAAATGAAGGATGCTGTATACCAGAAGCACAGCACATTATCTTGTGCAATCACAGTCCAGTGCAGGCCTGGCCTGTGAATATCTTTGCCCTGAACAAAGGCTAGGACCGGGGAGCAGCTGGGTCTCCACGCTTTTCTACCCCTACCTTACCAATAGTAACAGAGGCACATACTGGAGGGGTCTACGTGAGCCCTTTATACCTCATGCATTCTCGGTGCCTGTGCTGTACCAGGCTCAGGGCACTGGGGGCCTTCTGTGTAGGATGAAGGGGTGACTCAAATACTCCGAAGATGTTGAAGAATGATCGACATATCCCTGACAGCTTTTCCTCCCTCGTACTTTTCTTGAATCAAATGTCATTTCTCATTTCCTAGAAATTTGCCTTCAATATTGCCCTTATATAGATTTCAAGAAAGTTTTCAGCACCTTTAACTTATAGATAATTCTAGTTATAAAAGGAAAACAGTTTTAATGATTTGAAAAGAAGTTAGATGAATGAAGAAGAGAAAGGAAGAGGAGAGAGAGAGAGAGAGGGGGGGGGGGGGGGAGAACAAAAGCAGAGGAAACCCAGAAAGAATAAGGACAGTGTGAACTCCAGGGACATGACCTCAGTTCTCAGCGGTGCAGAATACAAAGATCCCAGCTGACACTTTAAACATGCCATTTTACGCATTCACCCTTGAGTGTTAGAAAGGGATATTTCTCAGCCAGTTCTCCATGAATTTTCATTTTGATGTCTCTCTGAGATGTTAGATGCCGGGTCAACAAGAGAACACATGCCAAGGTGGGGTCACATATGTAGACCACCCTCTTGTCTCTACTCTTTACATCCCTTCACCATCGTTCCAGCAGAGATGTAATTTCCATGTTTGTGGCTTCTTTTTAAAACAATTTTATTATTATTATTATTATTCTCTCTCTCTCTCTCTCTCTCTCTCTCTCTCTCTCTCTCTCTCTCTCTCTCTCTCTCTCTCTCTTTCTCTCTCTCTCGTGCATGCAGCGGTTTGTTTGTTGTTGTCTTTTTACTTCTGCCTTGTAGATTCTTAGACTCAAACTCAGAGAAGCAAGCTTGGTAGCAACCATCTTTACCAGTTGAGCCGTCTTGCTGGCACCAGATCTGGAGCTTCGTCTCAGACAGCTAAGCAGTGTGGGGAGCCTCACAGGGTAGGAATGAAGCAGAACATCCAGCCAGGGCCACAGGGCTCTACTGTCTGTGGTCTCTGATTTTTGCTTGCTCTCTACAGACTTCACACTGTCCAATTCAGAGTTCCCCAGACCTTAATTGAGGTGTAGGTCAGTGTTTCCTTGTCCTAGATCCCCAAACACACAGGAAATTAGAGATCTTGGGAATGGTAGATAAACAAGACACAGAGCTTCTGAAGCCCCTGCCCCATCTTCAACCCAGTCACCTCAGGCTGCCATGTTCTCCTCTAACTCATGTGTGCCTGTGCACACATTTACAGAACATGAAGCTATGTTTATACAATGCACATATGGCATATGCAATCACGTGTTCATATGTGCACACTCAAGCAATTATGTATACTTGTCCATACTTATATGTGACATATATACTCATGAGTGCATACATGCACACTCAAGTGTGGTAAACACTCACATGTACATATACATTTATGGTAGATCCACCCATGTGTCAGCACATGCATAAGTCATTCATGATGCACTCTCATGCATGGTACACACATGCATACATATATGTGCATGGTCAATGTACTAATATGCATACTCATGGCATGTGTGCATACTCATGAACATGCTTCAGTGTTCTCACACACTCTTGCTTCTCTAAGTGACTCTAGAAGCTCTATTCCTGAAGTCCCCTCTGTATACTTTATTATGAAAGTGGTGACACCCTGGCTTTAGTTCAACATTGGATACAAGGTTAGCTCAAAAATTTGTGTTTACTGTTGCTGAATAGAATGAGGAATGTTTGTTGAAATGGTCTCCCCAGGTGCCAATCACGCAGTCTTATATCTATCTGTGCCTGCTACGTATCATCTATATATCAGTTATCTATCAATCTACCATGTATCTTTCATTGATCTATCATCTACCAGTCTATTAATCACCTGTCTATCTATATATCTACCTATCATCTATATACCTATCAACCTATCATCTGTCCATCCTCTATCTGCCTCCTTTCATTTATTCATGAGTCTTTCTTTCATCTCCATATTATATATATATACCTGTATCTAGCTATCACCTATCTCTATCATATTTATCATTCTAATATATCAATCAATGATCAACATTCATGCATCTATTATTTATTCCTGTCTGTCTGTCATATAATACTCCATCCATTTGCAGCTCAGGGGTGGATAGCTAACAGACACAGGAATATCTCTGGTCAGGAGGGATAACTTGTCATGCCTTAAGGCACAGTAGCATAACTTTGTTGACCATAATTAATTGTATTTCAAAATATCATGGAGAGATTTTAAGTGTTTCTCAACCTGAAGAGATGGGAAATGTTTAAGGTAACAAATGAATATGCCACTGCCTCTCTGATCTTATCATGACATATTGCCAACATATACTGAAATACCACATTGCACCTCAAATATATTGTTCTATAATATATCTATTAACAGTGAAAATGGAACTGGAAAGATGACTCGATGGTCAAGAACACTTTTGCAGAGGACTGGAATTTGATTGTCAGGACTCATGTCAGGTGACTTACAGCTGCCTATATCTAGATCAGTGGTTCTCAACTTGTGGGCCATAATTCCTTTTGGAGTCATGTTAATGGAAGTTTCTACCTACCTTTTTCCACAGCCATTCAGTCCCAAAGAAATATAATTAATATAAAATAATTATATCAATTATAAACTGTTTGGCCTATTAGCTCAGACTTATTATTAACTAGCTCTTGCAACTTAAATTAACCCATAATTCTTGTCTGTGTTTAGCCATGTGGCTTGGAACCTTTTATCAATGAGGCATTATCATCTTGCTTCCTTTGCATCTGACTTGCACTTGCATCTTTCTGTCATTCCTCTTCCTAGAATTCTCCTATTCTGGTTACCCTGCCTATATTTTCTGCCTGACTACTAACCAATCAGCATTTTACTGAACTAATACAAATGACAAATCTCTACTGTATACAAGAACGTTATCACAGAGCAGAGTCAAATGACCCTTTTAAAGAGGTAGCATTTTATATATCCTGCATATCAGATATTTACATTCCAATTCACACAAATATCCAAATTGCAGTTATGAAGTATCAATGAAAATAATTTTATGGTTGGGGTCACTACAATATGAAGAACTGTATTAAAGAGACTAAGCATGAGGATGGTTGCAAACCATTGTTGTACATCCAGGGAATTCTGATACCCTCTTCTGGACTCTTCAGGTGCCTGCACATATATGTGGCAGACACCCCACACACATTCATACACACACATACATGCATACCCATGTAAACAAAACAAAATAAAAATATATATAAATTGAAAACAGATCTCATGTCTTCCTGGCTGCCTCAGTAGATTCTTCAGTAGCTGTGATATGGAAAAGGATGACCTCCTCTGTCCACCCATTCTTGTGCAGCTAGGACAGTAGCTTCATAGTCACATCAGCACATATCCAGCTTCAGACTCATATTTAATCCTTAAATTATTCCAGATTATTTTTCCAAAATTACATGAACCAACACTTTTTGAAGAGTCCATAAATAAGTCTTATCCAAGAAGCCCATATTTAGAAGTAGTTTGTGTTAGCACTAACGTATCTAGAAATAGCTCAGTCACCTCAGAAAACTCTTCCCACCACAGCAGGTAAAGTTAAACGTCATTGAATGAAGTGTCTCTGTAAACTGAAAGTTGAGGAATGAGTTTTTTAGAAGCAATGGGTGTTGAAGTGAGAGTCAATTTTTTTCTATTGTATCCTATTTGAAAGACAGCGTCCTCCTGCTTTCACTGGTCCACTTAAATCTGCCCTTAAAGTATTAATAGTACATTATATCTAGGACTTTTTCACATAAGTCTCTACTACCAATATTTGTCTTCATTATAAAACATAATTATTTTAAGTGCCCTATATCTGTTTGCCAATGAAAAGCAAGATGTTTTGCTGGAATCATCCTTGAAGGATACTTCTATGAAAACAAGATTAGTCACCCTGATATATCTAATATACAGAATCTCAAATGTAGTGGTACTAAGTCAATGGAAACTTGGTTTGTTGTGTATTTGAAGTAGAAAGCACACATGGTTTTTAAACTAAACTGATTTGTGAGCCAGAATAAAGCAAAACAAAAGCTCAAGTCAATAAATTAGAAGCCAGGTCATATTTTTTTTTCCCATCTCATCTTGATCCATTACTGAGACAATTGGCTTCGACTCTGCCTGAGGGTTGCCCCTTGGGCTAATTTCTGACCTGTAGATGAAGAGTTGGACATTGTTAATAAATTTAATGTTTTAAAGTCAGGATGACTCCACTATCTATTGATGTCATTTCCCCTGGGTGTCCAAAAAAGAAATCACAACAGTAGTGAAGTTCTGTGTGATTTCCTAAACGTCCTAGAAACTGGTGGTCACTGCACTAGAGCAGAGGCTTCTGAGAAAGACTGATCCCAGGGGAAATTGGCCGGTTCTGGGAAGAATGCTCACCCCAGGCTGAGAAGATTTCCTGAGCATGTGCCTGGAAGGTGTCTACAAAAACTCATGCACTGCCAGTGCTTCCCAATAGTGAGGATACTTGGTTCTGTATCTTGCTTATAATTTCCAAAGTTGAAAATACACACATCACTCTAATATTAATTTCTACTCCTTTGATATACATGACCAGCTGGGGTACTGGGGCATATAATCGTTCTTTCTTAAAGCCCTGAAGACTTCCCATGTCATTTCCCACAGTGGTTGTGCTAATTTATAGTCCTGCCAATAGTGCATAAGAGTTCCTTTTATTTCTGCACCCTCACTACACCTTACTTCTTTTGTCATATTACAGCTGTGCTATGACATAATTAAACATTTTTACGGTTCTTTAAATATATTTTAATAATTCTTTGAGAATTTATTTTAATAATTATGATCACATCCTTTCCTACTTACCCACTAGTTTCTTATCATAAATTTATTAACCCCTTCATTTCTCTACCCACAAATTTCATATCCCATTGAGTCCTACTTCTTTTTTAAGATTTATTTATTATATATACAATGCTTTCCCTGAGTGTATGACGGAACGCCAGAAGAGGGTACCAGATCTCATTATAGATGGTTGTAAGCTACCATAAGGTTGCTGGGAATTGAACTCAGGATCTCTGGAGGAATAACCAGTCCTCTAGCCTCTGAGGCATCTCTAGACCCCATATTTCTGATACCTGTATATGCATGAGTTTGGAGACATCCATGAATCCCATGGTTGGCTTACCAGGTGACACAGTCTTAAGAAAAGTTGTCTCTCTCTTTGCTAGAATCTATGAGATATCCTTAGCTCCTGAGTTAGGTATGAGACCTCATGAGCTTTTCCTCCCTCTATGCTGGAATGTTTACTGGCTTCATCTTGTACAGGTCTTATGCAGACCATGAGTTCACGAGTACAGTTGTCCTATCATGATCAGAAGACTGTGTTGTGTTCATGTCCTCTCTGATCCTCAAGATCTTCTGATATTTTCACTTCTTCCTCCATAATTGTCCCTGAATCTTTGGGAGAAGATGAAATAGATGTCTCATTTGTGACAGAGCATGCCACTGAAATGTATTCCCTACAGTCTGAGCAGTTGTGAGATTCCGCATCAACACTGGTTGAGATTTCATCTGTCTGCTTCCATTGACATGTCTGTTCTTGAGAATGTCTGTTTTACCATTTCATCCACTTTTAAATCTGACATCGGTTTGCTCTCACTACAAGCTGTCTGTATTCTTTGTTTCTGGGTCTCACATGTTTTCTCCCTTTCCGTAGACTGTCTCTTTATTCTGGAAATGTTTCATTTTCTGTACTGAAAGTTTGGAATTTGAAACCTCATTTGTCTGTTTTGGGAATCTCGGGTTGCAGCTTTTTTCTAGTACTTAATGAAAAGCAGAGGCCCTGACAGTCAAATGTGTTTCTAAGATGATTGCACTGTAGCAGGCAGCAGGCAGGTATGAACTCTACTTCCCCTTCTCCTTATCTCCCACCCTTGGAACAGCCTGTTAGAAATTAGTCTCTCAAGTTAAGAGGGCCAGAAAAATGGCAAACTCTCATTCTCTGTTCCATCTCTGTGTCCCCAGTTCTAATCATTGTCATTTTGGTTTCTTCACATTTATTTATCTCTAATGTTTACTTATGGTTCTTTTCTTTCTTAGCCATTGCAATTTCTCCTTGAGTTTGTGGGTTTTGGCCATCTTACTAAGTTCTGCTTCCTAGAGTATGCCATGGTGAATGTTCAGAAAGAGGAATGAAATACAGAAATTCAAGAAGAGTCAGGTAGATAAGAAAGAAACTGTTGATGGGCAACAAATATGTAATATTGGTTTTATAATAAAATTGGTGGATTCACATCATCTGTTCACTGTAGTACAGATGTTTAAACAAAGACTGACCGCTAGGGATTATGGGGGAACATCTACAAATTATCACTGTCTTTGGTGACAGTTGTGACAATGAGACAGAATTATGTGTGGTTTCAACACCTTTTATCTTCTTAAAAAAACAAATTTTATATCTATAGCATTTCTTTTTTAAATAAAGTCTGTACTATAGAAGGTGTAAAATTTCAAAGTGTAAAATTCTCTCATCTGCATATTCTTTTGCAAACCAAAGTAGTCCATAATATCACCCTCCTTGATGGCTGTAGCAATGGCTCAGCGGTTAGGAATACCTGTTGCCTTGCAGAGGACCCAGGTTCTGTTCTGAGCAACTACACAGCAGCTCACAACCATCTGTAATTACAATTTCAGAGGACCCAACTTTGTCTTCTGAGCTTTAAGGGTGCTGTATGTGAAATAACCGTTAAGGTTGACAAGATTATGCCTTTAAGCTTAACCTTGTCTATGGCTTTAATGGGCTATCTGAGATCTACCCTGAAACCATTAACTACCAACACCCAAAATATAATAATCTCCTGTGGATTGCTGCACGTGTCCCTTTGTTTATTTAGCCTGGGTAACAACCATAAAAGTCATTTTGTTGATGTTTTCCTTCTGTTGCTAATTTGGACTGCTTTTATCTCGGTGCTGTCTAGGGTTGGTGCCAGCGTGCAGTTCTCCTGTGAGGACGATTACGTGCTCCAAGGTGCCAAGGGCATCACCTGCCAGAGAGTCACCGAGACCCTTGCAGCATGGAGTGATCACCGACCCATCTGCCGAGGTAAGGTACCCAGTAGGCGGCCAAGACTCTCCCCAGGGCAGGATGTTCTCTTGAACACAGGGTGACATTTGAATGGAAAGCAGGGTCTATAACTAGGGAAGGATTTGGTAATGTGTGTGTCTTCATAACAATGTGGGTCAAAAGAGTTTGTTAGAAGGTAATTCCTTTAAGGCTCTCTTCCACTGCAGGACAGCTCTGAGTGAAGCTGGTACTTTGATTTCAAACAAGTACACATGAGCACACACACATTCATGCACACAAGCACACATGCATATACACATATGTGCACATACATGCACACACACGCAAGCACCCACACATGCACATAGGCACACACAAATGTACACACATACCATAAGTTGGAAATTCTCTTCACCTGTGCACAGTGGTGTATGTACATAAAAACATGTTGCAAACATTGAAGTCTAGACCTTCAATGGCAATGACTTTGGATTTGCTGTGTGGATGGAATGAGTGATAAAAAGAATTTATCAGCATGGTCCCAGATTTATTTAATTTTAACTTTTACTTATTTCTGAGTATGTGTATAGGTGAGTATGAGCCCAAAGAACTGGCATGGTACCTGTGGGACTCTAGGATAACTTTCAGGACATGGTTATATCTTTACAACATGATAGTACTTAGGTCTTCACTGTGATAACTTCACTGCCAAGTTATCTCACCTGCTCATATGATTTTACCTTAAACTATACTCTGATGTGATTTGCCAAAGAAAATATTCACCATCACCATTGCCAGCTTTCTTCAAAGGATATGCATGAAATTAGAAACAAAATATGAATGCTCCACTTTTATAAGATACACGAATCCTGCCTGAAATTTGAAAGTCACATAAAATCCAACAGAAACTTGACTTACTGTTTTAACGGGGAAAATATTTTAAAATGAAAAGAACACTAAATTTGGGCTTTATATCTTTTTTGCATCTATCTCATAATAACCTGTATTAACTGATAGTTTTTAAGAAAAAGTAAAGCATTAACTGGACCAAAGAAGGTTTCCTGTATTATAATATTTTCTCCTTCCAAGTAGACATTTATGCATGTGTGTGCATAGGTGTATTCACCCATACATGCATGTGTGGAGGCCAGAGGTCACTGTTGAATGGCTTTCTTAATTGTTTCCCACCTTAATCTTTACAATGGGGTCTCTTAGAGTCCCCTTCCACCATGGCCTGGGATGTGTTTGTCTCTGATTACCAATGGTGGGTTCTTGACAAGTCAGACCTGACTTTGTCATGGATGCCTGGAGTCCTTTAGCCTTGTACAAGAAGAACTTTTAACACTGTGCCATCTCCCCTGTCCCTGATCCTTGTAGCCTTCTAAAAGGATTGCTGGCTCACATGTATTTTTATCTTCACTGTTTTCCCACACAGTCTGCACTGCTTGCCTCACACCAAGAATGTGCAAGGGGCCCTGTCCTTAACACTGTCTGTAGGAATAAGTCTGTCTAACTCTATTTCTGGTGGACTTTGGGGACTTTTTGATCATGGTTTGGAAGAGAACAGCCCTCTCAAGGAATTTAGCCCATTGTTTTATTTGGTTTTGTGCTGTGCGTTTCATTTAGAAACACCTCAGCTGTCTCTGATGCACCCATGGCTTCTGCTGAATTATTCCCTTTAACTGTCGAGATAAGGTCCTTTCTAACTCGAGCTAGTTTCTAGGGTTGCACTTGTCTCAGCAGACAAGAAAGTCTTCAATACTTTTCAGATAATTCCTTCCTGTTATAAAAGGCGGGGGAAAAGTGAAATTAGACTAGTCTTGCTCTATTTTAATGTAAATTTATAATCAACATCTGAGACAATTCCTCAGTCCCGTGCCTTGACCTTTTCTGTGGTTGAGTGTTCCTACTTTATGGGGCTTAGCCTGCTTTTTGTGGGATAACTTATCAATGGGGCCCTGTGGTCACACTTATGCTGTTCTTCTGATGACTCCAGCAGTTTTTCCCAGATATGAAGCATCTCTTTCCTTCACGCCCTCTCTGACACACACACACACACACACACCTTATTATAAGAAGCAAAACGAATGATACACAAAGTTCCCACATGGCCTGTGCACCTCAGCTAGATATCCAAGTTTGTCAGCACGTGAGAGGCTGGAGCCTACTGATCTCAAATTTAAGGATAACATGGGCTAAATAATAAAACCCTGCTTCCCACATGGTCCCCCCGTTTCTGAGTTCTATAGAATCCTTCAAATGCTTATTTCTACCAGTTCAAGGCCACTGAGGTTTCCTCCACTTGGTTTATCGAATTCTTGCTGCCCCCCCCCATTTTAAATCTATCTTCCAGTGTTTAATGGCAGCACCTCAAACCACACAGCAGACTCTGTGTGGCAGAAAATAATGCCCGGAAGATGGGCAGGAATCTGTGGGTTTAATTCCTGGTACTGGCCCGCAGAGGTGCTGGCTTGGCTACCTATGTCTAATGGCCGAAGGCTGTTTGTTCAGAAAGCACGGTGTCAGCAAACAGGCTGGGGTCCCAGGGACCAATCACCTGTTATCCTCAGACAGAAGTCTTTCTCTAAGAGAGAGTGTTGTTTAACTTCTAGGGAAGACATGTAAGCAGCTGTCCAAATAGTGCACCAACCACAGACCAGGGGAATGCTTGAGCCCAAGGCTAGCTGGCTGAAGCAGAAGATTGGGCTTTCTTCCAGGAACATGGGTGACTCCTGGAGCTACAGTGAGCAGAGAGAGGGCAACCAGGAGAAGCAACCAGGGTGTTAAAGTGAGCACCAGTTCACCCCTTCTCCCAGGTTTGAGCGGGTGGGGGTAGCTTCAGTGTGATGTAATCTCAGCTGATCTCACCTGTCTGGGGTTGTTCTGGAAAAACTATAGCTCTTTGCTTCCCATCACAGATAAAATTCATAGTACGTGCACATGCACACACATGCAAACACACACAGAGTTTGTAAATACTGAACAGCCATATCTAACCAGCAAAATGAAATGGGTGAATTTAGCTTTGTTAATAAATTTTGATTGGACACAGGTACTGAAATATTACCTGCACATCACTACACAGCACTATGCCATGGGAATACATGTGTATCGATGGTTCCGACACACCTGTTCTCAGACCAGCCACACTGGCCGTGCCCAGTGGCTCATGTGTTGTCCAACACTGCTTTCGCTCCATGTCTACCCTCCCTGGTTTCCTTCCCAGCCCTGGAGAGTCATCATCACCCCTTGGGTGTGGAGAGGAGACATCTAAGTGACTCATAATCCTTTTCCCACCTGGCATCCCCACAGCTCAAAGTACTTTCTTTGATTAAAATCCATAGGTCTTCTAGGCTGTCCATTTTTAAGCGTGAAGATGCCCTCATTCTCTCTGAATTGGCCCTTTACGCACTCCTGATGGCTGACTCACCGATGGGGAAGAGCTGAAAAGCAGGCTCTTCTCGATTTCTATAAAAGGATGATGTCCGGTTCTAACACGTACAGAAAAAGTGGATGTCACACTCCTTAAAGTTCAAATAGTTCTGAAAATAGACTGTAGAAGCGTTTGCCAAAGTATGAGTAAGTTCCCTGGGGTTACAGTGTCCTCAGTGCTAACTGGAGGGACATTTGGCCAGCTGTGGGCAGTTCCCTACAGCAAGGACAATGTCTCAGGCACATTCGTGACACCATTTCAAGAAGTTGGTAGGCAGAGAGCAGCCTGGTGTGGATCATCCCAATTCATCCTTGGATCTTATGCCAGCCCACGGATTAATTACGTCAGACACATGTCAGTCAGAGAAAAGAATGAGTGCTCTGAGCATTGAGACCAACATCAGGGTATTTAAGGTCATAGGTCAAGCAAGGCCTGGTCCTCTTGGTCCCCTGCTCTACAAGGGGTCTCTAACTATTAGGTTATATCCAGCCTTCTCTCCTTGGGGAGTGTCTGATTGAAGCAGCTGATAACACACAGTGAGTCAGGAGTGACCCTGTGTCTAGAAGCTGGTGTGGTTTGCCAAAGCTTACATTATCTAATTAGCCTGGAGGCCTGGGGACATTACCTTTCCCTTCAGTTACCAAACAGATGAATGTTGTCACAGCTCAGTAATTACACAAGGGATTCCATATTCCATTTGAAATTATGCGTACTTCATTTAGAGATATGAAAACAGCTATTATGATTTTTTTTCTCGGGGTAAAACATTACGAGCTGTTTAAAACTGCATAAGCATCCTTAACTGGCAGCAGAAAAATAAGCAAACAAGGAAAGATAAGGATATGATATCGCTTTATTGAAGGGAAGTGCTCAGGCTGGCATTTCATCTTTTAGGGCTTCGGGAGGATGGAGGTGGAGAGCGTCCTTTGCTGCTGACGTGCCTTGGCTCCCAGAGTTGAAAGGGCACTTAAGAAAAGGGAAGTGTTATTTTCAGTTGTAACCCTAGTTACACAAAAGTTAATTGGAGGCAGCCAGGGTCGCAGAACAAAGTTCTTATTACCTCCGGATTCCAGGTGAGGTTAACTAGAATTATCCTTCCCGAATTAACTTGTCATGTACTGAGGCTGTTCTGCGTTATCCTCTCTGCCCGCGTTTTTATGCCTATGCAGAAGTGACCTTTTCAAAGGCAATGAAAAGATTATTTACACCAGAGAGAAGCTTCATGCTATTGGATCACAGGTCTAGCGTCAACGTTAGAATTATATTTCATGTGGTGGTTATTTATTCAAGCAGCGATTGTGTCAGAGAATTAAAGAAACACACAGCATAGCTTCCTTAGGTATATTGAATTAGGGGAAACACCAGTGATTCCAGATTCTTGAGGGCTTTGGATATTGCTTTGTCTAAGAGTTTCCGGAGGTGATGTGTTCAGAGTTTATGCCACTTGTTTATTCCAGTGACAATTAGTAGAGTTGGTACTCACCCCATCTGGGAGCCATGGTGTGTCCATCTGAGGCTCTCAGCCTTGCTTTCCTCCTCTATACATATTGGACCTTTGTCAGCTGTCAGTGCATCTGAAATCCCTCTGTATCCAGCCTCTTCCATCAGCAGCCTTTCCACTGTAGGAACCTCCTCCCTGCCTCCCTCATTTCCCGACAGCATTGTGTGCCTGAGTGTACATTTGCTTGGTTTTTTTTCTTTCTTTGTCTTTTCTCAATTCAGATGATTTTTTTTTAACTTTTCTTGGTTCTTTGTGGATTTTACATCATGCGTTCCATCCCTTTGCATCTGCCCTCCCGCTCTTGCCAACCTCCCCACCAAAACAAAACCAAATTTAAAAGAAAAGCCAAAGACAGCTTGTTTCTGGATCCATGCAAAGGATTGAGTTAATTTCCTCCTCTGCTGCACCCCCATTGTAGGCGTCAGCAAACACTGGCCACACATACCATAATATGCCAAACCCTGTGTCCTTCAGTTCTCTCTTTAAATGACTCATAGGTAGAATAATGGCTCCTGTGGTATTAAACACAGTAGGAGGCTTAAGATAAAGCAGCTAAAGATGCAGCATCCAGTAACTGCACAAGGCAGGCCTGGACCCCAGGGGAGATGGCAAGGGGGCTACAAACCCTGTGCCCTCGGGCCCTGCTCTCTGTCTCCGTTTCAGCCGGCAATCTAGACATTTCAAAATGACTTATTATTTTAAAAAATTTCAAGAAATATGTTTATTATATATCATATAATATATGTTAATCATATGTTATATGTGTATCATATGTGTGTTAAATATGTCATATAATATACAATCTAGTGATTTGTTTCAAGGAGTGTCTCATGTAATTTCTGCTGTTGGGCTAAGTTAACTGTATTTGAACAGAATTTTTTACCCTTTAGCTAATTTGGTTAAATTGTTACTCTAGAACAGAAAAGATTTTTGTAGGATCTCAGTAAACAAATGCTTTTTTATTTTATTTTATTGTTATTTTGAAGCATGGTCTCACTCTTCACCCATATCGGCCTCAGACTCATGACCACTCTCCTGCCTTCCACCGTGAGTCCTGAAATCTCAGGTGTGAGCTATGAGGCCCAGCAATCCTTTGTTTTCATTCATGTGAGGTAAATGTTTTTCCCTTTAATAAATATTCATTGCTCAGACAGTAAATGTCCAATGCTACCTCTAGAAAGAGAGGGCTTTACATATGAATATGATGTTTGGACTAACCGTCCTCCATCCTTTTCCCTTCCAATCCATCCCCATGGCCCCTGCCACTTATCCCTCCTAAGTTCATGTACTCCTTTTCTTAAACCTACGAGTCCCCTTAGCGCTGCCTATAAGTGCGTGAACATAGGACGACTCACTGATGATCATGGGGAACCTGAAGGAAACTTATACTCCTGTCCTGAGTAGGCCATCTATTGCCAATAGCCTCTGAGTCCGGATGAGATTCATAAGTTGCATGCTCATACATGGTTGGCTTCATCTTGTACAGTCTCGTGTCTGCAGTTGCAATGTCTATAAGTTCATGTGAACAGTATAGATGTCCATGACTTCTGGCTCTTACATACTCTCTACAGGCTCTTCCTTGATGACCCCTTAGCCTTGGGGAAAGAAAGAATATCATAGCCCCAACTCTAACCCTAACCTCAACTCAAACCCTAAGCATTGTCTCTTATGTGTTGTGAGCTAACGAATGAGTTACGGTAACGACTGACCTGGTAAGATATGCCCCTGAATGTTATGGGAGTGATCAACCATTTTCTGGTTGGATTATAGCTGACCCACAAGTCAGAGTTAATGCCAATTATCATGAACTGGTCCAAAGTCTCATAGAGTGTGTGGCATAGGACCCACGGGAATGAACTCCTACCATTGGACTCAACAGACACGACATTAAACGATCCCTGATGGTCTTATCTTTATGCCCATAGATCAGTACATCTCTCAGCCCTCATCAGAGAAACTTCTTTTTTTTTTGCACTAGATGCTGTTTAATGAGAGTTCTATAATTGGTCAGTGTACAGAGAATAAGAGACTGTGGAATCCATTTTTCTTCTTGAACTATTACATTTTCATACATTGTCTTATAAATTCTAGTTTATTTAGATGCATATACTATCAGTGAAACATGAGTGCTCATGCTGACGGAACTTTCCAGGCCATAACCTCTGTTCCACATTAGTATACAGTTACTGTCCATGGACGTTTAACATGTAACTGGACATCAAACTGAATCAGGTATTACATTGTCCGGGGTTGCCGCAGACCAGGTCTTTAGAAGAGTGGCAGCAACATTGAACTACGAGGCGTATGAGCACACATCTGTGCATGTTGGTGACAGGAAACACAAAGATGGCTCTCAAAGGTCTTAGACCCTAGTGCATTATGATCGTGTATGCTGCTTAAAGGCTCTGTGAACTGTTTGAATGCTCAATTAGTGAAAAAGCAACTACAAGATCAGAAGTGGTCTTCCCTTCAAGGACACAATAAGACTTCCCAGTGTCAGTCAGAAGAGGCCTGTCCAGCTCTCCCAGATCTTAAGAGCTCAGTACTCGTTCACAGGAAGGAGTGAGAAATGTCAGTGCAGGAGTGGAAAGCGGGTCCACAGAAGAGCCCCAGACTTCTGGGTTTCTGACTCAGATACAATTGTGCACGGATTCCCAGAGCTTCATCTCTGCTTCTGTCTAGGTACAGCTGGCCAACATCCTGCCACCCTTCTTCCCACTCTTTTCTTCGGTGGGGCCTCTGCACACTGTTCCTGCTCATCTTCAGCAAGGCTTCTCTTGCATTACTTTAACTATCCTATCCTCTCTTCTGATTCTCTCTTTTCTTCCCTGACAGTTGTTCTTTGTAAGTGCTGGGTCTACTTATGTCACCCCCATGGCACTGCAGAAGGACACCAGGTGGACATGCTAAACAAGGAGTTTCTTGCTGATGTATGTTTCGTCATTCATTAACTATTTTTATCTTGAGACAGCTCAATAAAAACATAGATACCCTGTAAAAATGGTCTGGAGAGAGAGGGGGAGAGGAGTGGGGGGAAGGGGAGAGGGGTGGGAGGAGGGGGAGAAGAGTGGGAGAAGGGGGAGAAGAGTGGGAGGAGGGGGAGGGAAAGGGGAGGCTGGGAGGAGGTGGAAATTTGTTTTTTTTCTTTCTTTATTCTTTTATCAATAAAAAAAACATTAAAAAAAACCAGTGAGATGAATTCCATAAAGTTCTAGAGCAAATTTTTAGTAATTCAGTTGAAGGGCCATGCTTCAGCACAAGTCACAGAGGCACGCAGCAGGTAGTGGAGGGCTAGATTCTGTAAACTTTCCTGCTGGGGATAGTGGGGTCTAATGATTGGGGAATACTAAATCATCAGTGAAAATACAGTGAAATAGCTTCTGATATCTTTAAACATGTCTTCTCAACGTTTGAAATACTTGCATATCCCCATCATTTATCCTGATTCACAATTAAATCCATATATATTTGTGAGTAATCCTGTATTTATAAGAGCTGTTAATTCTGAAGTATAGCAAAGTTGAAACACAATATAAAGGCTTTATAACTCAAGTATTGGTGTCTTTCCTTAAGACATTATAACTAATGCTGCCAATGCCAAAATGCTTCAGATGAATTTTACATTGGAAGTTCATGACCTTTTCTGAAAACATTTTTCTAAAATAGATACATCACAGAGTGAAGATTAGCATCTAATATGGGTCTCTGCTTGCAGAAAACTCTTCTACATGACTTGTGGAGCTACTACATGCCTAACTAGGGTTTGAACAGTCTCTTACCCTTTATGTTAACAGTGATGTTCATTTAAGCAGAAAATGTTTGCATTTTAAATCATTTTTAACATGTTTATGCATGTAGAGTTGACTGATTTTTAGCTAATCATGTCTGTAGTGAGTATTCATCAGCTTCTATGTCGCTGGATGTGGCTGTCTCATGTCAAGGACTTCAGCCTGTAGTCTTGGTGCTGAGCATGTGCCATCAAAGAAAGAGAAGCCCCAGACTTACAGCCTGAGAAGACAAAGAAGGCTGTGGAGAAACAATAACCTTGAAAGAACCACGAGTTCTGCAAAGGAGTGCCATTTCTTCTAGGAATAGTCCAGGTTAAACCATGTTAATGTGGGTATAGACTACTGGAGACTGCATATTTCTGCCATAGTTACTGGAGCTTCCTGAATTCCATACAAGATAGTCCTTGCAGGACAGGAGACCTATATTATTGACCTTAGAGTTGAGTCTCCTAGATAAACAACCAGCCTGAATTTCATAATGTCAAAGGGCAGTGGAAAGAGAGAAAACATGGATCGTGAACAGGACAGACGGGTGGCCAGGAGAGCTTTGTATGAATTTGTTTATACAAATCCACTGGGAGCCCATGTGTATGATGGGAGGCTTTCTGTATGATGCTGTCTAGGATAACCCACTGGGTGTCCATGTGTGTTTTCTGTGTGAAGGTGTCTAGACTAATCCACTGAATAACCATGTGTGTTCTCTATTAGATGGTGTCTAGAATAAGCCACTAAGAAGCCTGGTATAGCTGGACTTTTTCATTAGGATTGTTGGCTCCCCAATAATGACATGGAGACATTATTGTAAAAGCTTGGTCTGTAGCTTAGACTTGCCCCACTAACTCTTATAACTTCAATTAATCTATATCTATTCATCGACATGCTGTCACATGACTCGGGGCTTTTATCTCTCCTCCAGCGTGTCTTCCTCTTCCTGTGTCTGGCATGTTGACTTCTCCTTTCTTCTTCCTGGAGCTCTTCGTCCTCAGAAGTTCCACCTCACCTCTTCCTGTCTAGCTAATGCCATTCAGCTCATTCTTAAACCAATCACAGTGACATATCGTTACACAGTGTAAAGGAATATTCCACCACATTTCCCTTTTTTTGATCAAATAAAAAGGAAAGGGTTTTAACTCTAACATAATAAAACTATATACAATAAGAACAACTCTCAGGTAAGAATTATATTCATAATGTTTAATAGGCCAATATTAATCCTATCTTGGTGAGTCCAAAATTTTGTAGCCAATTTACCTTCCATCATAGCTAAGGGAACTGCAACTAAAACTCTTTAGTCTTCAACTCCAACAGGGACCCCAGAAGGATATAAAATTACCTAAGTAATCAGGAAGTACAGAGGAAGCAACTTTCAAAACTAAGAAATGATAGAGACATCTGCCTGGACAGTCACCCCAAATTTTCTCTGCAACATTAGGACATCCATCTTTGACCTAAACCTGGTGTGTTCTTGGCATGGCAGGATCTAAGATAAGGAAGTTCTTATCTTTGCATGTACTTTCTCATAAACGTAGCCCTATTGTTTTTTCCCAAGCGCAGTTTAAGTTATTAATATTCAGTCTAGAACCCACACTGATATTAGATTTCTAAGTTTTGGAAAAATAAAACTTTGAGAAAGAAAATGGCAATTGAAACCCTTCTTTTTTATCACAAAGTATGCCATTTTCATCAGTTTACTGTTTCCAGACTTCAGTTGCTTTTTCATTTCAGCTTCAAGATGAAGAAAAAGACAATGAAGGCTTTCTTTGCTTTTGGAGTCATCATTTCTATTTTCTTTAAGGTTTCCACAGCATAATACACTCAAGTCTCTGTCTTTATTGTGCTTTGAGAATTGGCACCGTTCTGTGAAATAGAATCTAAGCCTTGAATGAGACAATGGCATTGCATCCCACCATCCTCATTTGAATGACACAGGGCAAAGCTGAACAGAGATGAAACTGCACATAAGTCCATCCTGTGTGAGGTGTGGCACTGCTCCCAAATGCTGCTCGACTGAACTCCTTTATGCATCTCACTGGACCCATAGATAGAGTGGATAGATGTACAGACTCTTTGTGTACCAATGAGCACCTAGGAGATGGGGTTTTGTGTCAGGTTTGATATTAATCTTTCTGTGACATTGTGACCATGAGTGACAATGTCCTTGCAAATGTTCTCTAACAAGATATCCTTACCCACATTGTAAATATCAGGTATGGTTCTCAAAGGCTGGGCAAAAGGCACTTGCCAACTTTCTATGATGACCTGTTAAGGGTGAACCTGTTAAGGGACCGGAGAGATGGTTCCATGGTTAAAAGGGACTTGCTATTTACTCTTGCAGAGGGATCCAGGTTCAGTTGGCACCATTCACAATGGATAGCTCTCAACTTCCTGTATTTCCAGCTTCCAAGGTTTTGATACCCTCTTCTGGGCTTCCCAGGCACCTTCTCCCCTGAACTCACATGTCTGTTCACATGAACTCACACAGACATGCACATAAAAATACACTAAAAATAAATCTTTTTAGATTATAGTTTAGGGTTTTGCTGGCTCTGTGAAATGTATTTAGGAAAACACACACACACAAATTTATGTAACAATTTAAAGAAAAGTGTCCATGAATTTGAAAGAGATTGGAAGAAGGATATGTGGCAGGGTTTGGAGGGAGGAAAGGAAGAAATGATGTGATTATCTTTTTACTAAAGTCATGTTTTTCTCTAATGTGAATAATTTATATTTAAATGTAACTGTGCATTTATGCATACATAGGACATTAACGTAGATCCAGGTCGGTGAGGGAAGGGGAGAAGGGGCGGAAAGAGAAAATGTTGATTATTGTCTTTCATGTGTAGATCCTGTGTTAAAGAACATGAAAGCAGAGGGTGTGTGTGGGAGTATGAAGGGGACAAGTAGGAA
Source organism: Microtus pennsylvanicus (assembly GCF_037038515.1). NCBI lineage: Eukaryota > Metazoa > Chordata > Mammalia > Rodentia > Cricetidae > Microtus > Microtus pennsylvanicus. Next base: position 63,213,355 of record NC_134587.1, on the reverse strand, counting down.
GCAGAAATGGGCAAATAGGAACAATTATACACATGTATGAAAATGTCGGGTTGACACCCATTGTTGGATATGCCTCCTAAAAAAAAGAACCTCTTACAAAACATCCCACATGGTGTCCCTTGTATGCTGATGAACTGCTGGGCAAATTCTATTGTTTCCATCTGTTTCCAGCCAGGACATGTGGATCTAACCTGCGTGGGCCCAGTGGTATCATCACCTCCCCTAACTATCCCGTGCAGTACGAAGACAATGCTCACTGCGTATGGGTCATCACGACCACTGATCCAGACAAGGTAAGGCTTCTCCACCCATGCGGGTGCTGTCCGCAACTATTTCTGGTTAGTAGACTGTCTGGCCAATCAGTGGCTGACCTTGGCTAGTGACCACATGCTCACCTAGCCATAGAGTCTAGCCAGGACTCAGTACTATGCCTTCTGGCAGGCCAGGATGTGAGGCCGTTCCTGATACGGGGTACCCTGTACTGCTTCTTTACTAAGCATGTCTGCCACGTCAGGCCCTGCTGCTCAGTCAACCCTTTCCTCCAGCTTGAGTCTGCTCAGTGCCCTTTGCTGGAAACTCCTCTGCTGGATAGAGTCACAGCATTGACTTTTCAGCACGGTTGTCAAGACAAGGCTGTTATTTTTCCCTCCTCTGCCTTTCCCCAGTGACCTGTGGTAATATATTAGGTCAAATGGTTTTCACATCCATGATACTCGAAGCTGTGTGTGTTCTCTGTAAATTTTGCACATGCCCTCTGCAATGCTATGCCTACCTCTTACTCCAAAGGCGAGGGGATGGTACTCACCACTTTTCTATTGACTGTGAAATGAATTGTCTTCAATGCACTCTAAGTTCACCAAAATTCAGAGCGGACTGCGAGGTTCAGATGTCTTCATATCATTTTCATTAAGAAACTGACAACAAAGTATTCCGGCCCAGATTTCAAATTATGTGAAACAAACACTATTAAAGGAACAACTTTCTGGGAGCATAAATTTATGAACCTCATATTGGCAGTTTTTGAGTGGTCTGGCATTTTGTTTCTGTCGCGGCCACCTGCCCATTTCTGCCCTCTCAACAAACTGGTGCTTGTCAGGTCCCAGGACATCTTCCATACCAAGGCAAGCATAGAGAATTCCTTTGTGACAGAGCATCGTCTGTCTCCCAGAGTCTGTCCTCAGCACAGTAGATGTCAGTTCTGTACACAGAAGGCATGTGGGCTTGAGTAGACTCTGAGCATCTGAGCCTGCACTGTCACAGAGACCATAGGAACATTTTCATTCGCTGGGGACTAGGACAAATCAGTTGCTATGTGAAACTAGTTACCATAACAGCATCATCCACTACAGACTATTAGACATAGAAATGGCAAAAATACCCAGCAAGAGTTGACTTAGGGATAAGCTGTTTGGGTCATCATTAAGTGTCTATCAATCCAAGTTTAGTTAAACTAGTGCTAACAAGTATACCACGTTCCTGGTCTACATTTGCTTTCCTTGGTTCTCACATCCATACACTTTTGAAACATTCTGTTTTCTCTCTATCAAGCTAAGTTATTTGACCTTGAGAACTTAGGAAAGGCTTGAAAGTCAGATGGAAATGTTTGGGGAAGAAATTTAAAACAATTGTGTTTGCCTGCTTTGTGGTATACTAGATGTAGAATTGAATTAATGGCAAATATATATTACCTCTACTGCCATGCAGTACAAGCAAAAATACATGTTTATGTCCTCTCTAAAGAGATTCCATTGCAGCCCAAAGTGTCTTATTGTGACATTTATAAAGCATAAAATGTTTTATTTTTGTAATCAAGGAGGTAGGACAACCTCTTTTCTTAGATTTGATTTTAGCAATAATATAACTAAAGGAAATGGATCAATATAAATCAAATGAATGAGTTAGTTAGTGTCTACATATTCCCTGTGGTTCAGCAAAAAGGAAATATGGAAGATCACACAGAAGTAGGGAGCCCCTCATGGGAAGTGAAGTGGTAACCCTACCCAGCATGTGGTCTTCCTGCACGCTATTGCATATAAATCCCTTGTCTCCTGCCAACTCTGTACCTGAGCCCCTTCAGCCATTATGGCTGTTCTCCGTGTCTTCCCCAGTGCTACACCACTGGCTGGAGAGAACTCTTAGGGTCCTTTCCATCTATACACAACCTATACTATATGCAAGATATTTCCATCTTCTCTCAACTGTTGAATGATTCAACAGATTCATCATCTCTTCATTAGAAAAACATGAAATAATCTAATCACAGAAGAACCATACCTATAATTATAATGATTTGCAGAACACCTGTGGTTTTAGCCCATTTTTCTCACTGCTTCTGGGGCAATGAATGGCTTTAAGAAAGAGTTGGCTTTGAAGACAGTCAGGATAGCAAAAACATGTCAGAATTTTCCTAAGGGCCTTTTCATGGAGAAAGAGAAAGTGTGCATGTACCGTTTGTGCATAGGGGCCATGGAGGAACAGACTGAATGATACATAATTCTTTCACTGGGAGAGAACAAGAGTGATAAAAAAGAAAAGTTCAAAAGGCACTGAAGAGTGTGTCCTACAGTTGCCTCGCCTGTAGTCTCATGAAGATGTAGCTTCAGTTGAGAAGGGTGGAAGAGGAGGCTGAAGGGGAATAGGTCTTGAGACTCTCGTGCAGTATTCTCTGTCCTCTAGTGCTTTGCCATACATCTTCCCTCCAGCAGGTGCCATCAGTGACAGGAGAGAAGAAAAAATCAAAGATGACATTGAACCTGACTTGGTATTTTATTTACGAGTTTTACACTTGTGCTTATAAGGGAGGATGACCCACAGCTTTCCTTTCTGTGTGTCCTAACTTGATTTTGTTGTCTTGTGATACTGGATCCTGAGAATGAGCTTGGGAGAATTTTTTTCTTTTCTGTTATGAAATAGCTAGAAGAACAGTTGTGTCAGTTCTTCAAAAGTCTGATAAAATGCTGCAGTTAATTAATACAGTCGTGGGGTTTTCTCCCATTGGACACATTTTAATTATCACTTCAATCTCATTACCTATTGTTGATCTGTTTATGGGCTTGTATCTTCTGTTTTGATGATAAGTCATGTGTGTCTAGGAACTTATCAATTTCTTCTAATTTTATGGTTCATTGTAATTCAATTTATTAGAACTTTCCTTAATAATTTTCTAAATTTTAGTGCTACCTATTGTAATATGATTTTTGAATCTCTGCCTTATTTACTTGAATTTTCTCTTCTGTTTGGTTGGGTTGTTGAAAGGCTTGTCAGTTTTCTTTATCTTCGGAAAGAGCAACTCTTCGTTCCATTGTCTCAGTGTCATTCTTTGTCCAAACTTCACTTCTTTCTGCTCTATTGCTGGTTTAGGATTTGGTTGGTTGTTGTTAGAAGGAAAATTCACTATGATCAAGTTGGCTTCATTAGGGGAATGCATCTTATGCAAATCAATGTGTAAAAGATAAATACAGAAGTAGAGGTAAGTGTGGAAGTTAAGATGAGCTCAATAGATGCAGAATTAACCTTTGATGAAGTTCAGTATCTCCTTATAATGAAAAATCTTTACAAATTAGGGATTAAATGAATGCAACTTAACACAATAAAGGTTTCATAAGACAACCCCTTAGCCTATATTACACTGATTGCAGGAACTCTTAAGTATTTCCTCAATAATCAGGAATATAAGAAAGATATCTACTTTCTTCACTTTCACTTTATATAGTACCTATTTATATGCAAGTACTGTATTTAACCTAAGTATGACAATAAGACGCAGTAAAACAGAATACAAATGGGAAAGGAAGAACTGGAATTTTTTGTTGAATGATAACAGGACGTTATGGCTAGAAGACCCTAAACAATACCCAGAAAGTGATTAGAAATTATAAAACAGTTTGACAAATATCAGGATACAAATCCTCACACAGAATCATCTACTTCCTTATAAATGAATACTGAATTCAATGAGGAATAAGATAGCTTAGGAAAGCCATCTTATTCTCAGTAGCCCCTGTGGTGGTTTGAATGAGAATGGCCCCCATAGGCACCAATGTTTGAATGCTTGGTCTCCAGTTAGTGAAACAGTTTGGGAAGGAGTGAGAGTTATAGGCTTATTGGAGTGGGTGGGACCTCATTGGAAGACATGTGTCACCTGAGGTAGACTTTGATATTTAAAAGGTTCATAGAAGGCTTAGCCAGTTTCTCTCTGTGTCTCTGTCTTTATCTCTGTCTCTCTCTCTCTCCCTGCAACTTGATGAGCAGATATGTACTCTCAGTGCCTGTTCCAAATGCCATGCTTGCTTGACTGTCACCACACTCCCAGTCATAATGATCATGAACTGGAACTGCAAGCCTCAGTGGAATATCTTCCTCTTATAAGTTGCCTTCATCATGGTGTCTCCACATAGGAATACAATAGTGGCTAAGACAGCCCCTTTGAAATTTAAATCAATAAATCTATGATTGGAGAGATGGCTCAGAAGTTAAAAACACTGGCTGTGCTTTTCCAGAAGACTCCAGTTTAACCCCCAGCACTCACATGCTAACTCATTATTGTCTGTAGCTACAGTTCCAGTAGGTCTGATGCCTTCTAATGGGCTTCTTGAGTATTGTGCCCACATGGTATATAATCATGCATGCATACAAGCAAAACACCCATAGACACAAAATGAAAATAAACGCATCTCAAAAAAGAATAAATCTAACAATGAGGGTAAAAGATCCATAAATAAAATCCATTAAACTGCAAAAATCAAAACTGAGTAAGATTTTTTTTTTCAGTAGAAAGACTCTAGTTACAATGATTGATAGGACTTGTGTTAAAATAACTAAATGATGAAATGCAATATATAGATTGAATGATATTCTCAGAATAATATAAATTATGTTCTTCACATAATAAGTAAAACCTACTAAACATCAGTGCAGATGCATGAGACCCTGAATAGCTAAAGAACTCTGAGCAAGAAAGATATTCTGAAGGATCCTGACCACCAGCTTCAGCACGTGCAACATACATACAGCCATGGTAACCAAAACATCATGGATTGGGCATAAAATAGACCAACAGAACAGAAATCTCAGAAGTTACATGGGGATAGTCACCTGGTTCTTGACAACATAACCCCAAACACTGGAGGCTTCATGATTTCTGGATCATATGGTACATGGAAAGCCTCACTGTTCACACACATCCACATGGAAATCCATTAAAAAGCCTCTCTTGGCCACCACAGGAAGAAATAAACTATGTTGTTCACAAGCCTAATGAAGACCCAGACTCTCAGAACTCGCTGGGAAAGCATGGGAAACATCAGGGTATTGCACTGGGTGATGGCTCTTGAACTGGACTTGGGGTTTAGGAAACAACACCAAGAATTAAGTGTAAGTTTTTCCAGTTAAAAAATAGCTTTCTGTAAATCAAAGAAAATGGAAATCATAAAGTAAAGAGACAGCCCACAGAATGGAATAAAACATGTACCAAATATTCACCTGGAAAAGGATTAAGACCAAGAGTATATGAAGACTGTAGACAATATTGTAACAAAATAATGAGCAATTGGATCATATATACTGAATGAACACTTTAAAAATGAAAAGCACAACAGTCAGTAATTATATGTAGAAACTTTCCAGTCTTTAGTTATTGGAGAAATTCAATGCATAGCTTTATGATATTCTTTCTTACACCACTCAATCATCAAAGCAACCCACAACAGCAAATGCTGGTGAGGATGAAATGGAAGAGGAAATCTTAGAGCTTGATGGGGAATCTAACAGGAGTGTGGCTCCATAGTGCCTTGACTGAAGAATAACCCTCCTTTATCGGGAAAGTAAAATCCTCTTTGACAGAGGACACAGACTTCGGATGCATGAACATGGTCCAGCGTGGGAGCAAGAGGGCATGATTCAAACTGGCAAGATCAGGCCTTAATAGGAGCCATCAATAGGTTGATAGGCTGCCAGTTGCATGCCCGGTGGGCATCACATCCTGATGGAATTCCCATGCAGGAAAAGGAACCTTATATACCATGGAAATGTGGATTTGTTAAGCCACTCTAGAAATCAGTGTGGAGGTTCCTTAAATAACCACAATTAGTGCTACTACATAATGTTGCTGTTCAAGCCTGGATATTGAATATGCCCAAAGGAATTGTAATTTGCTTACAGTAGAGATGGTGGCACACCCATGTTCTTCTTGACACTGGTCACAACAGCTAAGCTGTGGAAACACAGTAGCTATTCATCAACCAAAGAATAGATGAAGAAAGTGTGCCGTATGCACACAACAGAGTATTACTCCAACATAAAGAGAAAATACTAGCAGACTAACAAAAACCAAGTTTCAAGATTCAGGAGATGATTTGATTTATAGTCTGCCCAGCATGTGACTAAGTTTCTTTATCTCCCTTAGCTGATCTCATGAGGCATGTTCTTTGACATCTGGAAGATGAGTCTTAAACCTGCTTAAACCATGAAATGTAGATGTCATGGATTTATCTGCCTGAGGTTCAAATATTCCTCCTATTCATGAAATTTGGTTTTTCTTTATTGGCTTTGTGTGATGTTACATAGATTCTGTTAATATTGTATATAAGTTTTGTTGTGCAGAGCCCTCAATAATTAACAAGATAAATATCCTGAATCACACACTGCAGAATATATTTCGGTCTGTACCACCTATTTTGTAGAAATTTTGAGAGAAGAAGTAAAGTATCCTAGGTTGATACACTCACACACACCAGCACTCTCAGAATGCTACTTCCGCACCTGAAGGCATCTCAATTAAGCAGAATTACCATCCAAATTAAGCACCAGTCATTGCCATTAAGTATAATTAGACTTAATTTGATTTCTTGGGAGACATTCCAAATAAGTGGGTTTCCCAATAAAGTGTGTGGTTGATGAAGGTATATTATGAATTGAGAGAGAGAGAGAGAGAGAGAGAGAGAGAGAGAGAGAGAGAGAGAGAGAGAGAGAGAGAGAGATCCAAGTCAGTGACTCATGAGGAGATTGGGGATTGTATGGAGAACTGTTTGTGAAAAGAGTCTGTCAGCCTCAGTGGGGATGACTGGCCTGGGGCTGTCTGCCCTGGTCGGGTTGCTTTCAAAACTAAGATGCAACAGACTAATCTCCAGTGTCTACTGGAGTTTCCAGTGTTTAGACTCTAGCTCACTCTCCATGATGCATTTTCTCCCCTGGCCTTTATTCTTGTCTTGCTGTTATAGAACGAAGTACCTCATGTCTGTTTCTACTAAGCGGTTACATAAAGTCACTGGTACAAGAGAATGAGTGTAGGGAGTTTACAGCCTCCCTCAGGAAGGAGCAGCACATACAATGTATTATAATGTCAACTTCAAAGGAAGGCTAGAGAACACCCGTTAATAGATGAAACTATTAGGAGTACTTATTACATACCATGCTCCACGCGGAAAAGTATAAAGCATAAAAATCTCTCAAGAAAATTTAATTAAGCACAGAAGGAGACTTATAACAACTCAATTACCAGTGCTCCTGCTGGGGTGCCATCACTGAAAGTCAATAAAACTAATGAGCTGGTAAACATGGAAACATATTTCACAGAGACCCAGTCAAGAGTCCTACAAGGTGCAGGTGAAACTCTTGAGGGGGGCTGCAATCCGTTCCTGAGAAATCGATGCGCAAGTCTCTGCCATACATTGCCAGGATTCAAGGAAACTGGTCTCAACGTTCGTGGCTAGAATCCCTCTGTGAAGAGGCTGTCTCAGAAGAGCGGAGTCCCGGGGAGTCCTTTTATTTGCACATGTGTTTCTGTATGTGTGTGACAGATACGCACATGCTTATATCTACACATAGGTGTTAGTTGGAACGTGAGGTGTACTCAAGTTCAAAATGTCCACTGCACAGACCTTAACACACATATGTTCATATACAGTTGGCTTTATGCATACATTCACACACATTTACACACAGTTGGCTTTCTATGCGTACATACCTATGTTTTTATTTAAAGATATTAATTTGTTGAAAATTTCGTGCATGTATTTTGTATTTATGTTATTTCCACACTCCTCCTCTTTCCTCTCCAACTCCTTCTATGCTTCTATGCACCTCCTTTAACTCTTTTTTAAATTTGGGACACCATTTTCTTTAATTCATCATTATTCTCTCTCTCTCTCTCTCTCTCTCTCTCTCTCTCTCTCTCTCTCTCTCTCTCTCACACACACACACACACACACACACACACACACACACACACACACACACACACACCTCCTCTCAGGGACCTTTGATGTCCAGTAGGTCTTCATGTAAGTCTTGTGAAATTGCCTTTGTGAATATTGGCATGTCGTCTGGTGTTGCCATTGTGCAGGTTTGGAGGCAACAGTACTGTTAACATTTCATGGATATAGCTTCCCCGTCATGTCTAGAAGGCACTGTCTCTCAGCATACATCCTGGTCCTCTAGCACTTAAAATCTTCTTGTCCCTCTTCTGTGATATTCCCTGAGGTTTAGGTGTCAATATTGTATGGTAGAGATGTATAAATTCAGCCTGGGCTCCCCTATGGTCTCTTATTCTGTGCATTTTCTCAGTTATGTCTTTCTGTGGTGACCTCCACCTATCGCAAACAAATAAATAAACAAGCAAACAAAGCACCTTTTCATAACAAGTAAGAGCTTCACTTATCTGTGGGATTGTGGTGAGTATTTAGAAAACATTTAGGAATTGCACTGTTTGAAGAAAATTCCAGTAGTAAATTCTCCTCCAGGGTGTATGACATTCAGCAATGGGGTTTTGGCCACATTTATAGAGCCAGGTACAATTTCTCTCCTATTCAGAGAGAGCTATGGTCATCCTCCTCAAGAGAGAAGGGCTAGTAGTGCACCATTGAGGCTAGCTTGCCAGGCTGGCCATTGTTGTGATTCACGGGCTTCACAACTTGGTAGGACTATTGCTCCCTTTTTTTCCTAGGCAAGTTGCAAAGCACCTCCAGATACTGTAATAGCTAGTTCTCAGGGAGAGGGCTTCCAACTCAGTCCCAGTTTGATACCCCCAAGTTCTGTATCTGCACCATGTGGCTCTGCAGCTCGGGTCTTACTTTCAAGTTCTGGGACAAAAGCAAGAGTAATGAACATAGCTGATACTGTTTGGGTGGCCTCGGACTCCCCTGACAATAGATCCAGTGGAGGTTTCCCACCTGAATGCATTCTTAGACAGTTGATGGTCTCAATTTTGTAACCTGGATTGAAGCTGAAGTGCCTTTTATCATTCTCTGAACAGTACACTAAGGCAATTTATAGTAGTTATATTGTATTACTACATGTAATATAGACATTATTAAAATATGCATTCTATTAATTAACATAAGTTTATAGAGAGGAGATAGATCTTAAATGTGCAGGTGCCATATGTGGATAATAGTTACATATTTTATAATTTTTACAACTCATTTTTACGTGGGGTGTGTGTGTGTGTGTGTATGCTACATGTGTGCAGGTGCTGACAGGGGCCAGAAGAAGGTGGCAGATCCCCTGGAGCTGGAGTTACAGGCAGTCCCCATGTGGGTACTGTGAATGGAACACAGGTCCTTTGCAAGAAAGCAACTGCCTCTAACTGCTGAGATCTTTCACCAGTCCTACAGTTCATCTATTTGTATAAAACACCCGAACATCCTGGAGTGTTCACCCATCTCCTGGGAATATGAGAGAGGTGCTCATATATTTATTACACGTTTGTTGGGGAATGCTCCCAGTACTTAAATGTAATTTCAGCTTCTCAAAGTCTTTACATTAGTATTAAAGATTTCCATTTCCTCTCCAGCTTCACTGGGATATAATTAACAAATGAAAACAGTCTAATTGTGCGATGACTATGCAGTAGAAATCTACCTAGCCATATAAAGAAGGGGCATTCTGTGTGATAATATGGATGGGTCTGGAGGATATTGCACTAAGTGAAATTAAGTATTTGAACTTCTTTTTAATATTTGTTTTTTTGAGACAAGAAAGATTGCATTATTGCAGGCTGGTGTCAAACTCACAGTGTATCAAGGCTGGCCTTGAACTTCTGATCTTGAGATAAAGTGATTTTGGGGTAAAGAATGGCAGTAAGAAACTGGAAAACAGCGAAAGGGAAAACTGTCTCAGGTGACCCGGGAGCCATGTTGCTCCATCCAGGGGAAAATATTTCTGAGCACAGGAAGCTGTGCTGTATGCTATAGCTGAGATAACTGGAGAATTATAACCTGACACCCCCCCCCCATGATTTTCACCTGTAGCCAGATACCCCGGTACAAAGGCAAAAAAAAAAAAAACTCAGCACAAGAATAATAATAATAGTAGTAGTAGTAAAAAACAAAACAAAACACTGAACCATTGTTTAATTCTGCAGATAGTTTGGTTTAGGTCTGGGCACCTGCGATTCTAGCCCTTAGGGACTGAGGCAGGAGGACTACAGTCTTGAAGCTTTCCTGTAATGTACAGCATGATCCTGTCTCAATGAAGTAAAATCAAGTTTTTGTTGGTGAGTTTTGTTTGGTTTGGTTAGCTTTGGCTTGATCTTTGTCTTAAAACATAGTCTTACCTCTTAGAATTTAGCAAGCTAGAAAATCCCGTCAGTTTTGCATGGGTAAAAAGCTGGCTTCCTAGTTCATAGGTGACTTTCTTGCTGTGTCTTCGTCTTCGTGTTGCAGAAGAGACTGGGCCTTTTCTACGGGGATACAGTATTTTTCTAAGGTAGGAGCCTAGCTGTCTCCAAGTCACACATCCTGCACATCTGGATATTATGTAGACCATAAAATTGACTAGAATATTTCTGTAATATGTTTCCAGATCAGCAAATCATTATTTTCATAAAAATGTGGACTACATGTCACATTCAAAGTACACTTGCCAGTAGGAAACACGGTAGTGACTGACATTCTGTTCAGTGTTGGTCTCTTCATGCTGCAAAGATCTCTACTTTTGAGAGAACCTGGGATCCTGGAGTCCCCACCAACACACAGATTTACAAGGCGGACCATGGAGGGAATTCTTGGTAGGTATGGGTTCTGTTAAGCACAGCAAGTCCTTGGGACATGTCAGAGAAGCCTCTGACATGCCTCACTAATGAAAGTGATTGTTTTTGTGGCTTTCCCTGTTGAATGGTAAAGCAACTCATGGCTGGCAGCTAAGCTCAGAACCCCTTTACAGGAAGCGGGAAGGAGGCAGAACTGTATTCTTACACAGCCGATGCCATTCTGAGATCAGATGCTGAACACTGAGGTGGAACTGAGAAGCTGGCTGTGAGAGAAGCCACCCAGTGTGAACTTACAATTTCCCTTGAAAGACTCTCAAGTTAGAAAAATGAAATTATTGTGATTTCTGACAGAAGACACACAGGGCACCCAGTTCGACAGATCTGCAGTAGCTGTGAAGTTGCTAAAATATTTGTGTCATTGCTATTTGTAATAGGATTTCTTTTCTGGTATAGAGGAGGGAAGAGTTCTTTGTTTTGATAGACAGCTTTTGCTAAAGAATAGAACCAACCGTGGAATCACATCTACCTCCTAACATAACAAAGGTGTTATTTAAAAAAGAAACTTCTTTGTTTGTGAATCTAGTTAGAAATTTGATGCAGAATCATTCCTGGGTCCTGTGTCACCAGGTGTCATCGACACTTCTGGGCAGTACGTGAAGGTATAAAATGCAGATGAAAATCTTGAGTATTGCTTTCTTGCTAGCTGTATCTATGTACTAAGGGTTGTGTCCTTGACTGGAGTTAAACTGAAGTGCTAACATTTTCACATTTGGCATCAGACGAACGAAACCCATTCAAATGTTTGCTTTACACAAGCTGTCAGAATGTCTCATGTAGCTATGTGGAGAGCCTCATACCACGTGATTTCATGGTCAGCTTTAAGGATTTCCCAGAGAAGCATCTGATAGCTGCAGTTGTGTCCAAAAGCTGTAACCACACTGTTGGGGTTTGAATGTCTCCCAAAAGTTCAGGTGTTGAAGGCTTTACTCCCAAAGCCAAGTTCAGAGGTTAGACGTCAGTGATGGGTGACGAGGACACTGCCCTAGTTAACGAATTCCTTGGTGGATGGGTTGTTGGAAAGTGGTGGGCAATGGTAAGGAAGACTTGGTTGGAAGAAGTGGCTGTCTGGGGATGTACCTTTGCAGCATAGACATTGTTCCTGGCCTCTTCCTCTCTCTTTTTTTCTCTGCTTCCTATCTGCTATGAGATGAACGGCCCCCTAGTCCACATGCTGCTGTACCGGGAGAGTCAGATAATTGGGGCAGAAACCGTTAATCAAAACTGAGTTTCCTCCTGGTAGGTTGTCTGTGTCAGCCTTCTGCCACAGCATAGACCCACAAACACGGACACTACCACAGTTGTATTATGTGTATGTCTTGGCCTACATGGTCGTGTACCTATGTAAATGGGAAGGGAGAGAAATGTGGAAGTATGCTTCCCATGAATTTAAAAAATAGAAAACCCTCACGTTTCAGTTAAAAGCTATCATACAAAGTGAGTAAACACATACCTGCGGATTTTCCATTTATATGCAAAACAAGTTTGCCTTGTGGTAAAATTAAGTAAAATAAGCTACAATTACATGAAACTCCATCAAACTCTATCTCTGGGGTGTTCTAACAAATGAGGGATTTTAAGAGGAGGCTCATTGCATGGGAGTCAAACGCAGATAACTCTCTCCTGGCCCCCTCTCACACTGGTCCTTGGAGGCATTTGGCTGAAAGTCCCAGATCACTGGGGCTCTGCTCTTCAGATACCACAGAGATACGTCCTGGTTAATTTAAGAGGAGAAAGGAAAGCCCATGCAGTCACGAGCAATGGGGTGTTGCGTCAAGCCAGTGTGTCCTACTAGCTCTCCACTCGCAGCCTCTTTCTGGACCCTCGTGCGTGGCAGTGTTCAGAACCTGACTTGTTCCTTGCTTTCACAGCTTTCTTTCTACCCTTGTGCTTGGTTCCTGGTTGGGGTTTTGCTTAATAATCAATATGCTTGCCGAGGCTCATTTCTTCAGGTTCAGTGCCCCACCACTGACTGCCATAACCAGTAGTGTTCCTCTCCCTATAAACCTGTCTCAGCCACTCATCATTGATACACATCCTTCTGAGGATATTTGAGACGTCCTGCTTGTCTTATTGTTCTCACTGCCTGGTTGTGGGGTCTTCCATGCACATCTCCTGAAGGTGTCACCTCTGCTTGTGGCCTGTCTTCTGGCATGTACAGTGCTACCAACCCCTAACTGGACAAGGTCGCCTCACATATGGTGCACCCATATCTTCACATTCTGGAACTGATGTCCTAACGGTGTAGACATATTCGGATTTTAAAACACAATTAATATAGCCAATTTAACAAGCTAAAAAAAAAAAGGCCAAAGGCCACCATGTTCCATTGCTTCTTCTGGCTTGTCGGGTGGCCTTTGGACTGAACAGATTATAGATGTGGTTGCATGATTGACACTTGTGGTTTTCATCAGAGTGCCAAAGACAGGACTCAGTATCTGCTCCTGCAAGCTCCGAATTCTTATGTCTACCTTGCCCTTCTACTCTGTTAACCCAGCCCTGCATCACACAGCCTGCTGCCCACCCTCCCACTTTCAGGTTCTTGCCACACGCCACCTTCCTAAACCCAGGGCTAGCCATCACAAGCATTTGTCAACGTGTCTATAGCCATTTTCTCCCTTCTCAACTGCCCTTCAACTAGTCTGCGAGTGCCGTGGGTGTTTCTACTGCTTTCCTGTATTTACCCTGAGTTGCACTTGCTTCTCCTTTATGGATCGTGTAAGGCTAGGCCTGGGGCTCATTCCTGCCTCAGGCTGTTGCTCACAGTGCACTTCCATCTACTCTGCGGATCTTTAGCTCACTCTACACATACGGATGCATGGAGCTTGTCCCAGCTTGGCTGGGATCGCCGCCCTGATACTTTTACATTTCCCTGTCCACCAGCATGGCGATGCGGAATGCCCTGTGCTGTACAGTATTTTATCATTTCTGTCACTCAGGCAGTTGTGCTGTGGCTCATCAGAGCCATTTCCAGAGATGAAATCGAGGTGAGTGATGGGGCTACACCTCCTGACAATGATGAGGCAGGGGACACAGAGCCACAGTCCTGTGCCACCTCTCTGTGATGTAGCAACACAGAGCTCAGAGAAGGCCCCCATCAAGGGGACAGCTTGTCACGGACTGTCCATGGGCTATTATACACATTGTGCTATTCATGTGCCGTCAGTGGCAAATGACTTCCAGAGGATTCTAGCTTTGGCAAAATTGAAGCCACTCAAAGGCAAATCACAGCCATTTGACAAGCAATGGGGCTGATTACTTTAAAGGGCTATTGGAGTCTCAACAAGGGTACAGCTTTTGTTGAAAAGAGAAAAGTCAGATTCTATGAAAAGGCTCACGAAGCAAGTTATTTAGAAGCAGATTTTATTGAGCGAAGAAAAGCAAACTCAAACAGTTGGTGCACACTTAATAACACGGTGTATGCAATTGCAGGACAAAAGGCAGCTGAGTGTCAGGAGGAACCTGGGTAAGGACAAAATAATTCCCTCTTCAAAAGGAAAATAAATCTGTTTTAATTTTTATTGCAAAGGAGAGCTTATTTGCTGTTGTGCATCGTTTGTCCACATACTGCAGAGTGGTGGCACCGTCCCAGCTCTGAGATCTGTCCCCACCTCCCTGTCTCATATGAGACACGGAATGCACAGAGCCAAATGTCCTGAGTCATGGGCATCAGCGATCCCTGGACAGAAGAGCTGACTCATCACTACCAGTGTTAACAGCGAGGCAGGTCGATGTCCCAAAGGCAACAGCCACTCATTTTCATATCACAACCTCTCCCAAACTGCTAGCTTCCTCTTTAGGAACTTCAGCTTATGGGATGTGAGCACCAAGTCAGCCCAATTGAGACTAATTATTATGGCAGTAAATTAAATGTGGATAAAGCATCAGGTAGTGCTCATGCCAAAGGAATTTGGTAGGAGCACTGCACACCCCAGACCAGGGAGAAGAGATGAGAGAGAGAGAGAGAGAGAGAGAGAGAGAGAGAGAGAGAGAGAGAGAGAGAGAGAGAGAGAGAGAGAGGGAGAGAGAGAGAATATGAATGAGAGAGCACCCACAGACCAGTTGGCTTGAGCACTTTGTAATAACCAAGAACTAGACAAGATAAAGTAATTTTAGGTTCTAGAAGAATGCTGTTTTCCATAGACTTTCCCGCC
Organism: Microtus pennsylvanicus; assembly: GCF_037038515.1. Lineage (NCBI taxonomy): Eukaryota > Metazoa > Chordata > Mammalia > Rodentia > Cricetidae > Microtus > Microtus pennsylvanicus. Next base: position 63,198,157 of record NC_134587.1, on the reverse strand, counting down.
CCTGTCCTGAGGCTGGGTGCCCTGTGAGGGCACTAGGAAACAGTTCCTGCTCCTTTTAGATTGCAGCTCTGCCCACTTAGCACCGCTGTGAAGGGCATTCACTCCCCTCCTCTATCCCTGTGCACTGAGCCCCCTCAATACAAACGAAACTGCTACCATCCCTCTATATAACTTTCTATTTTGTAATCAGTGAAATTGATTTTTAAAATAAATGATACAAGTGCATTGCCACTTTTGCTATGACATTTCATTAGAATATTGTTAAAGGAAAGGTTTGTCTATTCTGGCAAATTCATAAATCATGAGACTATTTCTACTTGATGGAAATGATTTGTGGCCAAATGTAGATTTTTATTTGTAAAAGAATATATTAACTACTGCCATTATAACTTCTTATAATGCCAGAGTGGGGCATTATAAGAACAAGAGAGACTTTGAAAATCAATAAGGTGGCCTTCTTCTTTTAAGTAAAGCTTAATTGTGAAAACAAACATGTATGCATGCATACTATTAAGCAGACAGACAATGTACCCCGCCTCTCCTGTGTCAGCCTTCGAACCTGTATTATAACAGTCAGAGCAAACAGAATCTGCCACCTCCTGCACAGGTTTTATCCAGTGTCAGTATCTTCAGGTGACAGTTTATTTTGGAATTAACTGTACACTAACCTGCTAAATTCCATGAAGGAAAAATAAAAGCAAACAAACTGAAGAACAAGAAGACATATTAGAGGGGAGTGTGCCGTGGCTCAGATAAAGCGTCTGTATTTACAGTTACCCATTGCTTCCTAGACTGGCAGAACATCTTAGATTATCAGACTTCAGCCATTTCCTTCTTGCAACCATTTATTTCTGATTAGAAAATGGACTCTCAAAAGCTGGTTACATTCTGTCACTAGACCCTGCCCCTGTCTCCCTTGAGCCCAGCTGGGTAAAGTCTTTGCCCCCAACATAGTCACCCTGGGCAGCTGTGTCAAGCCTCCATGCCGCCATATTGGAAGGACCACTCTCAGCACCTGTCCCTGGACCATACATGGCTCTTGGTACGCTTCTCTTTAGGAAATGCCTCCCTTAGGAATGGCTTCCTGGTTGTTCTGACCGTGTTGGCTCTCTCGCCCTCAGAGTGAACACAGGATTACTTGCGGCTGCCTCCATCCCCGTTTTCTCCCCCTGATCTTCCTTTGGTCTGGCAGTTCAGGACACAGTTGCAGACTGGACATTTCCCAGAATTTCTTTCTGGAGACTTCTCTAAAGCCCAGAAATGTGCAGTTAACTGTGTCCTTGGCCTCTACATGTAAATGCCTTCTGTGGTCTCAGATGGGACATATCTGATACAGACTGGGTTTACCCGCATGACCTGTCCCTCCCAATGCTGCTGTGTTCTTGGAAAACACAGACTGTTTGGTTCTAATTACTCTGAGAAATGTCACTGCCTTTCCCCCATCTTTTCTCTGCCCCATATGCCTCTGGCCTTTGTGCTCTGCCTGCCTGTTCCGCCTCTGAACTTGCCCAAACCCTACCAATCTCAGGTTAGATGAGGTTAGATCAGGAACCCAAGGGAACCTGGGAGAGAATCACCCCAGAAACAGCTGTGAGGACAAATATGGAATTAAGAATGATGATCCCCAAGCCATCCAATGAGCGCCCATTGCTTACGAGGTAGATTCAGCGATGATACAACTTCACAAACCATCCCACTCTGAATGTAGGACAGATTATTGACTACTTGCCCAGCATTGACCACAGTTTGATCCTCTAGTAACATACACACACACACACACACACACACACACACACACCTAAAACACAAACACAAACAGATGTGGTGGCCTACGCCTATTGTCAAAGTGCTCTTCAGGGGGGTGGAGGCAAAGACTGAGGAGAAAGCTCTCCTTAGATACACACTGAGTACAGGATCATAATGGATTGCTTAAAATGCTATGCTGTCCCACAAAAGAAAAACAATGGAAATCTTCATAGGAACTAAGAGGCTAGGTTGGAATTTTAAGAGAATTCTGGCATAGCAAAATGAGTCTATGTGTGCATACGGGAATACGGGATCACCGGCATGCATCAGCGTGTAACAAATGGGACTCTATTGTGGTACAGTGGTGATGCCAGAGCCCTGGGTCTTCCTAACAGGAAGTGCCTGTGCCCTGCTCAAGCTCATTAACTTTCCTGGCCGCCTGAGAACATTCCTTTGGGTGGAAGTTAAATCACACCGTGGTTAAAATTCAAAATTTTAATAAGCCCCACACCTTGGAGGAAAGCACGTTTTCCCCTGTCCCAAACCATCCCTGTGCTACATTTAACACCACTTAATTTCCGAGTAAGACAAACCCAACTGAGGGGAGCACTGGTGCCAACAGCTGTAGAGGAGGACTGGGGAGCAGAGGCAGCCCGCATGGCTCGGGGAACTGGTTCGCTGCATCACCGTGCTCCTCCATGCATGCTGCGTGCCTCGATGAAATTCAGGAGGATTTTCTCGCTAGAAACCATTTACTAGAAACAGAGTCGTTATGGTTGATTCATAGAGCAATTGTGTCTGAATTGGGAAAGATTGTCTTCTGAGTCCTTATGGTTGAAGAAAATTACCTACAGATTTCCGTGGTGGCTCAGCATGTCTTGATTTCCCTTCCTTTTTCTGGATATATTAGGTAGTTTCTTCTTTTCATTTTTCTCTTTGCATAAATGAAAGAGGCACGGATAAAGTAGAATGATATATATGGAGGAAAATGTCATAATGAGCCAGGTGTGGTGGTGTATTCCTGTAACCCAACACTCAGGAAGTAAGGCAGGAGGACTGGCAGATATTTAAGACTAGCCTGAACTATACAGTGAGTATCTTACTAGCCACACCTGCACAGCAAGACCCTGTCTCAAAACACAGGGGCAAAATAAGCCATAATGCAACCCATTATTTTACATACTATTTCAGTAATTAAAATACCCAGTTTCACGTCCCAGGCACTACCTATTTTAAATATCGATACCCCAAACATGGTGTCTCATGTCTGACATGATCACCCACAATGAAAGAAGCTAAGAAAAGTGGTTACAGGGTGTAGTTAGCTGTGTATGAATTCACCTCATAGCAAGCCGTGTGAGCCTTGAACTCTGCCGTCACCCATGGGTGTAAAATAAGATGTTTTGGTTCATGTCACCTAGTGCAGCCAGCCTTTTCGTACACATTTTTTATACTTGTAGACTGGAAAGCACACATACATGCCACATCACAGTCACAGTCTCATGAGTGAAGACACAAACCTTGGAAACAGACATGGTTGTTAACTGATACCTCCATAAGATAATATGTGTAAGGAAATGTCTGGGGGTTGGTACCTTGACTGCCATAGGTATCCTCTCTGAGATATGGCTTCCAGAATGACACTCTAGTCCTGAGGGCCGGCTAGACTAAAGCCTTGCAGCCAGAAGAGCTGGACATGCTGCATGGGAGACAATAACATTTTCACCTGCCTTCTCGCTGACAGGTGTCGGGAATGGGGTTGAGAGAAAGGGCGTGGGTGGTAAGTTGGTGAGGAAGGAAGTCCAAAGCCCTTTTAGGTGTTTTGGGTTGGGCTGAGGTGTTTGGATTTTATCCTAACTTCATGGAGACACTCTGGTGGCATTTTAGAAAGAGGCATGCTAAGGACAGGATATAAACTCTCAAAGATCACCCCGCCATCGTGCGTATGGTGGCTCACAGCATGTCCTTGCAGCAAAGCCAATTACTGTGTCTCAGAAATGGAAGACTAAAACGATGAACTTGGTGAAAAATAACTCCCGTTGAGGAATATCCATTAAAATATAGTATATCCAGGGTTAATAAGGGGAGTATGTATTATGAAGTATGGGAGAGAGGCAGTGTTACATCGAATTTTTGAAGTATTTATCGAATCTATGATAGCTGATTGTGTGTGTGCATGTGTGCCAAAGGAAGACACATCTACACAGTTGTGTTCTTTATTCCCAAATTTCCAGCTACAGCTAACACCTTCAGAATGCTGTCATTGTTGACAATGTGTGAAACAGCACATAAATTGTGCAAATGTTATGAATTGCAAATTAATCTGAAACTTATCAGAAGTAAACGAGTCTGCAAAATCTAGCCAAAGGACTTGCGCATGCCATAGTTCCATCCCAAGGACAGTGGCATCCTCTAGATCACGCTTGGTGATATCTGTGTTCTTTAATGACTAAAACCAGAATTGTCCATGCATATATGAGCCAACATCTTAAATTCCTAAAGATTTAATTTGTGGTATTTAATACTATAATTACCCAAAATAATATGTGTATTCTATTAAAGAGCACAGCGGGCATCATATTTATTTTTATTAAATGACATTTTATGAGATTTGAAACACTCCCAGTGAATGGAGAAATCTTGTGAACAGTGAAAAGATCATGAACGAGAAATAGTCACGGTGTGACAAACTTCCAACCACTGCCACTAGGTGGTGGTGACAGTTCATGCTTGTAAAACACAGACCTCATTCCATCCAGCCAACCATGTCTCAGTTTCTATCTGGAGCTAGAAGCCTACCTCACACTAACGCCAATGCTAAAAGAGACCCTGCTCTGAGGTTGTGTATGGACAGGTAAATTTGGCCAACTTACATTGGTCAAAAGTGCATCTGGTTTCTGATGCTGAGCCTACATTCTGTCCACCTGGGCCCGTGAGAAACCCAACACATATGGAATTGTAGCAATCTCACATAGCTGTTAGAACTTAAAGCCAAAGTCTGTATTTGTAAGTCTGCTGTAGAGTAGTAAGATATTATAAACAGAAGTGGCTTTCATATGTATGGAGTCAGATTTGGTATTGCTGCATCAGGTTTGAAAGCAAACCTGTGGTTCTCTGTGGCAGCCCATTGGGGCTTAGATATCAGAACCTGTGCTACCAAGGACGGGAACAGAGCTATCTGCTGTGTGGGAACACCTCACATAAATGCATGAGGACCTATGAGCAGGGCAGGTGACAAAGCAGTCTGTCAGCCTGTGTTATGTGGCAGAGCTGCTTGGATTGCAGCTAAAGGGTATCCTGTGGTGATTCCTTGATGGGAAGAGATCTCTTGATGACCATGGGGAAGACACCAAGATGCAGGATCTCAGGGCTGTCGTGGAATGATTCTTACAACAGCATCAGAGACCACATTCTAGATCCCAAGTCTAGAAGCCATGGAAACCAAGAGGTGGGATTCAGCCCCCAGGGATTTTCACCGGGAACAGGAAACTTACGACCATGTTAGTTCCTTTCCTTGTTGTTGCAATAAAAAACCTGAAAGATACAGCTTAGGGAAGGAATGCTTTTGATTCACAGTTTGGGGATATGATCTATCATGGTAGGAAGGTATCACAACAGGAGTGCTCAAATGAATGCTGGTACCCAGCTTCTCTTCTGCTTTATTCCATCTGGGACTGCTGCTCATGAGATGGTGTGTCCAGTATTTAGGATGTCTTTCTGCCTTATTTAGCCCAATCTGCAAACACTCCTTCACAAACAGGCCCCTTCATTCATCTCAGGGATGAATCTTGTCATGCTGATAACTAATATTAACTATTATATTGATTATGTAAAGGCACTCATTGCCAAGGCTGAGGACACAAGTTTGATTTCATGCTGGCACCCACATGGTAGTAGGAAAGGACTATATTGTTAGTCCTTTAGTTTAAGATGTGTTGCATTTGTTTATGCTGTGGAACATTTGTTTAATGGTGCAAAGATGTCTTGCGTTTCTTTTACATTGCATTTGGTTAACTCTGTAAAGCTGTGTTACTTTGCCTGCCTATAACACCTGATTGGTCTAATAAAGAGCAGGAGAGAAAAATAGAAAGTGCTGGCAGGGAGAAAGAATAAATAGGAGAAGAAATCTAGGCTCAAAAGAAGAGTGAGGGTCAAGAAAGAGAAGAGGACACCAGGGGCCAGTCACACAGCCAGCCATGAAGTAAGAAGAAAAAATATATTGAATAAAGAAAGGTTAAAAGCCCAAAGGCAAAACACAGTTAAAGAGAAACTTGCTCGAAACAAGGCAAGCTAAGGTGAGGCATTCATAGTAAGAATAAGTCTGTATTTATTTGAGAGATTGGTGGGCCCCTAAAGAGCTAACAAAAATCAACTAAAAGGTCGGCTCTGGCATATTGTTCTTTGGCATTCCCATGGCAGGCATATCCCCCCCCCACATACACACATGAATACACACAAAATAAAGAAATAAATGGACAAAGAATAAATTTTTAAAAGAATTGGGTTTTAGAAAATATACTTCTGAGAATACACTCTAGCTTTACTTAAGAAATGTCCTAAGTGTTCTATAATGACTTAAAATATTAATCAGATACCCGTTACATAGGGGGAAGACTTTCATCTAAAACCTGGTCATTGTATTGATCTACAAAATGGCTGGCAGAAATATGGACATATCTGATGGGATGAATTTGACATCATAAATAAGTCATAGCCATTTGTTGTGTCCATGGGGGGGGCGGGTTCTGGGACATAAATGATCCAGACCTAAGACACAAACATTTGATTCTTCCCTTCTTTAAAATGGTGCACCATTTACATATAATCTAAGTGGATCTTTCCATAAACTCTGTGTGTGTGTGTGTGTGTGTGTGTGAGAGAGAGAGAGAGAGAGAGAGAGAGAGAGAGAGAGAGAGGGAGAGAGAGGGAGGGGGAGAGAGAGAGAGAGAGAGAGAGAGAGAGAGAGAGAGGGAGAGAGAGGGAGGGGGAGAGAGAGAGAGAGAGAGAGAGAGAGAGAGAGAGAGAGAGAGAGAGAGAGGGAGAGAGGTACTTGCTTGCTTGTGGACATGTAGAGACCAGAAGTCAACATCACATTCTCCATCTTTACTTTTTCACATCAGGGTCTCTCTCTCAGTAAACCTATTAAATCTGTTTCACTAGACTGACTGGCCAGTCAGCTTCAAGGGGCTACAAACACATCCATTGCTCCTGGTTTTCATGTGGGTTTGAGGGTCTGAGCTCAGGTCCTCATGCTTGGATGGCAGCCCCTTCACTGACTGAGCCATCTTCTCAAACTCCCCTTCCCTGTAAACTGTAACTGATCCCTGGTATTTGCTAAGGATCAATGGCAATAAAAGCAGTCTTATATTTAGCACAGATGCAGCTGCCACAGGCCTAACTTCATGGTATCCACACATGGTTGAACGGGTAGATGCAAAATTCAAAGGACTAGCTATATTTGGAATGAGAATGGAAATATTCTTATAATCATGGTTTCCGAGTGATAGATTCTCAGCCTCTGAGGCGTGGCACCTGAGCTGACACAGCACATAACAAGACTCTTGCTCCTCATGCCCAGTGTTATGCCCGTGCTTAGTTCTCACGTGTCCTGCTCTCCTGAGGAATGCTGGGCCATGGAGAGGACTAAGTCAGTGAGGAAGTGGAAGGGCAGGCTGTATTCAGAACAGCAAGGGGGGAGATTCTCTGAGGTCATCTTTCTGGCACATCCACCTAGTCTACCCCATAAACAACAGAATGGGAATGAGACTTGTGCAGAGAGAGAGGTGACCTGGAGCCCACCAGGGGTCACCCTGAAGAGTCTTCTTTATCCAACTATGAGCTAGTTACAGCCCTCACAACTGGGCACAGCCTGGCTCTCAGATCCCCTCACTGCCTAGCCCTTAGTGAGGCTGATTATAAAGTATGTACATCAGACTTACATCCTGAGTGTGATTGTCTCATTATAATTTTTATAGATAAAATTCAAGCATCATGAGAAAACAAATAAAACAGATATGAGTTACCCTCATTACTGGGTACACAAACTGATTTGGTCTATATACAGGTATGTCTGATGGAACGGGCATTGGTTTCCATTGCCTGTGGTCCTAATTCTCTGGCTGCTTCCTAGCCATGGGAGTTTACACTCACGGAATATTAAAACTGTGAAAATTCAGGAAGATTCCATAGAAAAGAAAAGTTAATGCATCGATGTATCTTGCAAATCTAACTTTGTATTTGTTTCATTGAGAAGACATTCTGCTGTTTAAAAACGCCTGGATTAATGGGCTGGCAGCTTTCCAAAGCAAACACTTGTGCTGTTGAGCCCTGGTGAAATAATCCCGAGTGTGTCTACTCTGACTCTGTGACAGTGTCAGGTCTTAGAGGACAGTCAGACATTCCTGAAACAAAACTCCTTATGTGTAGAATAGACAACTGAGCGACATAACCCTATTTTCCTTTGATCCCAATCTGTGATTATTTATTTTTAGACTTCCCAGTGGGCTCTGCGTTTCTGTTCCTCCTCTCCAGCTACTTACACAGTCAGTTACCTGAGGGCTGGGGTACTGCTCAGTGGGCAAGAACACACTTGCTATACAAGAATGAGGGCTTGAGTTCAAACTCCTGGTATCCATGGAAAACTCCAGCTGAGGCCACATCTACTTCTGACCTCAAACTGCGGAGGGGGACAGAGAAAGGAGAACCGATGGGATTCACCGGTATAAAGCCTAGCACCAGGTTCAGTGAGAAACTCTGTGCCAACGGAATAAAACCAAAATTGATGAGAACATGTAATAGCATCCTCTGGCCTCTGCACAGGTGTGGGTATACCCTCACACAGGTGTGTATATAGGACACATAGATACCTCTCTCTCTCTCTCTCTCTCTCTCTCTCTCTCTCTCTCTCTCTCTCTCTCTCTGTGTGTGTGTGTGTGTGTGTGTGTGTGTGTGTGTGTGTCTCATACACACACACAAACATGTCAGTTACTTTAAGAGACAACTACACAGTCTTTTTTTTTTTTTTGGTGAACCAATGATTTTTATTGGGGTTTTCAGGAGCAAAAATGACCCAAAGGCAGCTTACCCAGTCTTGAGTTAAATTGGTATGACTGTGTGATCTTTTAAGAGTATAGGACACATACAAGCTACAACTATAGCTTTTCATTGCTGTATTACTGCCAGAAATGATAGAAATATTGAAATATGAACTAGTGGCAATATGTACGGTAATAATATATTTCTTGATTTGGGTAGCGTGACTTAAGCAGCCAAACCTCAATCAACATTTCATGAATCAGCTCAACTACTTTAACATTTTAATGTGATAACAATAAGTCTAGTTTTCTAAGCCGTTGCTCTGTTTTTGGGAAACTGTAACGCACAGCTCTCAGTAAAAGGAACGTCATTCAAAAGGCCCTTATGCAGAGGGAATATTTGGTGTTCCTAAAGATCTGTCAGTGCAAGAGGACACTGAGTGCCAAACCTTTCTCTGACATACAGTTATCTGAGGTGTATATAATTTATCATTTGTAGATAAATGCAAATAAGATGTACATGTATAATATGCACAGTATTAAAACTTTAATTAGCCAGGATCCTCGTATTTACATAGATAACTGGTTCCAGAAATAATCTTATCCAGGTGTGTTCTGTCCATCAAGTTTCATCTTTGGGGAGGGGAAGAGACAGTTATCACCATGTGTATCTTTTACTGTGGTACCCTGGCTTTATAGACCACATCAGCCTTTTAGCTCAGCTTAGACAGCCAAATGTTTAAACAATCTGTGTAAACTTGAAGTTTGAAATTCAAAGTCAATGCTATGTGCATCTTATTGACCCAAAACCTTCTGTCTTGTACACTCGCAGAATGGAGAGTGCATACTAAGCAAGAGGAGTACCCCAAGTCTTCAGGATAGGCCTCCTTTCCCAAGTCTGTGTTCTGAAAGTCAAGTTCTTAAGGACAGGGCTATCCTCACCCCCAGGAGTTCTGTTGGCCAAGTGCCCCTGAAGTTTTATCTCCTCTACTTATTCAATGTTTATCTGGATGGCTAGTGAAAGGAAAGGTATTTGCTTCTGAACTTCAAAAAAAGACCTCAGTGGTACATAGGAGTCCCAATATATAGCAACATGTGAATGCACTTTTCTCAACATGTTACTTAAATGTTGAGTAAAATCAGCAAAATCAAATGTCTAGGCTAATCAGCTATGAAAAAGAATCTGTTTGTCAAATAAAGAATTATTATGATTATGATTATTACTATATTCTCCCATCTATCAGTGGTCCTCTATTGTGGGTGACTTTACCACCCAGCAGCTTCTCTAGAGACATTTTTGACTGTCATACCCGGGACAGAAGATCTAGTGTTGAGTGTAGGGTAGACTCTGAGGATGCTGCTAAACACAGGCTGCTTCAGCACAGGCCCAGATCCTGGTGGGGGTGGGGAGAACCTGCTGAGAATGTTGGTGTCTGCGAATGAGAGACATGAACTTTCTACTTAACAAGCCAAGATGGGCAATATGGCTTTTGTTGACTAGGATTGTTTGTAACTATTTTGGAGCAATTACGAACTCAAAGAAATTGAAAGCGTAGTCTAGACCAGCTTGAGTCCCTCTCCAGCTCCTGCTCCCCCATGGTAATGGCCCAACTGACTTTCATGCAACATTATAGCCAAGAACGTAACTGCAGGATCATCTATGAAACTTTGTGATCTGACCTAGACGTTGTTGGCTATAGTTTACTGTGCAATAAAGCTCTAAAGGAAACATCTCGTGAAGGTTCCCTGCCTGACCCTGACCTCCTCCTGTCCCTCTGCTAACTGGACACGATGATCTGCCACTGTGAAGACGACACTTCTGAGCCCCATGGACAGGAGAATGTGTGCCAGCTGATTCTCTGTGTCCAGTATAGCACAAAGCAGGTCTTTGTCATGACTTCTTTATGTCACCAGTCTGCATAGAACAGGGAGATGTCTGTGGGTTCCCGCTGCAATGTGGCAGGGTTGAGAAAGGACATAAAGCAGGTCCCAGGTCCTCTCAGGCAGCTTTGTCAGTAGCGAAGGATAAGGTTCTCATACACCAGCACAGAATACAGCAAGTATTGAGTGGAAAAGGTCACCCTCGTCTCGTGTCGGAAGAGATGGTGTCAAATGTGATGGTATTTATTACTTAGGGCAGAATTTCCTTTCTTCCTTACCTCTCATTATTGTTTCCTTTTTGGAAAGACTTCCGTCTACTGCCAAGTTCCTTCAGTGTTTGGTCAGTGATGGCGGGGCTCCTTTCAGATGGTTGCTCATGGGGGACAATGAATTTACTTGTGCCAGGCTGTGTGAGAGATTTAAGAGCCCCGCCTGGAGACTAAGACAGGGCCCGTGAGCACAAGCACACTATGACAAGCACATTTGGTGACTCTGTGGGGATGTTGCCCTTCACAGGCATCTGACTGAGCATTTCATGTGCACTTGGTCCAGAGAGCACCTGACTGTGGGAACAGTCGACTGGACACCCGTTTAAACAATTCAACAACTTACAAACCTCAATAGCTTTTACCTGTTGACGAGTACTGCAGCATTCATTCATTCAGTGCTCACACTAGGGGGAGTGGGGGATGCTGGAGAATCTGTGCACAGGCAAAGGATACTTTGGATATATGTTCAGTCTGAAACAATGTTCTTCTCCCCACTTCTCACCATGATGGATTTATAATTTAGGACAATTTACATGCTAGAGAAAACTTAGGGAAGTGGCTAGGGTATAGCTTGACTATAAGAGAGTTTATCTAGATGCCCATGATCCTGGGTTTCATTCCAGCACTGCAGCAACTGGGCATGGTGGTACCCATCACTAGTACTCAGGAGCCATGAGCCAGGGGCAGGAAAATCAGGAGTTCAAGGTCATCTTCCAGTGCATAGTGTGTTTGAGGCCAGCTTGGACTGCATGAGGGCCTGACTTAAAAATAAGTAAATAAAAATTTCTTACAGTTTTTTTTTAAAAGAAACAAACAAAATAAAGACAAGTGGGAAGGGAAATTATTACAGTTACTGCCTGATGATATGTTAGATACGTGGCCACTTTTCACCTCTAATTTGAGATCTAAGGTCACAGTCTCTGAATCTATAAGTATCTTAATGGGGCTTTGAAAAGAGACATGCCCGAATTACCAAGTGTGATGCAAAGGCTAGATTATGTTAGCTGGTAGCAAGTTTGTTCATCGTTAAATGAGGTGGGTTTTGAACCACAGTTGCTGTGGGACTTAAAAAGAAACTACGGAATGGTGCAGCATGCAGGCTTGTGCATGCTAGGCAAGGGCCTCCTCTGAGGAAGGCTCTGGCAATCAGGGCATTATTGGCTTGACCCGTGTTGAGCAGTCAAGCCCTATTAGACATTCTTACCAGGCTTGTTTCTCATTCATTTCCTCTCAAACACCTCCCCTGTGTAGGTGTTAAATCTAGACGGGGCCTGGGGAGCTGAGTAAACAGAGCGGCCCTTAATCCATTGACTGCTGTCCTGATGAGATGGAGAGGGTGTCATCAAAGAGGCTTGGCGGGCACAAAAGCCCCCTGGTGACAGGCTTATCCCTCTCCTGTCTGAACTGTCAGGGCAGCCAATAGAGTCCACCTGGATTCGCAGAGCAAAATCAATGTGGGGTGCTGCTGTTCTTATCTAAGGATGGCTTTCCATGCCCTGCTGTCAGTTATAATAGAGCTTGGCTTGTAAATTTTCCTGTGAAGTCAGTGCATAGGATATAACTATGATTACCTTACCATTAAATTCACCATAGACTCTTGATCTTTATCCTGCCTCTTGAGTATGGGTGAGTCATTGCCCCTGCTAGGAATGCTAATTGGTTTTTAACCTGGCCCCGTGTTAAGGTCCCAGAGTGCTGCTTAGGGCCCCTGGTTCATGAAGATGTCATCCTGCCATGGAGGGTTAAGTTCTGATTAGCATGTGAGTGCTAAACAGCTTTGTGCACTCAGAGTTCCAGCCTCAAGGCCATCGCGCATCCTCAAGTGTGTGGGGACTACCAGCACAGCAGACAGAGAACCACACAGTAAGTAGGACCAGGGCCTAGCAAAATAAAAGGGGCCGAGTTGACACCTCCTCTTATGCCACCATTTCCCCTGGGCACTCAGTGTGAAAATGGTGTGATTGTTTTCATGAGCATTTTTTTAATAAGGTCATTTTTCTACCCCCATCAGAAACTGCTTCATGAATGCAGTAATATTCCCGCTGTGCATGGTTGTGGAGGCTAACATACATATTCTTCCTGGATCCTAGGAGGGGAGCCTCTGTCAGCATTTTGGGGGTGTCAGGAGAGATGTGCAGTCATGACCATGTCAGCAGTTCCTGTAGGACATAAAGAACAGAACAACATGAACATGGCTGTAGCACATGGACACCTCAAGGATGCAAACATATTCCAACTTTTGGAAATTTCTAAGAGACTAGATATTGATGTGCTTAAATCTCCAGATTTCCACTTGTTTCTGAAGGCGAGTGGTTGGTGTCTTAAAGACTTCTAAAAGTGAACCCAGTGATGTTCAATATTAGGTTGTAAATACTGGTGCCTACTGTTCAGTTGGGGCAGCTTGGTGGTGGCTCAGCACTGTCCTTGGGGTGCCGTGAAGAGATAGATGTATAGGAAGGATGTGTATGTATTGTTCATTATTCCACTCCAACCCAAGTAGGCATCGGTGAGATCGCTGGGGGGCTAAGAGTAATCTCAGAGTTCTTCTGTAAGATCTGAGTTTGAGCCCCCAAAACCCAATGTTAAGTGGCTCACGACTGCCTGTAAATTACTTGGACCTCCAGGGATCCAAAACTTTTACTCTTCTTAGGCATCTGTGCTTCTGTGCACAAACCTACAAAAAGAAAAAGGGGAAAAGGATTAAAAATAAATAAATGTAAAATGGTTCACATGCTTGATTAGCATTATAAAAAAATCTTGGTTTCATCTCCAATCCTAGAAGGGAGCAGGGGAGATGAAGGAGAAAAAAGAAAAAAAAAAGGAAGAAGAGAAAGGAGGAGAAAGAGGAGGAGGAGGAAGAGGAGGAGGAGGAGGAAGAAGAGGAGGAGGAGGAAGAGGAGGAGGAGGAGGAGGAGGAGGAGGAGGAAGAGGAGGAGGAGAGAGAGAGAAAGAGAGAGAAAAAAAACCCTACCCAGCAGGTTGAACACCAGTGGGCACCTGAACCAATGCCGAAGGGTATGAGACCTCCAGTGATGACCAAAGTGTGTAACTGCAGTGGTTTAGAGAAAATAAAGATGGTTTTGAGTAAAGATGTTATTAAGTATATAGTAAATATGGTCAAAAATAAAAATAAATGTTATCCTTGGAAGAAAACAAGAGTCCAGTGGCCTGCTTTAGCACGGTTCCAAGCCCATGCTTCTCAACTGTGTGGCAAGCTCATTTCCCAACGGAGACTTCCCAGTTTCCCACAACATCCAGAACTTAGCTACGTTCCCAACTCTGCTGCTTCCTCACCTGGCTGGATTTAACAAGGTCTGAAAGTAGAGTGACTGCCCAGTGGCCAATTTGGGAGGTCAAGTCATGCTTGAACAGAAAACAAGAGGGAATGCTGAAGAGGGAGCTCTGGAATGAGATGGAACCCTTGGGGCAGCGACGGGACTGGACCGCAGCCAGGCTTGGGAGTGCTTCCAAGGACAGGAACTCAACAAGCTCCAGCTTAGAGTGACATAGACTTAGAGCATCTCGAGCTCTTCCCATCTGAGATAAGGGGAACTGGAGCAAATAGTACACTCCATTGCTGGATGAGGAGGCACAGCTATTTTTAGGAAAACCAACCTCCAAATGACAACTACTGATTCAACACAATCTCCATATGCAGGCGAGAGTCTTGTAGATAAATTTGTCCTTCAAGGATAGCTGGTCATGTTTAAAATTAAGGAATGCTAAGCTTATGAAATATGATTTTTATCTAATTTGTAATGGCCTATATATTTGAGTTAGGGATAGGAAAGAAAAAATGTGAACTTATATGTTTTTATTTTTTTAAGTTTTATTTTAAATTTATGGTTGTGTACCTCTTTGTATGTCAGCATAGCACTTGTGTGGCTGGTGCTGCTGAGATTAGACGAACGTGTTGGATACCTCGGAACTGGAATTATAGACAGTAATTATAGACTCTGTGGGCGCTGGGAACCCAATCCAAGTCACTGGCAAGGGCAGCAAATACTGGCAACTGCCGAGCCATCTATCCAGCTCCAGATGCTTGATTTTAAAAGCACTTTCACGTGTTGAACTGGATATTACATTTAACTTGGAAACTCTCAAAAACTGGAAATTAATCTTTCAGTTTAGTGTGGTCTATGAAGTTCTTATCTAGAAAGAAGATGGAGGTCAGTTGAGAGCCGTCAGCTCACAGGACAGGAGTCTCACAGATTTCTGTAATATCCTCACTGCCTTTTTACTAGTCTGGCCAGAGAGAGGAATTGTGTTTATGAGGGAGATTTTTCTGAAGCTTCATGGTGTCTGGTTCCATCTAATAATTAATTCTAATGGGAAGAATGTCTAATGAGAAGCTTAGTTTGGAGCCCTGGAGGAGCTGGAAGTCACACCAAACACTTATTTAAATGACTCTCTTTGGGGCACGATTATTTATTTCTTGTTTGTTTCATTTGTTTCTTCTTTTCATTTTGATGTCCTACATTAACTCAGCTTTCCGTGTTATTTTGGAACGCTGTGTCCCTGCCTTCCCATTTCCCCACATGTGGCTTCTGTGCTCTGTTACATAGTGATCACTAATCCTGCTCGTCACTTCCTGATCCTGTCTGTCTGTCAGTCATATATAAGGAGAGCAATGATGCTTCTGCATAGTATCATTCTGAAGAATATTCTATTTATGTATCATTCATTCTTATCTAAGTGCTGGAAATTAGATGGGCATTTCCTGTACCACGATATTGAAGAGTTTTGCATGCAAGCTCCACAAAGATATTCTTGTTTTCAGGTGGCTCCCCGGGTTAAATAAACTTATTTAAAATGACTTGTTTAATTTAAAAATTATGTATTACATACATATATATATACATTAAGAATTCAGAATGTCAAAAAGGAAAGAAAAATAATTATTGATTCATAACTTAATCATAAAGCATTTTGGTATTTAATTGTTTTTTCTTGTATACGTAACTGCTCTAGTTACAACTTAAAGTACACTTATTTCATAATTGTGTTCCTGCAAATATCAAGGAGACCCACCTGGATTCCACCATGTTAAGTGTGGGAAATTGAAATAGCGTCTTGAGGTTCTTAGTTGAGGTCCTGAAAGATCAACTCAGAGGAAATTTCCAAGGCATTTTTACTAGAACTTAAAAAGAACAACTCCAGAGAAGGCAAGCTGTAAATTTCAGGGGCTGTGTAGAGCAGGAAGCTGGAAGAGGAAGAGGAGGAGGAGGAAGAGAAAAGACACATGTGTGAGCAGCCAGGTTGGGATCAGGGAGAGCAGATTGAATAGTAAGATAGAGTGAGAAAGTCCCTCCAGAGTGGCAGGAAAAGCAGGTTAGGCTTTGGAAAGTGTTCCAAAGAAGGAAAAGGAGTTACAAAGAAGAAAAAAAGGAAACTTATACTTTAATGAGCATCCCGAAGAACAGGCAGGCTCACCTAGCCACAGGGCTCTGTAAAGGAATTCACCAGGCCCACAGTTTCCAAGGGGAAGAAATGGTTATTCCTCCCATCTCTTAAACTGGGCTTGCAATGGAGCAGCCTTGGTCAGACGAAGACTCCTCTCTTAGCAGGGGTGATAGCTTTTTTCTATGGACCGTCATCCCCACCATCCCGATCAGTCACATTATTGAACTGTCAAGCCTGTGGCAGACTTTGCTGAAGTAGAGAACTTTGCCCTCGTCCCTCTAGTTCCCCTGTGTAGGTGTCCAGCAGTAAAGACCATATTCTCCTTCACTTGATTGGCTGCAAAGAATGCATTGTCTGTGCTGCAAATGAGCTGCGGGCTTTCTCCGCATAGTTTCTGTGTGATTTGTCTGCTGTGGCCTCCCAGACTAACTTCCTGCTCCAGGCCTCCAGCTTATTCATTCGTACTAATGTCTCAACCTTCTTTTCCGCCATCATTTTCCTGAATTCTTGATGTCCACGCCCTTCCAACAGCCTCTGTATTTAAGGTCACGCAGAATGATTTTCTCTGACGTTGTGGTTGTAAGTGAGAAATGACCTTGGCTGGATTAAAATTCTGCCAGAATAGCACCCCCCTCCCCCGCAAACACCTTCTATCTGATAGTTTGTCCTTACCCTATTTACTACTGCAGAGGCAAAAATAGGAAATGAGACTTATTAGCAGGCCCAGCTGAGGGTAAGGCAGATTGTAAATTTGAGGGGACCCTCGGCAATACAGTGAGACGTTGACCCACACAGTCAAACAGCAATAAGCAAGAAAGAAGGTTTCTCATTAAGAACCATGGCAATCTAAGACTATATATTTCTACCAACTTGATTTAGGTACAAATCTCACTGCTGCTTTTCAGGTGAATGTGTGGCCTGTGACCCAGAGGACGACTCTTTTCCATTCTGGGTCTCTTTATTGAATCAAGTAAAAATAATTAGCACTACCACATCTTGATGTTTCCTTCCTCAAGTCTCACTTTCAGTCTTGGTTCTCTGCCTCATTCTCTTCTCTTTTTCCCGCTTTCTGTTATAATTTACAAGTGGATCTTTTCTAATTTTCCCTCTAATATCAGGCCTTAAATCTGGTCAACCCTGAGAGACACTGAGTCACACAGATAATAGTACAGAAGGAACAGACAAAGACAGGCTCAAACCTGATAAGGGTGATGGTCACATTAGCCGCCAAGTTTCTCTATTGGGAGGCCATGAGGTCCCCATGATTCCTCTGTGCTCCACACCAACCCCCATCTGTGTTGTGCTTTCTGTTTCTGTGGCCTGAAACTTACAGAAAATAAACAAACATTCAGAGTACGAATGCATCTTATTGGCAATTGACAGATACTGAAACAGAAATGGCATAATTTGTGTTGATTCTCACAGTAGTGTTGTTGCAGAAATGGAGAGGATGCATGGCTTTTTAACAAACAAGATAACAGCAGCCTGCCAGTTATAATTAACTCATCCAAACCTGGCTGGCTTACTTTGGGAATTAGTCCTCCATGCAGGACTCCTGATGCCTCCAAGTGTGTTTTCCCACAAGACTCAGACAGTTTGTAACATTAAAGAGAATTCTCCATTTGCTTACCTGGCAATTTTTGAAGTTATTTATAATACAATATCCGCAATTTCCTGGAACTTGGTAATATAAATTACCAATGAATAAATGTTATCCTTTGTGGAGTGTCTTTCATACAGAGATACATAAATTATGAGACATTCTTCCTGGTTAACAGTGTGGACTTTGACTAGCCCAATCAATGCCTTGAGTTTGATTTCCAGTCCCAAAAGAGAGAGGGAGGGAGGGAGGGAGGGAGGGAGGGAGGGAGGGAGGGAGGAAGAGAGAGAGAGAGAGAGAGAGAGAGAGAGAGAGAGAGAGAGAGAGAGAGAAAGGAGGAGGAAGAGGAGAGGACATAGTGAAGGAAGAAAGCAGGGAGGAAGGGAAGGAGAAAAGAGAGAGAAGGCACAGAACAGCCTCTGGGGTAGAATAACTGAGTTCACATTCCTGATTCTCCTCCTGCCATGAGACAGTGGGTGAGCCAATGGGTGTCACACAATAAAACCCTCAGCTGTTATGGAAGAGCTATGAAGATCATCTTCCCCACAGACACTGGGAAGACTGAGTAGACCACTGATATTAAAGACAGGGAGAAGATGAGCACCCATGGGCAGAATTTAGAGGCTTGCGCTGATTTCTGACTACTATTTTAGCTTAGAGTTGTAATCGGACACTAACTGTTTCCAACTCTGGCCAAGAAGCAGCTTCATTCACAACACAGTTCACTCTCTGCTCTTTTGTTGACAATAAGCCATTTTAATGCCCGAAGGACCCCAACACAAGCCACTCACTTAGGAAGCAAGTCAGACCCATGGTTTGATCCAGGAAAGTTTGGTGTTGTAGAGCATGGGCTTGTTGATGACTACCAACTATTCTGCAACGCTCCCATCCCTACCATGATGATGCGGCTGAAGAGTCCTGCTCTCTCCCCCTCCGGCCTCTATGCATCAATTCCTTTCCCTTTCTGCATTGAGATTTCTGAACTAGGACAATATACATGGCTTGTGTTCCTCCACTAAACATACATACTAGTGCTTAGAAACCTTTGCAGAGATCTAGGACTCTTCTGACTCAAGGTGGAGGCTTTGGCTGCCTTTGTGTTGACTGGCATACCAGCACCACTCCCATGCCATGAGTCACTGGGCACACTAGGAACACCTGAGTGTGGTGCTCTTATTTATAGTAAAGACCAGTAAGATTGTCAACTGCACTTGACATTTAATTTCCTTACATTTTTAAAATTTCATGGGCAGCATAACTTGCATGGTTCCCTTGCAGTTCTTAATGTGCATCCAAAATGAATGCAACAGCTATGACTGATTATGAATGTGTGTACAACATGGCACTATTGACAACACTGAAAAATCAAAAGTTGAAGATAATTGGTAGAACACATATTGGATTGGTAGGTTTCAATTTTAGGATTAAAAAAATGATATTTGAAACAAAGTTGTCCCATATGTTGCAGTAATATCTATCAATTGAAGTGAATTTATTTTGTTAATATATAAAATAAGCCAATAGACACAGATGGATTGATTATATAAATAAATAAAGAGCATGTGTTCTATTTTATAAAAGTCTTAATTATGGCCTTGCACTGTCCCATGTTGCCTGCTCAATCAGTTCCGTAAGCCTGGTAGAACCAACTACAAAATAGCACTAAAATTTTATTATTTAAATAAGTGAGTTGGCCAATGTGTGTGGCTTGAATGAGCTGTCCCCAATAGCCTTGGACATTTGGATATGTGGTTCCCAGTTGGTGGCATTGTTTGGGCATGCTTAAGAGACATGGCCTTATTGGAGGAAGTTTGTCACGAAGGATGGACTTTGAAGTTCCAAAGCCTCCTGCTGTTCCTAGTCCACAGTCTCTGCTCCCTTCTTGTGGTTTTACAGTGTTCTGACCACCATGTTTACTTCTGGTTGCCACACCTCCCTACCATGGTTGACTCTTAACCCTCAGAAATCATAAACCAAACTAACTCCTTCCTTCTATGCATTGTCTGGGTCATGGCATCTTAGCACAGCAGCTGAACAGTAGCTAATACGATCAATTTTAGACTTCTTCACCATGTTACACTAACCAAGCACCTTCTGATATCCTTTATCCAATGCTGGGATGCTCTAGGACGGAATCAGTCATTTCACTAATAGCATCACACAGGACAGTCACATAAACACTGTGATCGCAGCCATGAACTCCATCCTATTGTTTGTCACCCAGATCCTTCTCTTTTTCTGACAGCAGGTACCATTTGTGACATAGCAGAGACAGGCTTATGATAGAGTTGAGGTTGACTTCCACATGCCATAGTCATACTATAAATGCATTCTAGAATTATTTTTTAAATATTTTATTATATTTAATTATGTGTGTGCACACACGTATGTACATGCCCTGGTGCACATGTGGAAGTCAGAGAAAAACTTGCAGGAATCAATTCTTCCTTTATATCATGGGGGTCTGGGTGATCCAACTCAGTTCTTCAGCATTGGTGGCAAGCAATTTTTCCCACTGAGCCATCTCACCAGCCCCAATAATATATAGTTACTTTCTCATTGCTTCTGCTGTTTGGTCAGAAGGTATTTACCCCGTCATTGTTCCATAATGAGTTTGTATATAGCTTTAAATAATATCACCAAGAGGCTTTGTGCAGTGGCTGAGAATGAAGTCTAGTGTTTGTGTGTGGGTGACCTGTCATTATACAGCTGGGCTGCCAGCGGTGCCTGTACTTACCATCTTGCTTATGGTGGGACGAGTAAACACCAGAAAAAACTTCAATTAATAATAAAAATAAGTGAAAACTTTAGTCTTGCATGAGTCCAAAGAAGGCGATTTTATGTGTGGACTAGCCATGGGAACTAAAGCCTGAGTGTCAGCCAGCACTCTGGTGACATGCCATAGCCAGCAGCTGGGATCTTGGTGGAGAATCATCTGTGGTGTCATGGATTATGCATCCAATGTTATTTTCACTTCAAAGATGCGTTTTCATATGGCTCCCCTACCCCGTGTGTGTGTGTGTTTGTATTTGTAGAGAAAAACAGGGAAAATACAGAACTGAGCAAGAGGCCAGGGCTGAGGATCGAAGGTGGAGGGATGCAGGAAGCAGACAGTGCCAGAAGCTCCATAGAACCCCGGCATCCCTCTGGACCAGCAGAGCACAGCCCTTTTCTCGTTCTTGGCAGAGAATCCATTACCTGAATGCAAACATCCCTGTGTAGTCCTTGTCAAGGACTGTCCTCTCATTTGCTCTCAAATTTCTTTTTTTTAATTTATTTTTTTATTGAGAAAAGGAAGAAAAAAAAACAAGTTTCCACCTCCTCCCAGCCTCCCATTTCCCTCCCCCTCCTTCCATCCTTCTCCCCCTCCTCCCACCTTTCTCCCCCTCCTCCCACTCCTCTCCCCCTCCCTCTCCAGTCCAAAGAGCAGTCAGGGTTCCCTGCGGGACCACAAGGGGTGCACCCACCCACTGAGACAGTGGAGCTGATCTACTGGGAGCTCACCAAGGCCAGCTGGACTGTGACTAAAAAAGCATGGGTTAAAACTGGACTCTCTGAACATGGCGAACAATGAGGGCTGATGAGAAGCCAAGGACAATGGCACAGGGTTTTGATCCTACGCAGTGTGCTGGCTTTGTGGGAGCCTAGCCAGTTTGGATGTTCACCTTCCTAGATATGGACGGAGGGGGGAGGACCTAGGCTCTCAAATTTCTTAATCCACTCTGGTGTCTCAATGGCTGGGAGGGAAAGCTGGTGGAGGCTTGTGTAGGCCTATGAGAGGACACGTTCACACCTTCTCTTCACACTCCCAGGAAATGAGAAACTGCAGGTGGGAGAGAGGGAAGCATCAGAGCTGAGCTCTGGCCTTATCTCTTCACCCTGTTACCATGACTACAGAATCTGCCAACCTGATAATTGCTTTCCTGACCAGGTAACCTCACACCTGGCCGCTGGGCTGGCAGGCCTCCATCCAGCTCAGGAAGCGAGATACAGTCAGATGGCTGCTGATGTGAAGTGAAACTCCACTCGGGAAGTGGGGACTGGTAGTTATGAGCTATTTTCTAACTTGCTTTTCCCCTTTTTCCCTTCTCATGTTTTTTTTTTTTTTTTTTTTTTTGATGCAGGCTCTCATGTGGCTCAGGCTGGTCTTAAATCTTCACCTAAAACTTCTTTTTCTTCCTTGTACCTTCAGTTCCTCTGAGCTGGAATTGCACGCATGAACATCCTACCTAGTCTGTGGTTGCTATTGCCGCCACAAAGCTTTCACTGATACATGCAAACAAGTCAGCTCTGGTTCAGACCCATCAGTTAGAGCTTGTGATGGAGACAGAACTAGAAAAATAATCAGAGCTCCTTAAGTGCTCAAGGAAATCCTGGTCAGCAGCCCCACTTCTGCTAGGAGTGAAGACCACTCATCTAGACCACAGGCCTGGGGTTGGGAAGCTGTCATTCCCAAACCTGAAAAGGTTGTCAAGTACTTATCTCTTTCTCCAAGTATAGAAAGGTTTATACAGCAGTTTTTACCACTGACCACTTTTAATATCTTCAGTCTCTGTTTCTGTCATTGAGAACATGTTCTTCATAGGAATGGCAGTTTTTCCCCAATGTGGTAACTTGTGATTACTCTATTTATTTGTTTATTTTTATTTGTTTTTGAAATTTTCACACATGTGTACAATGTATCTTGGCCATATCTATCCTCATCCCCTACTTCCTCTCTCTAGCCACTCCCCCCAATTTTTATCTTCCATCTGCATTCTATATTCGTCTTTTTGACTTGTTTCTTTTAGTTCACTAAGTCCAGTTAGTGTTGCTCCTATACTCGTACATATGGCACCTTCCATGGGAGTATGAGAGACCTACCAACGACAGCCCTCCAAAGGAAAAGGACTCTTCCTCCATTGGCAGCTATCAACTGCCATTGGCTCTTCAGCTAGAGAAAGGGCATCAGGAGACCCTGCCCCCTCCGTAATAGAAGCTTTAAGTCTCTTGGTCTCGTAGAGGTCTTGTGTGGGCAACCACAAGGGCCGTGAGTTTCTGTGTTTAAGATCCATGTCTTACCCAGAGGCCTGCCATCGCACCGCTCCCCTAGCATCAGACTTTATCTCACCATTAACGCTGATGCACTTAGGAGTCCCATCCAGCAACTGCAAACTCTACTCCTGGATCAAGGGAGGCCCAAAGGCAGTGGGGAAGTGATCTCTTCCTCAACGTCAATGGTTTGGGGACAAACGAAGCAGGGGCTTGCAGCCAGTCCTGACCGCTGCTGTCTAGGCTCATAAGGGCCAGGTGTGAGAATAATTTCAGCTTTGAAAACTATTTTCTCTTGAATGTGTTCACATGGCCACAACTCTAAATTCTGAATTGTCTGAGTTGAGCCCTCCACCGGGAAGAAGTAGCACCATAGCTGCTGTCTTTGCCGGACAACACCATGGTAGAAAGCTATGGCTCATGGCTCACATGGGGGAATTTCTGCACTATTCGTTTTACGCAAAATACTAATTTTGTGTTTTTTAATTTTAGCATAAAATATTCATAACATAATAAAGGCTGTAGACGTTTTCTACAACAAATATACTATAAGTGTACACAAAAATAATCAAGTAATTTCAGCTAATTTTTTTCTAAGATGGTATATAGTAGGTCTTAGTTCACTACCCTTACCATAATTCTTCGATTTTCTTTATCACAACTTTAAAAAGCATTCTTATTAATGAATTTAATAAAGAAAGATACCTACTCCCTGTTCACTTCTCAACAAAGCTACCTGGCATGGCTTTTCTGATTTGCCAATATCTTTCAAATAGGTTTTATTCATTGTGTCTTATGTTTGAAATTGTCCTTAAAATTCCAATTATTTATTTTAACTATATAGATTGTGCTACTTCAATTTCTGTGATTTTTTTCATAATATTAGCATTATCATTTACAAACTTAAAGCTTTAGCCAAGTTCAAGGGCAGTCACTATACACCTGCAGTGCTTTTTAGTTCTTGAGGCATCCTCTAGGGAAGGTGCTCATTATCAATCTCAAATCACAGGTAAGCAATTCTTCCACTGAGGACAGGGCACATGAGTCCAGCATTTACATTTGCATGCAAATGGTCTGACACAAAATGGTTTCATTGTGCCTTTATGTGACTTTATTTTATATGCATTTTAAGATATTTAAGGTTTTCTTTAAAAATGCAAAGAATAAAAAGCAAACAAAAAAAAACCCCAATGAGAATAAGAAGCATATCAGTGTAGCCTAGTCCCTGCATCACCGTTGTGGGCTGTATCCTTTTATCTGTGGCACTCCTAGCTTGAGGGTCTTGTCCCAGGTACTTGTACCTATGTGTTCCAGCTTAGGGGAAATGGAGGTAAATGGCCATGTAATAGACCAATAACCATCCAGACCTGGTGGTGTAAGCCTTTAACTCAGCGGTTCTCACCCTTCCTAATGCTGCAACCCTTTAATACAGTCCCTCATGTTGTGGTGACCCCAACCATAAAAGTTTTTCATTGCTACATCATAACTGTAATTTTGCTGTTGTTATAAAGTATAATGTAAATACATCTTGATATACAGGTTGTCTGATATGCTACCCCCAAAGGGGTCATGGCCCATACATTGAAAACCTCTGCTTGAGGCAAGCACCAGCAGCACAGACATTAAGGACCTCATTGAATAAATGGGACCTCCTGAGACTGAGAAGCTTCTGTAAAGCAAAGGACACTGTCACTAAGACACAAAGGCAACCCACCAACTGGGAGAAGATCTTCACCAACCCCGCAACTGACAAGGGTCTGATCTCCAAAATATATAAAGAACTCAAGAAACTAGACCGTAAAAGGCTAATCAACCCAATTATAAAATGGGGCATTGAGCTGAACAGAGAATTCTCAACAGAAGAACTTCAAATGGCCAAAAGACACCTAAGGTCATGCTCAACTTCCTTAGCAATCAGGGAAATGCAAATCAAGACAACTTTAAGATACCATCTTACACCTGTCAGAATGGCTAAAATCAAAAATACCAATGATAGCCTTTGCTGGAGAGGTTGTGGAGAAAGGGGTACACTCATCCATTGCTGGTGGGAATGCAAACTTGTGCAACCACTTTGGAAGGCAGTATGGCGGTTTCTCAGGAAATTCGGGATCAACTTACCCCTGGACCCAGCAATACCACTCTTGGGAATATACCCAAGAGAGGCCTTATCATACAACAAAAGTATATGCTCTACAATGTTCATAGCAGCATTGTTTGTGATAGCCAGAACCTGGAAACAACCTAGATGCCCTTCAATGGAAGAATGGATGAAGAAAGTATGGAATTTATACATATTAGAGTACTACTCAGCAATAAAAAACAAGGACTTCATGAATTTTGCATACAAATGGATGGAAATAGAAAACACTATCCTGAGTGAGGTAAGCCAGACCCAAAAAGAGGAACATGGGATGTACTCACTCATATTTGGTTTCTAGCCATAAACCAAGGACATTGAGCTTATAATTAGTGATCCTAAAGAAGCTAAATAAGGAGAACCCAAAGAAAAATATATAGGCATCCTCCTGAATATTAACCTTCAGCAAGCGATGAAAGGAGACAGAGACAGAGACCCAAATTGGAGCACAGGACTGAAATCTCAAGGTCCAAATCAGGAGCAGAAGGAGAGAGAGCACGAGCATGGAACTCAGGACCGCGAGGGGTGCACCCACACACTGAGACAATGGGGATGTTCTATCGGGAACTCACCAAGGCCAGCTGGCCTGGGTCTGGAAAAGCCTGGGATAAAACCGGACTCTCTGAACATAGCGGACAATGAGGACTACTGAGAACTCAAGAACAATGGCAATGGGTTTCTGATCCTACTGCAGGCACTGGCTTTGTGGGAGCCTAGGCAGTTTGGATGCTCAACTTACTAGACCTGGATGGAGGTGGGGGTTCCTTGGACTTCCCACAGGACAGGGAACCCTGATTGCTTTTCGGGCTGGGGGGAGTCTTAATTGGGGGAGGGGGAGGGAAATGGGAGGCGGTGGCGGGGAAGAGACAGAAATCTTTAATAAATAAATAAATTTAAAAAATAAAATAAAAAAAGTTGGAACAGATAAAAAAAAAAAAAAAAGAAGCAGAGACAGAAACATCCATGAGCTGGAAGACAGTCTGGTTTGTATAGTGAGTCAGCCAAAAGTACAAAATAAGACTCTGTCTCAAAAAAATCTGTAACCGCGACTTTCTAAACTTTATCTCATACTCACTGTAAGTAATGTATTTTCCCAACTTCTAGCCAATAACCCAACACCCCAATAGCCAATAGCCCGAGGTAAGAATCAGTCATCTCTTCCGCATTTCCCTCTTCTCTACAACTGTGTTGTTGATCTCGTAACGCCTTTCAGAAGCAGGATTCTCCTAAACCTATTTCTCTTCACTGAGTGCATATGGCTGCTATATACCATTAGGAATGACCCAGACAGCATGCACCATGAGCCAGGTTTACTCTGTTCGGCCCAAGCTCCCTGAGGCTCTGCTCAGCTCTGGCATGAGCCGTAGTTGAGTCCAACTGCCTGGAGCCATCTGCATCAGCGTGTTCCCAACTCTTACCTCTCGTGGATGCTCCATTTCCGATGAGGAGATGTGGACTTCAGGGCCCAACCCCAGAGCTCCACACCGTTCTTCAACACTTAAATATGTTGTTTACTGTGTTAGAGTAAATGTAGACCTTTTTATTATATTTTTTGTCGACTAGCCCTTTCTTTTCTAGTTTAATATGTGGTTTGCTAGGTCTTCACCCCCTTAAACATTATTCTTGTTGGTAATGTACCCTTAAGCCAATCGGATGATAATGAGACATCTAAATAGATTATCTGAGAAATTAAAAATGGTTTTCCCTTCCGCATGTAATATAGTCTCTCTGCTGAGCGAGTGCACTAGACCGGCTTACGTTATCTTTTAATCCGGACCACGTAAATCACCTGTTCTGATGTACCACTAAAAAAGGAAAGTATCTGTGATTTGTAGTTCTTCAAATATAATCCACGTTTTCTCCTGAGTATGTGAAGAGAACCCTTCAGTGCGTCTTAGAGCAAAATGGCTTTGAGGTGACATCGTCTCCACATTCCCTTGTAGTGGTGTTTTGTTCACATGGGCTATAATGAGGCACCTTTAATCTCCAGCCTCAACTCTTTAATGAGTTGTCGAATGTGTGGTCCATGACTTTTCTAATTATTGATCCTCCACCCTTTGTTATAGCTCCACACGCTTCAATATCCTCCCTTTTATCTCGAGAGCTGTCATTTTTCTCTCGCCACCCTTTCATCTTTTATTCCTGCCTAGGATACGCCTCTAGTCGCTGTTTGATTGATGTGAGCATTAATTCTGGGTTTTGCCAACTTCTAATGATGTTCTGATTCTCTCTTTTGCAGTTATTGTATTGTGAATTTTAAATTCCCAGTCTCTCAATTTTAATAAATACCCTTCTCGGTTTCACACATCTGAGAACACATTTTAATAAGTTTCTGGGCTCTGCTAGGGAATCCACTTGCTTGGGTGGCAGGGACTGAGGAGAGGCTCTTGGGTGTCTCTCTGTCACAGCCTCCCTCCATGTGACAGTCATGTTAAACTTTTAGCACCCCCACCCTTGCTCACACTTTCCCTGCTGAGCTGGGTAATCTCTCCTGTTGTTTGGTAAACATTCTGTGTCCCTGATAAGATTACTGGCTTTTTTCTCTTTTTCATTTTTGCAGTTTATGTTAAATGGATGTACATTATGGTATAGATTCTTCTCATCAATACACAAGAGAGACAACGCACTTTGGAAATAAAGATAGATGTAAAGGAACACAGCAGAACTCTGCAGCTATGCAGTGATTTCCTGCAAGAGGTACAGGAAAGATGGTGTCCTGGACACCAGCTCCCACATACACTGTATGTGTGCGCCATGTGGGTCTCTAGAACCCCATAGGAACCAACAATTCTCATTTTGCAGAGGACTAGGAGAGGAGTCCCGCTCCCTGTATAAGGCTTCTCTCTCTCATCTGTTTTCTTTTTAGATTTACTTTGCTTTTCATAGCACAGTTGAATAGGGTGTAGATACATTTTGATGTAAGAATCCTGTTCTCAGAGCAGCATAGGATATGGGTAAGAGTCTGTCTGCTTCTATAAGGAAATGCTAAAGCGAATTCTCAGGACTCTCGGTCATTTGCAGCCTGGCATCACTTCGGTCATTCCTGAGTTTATAAAAGAGTTCCAGATGGGTCATTCCTCCAGACTTTGTGACAGACCCACATAGTCAGATAGCCTTTTTCTTTTAATCAAGCATTAACTTTTCCAGTTTTGTTTTTTTTTAATGACTGACCATTATGATCTCAAGTCAATCCATGAAGAACATTAAGACCATGTGATAGCTATCATTTCCGAAGAAATCACAAACTTTTGCTTTTGGCAACAGTGCTAATAATCCCCAGCTGCTGATTGTTTAGCTTTCATGAGGAAATTCACACATGGACAACTTCCTTCCAGTACAGCATAGAGCTGAATGAATCGGATGGCAGGAAGGTTTGAGTTCCCAGAGCCCCTTGCTTATGTAACTTAAACCCTCAACCCAATCCTTGGGCTGAAGGACGAACCCACAGGTCTTAATTAGGCATTCAGGAGTTTTTGTTGTTGTTGTTGAAGATGTAGGGGTTTTACCAAATTTTTTTTCAGGAGAATCTTTGAAATTTTTAAACAATTATATTTTTCCTTGCTTAGCTTCCCTCTTTCAGCATTATTTCCCACCCAATCATATTCCTTAGAAAAATAAAAGTACTTTGAGGCTAGAGAGAGGTCTCAGCAGTGAGGAACATTTGCTGATCTCACACAGGACCTGGGTTTCAGTTTTCAGTACACACACACACACACACACACACACACACACACACAGACTCCCAGCCACCAGTAACTCTTGTTCCAGGAATCCAATGCACTCTTCTTATTTCCATAGGCACTAGGCACATATGTGGTACATACACACACAAACACAAACACACATGCACATGCACGCACACACACACACACAAAGCATTCATACACATAAAATAAAAGCAATCAATTATTTAAAAAGAAAAAGAATTAAATGTGACATGAAAATAAGCAATAAAATTAAAATGGAACCATAGCACGGCATATATTGCTTTCCTTGCTGTCAGATTTAAAAGGATGAGTTGAGGTAACAATTTTTATCATAGTTTTTTTTTTTTTAATCAGAGACACAACTTTCCAAGTTCTTTTTTCCAGTTAAGGTTTCTTATGTATTCCCCCTTAGTATTTAGGACCTGGGAAACAAGTAAGACCTTTCCTCCTCTAAGAAGGTCACAGCAGACCTGAAAAAGTGCCATCCCCAACCTTAAGCACAAGTGTGTTTTTCTCTTTGCCGCTCATAGATATCTATAGTCATCAACACTTTGAGAAGTCTCTTGATAGATTCCCACTTTCCCTCCTCACTCCCATTTTCTCTTCTGCCATTCCTTATCCTCCCTTTCCCTACCTCCCTCTCATCTCTGCCTAACCCCACTAACCCTCTCTGTCCCCTTCACTCCCAAGTCTCTAGGACAATGTCCTCTCGCCACTTTAATGGTATTTGGTCTGAATTTGGAGAGCTGCTCTCTCAGTTTGGATTATTCAGTGTATATAGTGAAATACAGTGAAACGTATTTTGAGATAATAAGGAACTTACCTCTTTTTGATCAACAAATTTGAAGGCCAACACCAGTAATAGCTGCTTACTATGTAAGGCTTCCACGTGCCCTGGCGGAATAGAGTGGGTCTTCTATTTGCCAGTTGATGGGTTTTTTGTTTTGGTTTTGAACAAAGATTTTTTTAATTGAAAAATATTTAGGCAATATATTTTGATGAAACTCAATGGTACTTTTGTGGCCACTTTGTTTTGTTTTGCCTTGTTTGGAACATTCTTTTGACTTATTTTGATTTTCATTTTTCTCTATTGGTTTTTAAAAACTGTAAAGTTTTCCTCTTTTTTCTGACTGAGGTAGTAGGTCTTAAAGCTGCACTTATACAGGCAAACAGTAAACACAGGGAAAGCTAGGGAAAGCTAATAGGCTTGCTCATAAATCCTCACCTGTACAACATTGCCTAAGTGTCAACTGCATCCCTTCTAATGACTGATGCTGAGTGGGGACCAGGGGGAGACAGAAACCTGCTCTACCGCTCAAGACAGGCTGTCTGTGATTTAGCCCCACCAGCATTTTGAGGGGTATCAAGAATTTTGATTAACTACGAGCTTTATTTCTACTCTTTACCATCACTTTGCTAATGACCTGCCCATATCATAGCTATATCCGCAGTAGATTTTCTGATTTGACCGACAACTTACTGAGATACCCTCAGGTCTCAAAACAGAATGGGCTTGAAGCTCTGATTTGCTGTGTGTTTGCTACCACTGCACCTGTCTTCCAGTTTACAAGGAACAATTATATAAAAGACAAGGAAGGCCGGGCAGTGGTGGTGCACGCCTTTAATCCCAGCACTCGGGAGACAGAGGCAGGCAGATCTCTGTGAGTTCGAGGCCAGCCTGGTCTAGAAGAGCTAGTTCCAGGACAGGAACCAAAAAAAGCTACAGAGAAACCCTGTCTCGAAAATAAAAAAATAAATAAATAAATAAATAAATAAAAAAAGACAAGGAAGCTTTCACACGCGTTTTACTAGGGAGCCACAGATGCACACGTCTCCATAAATTTGCAAGATGATTTCTGTATTACGTTATTGAGTATGGCATTGTTTATTTACAGAAATAGCCATGTTTTCTAAACTATTCACTCAGCAGCTTCTGCAGGTACTCTCCCAATCCTAGTTGTGGCAGATTCATGTTCATTATAGATTCAAAAAGAAGAGAAAACATACCTGTCATTCATATGAAGACATTAGGATGGTCTTCCTATAATACAATATGACATCATCATCATCATAATCATCATCATCATAATAATAATAAGTTTTTAATGAACTGCAGAATCCAAAGACTAATGAGCACACAGACACAGACAGAACAATTAGACCAGGGGCCCTACATGGGGTGCATGACAGGTATTTTATGTGATCATGAAGTGCTTTCTCCAATTTGAAAACTACCTTGTGGAAGGATTTCTTGGAACACAGATAGGGAATAGAAAGTATTTATCAGAGAAAATAAGGAAATTGAGAAAAACAAGATTCCCACTGAACCATTCAGTCAGAAGCCAGTGTGCCCTCTCCGGGGAAGAGGGGAATTGCTAAGGCTGGCTTTAGTGCCAAGATCTCAGCTTCTCCGTGCAGCTAGGGTTTGGGAACTTTTCCATCTTCTGCAGGTGCTTGAATCTCAGGACTCAGCTGGGTTCATCCTCAGCCTCTCTGGGGAGCACACTATGGGATGTGCTCAGTGACTTAAAGTGACTTTAGCAAGCCTTAAAAAGGATTGCCCTCAGGGTCTACATAGGACATACAGGAAACTCTTGGGAAACACAAACCTAGAATGTGACACCCTGGTTTCTTTACCGCATTACTCTGAGACCCTATTCTCCTATAGTCAGGAGAGAGGAAAATAGAAGCAAGAAGCCCCAAAAGTCCTCATTTTAATATGGAAAATTCAAAGAACATTGTGACAGCTGTCAACACCACACCTGCTTCAGTACAAACAATGCATTCATACAAACCCCACAATTTGAATTAATAGTTTTTTAAATAAATTGCAATAGCTGTGTCACTAATTTTAGTAAGAATTTGTAATACTATTGACAATTCATCCCTTATTAGCCTTGCTAGGGACAAGCAGCCGTCTAAAGAGCTTATGCATGTCACGATGAGTCTTAGGAACACTGACCTCACTCCCAGCATCAATTACTTTTTATAAAAATAGTCTAACAGGGAAGCATTTGATTTCTTCTTACAAGGCATTCACACTCGGTCATAAGGTGCAATTCCTGTTTTCCCTCTCCCATCTGCCCCCTTCCTCACCTGCCCCCATGGGCCACTCTGTCACTCACCCATGCCTCTTTCTAAATTATCATCTGTCCACTCAGTTATCCGTCTCCCATCATCTGCCCATACACCCATACTTCAATGTATCATGTACGTAGCATCCATTGATCCGTTTATCATCCGTCATCCACTGATCAATCCATATGTTTATTTATTGTCACTCATCCATTCTCTGTCTATCACCTTACCAATCATCCACCCATCTACCCTTTAATCTACTTATTTATCACCCACCATCTATCTACCATTTACCCATCCTTCTGTCAATCTGCTTATTATCATCTGTCCATCCTTCTATGCATCCATTTAACTATCTGTCCATTCACTGATCTGTCTTCCACCCATCCAGTTATCTATCTAACTAATATATCATATATTTTCCCTTACTTTTCATCACCAATAACTCTATTATTTGTGTATTGCATCTATATATCCATATTTATATTTATCTACCATCTGTAATAATCTGTTAATATCTTCTTTGTATGCCTGGCTATCCAATACTTAGCCTATGTTCCTGAGAGCTTTGAATGCCATGCCTCTTGATCGCAATATTGATCAACAAAGGGAATATTTGTTTGTTTGTTTGTTTGTTTAAGGAGAAAATTTCCTGTGGTCTACAAAGATGGGAGTTCATATAGCTATAGTCTATTGGTGGGTCAAAAAGAAACCTGTCTAATATTTAATAAATGTTAGTCATCACATCCAAATATGCTTTACATATATACTATATATAGTATTTTTTAATTGTGGTATATATTATATATGTGTGCCATTTTTATTATTATTTAAATACCAAAGCTCAAATTAACTCAGGGTTATGTTTCCTTTTGAATGATGTTTTAGCATAGGGAAATACATCTTGTTATCTTTTGGTTAACCACCTTCCTCCCCATCTATCTGTCTGTCTATCCTTCCTGCTTATACCTGCACACCATCCATCTATCCATCCATCCATCCAATAGTCTAATCAGGGTCAGATGGTGCATTCCATTGATTGAGAACTTGACTAGTGTGGGTACACCCTTCAGTGCCATTCTCAGAAATAGAAAAGGGAAACTAAGAGAAGAAACTTGAAGGTTTTGCACAGCTAAGTGTAGTATTAGATCATAGCTTAGCCTCAGAAAGCTCTTATGTTATTGAGACTAGTATCAGGAGATCTACACAAGTAAATTTGAAAAGATTCATTGTAAGGTGCCCTTAAAATCAGGCCTCGTTAGCAACAACGGTATTCTTCCTGTTTACATTGGCTTATTCTTGGTTAATTTAATCACCTGGGTTGTGCTTTGTAGTTGGTAGACACAAATTAAGTGAGGTCAGGTTAAGCTCATTTTAGAGCCCACAGTAAACTGAAACAAAAAGAACATTTTAATCCCACAGAATTTTCAGACTCAGGCAAACCAAACCTCGAGAATTCCTGCAGCAACTGGAGGCAGCTTGGGAATTGTTTGGTATCGATCTGACTTAAGAAGTCAAAGCTAACCATGAAACTGTAAACAGTACACATGGCCAATGGAAGGTCTGTATTGTGCTATTAATTCTGTCTTTCCTTTGGATTTAGGTCATCAAGCTGGCTTTTGAGGAGTTTGAGCTGGAGAGAGGGTACGACACCCTGACAGTTGGAGATGCTGGGAAGGTGGGGGACACCAGATCCGTTTTGTATGTGTGAGTATGCCATTTCGCTTCTCTTCTCAACATGCAGTTATGTGGGAAGATGTTGTTTGGTTTACCTTGATAAGTGCCCTCCCTGAAGATGCTAGGGGCAGTCGCTCTGCTTTTATCTGGGGACTAACAAAAGATCACATTTTATCAGTATGAACTGTTTTCACTAATCTTTTAAATGTATGTTCCTGGCAAAAAAAAAAAAATAAAATGAAAGTAACAGAGTAAAAGACAGGAATGAGAAAGCATGCGCTCCTCAGCTCAGGCATCCCTGTGGGTCCCCTCTCTTCCCTCCCCAGTGTGAACAGGTGTATTTGGAACGGTCCTTTTCTGGGATAATGCCATATGTTTGCTTGGAACCATCATGCTTTGCAAAACTACCCGGTCAAAGAGGCCAAGACTGCAGAATAAGTAGGCCAGAGTCCCACGAGGCTCAGGACAGTCTGCAGGAACCCTGCCAAAGGCCCCTGCTTGGGCCTGGAGCTTCAGTCTTTCTAACCCATCACAAAGTCCACTTTAGGTGCTTAGAGCTGTGGGTTTTTATCAGTTCCCATCAGATCTGTTTTCATCAAAAGAAAACATGTGCTCTGGAAATGTCTATCTTTGTAGATCTTGAGCTGAGAAGGAAAAAAAAAATGTCCCTCTCTTCTCAGATGGCTTTAGGTAGTAACTCTGGAAACCACTGTCCTGGAAACGTCTGTCACTCATGGCGTGATGCGAAGGGACTTCCCTCCCCTTTCTCCGTCTGTGTGTATGCCATTATGTATTTCTATGTTATCTTGGGGAAAGCGGCTCCTGACACCTTGGGAGCATGGAGAAGACAGCAAAGGGGTGCTGTAGCATTATCACTTTGTGGATTGCTTTCCTAGGAGGTAATATACATTTTTGAAAGCAGCATGGTGCAACACCCATGCATGTATGGGCCTATTGGTGGCCCAGCATCGGCTATCTGGGGGCTTGAAACTTTTCTCTCTTTCTATTGTCAACATGGTAGCAGATGAGCATCTCTTTTGGATTGTTATTACCCATTCCCACTATGACTGACAGGAATTAATGCCATATGACTTGCTCATACTTTCCAATGGGTACAAAGGCAGCAAGAATGATTCCATGACCAAGTGTTACCCAGCACACCCCAGGTTGTCTAATGTATCCTGTATTTCCATTTCATCCTCTGAATTGTGGGTACATAGTGCTGCTATGCTTCTGTTAGTGATGGATCTCTCCTGGTTCCCAGCTAACAGTGTAGATGGAGACCACTCCTTTGTTTCCCTACTGCTCAGATGCGAATAATCACATACAGAAACCATATTCATTGCAACACTGTTTGACCAATAGCTTATGCATATTTCTAGCTAACTCTTGCGTCTCAAGTTAACCTATTTCTCTTAATCTGTGTATTGCCACAAGGGTGTGGCTGGTGGCTAATGTCTTTCTCCTTCAGCAGCAACATGGTGTCTCCCTGACTCTCTATATCTCTGTTCAGATTTCCTACCTGTCTTTACTCTACTAAGCCATTGGCTGAAACGGCTTCTTTAATAACCAGTGGCAATAAAGCATATTCATAGCATACAGAGGGGAATCCCACATCATACTGGATGCGGCAGAGGCAATTCCAAACAAGTTCTGCACTCCAGGTCTCTACTTCTTCTTCTTCTTTTTTTTTTTTTGCCTATAAAATAGGATCTCATTTATTTATTTATTTATTTATTTATTTATTTATTTATTTATTTATTTATTAAAGATTTCTGCCTCCTCCCCGCCACCTCCTCCCATTGCCCTCCCCCTCCCCCGAACAATTCCCCCTCCCTCTTCAGCTCAAAGAGCAATCAGGGTTCCCTGACGTGTGGGAAGTCCAAGGACCACCCACCTCCATCCAGGTCTAGTAAGGTGAGCATCCAAACTGCCTAGGCTCCCCCAAAGCCAGTACGTGCAGTAGGATCAAAAACCCATTGCCATTGTTCTTGAGACCCACATTGGAGCACCGGACTGAAATCTCAAGGTCCAAATCAGGAGCAGAAGGAGAGAGAGCACGCACGAGCAAGGAACTCAGGACCGCGAGGGGTGCACCCACACACTGAGACAATGGGGATGTTCTATCGGGAACCCACTAAGGCCAGCTGGCCTGGGTCTGAAAAAGCATGGGATAAAACCTGACTTGCTGAACATAACGGACAATGAGGACTACTGAGAACTCCAGGTCTCTACTTCTGTGACGTGGATGTCATTGTCCTTAAATGGCCTCTATGTGGATCCTCTCTTCCCACCTACACCTCTCCTTTTGCTTTTCCAGCAGCCATGCAATGCAAAACTCTTCATGCCTTCTGTAGTTAATTCAATTGCCTTTAAGAAAAAATTGTTTGCAAGAAAATTTAAGAGCTAGAGAGTGTCACCATCTAGGATGTTACTCATTGTCCACCTGTCCTAAGAAATTTATGAAAATTTACATTTTCACCAAAGTGGAATATGAAAGTATTTATTTTCCCAAGCCCATAACATTGAACATCTACACAACACATATAAATGCAATCACATATTTGTAAATACTTATATATTTATTGTTTTAATTGTTATTTTAAAAACCATTGCAAATAAAATATTCAGACACTAAAATTAATCAGACCCATAGACTTTATAATTTAATAAATGTCTATGCAGTTATGGTAGCCATTCAGAATGGAAACAGTGGCACTCCACATGACATTTCATACTTTTGATATCAAGTATATTTTATACATTTCTCTACTACCAAAAAAATGAAAAAGGCATGACAATTAGAACCAGAAACTCATTAGCTTTATTGACAGTATTGGAGGATTAGAATCATCCTAGTTGTCCATCATCAGATAAATAGATAATGAAAAATTTGGTGTATATATAATGGAATATTATTCATATTTTAAAAAATGTTATCACAAAATTTGTAGGGAAATTGAAAATCATAGAATATATAATATTAAGCAAGGTCACACACTCTTAGGTTAAAAAATACATAAACTCATATTTTATTAGATCTAGCCAGTAATATGTATATATATAAACAAGTGTGTATATATATACTGGTATAGTATAAGATGTAGAAAAGAGAATAAATGCTTGATATTATGGGATTAGGAAGAACTAGGTGTAGCTAATAAACAAGAGTTATAATTATATATTTATAATAATACTTGCCAAATGACTGGACAAAAAATTCAATTTTTTTTGCCTTTAAAAGCACAGAGTTCTCTAGGGTAGCACTGGGCACCTGTATTGTTGGTATGTTTCCATCCCTGTAACAACTGGCCTTGGAACAGTGGCACCGTGTGGTGTGTGATATTAGCTGCAAACAGTCAAATAGTAGGTACACATGGACTGGGAATCAAAGATGGAGTTTCTGAGCTGATGCTACTTCCTGCCTCTGTGATCCTGAGGGAAATCATTTTACCTCTGTGTCCCTCTGTCTCCATGGCTACAAAATATGTATAATAAACTTAACTAATAAATGTAAACCATACGTGAAATGGTTTTATTGTTGCCATAACATCCAATTTTTAAAAGAACGCCACTCAAATAAATGAGAATGATTTTTAAATAAATGCAAGATTTAAAATATCAATGCAGTAAGGAAATGCCCCAGAACATCCCATGGGTTGCTATTAAGGATCTAAGCTCATACTCTCATTTTTTAAAAGGCTTTTTGTTGTTAAGAAAGCAATGGCAAACTATATGTTACAATGACATAAGTGTTATTAGGACCTCTTCGTAATAGCTCAGATCTATAAATGAAAATCTAAATGGCCGACTGAATCAAACTGAGGTGCCCTCCGGGAAACATAATGTAAGCAGAAGCAAAGCACATTTAATCTGCTGAAGCCAAGGAAGAAGAGCCGTGGAGAGCTACTTCCTTAGTGTCTGGTCCGCACAGAGAAGGCAAATACTGGGGCCTCTCCTTGCTTCTGGAACAAACAGGTAAATCCAGATTAAACACCAACAACCCAACTGGAGTAAATATGTGCTACGCATTATTCTCAGTTTGGGCTTTATCATCTACTAGGACAAATGACAGATACACTAAGACCCTTTAAATAGCTAGCAGTCTGTAGAGTCAGGGAACCTCCTGATGTAGGTTCAGCGTCACCACACCAGACTCAGCTTCCCATATGGTGGGCTAGTACTGAGTGCTTTGGATCTAGTATCTCACTGGTCCTCTTCTTGGATGACCTCTATTAAGAACTTGGAAGATATTTAAAAAGGGAAATGACGTACTCAGCAAACAGCACATCCCAATGGGGTTTTCAGAGCTCTGATTTCTGCTCACAGATTTTATTTTCTCAAACTTTGTAACATAAAGCAAAATCCCTAAGGGCTCTGGTTCATCTGTCACCCCACTCTTCCCACAAGAAGGATGGATTTTCTCAGGGTATTTGTATAGCATGGCAAACTCAAAAGAAAATGAAATAACTAACTTAACAGATCTCTGCTGAGCTCTTTCTGAGAGAATATATATTGACAATTTTCTCAAAATTAAATTGCAACCTGGCGAGGGGAGATATTGCTTTACCTGGCCTCGTGCTAGCTGGCAGTAACAGGAGATTGCGTTAACTCGGATGTCCTGAGGATTGCAAGACAGGATATGGATTTTTAAATGTCCACCCCTCTATGGGGATGAAAGAATCTGTGTGCAAGTAGGCAGCCTCCAAACAGCTAGATACTTGGATTAGATAATAAGGAAATGAGTTGATCCCCAGGGAAACTTCTCCCTGTCTTCAACCTGTTTCTAGAAAGAGCCCCTGTCTTGGTGTGGCTATGATTGGCATCTCCCTGCTGGTCTGAGATGAAAGGATTCATTCTCTTTATATCCAAAGAAAACCAGGCACCAGGGGGATGGCTCAATCCCAGGGACACAAAGCTTTGGAATCAATCCCCTGCACTCCCAAAAGAAGGGAAGAAAGAGAGAAAAGTGAGAAGGGAAGAAAGAAAAAGTCACTGCCAGTCAGGTGTCCTTGGTATGATCCCACAGAGACTCCCTTCATGATGGAGGA
This sequence comes from Microtus pennsylvanicus, assembly GCF_037038515.1. Lineage (NCBI taxonomy): Eukaryota > Metazoa > Chordata > Mammalia > Rodentia > Cricetidae > Microtus > Microtus pennsylvanicus. Next base: position 63,159,543 of record NC_134587.1, on the reverse strand, counting down.
CTTGGGCAAGTTCTGTTAGGAATACCGACCGAAAAAAAAAATCTCAATTTAAAATTGTCTAGAAAAAAAATTGCTTTTCACATTTATGAATTGTGATTAGAAATCAAATCATTTAGCACTGAAGGAATGTATTCTGTGGCTCACGTGATCTAAAACTCACATCCAGATGATCTTGGAAACAGCAGCTCCCAGGTACCTGGAGTTCTGCCAGGCACTGTCGTTTGGAATTAGAGGTGTGCTCTGGTCTCCCGGTTTGTCCATTATTAGCTTCCCTTTTTTGTTTAGGAAAAATACTTTTTCAAGCATAAAATGTTAGGACTTGGCAGGGAAAAGAAAAGTAACTGTGGTCCTGAGTTAGAGGAGTGATTCCCTCCCTGCAGCAATTATAAGCGCTTTCTCTATAAACATCGTCCTTAATGGCAGCAAGACAGTTTCCAATTGTGTCTTATAGAATAGGAAGCATATTTCCGTGTGGGTAGATTTATTGATTGATTTTAGTCTTGAATGCGATGTCAAGAAATCTGATACATACCTAAGCATTCACGTGGTTTGATTTGAGTTCTTACTCACATCTAAGTATTTTTGGCTTTAGTTGTCCAGTGTGTGCATTTGATTCTTTCTCATCCATCCGTGTACCTAGTTCTCTGTGAGAAAATAGCATTACCAAAGTAACGTAAGCAAGAAAAGGATTTATTTTAGAGAAAGTCTCTAAATGGATAGAATCCTCATGCCAGGGAAGAGGTAGGATGGCATTGGGGACAGGAAGCTGGCTGTTAACATTTCATCGGCCTCCAGTAAGCAAAGAGAACAAACAGGAAATGGGGGTGGCTATAAAGCTAAGAGCCTGTCTCCATTCAGTGAGGTACTTCTGCCAGCAAGGTCATACCCCCTAAACCTTCCATAGCTTCTCCAAACAGCACCACTGGCTGGAGAACCAGTATTCATGTGCATGAGCCCATGGGAGACATTACTCATGTCAAACCTCCACAAGATACTTAGCAAACAGAGGTATTCATTTCAGTGGTACTACCATTCTCTTTTCCTTGAGTGTTTTGCTGTCCTGGTGCCGCTCTCTTTTTTATGGGCTTGAAAAAGCCGTGTATTGTAAAAAAAAAAAAACAACTTTCTAGAATTGAGGTAGACATGGCTAATTTACAATTTGCAGCAAACCAGTGCACTTCCTGTGTGCACTCTCTCAGTCCCTGTGCATGGAGCTCCAGCGTGTGTGTTGGTGTCACCTGATGACTGGGTATTTTCCCTCCTTAACTATTCAATCAGCAGGTTACGCACACTGGGCTGGCCATGTTCAGACAGTAAGTTCTGGTCTGCAGTCTAGTGTAATCTTCCTCTGCAAAGATGCATTTGTTTACCCAATGTGTAGTTGAAGATGCCGAGATTTACGGGTGTGGGTAGGAGTTTCCCTCACTTACCTTTCTGTCTTGTATCTGATCAGCCCGGCTTCATCACTAAGTAAGCTGCAATGCATGTGTGTGACTGCTTGCAGGAGACTTGATGAGCCAGCGTTAGGATTCTGGTGTGAAAAGCACAGTTGACTGGCAAAGCCACCATGGGGAACATTCTGGCCTAGAGTCAGAGTCTAAAAGAGTTAGAATGTTGCTCAGACTGCCACTGCCTCCTGACAGAGTTTCAATGCTCTGTAGATGCTGTGGGGATTACAGTATTCATAAGTCTGCTGTATTTATGTGCCCACATTTCTCTGCATTAATTCCCATGACTTTGACAATGGTCTTGGAATGTGTGGACATCCCCATGTATTGGAGTGAGTTGCTTGTTCATCCTGGCCACCCAGAACCAAAATAACCGCACAGAAACTATATTAATTAAATCACTGCTTGGCCCATTAGCTCTAGCTTCTTATTGGCTAACTCCTACATATTTTTACGTAACTCTTAACTCAGTTCTATTAATCTGTGTATCGCCACATGGCTGTGGCTTACTGGCTAAAATTTCAGCATGTCTTACTCTGGGTGGTAGCTTCATAGTGTCTTTCTGACTCTGCCTTCTTCCTACCAGCATTCGGTCCAGTTTTTCCTGCCTCCCAAGTTCTGCCCTATCAACAGGCCAAGGCAGTTTCTTTATTCATTAACCAATAAAAACAATACATAGACAAAAGGACCTCCAATACCACCCACCTCTTCATTCATGATGCTGGTCTTAGTCTGCCCCACCCCTGCAGGTTCCATATGACTTGAGTAGTAAAGCCCATTTTATAAGAAACATGACTGTGTCACTATTCTGCATGCCTCTGCTCCTGTCCCTCCCGCCTGACTGCTTTCCTTAGCTCCATTTTTCCATGTTCATCACCGGAACTTCAGTGCTGTTTCTGACCTTCTACTTGTATCCAACAACCACCTTTACTGTGGAAATTTCCCCTGCACCGTGTCACCATTTCCTTCCTTATTTTATGTTGGGCCTTGCATTTAATCGGTTTTAGTGGGGTTTTTTTGTCTATTGTTTTGTTAATTTGTTTACATTTTCATTTGTGAATTTTACTTTAAATCATGGATAATCCACTTATGTATGATTGGAGGTTTTTTGTTTCGTTTTGTTTGTTTGTTTGTTTTTGCTATCACATTTGCACTAATGGCTTCAAGTTTAATTCCATCTTGGTCACAGGACACATTTTATACGATTCTGCTTTTGGCTGGCCAGGTGCTCCTAAGTAGTCCGTGTAGCTTCAAAGCCATAGCAATCCCAGGCTTCAGAAAGCACCACCACACCAAGTTTCTAACCACATAAAGCTGAAGTAATAATTAATACGGGGCTATGCCTGTGCCGCATTCTGATTTACCTTCTGAACCCTTTCCCTAAATCTTGTCTCCTGATTGGGTCCTTGCCTCCCTGCACAGTTATTGAAGGGGATGTTATTGTTGTTTTAAAATCTCTCTTCTCCTGTTGATAGTGTCATGAAGTTGGTCTTTGTAGTACCATGGTGGTTGTTACGGGTATTAAACACTTGATCTGTGATATTCTATATTTTCACTCCCTGCTCATCTCCAGCACATTTCTACAAACGCATTGGTTTAAAGAGCAGAATTCATAGTCTCTTAGTTCTGAATAGAGTTCCGTGGGTCAGCATCGCTGTGAGCTAGGTTAGCCCTGGAGATTCTGGGGAGGAACCCATTGTCCTCTCCTGCTCTGGCGGCTGCAGCAGGCCTGGGCTCTTGTCTGTATTGCTGCCTCTATCCTTACCTGGCCTCTACCCTCTAATGGCTCCCTCTGCTCATCCCTTATGCATTAATTCTGGATATCCTTTGCAGCTTACTTGGCCCTAAGCTCTTTATTGAGTTAGATCCAGGATATTAACAATATCCTGGTGCAAAGGTTTGAGGCATGGATGTGGGTGAAACTGTCATTCACCTTTACAGCTGGGGTCCACAGTGAAATGCCAAGGACTCCGGAAAACTCACTAACCCTCAGATCCCTTTGCCTGTCTACCAGACCAACAAGCCGCTGTTGTAAATACCGACCTGGTTTGTGAGGTTTGCTTTAATTATTAAACGTGATTCACAGAACTCATGATGAAGAGATGAGTCTTTCCACTCCATCCTCTCTTCTTTCTCAACCTGGAAGCTTCCAGCTTCCTGCTACAGCACTTTTTTTCTTCCTAATGAATTTTCCAGAAATTTCTAAGGGGGTGGATTGGCTACCTGACCTTAATTTGTAGTGGCAAACTTTGGCCTAAGAGTTTTCCTCTTTTTGTAGAATTCCGGGACACAGTACTTGTGGTTGGCAGTTTAGCTTCTGGCCTCTGAGGTCCCACATGGGAATCTGTTGTCATCTACATCGTGTGTTCCCTCTGGTCTTCAAAGTTTTCCCTTTCTTTTGTTTTCAAAACTAAATTGCATTTGTCTTTGAGTGGATTTGCTGGTATTGAGTTCACGTCAGTTCTAGGATTTATAGTTTATGTTTCTTACCAAATCTGATAAATTTCATGTCAAAAGTTGCTTGTCGTAACACTCTGTTGACTTCTTCTTTATGCTCCAAACCCTGCTTTGTCATCTCTGCCCCTGTGCGATGAGCATTGTCCCCAAGCTCCTTTCACTTACCTGTTGACCCCTCCTTCTAAATGACACCCAGAGGGCGAGTCTTATTTTAATTGACTGTTTATTTTTAGTTCACTTTTCCTTCAAATTTTATTGAAAACAGCTTACATTTCTTTGCTAAGATTTCCTTCTCTTTTACAACACGATTGAGAGAATTTGCAAAGGTCATGCGTGGTTTCTTAGATGTGTGTCCTTTGAAAACCTGGTGCCCAACTCCCAACTAGGATTCCCTTCAGTAGTTGGTAGATCACGTCTGCTCACTCAGGTTGTGATTTTTCTCAGGTCTTTATTTGATGATTGCATCCTGGAGATCTTTTCTGTCTTGTTAGGATGGGCAAAAGACTGGTTGAGCCTTTTATTTCAGAAGGTGTGCCTTATGCATCAGCACTGGGCTTGACCTCTTGCTGTGGCTGGTCCCCTGATGATTTTAATTATCACTGTGCTGTTGCTTTGCTTAGAGGCGAGCGCTCACTGATGGCACTCGGGAATGGACCACATCATCTCTCAAAGCTTGATGTAATGATCCAATGGGGTGCGGAACTGCTCGTCTTTGGGGTCTCCCTGATAGTATAGTACACCTGGACCCTCGACCTTGCCTGACTCTACTGAAGGAGGCATCAAACTTATATCTGCAGATATATTTCCCCAGGGCAGGCTGTCTGTGGCTAGGTCTATTTTGCCAGTTCCTCCCGGTTCAAATGGAGCCTTGAAGGTGAGGGACATGGCTCTGTTGCCTTGAAAAAATGAAAGAATGTCAGGAAGGAGCTAGAGACCCTGTATCCATATAAAAAGTCAGGTATGATGATACACTCTTCTGACCTGAAGCTGGGGATTCGGGAACAGGCTGATCACTAGAGCTTACTGGCTAGGCAGTCTAGCTGAACTTGCAAGTCCAGGCCAATGAGAAAGCCTGCCTTCCAAACAAGGTGGTTGACTCCTGAGGGACAACACCTGGGATTGACTACTGGCCTACACACACACACACACACACACACACACACACACACACACACACACGTTTTTTTGTTTAAACAAAATTGATAAAATGGAAAGTGGGATTTCGTAGCCGCGGGGAAGGAGGGCATCTTAACTGGCTTCTGTTGGCAGCTCTGTAGTCTATGTACTGGTGGTACCCACGTGGCTGGAGGTCAGGTAGGCCATATACTCAACTGTTGCTTGTTTGGGGCTATGGCCCAGCTTTCATTGCTCCTCCTTTTTGTAAACATGTCTTCTGTCTGCTTCCTGGACTGTTTCTAGGACTTTAGCTTTATAACACACACACACACACAGGGTCAGGGGGAGGCACAAAAGAGGATCTTCATGACCAGAGGGGTGGTCAACCACATCCCATAGCCTGACTGTACTAAGTAAAACAATTGAGAAATTGGCATCCTTTGGGGGGGGGGCTCTGTCAATTTTTTTTATCCCTTTGATCTGTGGGATCAAAAGGTTTGTATTTGATATTTTTAGATGGCTCAAGTGATCATCGTGGCGTGAGTTAGTGAAGTGAAAGAAGAGACTGCACATGATTGGTGTAACTCATAACTTTTCCCATGTCATCTGACTACTTATGGTTGGTCTACCTCAACACCTTTCCCATGCCATCTGACTTGAATAGACCCCAACTCAGTGATCTTTCTGTCACATTGTGTGAGACTCACATGACAATCAGTGTAAAAACCAGTCCACTCCAGCATCTCCAGTGCCACAAGAACTCTTCTGTGGGAACATTGGAGACCCTAACACACACACACACACACACACACACACACACACACGCCATTTCTCATCAGAGCATTACATGTGACATGTTCTCTAAATCCTACCTGCTTGGTAAATTTTCAGAGTCAGCTTGATTTCTGCGTTAGAGTCTCATCCCTTCCCACCCACCCTATTCATGTAGTGGCACCTGTCATATATACCCAATCATTCTGAGTGACAGGATCCCATGTTCATGATAGGTGGACTGAGTCAGAGCTCACTTCATTTCTCCTAGGGCTGACACTCTAGTCTGCATGAATATGTATGAATTGCAATAGAGACTCCCCAGATAAAGAGTTTAAAGTTCTTCCTGCTTTATTTGTTGAACAACTCAGTAATCTTCTGCCTCTATGTGACTCCAGGCTTTTGCACCAGGTTGTCCCTGAATGTGTTGATATTTTACTCCATTTATGGGTTGACTGTTTTGCCCATTTTAGAACATGCCTTGTGTTTATTTCTAAGAATCTGCACCTCACATTGAATGGACTTAATGCATGCAGATGTCCCCACAAATCGCACTATTTAAACCGTATGCCCATGCTGGCCTCTCAAAGGGTTCATAAACCACACTGTAAAGCCTGCTAAGAGGTTCAGGTGTGGGTCACTTTTTATCTTGGGGTCAGCACTTCCTTCTCAATGACCTAATTCATAATCAAAATTGGCGTATTAAAGGTTAGCTCCCCTTTCCCTCCAGGCACTCCCTGGAGGAAAGCAGGTGTGGTATACAGCAGGTGCTGCTAGATGACACCAATTTCCTGTCTTGACAGCTGTGTGGCATGATAAGGTTTTCTTCCCCCCTCCCAGCTTTGAGCAATTTAAAACTAGCATAGAGTAGAACGGAAATGCCATGTGCCTATATCTGTTGTATCAACACAGACGCAGACCTATGTCACCCTGACCTGAGTCGGGGTAGGGAGCAGGTCCTTTGCCGCCCAAGACACTACTTGTCCCTGCCCTATCACACGTCTGGGTTTACCCCAACCCCTTCTCTGCTCACCACAGGACTGTCCTTTTGAGGCTGTCACATAAACAGAACATTCTGGATTGCTTTTGGGAGTTCAAGTCAAGTGAAAAGTGGTACAACCATTTTCAAAGAGAGGTGAGCAGGTTCGTGGGAAGGCAAAGAGGCATCAATTACAACAGCAATCTCATTACTGTGCAGAGATTCACCTTGGGATAAACTCCTGCATGAACCTCTTGGCTCCTCTGACGATAACTGTCAAGAATGAGGAGAAGCACAAATATTCTCCAGCAGAGAAGTGGGCCAGTATGTGTTACACTGGCTGAGAGAGATGCTGCTTAGCACCTCAAAGACCAGCTAAGAAGCTGTTGGCACACCATTGCAGCAGGTTTTCCCGGGCGTGCCTGTGAGTGAAGGAGGCAGGGCCCACTTTCTGCCACCTTTCCCTGTCAAATGCAGGCAGATCTTGGAAGTGAGGGTCAAAATGCTGAACTCTTCAGTAGGAACAGAGGGAAGATGTCTTCAGAAATGGGACTGTTTGATCCTCTCTCACTCTCTCCTCTTCCTGTTTTAATACCAAGGTGGATGCTGGAAGTTCAGTCTGAGATGGGAAAGGGAATCTCATTGTTCAGGGAGGTTAAATGCCAAGAAACGCACCCCGTCACAGATGAAGCTAGCCCATGCGCCAGGGGCCTGGGCAGTGCGCATTTGATCCCAGTGTGCTGAAACCTAGAGGCTGATGAATTAGTAGTTAAGTAGACTTATATACTTATATTTTCAGTGTAAGAAAAAAAGCAAACGTCAAGGCTGATTTTGTAGCTCGGTGTAGAGCCCTTGGCCAGTATTCAAAAGGCTCTGGCTTCCATCTCCAGTGCAGCAGAAAAAACAGTATTGTAAGAGGCAACCTGGAGTGGAAGTCACGGCGAAGCAGTCTGGCAGCTGGAATGGTGTAACCTGACTTGAGCTCTCAGGTGTGGTTTAATTAGAATGATTTTATTCTGAGCATTAATAAAGGTACAGGATCAATCATCGTTGGTTTATTTGAAAATGTGACTGTTGAGGAAAAAAAAGTTCCAAAGTTTGTCTTTTGCTTTGTGCTCAAGTACTCTAGTAAAGCTAATGCTTGGTTTAATTTCAGTTTCAAATGATTGTAAAAAAATAAATAGATAAATAAATTAATTAATAAATACACAAACAAATAAATCCTATTTCAAAAGCACAAGCAGCTGTGAGGGACAAAGAGTCTGTGGGCTCGCTTTGCTTCAAACAGCTTTTTCCCTCTCCCTCTCTCCATCTCTCCTCCCTCTCTCTAACGCACTCTCTCTCTCTCTCTCTCTCTCTCTCTCTCTCTCTCTCTCTCTGTCAGTGCTATCAAACTACGGTTTATAAATCTCAAAGAGCTATTCAAAGACAATGTTTCCTTTTGTTTGAAACTATTTAAACTACGTTCGACTTAGAAGCATTCTATAAAATATTTTTTTTTAATTTTCGGCTAGTTAAAACGTTAATTAGCATTCAACTAATTAGTACAAAAAGAATTAATTGTGACAAAGTATGATTGCAGCCCTTTTTCGCATGCATGCCAATCAAATAATTTGGAGGCTTAAAATAAATTCTAAAATGGGACTGACTGCAGGAACAGGGTTTGACATTTGATTGAGTGAGCTATGCGAGTAGCTGCCAGTATTCTTGCCTATTCAATTTCGAGTGAATTCACAGAGTAAGACTGGATTAAAATAAAGTGCAGTGGACAAATAAAAGAAATTCAAACATGCACCTTAGCATGAGCCTGAAGTAGTTAGTTACTTTGGAAGTAAGCATATTTGCAATGGGTATGGATTTTCTGTGTGATACTTATGTTTCTTAACAACTTAAATTAAATACCTGGCAAGAAAGAAACCAGAGAAGATGCTAAGTGAAGAGAGACCCCAGTGGACTGCTCAGGGATGGCCTATGTTCAAACCAAACCTTAGCAAAGGAAGAGGCAGTGTCTGGGGGACTGAGGGTCACTGTAGTCAGGAAATCCCCCCTGGCCTCATTTCCCTCAACAGAAGCTTCCTGCTATCAAGAGAAATTCAGGCTTCCAGCCTTCATCATAGCCATTTGTCTCTCCTCATTCACCTAAGGAAGCAAGTGCCAGCTCAGAGCAGGGAATAAAGAGCAAGAAAGAACGGGAAGAGGAAAGCAATGCTACGGACAATAACTAGAGGAAACCAGAGAAAACAGACATGGACCTCAGCCCAGGAGAAGGAGGACTGTTGGGCTGAGACCGATAAGCTGATGAAGGGCTTGCTGTGCAAATAACAGCAGTGAAGCTCAGATACTCAGAAGCCACAGAAATGCTGGCTGGGTGCATCGTCTGCCTATGATTCTAGGCTTGGAAAGCAACAGAGACAGGGGATCCTCAGAGCAAGCTGACTAGTGAGACCAGCCATATTATGTGCTGGGTTTGGTTTAGAGACCTTGCCACAAAGCAATGGCTTTAAGATTAGATACGAGCATTCTATGGCATAGTCACATACTTGGGAATGACCACCTAAGAAAGGAAAATGGGAAGAAAATGAAAATAAACTAAGCAAGGGGCAAAGGAGTAGCTAGAACCCCCACTCTTCTATATACAGCAGCCTTGACTAGTTGAGAGTAGCTGTGGAACTGAATATATGGTGGTGTGCATGAGGACCTCATGAACTGCAATGAGAAACACAAGGCATGTGAGATTTTTCAAAAATAGGCAGGACAGGAAAGGTGTATTCCTCTCATCCTGCAAATGTTCCCCTTCAAGGGCATATTTTTGATTCTTGGTTTAGGCAGCTTGGTCAAACACAAATCCTTTGTTGGGAGAGAATGTTTGGGAAGACAAAGGATGCTTCTCATCCTGCATTAGAGAGACTAAGGATGATCAGTATGGACATTAGTAAGGGACACAGGACATGAAGGCCTTTACTAAACAGTGTGTATAGGAAACAGACAAAGTCTAGCTGCACCATTAGTGATCAGCCAAAAGTAAATGCAAAACCCTTGAGAGGTTATTACATAATTATCAGAAGAGGTGCTCAAATATACCCTGGTCACATTAAATTGCCATTGGAGATACGAAGAACTTTCCTGCTCAGATACCATTGATGGGAATGTAAATAGAACACTCGGTCTAGACCCTTGAAGACAGAAATCAAAATTATAGAAACAGAAATCGGAAAATACAAATCGCATGTCTGGGAATTTGTAACAGGTAACATGAAGAGTTATATTGTGGAAAACCTGCACACCTGTTACGTCAGCCCTATGGGTCATCTACCAAGCTCATGAACGTTTTAGCAGGCCTTGAGTTATCCATACTTGGGAGTCCCACTCAGCGATGGGAAGGGGGGAACTGGTAGTATGCAAGTCATATGACTGATCTGGGGAACTAAGCCAAGCAGACAGAGCCAGTTTAAAACAGGCAATAGCATGATGAAGGAATTTGGAGCTAGAGACAGACTCGTGGTTGCCAGTGATATGTGGCAAGAAGGAGAGGGCGTGTGGCGCGTCTTTGAAGATGGGCTGTGGGGAATTTCACTGTATTGACCACAACCTGGATTCCCAAGACTACATGTGTGTTGAAGAGAGTTACATACACACACACACACACACACACAGAGAGAGAGAGAGAGAGAGAGACAGAGACAGAGACAGAGACAGAGGCAGACAGATCACGTGGGCCTCCCAAGACAAGTAGGTCATCCATCCACGCTGTGACAGTATTTTACAGGTCTGTAAAATCTTAGATTGGAGGAGACAGGAAAGAATACATGTAGGCTCTTTATGTTACCTCTGTCAGCTTTATTAATACAGTGTTTTACTAGAAAAAATAAAAATACTAGCATTAATTACCTTCTACACACACACACACACACATAAATGAATTCTAAGTAGAAATTAAAACAAGGAAACTCATGAGTATCTTTCCCTCAGTTCTGCTGAGCAAAGTATTTTATGAAGTCTTAATTCACTTATAGGATGCTTAGGGAGGCAGGTACAGCTGTAGATGTTTTGGCAAAGCTAGAGCGAAGAGCAGGGAACAGAGATGGGCCCAGGAGGCTGCCTCCCTGGGGGATCTGCAGGCTGGCTCCCTTTCTAAGGAATCACAGAGCTAGACATTGTGATCCATGTGCTGTTTGGCTGATTACTCTTCAACAAAATGCATGCACAGAAAATCAAACAAATCTCCCTTACAATCAAACAAGCAAACACAAGAGAACTATCTCCCAACAAAGACAGATCTTCAGACATACGTGTGTAGCAAGCATACATCGCTCACCGGAACACGTTCCTTTTCCAGCCTGAGTGTAACACAGCCTGAGTTCCTCGGTGTGTAATGACTGCCGTTCATCTTCCTTTGAAGAAGCAGGTTTTCAAGGCCGTCTGTGAGGAGAATGTTGGGTTGATAGACGGCTGCTGTGATTGATGGTGCAAATCATGCGTTCACATTCCCGAAACCACTTTGCTGAAAGCGAAGCTTCCTATTTGATTAGGGACATTTGTTTTGGGTGAATTGATTTCCTTCCTGCACTTTTTCCTGTTTCAACATGCTATTCTGTCGGCATGTTGAGTTCAGTCGATGGATTTGGTGTTTCTTTTCACCGGCTGACAGAGTAGGGGATGTGACCTGTTTCTGAATACACACTGAATGCTTCCTAAAACTACCTTGTTGTTTGACCTGGATGTTCAGTAAATCCTACCCTGTCTATCTCAACCACACATATGCTGTTCTTTTCAATGTCATTATATTGTATAATTACCTTTAATACATCTTAAAATAGATTCTGTATGCAAGGTACATAATTCTAAACTAGATAGAGTAATGAACCTATAGGGTTTCTCACCTTGCAAAGGTATCACGCAAGAAAGTAATGAGCCACAGGGTTCACCTCCCTGTCACCAGGCACAGCTGGCTCTTTGCTTTTCCAGGTTTGTATTGATTTATCCCTGTAAATATTGTACCTAGGGAGCATGTCAATTCCAGTAAATGGGATGGTCTTTTTTAAAAAAATTGCTTTTATTTTATGTGTATGATTGTTTTTCCTGTGTGTATCTATCTGTGCATGCCACATGTGTGCAGTGCCAGGGGAGGCCAGAAGAGATTATCAGATGGTTGTGAGCCACTATGTGGGTACTTAGAACTGAACCTAGGTCCTCTGTAAGATCAATAACCACTGAAAAATATCTCTAGTCCCCTCTAGCTGATTTTTTTAAATGAAAATGGCTGTGTTTTCAGTGACTGGATAGTTACCAAAAGTGCCTTTAAATATTTATATAAATGACAAGTTGTTACAAGGTTTTGAAAGAGAATGTTTTGTAGGTGTCTGTCTCTGTGTGTGTGTCTGTCTGTGTGTGTGTGTGTGTGTCTGTCTGTGTGTGTGTGTGTGTTTGTGGACAGTGCTCAAAGTCTGATCCTTTCCCTTCTGTGCAGGCTCACAGGCTCCAGTGTCCCTGACCTCATTGTGAGCATGAGCAACCAGATGTGGCTCCACCTGCAGTCAGATGACAGCATCGGCTCCCCAGGGTTTAAGGCTGTGTACCAAGGTAGGCCGAAATTGCCTTAGTGCTTAAATGGAAGGTCAAGAGTGAAGAGGCCGGTCCATACATGACAGAGAGAAATGAAAAGAACATGTTGGAACACTGTTCGTAAATGAGATCAGTGCTCTGTCACTGGTTTAGAGTCCTACCTCAATGGCCTGTCTCTGGAACCAGACTGCATGAGGCATGTTATTCTCATGTCAAAATAGAAAAGAACAGAAAATACAAACTTGAGCTATGAAACACGGTTAGACCTGTGGATCTCTTGGCAATATCATATTGACCATTATTTCTAAAACCTTTCCCTACTATATCTGGTATTTCGCAGTGGAAAGTAAAATGAACGATGTCTTTGTCTTGCCATGATTTACAGTTTTGAGGATGCTGGTGAGCCAGCCCATGTATCTGAGACGAAATGTCCATGATCTCCGTTGTTGACGAATGGGGCTAGAGCTCTGGTAGTCACAGGGAACTGATAGTGTTGCTGGTGGCTACTGAATCTTCACTGCATGTGGCTTCCTCCTGACAAAAGGGTGGCTGGCCCTGTGGCCTCTGGCCACTTGACTCTGGACATGTTAGACTTGCTCCTATTTGAGGTTCTCCATGTATTGTCTGTTTAACATAGATGACACCATAGAAGGGTGTGCACTTGAAGTGTGCTGTCATTTTCAAATATGTGACATAAGAATAGTCCCCAGTTATCACAGTGTATCAGCTGGTTGTGTTGGTGAAGTCAGAGAAACAGATAATAAAGAAGGACCCGCCAACCCCAGACAGAAAGTGTAGAGGATACACATTCCAAGTTCAAATGAGTGGGCACGTCTTGGAACACTCCATTCTTTGTTCTGAGACAGAGTTTCTCTGTGTAATAATCCTGGCTGTCCTGGAACTCACTCTGTAGACCAGGCTGGCCTCGAACTCACTGAGATCCGCATGCCTCTGCCTCCTGAGTACTGGGATTAAAGGCTTGCACCACCACCACCTGGCAGAAAACTCCATTCTTCCCACATAAGTGGAGGTAGTCAGGATGTGAACATGTCCTATGTGGGGAGTGGCCTGATGTGACATCCTTGACTATAAGATATGAAATAAATTTTCCTTGCAGGAAGCATAGAATAGGGTTTAGACTTAAATGACTATATCATTAAAAATGTCTACAACAAAAGTAGAAATATTCCTATCCCACTCATAGGCTAGTCCTGGGATGTAGAAATAATTGCACACCACTACTGACCTTTACTCTAGATATGACCTTTAATGGATTTTCTACATAGTTGTTTCCTAACTCATAAATACACAGCTGAGGTATATTTTCCAAATGGCATACAGTTATTGCAACCTTGGGTGGAGTCTTAAAGCATCTGGGAAGTACCAAATGCCTCCTGCCAGGAAGGGCTGCAGAGGACTTGCTTTTTCAGTCTAAAGACAGCATTACAAGGTTGAGCTCAAAAAGCAGAGGTAAGCCTCAAGATAGAGGGTACATCTCTGATTGTGAGGGTCTAAGTAATCTCAAATTAGACATGAATACCCCTGCTGTGTTCGGCTTGATGACCAGGCATACTAGCTGTACTTTAACTCTCTCTCTCTCCAATGCCAAGAGTCCATCGCGAGCTACATCTTGAGATGTTACGAGAACAAGAGCGACAGTGTTCAAGGAGTTGACCGTTCAGTACAATATGTGTCATCATTAGTACATCAATGATCCAAATGTTTAAAAAACTATGGAGCTTTGAGAATTTAGAACCCTGAAAGAATATAGGGAAAGGAGACTTTTTAGAAAAACTTGCATTTCTTTTTAAATTTTCTTTGCTACATTTATTTATGTTTTTGGTGAGTGTGTGCACTTTGGTGTACCCATATGTCACGGGACATGTGTGGAGGTCAGAGGATTTCTTGTAGGTGACACCCCCATTCTGCCATGGGGGTTCTAGGGATGCTGTGGGAAGCTGATACTGGAGATAATACGCAAGTCACTCACTGTGTCGCTCAGCTGCTCGTGAGTTATCAGAAATCGCACACCACAGACATTGGAGGAGGATTCAATTTTCCAGATGTTGATTCTGCGTGGCTTTAGCTGACACAGAGCTAAGGACACAGGCTCTAAGCTGTGCTGTGCTGGGCACTGGCTCCGCCCCTTCACAGTGTGACTTAGGGAAAGTCATTTCATCTCTTTACCATGCTACTGCCTTCTGATAACAAGGTGCAGGGATCATAGTAACAACATCTGCTTGACAGGTTTCTGTGAAAACTCAAGTGACTTTAAGAACCCAACAAAACAAACACCAGCTAGAGACAGACATTTGCATTTTTATTTTTTATCAGAACATATTTCCTGCCCCCTCTTTTCTTTATTTTATTATGAAACATATAGCCCCAGAAAATGGAATTGCGAGAGTGTACCCCATACAGCTTCACCTTCCTGATTGGTCAGGGAATGTCCTCAGATTCCCAGAATCTTCATGGGGCTTCATGCCTGGCACAGCAGATGCAGACACTCTGCTAGGCAGGGGATGTCCCAGCATCCCCCTTCAAAATGAGCTTGAATGAACCACAGAGACACCTTAACACAGTTGCAGTGACGTCACACACAGCCATCATCGAAGCTTCCCCACAATTCCCTTGCTGACCTCTCTTTTATATGTTACCCACTCACTGAGACTATCTTGACATTTATGAGGGTCTTGTATGATTTTTCCCCTTGTGGCAACATGAACAAATATCTCCTTACCCCAGATAGGACATTAGTGTCAGGTCAAAGAAATGATTCCACCCACATCTAGCTTTGTGACTCAGTGAATTTATGGGACTTACCTGTAATGAAAGCATAGTAGAGGGACTTCTTACAGAGAGGTGGCTCAGAGGCAGCTGCACATTGAAAAACCCACCCCAGCATGAGTGCTGACTCATGGAAGCCACCTCCCTGCAAATTCCTGAGCAACTCGCAGGCAACTCCATGGAATAATCTCCTCTCATAATACAACCTTGGGTAAGGGGCTTATGAATTTTCTAAGTTTCTGTAGCTTTCTGGAGGGAGGATACAGGGTCTGACTCTCCCCTGGTGGTCCTCAGGCTCACAGGTTTGGATACATGGGTTTCCTCCATGTGTAGACCTCCCAGCCCCCGCAACGACCTCCCCTCTTTTTCTTTTTCCTCACCATCCCCAGAGTGTGTTTAAGTAACTGAGTCTTAGAGCTCTACTTGCTTGTCACAGCTGTGCGCCTCATCTGTGGGTGTAGGTGGGATTAGAGAGAGGGCGTGGCCCCTGAACAGAAAGAGGTTTGCATGGCACTTAGAAAATGGTTCTTCCCTGGCCTGTTAGCATCTTAAACCCAGGCATGGGCCCTGCTAGAATGACAGTCCAGTTCCCGAAACCAGGACAAGGCCTGGGGAGTGATGGTATATCACCTCTTGTTTAAATCGCGGAGATGCACAGTGTGACATTGCAAAGCAGTAAGACAAGGCAGAGCTTTGAAAACCTACAGGGGCATTATTTAAATCTATCCCAGGTGGCTCCTTTCCTAGAAACCAATGCTTCACTGGAGATGATAGAGAAAAATCTGCTGGGGAAGTTTAGCAGAAGCAGCTGTCTTGAAACATGTGCTGGGACTGGCTCAGCTGGTTAAACACTAAGCCTGATGATCCACAGAGTGGAGAGAACCAACCTTTGCAAGTTGTCCTCTGACCTCTACACATACACAGACAGGTGGAAAGAAAGCAAGCAAGAAAGAGGGAAGAAGGGAGGGAGGGAAGGAAGGAAGGAGGGAGGGAGGGAGGAAACTAGGGAGAGAGAAAAACTATTTCGTAGACGTGCTAAATGCAAGCAGGAATCCTAGAAGCTCAAATACCCAGAAATCCCAGGGCTGCTCCTATCTTACAGTATTGTCTATAGCATAGTGGTGGTGGTGTGCAAACCTCAGCAGGGTCACAGAGGAAATGAGGCCAAGTCACTCATGATGCACAAGGCTGGACATATTCTGTCTTGGAACCTCAACAGCAGCTAGAGAGTGGAGCTGGCAGGGGCTGGCACTAACTAGCCTGCTCAATTAACCAAGTGGGCAGCGGGCTTTAATTGCTGTGAGTATCAGGCTAATGCTGGGTAATTATTCTGCGTGCAAATATGCTGTCCTTGCACTTGGGAGAACACTTTTTATCTAGAAAAATCTTTCACTTTATTGTCCTTCATTTTTGTTTTACATAAATGTGTATTAATTTCATCTCAGACTCCCGTTTTCTTTAGGATGTGAAATTCTTTTGGTTTCTCAAAATGATAATTTGCTTAGGATGTTATTTGTGTTGTCACGCTAATGGATCCCGCTGTAGTGACAGCAGTGGCCATCCTGGCCACGGAAGCTCTTTCCTGTGAGCGTGGACTCGATCTCAAGCTTCCCACAGCTGCTCCTCCTCAGTGACATAATGAGCTTGCTCACTAGATTCTCCGGTGACTCCACTCAGGTGCTTTTGACACACACCATTTCTTTCCCCCGTGAGCCATTTGAGACCCATCTCTCAGGCTCTTCCACAGGCTATGTGAAGTGATGCTGCAGGGGAGAACAACCACAGTGGGGAGGGGCTGTCCCAGTCTTTAGCTATGGGCTGAAGGCATCAGGGAGGAGTGTGAGGGATGAGGCCTCCCTGGGGAGGGGACATCTCAGCAGTAGGGCCTCTGTGACTGTTGTCAGCTCCTCTCTGGTGAGAGGTGGGAGGAGAATATGACTGTGGATCTCACCTGCAGTCTTTACCCCTGGCTCTGGAAAAGTTAGAACTCAGCACTTCCTGCTTCCCTGCAAAGCTGGTTAAATGGGAGAGGAACATGCAAAAAGAGGCATGGCCACACTACACTCTGTAGAAATGGAAACACTGGACTGGGCATGCCCCAGTGCAAGATGGAGAGAGAGAGAGAGAGAGAGAGAGAGAGAGAGAGAGAAGAGGAGAGGAGAGGAGAGGAGAGGAGAGGAGAGGAGAGGAGAGGAGAGGAGAGGAGAGGAGAGGAGAGGAGAGGAGAGGGAGTTTTTTTTTTTTAAATAAAGCTGAGAGAACTGCAGAAGTACAAAGTGTGAAACTGTGCCTAGAACTCAGCACCAGGGACTCCCAGTGAAGCCCCCCAGAAACCCATACATGCTGAGCATTCCCTAAACTGCATCAGGAAGAGGGTGCCTTGCTTGTGATGAGCACTTGGGCAGGATTCAGCTGGGCCACATTGGGTAGTGACTGACGTGGCCAGTGGTGGAGCTGGAGGAGCCTGGGGTAAAGGTATCAGGTATGGATGGCGTTGCCTCTGAGTAAAATGGACATGATGCAGAGACTGTGCATGGGATGGGCAGGAGGCAGCCAGAGTCACTTCCACCTTTCATGTATTTCAAAGCTCAGAAGCTCAGACCTTGAGGAAAGCACAGGTGGCAGGGGGCTAGTGCCCCTTGTTAAGTGCCTTCCCCGTTCCTGTCAGGAAACTTGGCTCCAAGGCTGTGGAAGTCCCAGAATGGCAATTTTTATTCTAAAATATCCAAATATTTAAGATGATTTTGGTTTCTAGTTTCAGGCTGCCCTAGCTGTTTTTATCAGCTTCGTCCAACCCAGAGTCACCTGGGACGAGAAATGCTCCATTGAGAAGCTGTCTGGACCTTGGCTGGTGGGCTTGTCAGTGGAGCATTTTCTTGATTGCTGGTTTGTTGAGAGGGTTCTGTCCTGCCCAGTCCCCACAGCCATTCAGTCCAAAAGAAACACACAGAGGTCTACATTAATTATAAACTGGTTGACCTATTAACTCAGGCTTCTTATTAACTAACTCTTACATCTTACATTAACCCATACGTCTTGTCTGTGTTAGCCATGTGGCTTGGTACCTTTTATCAGTGAGGCATTCTCATCTTGCTTACCCTGTACCTGGGTGACAACTACAGACTGAGCCTTTCCTCTTCCCAGAATTCCCCTATTCTGGTCGCCCCACCAATACTTCCTCTCTGGAAGCATTTTTCTTAAACCAATACAAGTGATAAATCTTTATAGGGTACAAGACCATGTCCCACAGTACTGGTTGATGTGTAGGTGATGCCATCTCTAGGCAGGTGGTCCTGGGCTGTATAGGAAAGTAGCTGAGCAAGCCATGGGAAGCAATGTGTATGCAGCATCCCTCTGTGGTTTCTGCTTCAGCTCCTGCTCTGACTCCCCGCACTGATGGATTAGGACCAGGATGGGCACCATATACGCTGGAATAAACCCTTTATGCCTCATAATCTTTTCACAGCAACAGAGTGGCAAAGTAGAGAAGGCACACATGGAAATCAAGAAGCCCTGATTATAAAAAGCTAGAATCAGAAAAGATTCACTTCCCAGCTTATAGATTCTTGGGCATCCAGGAAGCTCGGGCTATATATGACTTGGTCAGACAAACCTAGAGCTTGTTAAATAGTCTATTGTAGGTGTGAGGAGCCTGCAGCGATAGCATGCAGAAGATTTTCTGGTTTGGGTTCAAGTGTTTTAAAACTAAGGAAATTACATCTCATCTTTTCTTCAGGATCGGCCCATTTAATTTTAACTTTTACAATTCTTCTGGTTTTACCAGCTTAACACCAATTGGAGATCAAGATTTCCACCCTCTTATTTGCAGACATGATATCGAGTTATGCATTATAAGTACGTTAATTGTCATCTTCTGCTGCTTCTGCTGTGCAGAGCTTGGTGCAGGAAGGGAGGAGGAAGCAAAGATCTGCCATGCACTTCTGCTCCATGCAGGCAGTGAGCTCCACATCCTCTGGCCCATGGGCTTTTGTCTTCTTTCTCTTTATATGCACCTCTAGCACCTCCTGTAGTTGGTCCCCACCTTGTCTCTCACTCTCTTAGGGAAGGGGACTTATCACTGTGAAGTTACTCTTCTTTTAACAGAGAATTCTATTTAGTGCTTTAAAAATTAGTGAAGATTTGAGAAAAGGATCCAAGCAATATATTTTGAAAATATGATATAAGGGACATTGCAAAGTATCTGGAGACTGTTTCCATGCTGGCAAGTTCCCTTGCTGGAGTAGGCATCTGGCCAACATTTTTCCTGGAACAGTGGCCATTGCCAAAGGCTCTGAAAATTTTGGGTGACACCTGCTAGGTTGTGGATACAAAACCATTCCTGTCTGATTCCCTTCTTGGTTGCACCATAGTCTAATTTTAGCAATATATGCATCTGGCAGTCCCTGCTAGTCACTGACTTTTGTCAGTGCCTTCATTAATAAATCCCATAGCAGCTCTTCTTTTTCAGGAGGTGACTTGTGTTTCTTCTCTGTCTTTCCTAACAGGCATCTTTAAATGCACATGTTAAGCATCCTTCCTGGTTTTTGGGTTCCCTCCCCTCTCCCTTTCTTCTACTTACCCAGAGAAAGTCATGGGACTCCAGTGGTCCAAGGACAGTCTTGTGTTCCATCCTTTTATGCTTCTGAGAGCCAGCCCATCCACAAATAGTCTGCTTTTTTTTTTTTTGCTTCTCTGTGCTCTCCCTCTCTGGCTTAGCAGCTCCATTCTAACCATGTTTACTCCTGAATCCTTTCTCTTTTACCCTTTTCCATGTGTCTGTGCATTCCATGTGTTGGGGTGCATGGCACATGTGTGTACATGTCTTTGTGGAAACCTGAGGTTGACCCATCCTCCATCATCCTTACTCATTGAGGCAGGGTCAATCAATCAAACCCAGAGCTCACTGATACAGCTTATTTCACAGACCAACTGGCTCCTGAAGCTGGGATTTCAGATGATCTGTTATGCCCACTCATTTATGTGGGTTCTGGAATTCCAATTCTAGTCCTGATGTTTGCACAAGTGTATACTTGTTGAGACATCTGCCTGGCCCTTAAATACTACTTTTAAGTTCTGCCTGAATTATTAATGTCTGTTCAAATTGCTTCCCTCTCATCAGTCTTCTGAAACCCCACTGGGATTCTTTCTTCCCTTCACTCTTCTTCCTTCCTTTCTTTCTGGCTTTATCCTCAGGTGAGTTCCTTATATGGAGTATAAGACAGTTTCCAGCAGATCAGACTTCAAAATACTCTTTCTTCAGCCTCTGCAGAAAGAGAGCAAGGATGCCTAGAGACACCCACATCAAGGATGGTTAAGGAGCAGCTGAGCCCCTCTGCCTGAGTTATGGTTCCCTTACCCCTATGGCAGGAAGAATCTGACCTGACCATACGTTTTGAATCTTATCCATTCTCTAGAAGCAGTCATAGTGGACAGCACCATGCCAGAAACACCAGGGCTCTGAGCAGAACCCCATGGATAGCGTAGGAACCATTCTGTATAACAGCGGGTTGCAGCCAGCCCGGTCTACCCTATGAACACCTGTCTTCTCTGAACATTGACCTGTGGTTTCCATGGAAGCCGAAATGAGGCACCAGCCTGCTTCACGATCCCCTTTAAGCATGATTCTAGCTCAGCACCTTCCTCTGAATGTGTCCACTTCCTCTGAAAATGTCTTCAGACAGGTTCCCTGTGGGCAAAATCTAGGTGTCTCATATTTCTTTATTGTTGTTGTACATCATATTTCACTGTTTCAGCTAGTCACTGTATTGATAAAGTTAATATTATTTCATTAAAATCTTTAGTGTGTTGAATTTGTGTCAGGAGGAAAACTCTGCTATTTCCTTGCTTTTTCTGGATGGAGCAAAATGGCCATGGGACCATGTGGCTGTGTGGAGCACTCATGGGTGGGCGACCACATTGGAGGACATGGGGGAGGCTTGCATGTATTGCTCACTGCAGAGGGTAATTGTGAGAACCGGTGACTGAGTGGGACACACACAGGTGGGTAACCATGTGGGTGGACCTGGGGATGCTCACCGGACAGCATGGCCATGAGGTAAGAGCAGAGAGGAGTGACTGGAACTGGCCTGGGGAACTGGCCTGGGGAGCTACTTTCCTTCCCGTTGTGACCCTTTCATCCTTCATCAATGCCCCTGGTTCTTTGATGTCTGCTTAATCCCTCCAGAAATGAGGCATCGGGACATAATAGCCGAGGCTACACATGGCTTGAATTGTATTGAGTGCTCCACCTTCCTGACAATGAGCTCACTTGCGTCTTGCGGCTGTTTGATTCTCCCCATCCACAGCTGCTTTGCTCAAGGGTCATTATGTGGAAGCCCGCAGCGTGCTAACTCGGCCCTTTCTCCCTTCAGTCAGTTAGTGTGCTAATTTCTCCATGTTCATGGAGTTAGAAGACCGTCTATGAAGGCAGCCTGCTAGAATTTAATAATAATAGCTCGGGCCGTGTCAGCACATGCTCCTCTTCCCAGCCAGTTCTACCCAACAGGTACCAGAGTTTGAAGGTCCCAAGTTGCCTCCTCTCATGAAAAGGAAAACAGCTTCGGATTGTGGCAGCCTTGTTTCCAGTCCCCTGCCTGCTTTGTGCACACGGTCTGTCTACCTTTGGCCAGAGTGGTATCTACAGTTTGCTCAGAGCCCTCTGGTAAAAGTATAAGGACGCCATCATGCTTTTTCTGGTGCTCCATTGTGCAACTGCTCTTAGCTTTCCGTGTGCCTGTAAGAAACTCCCTGATTCTCCGATTATCTGTCTCGTTATGTGTGAGGTGGGATTTTAATAGCAGGGTGTGTATCAGGATAAATTATATAAACAGATACGGCAACTCATTGAAGCTTATGAAGGGTCCTCCACTAGAAGCTGTAATTGTGTTTGTGTATTTTTGCAAACTGTCGGCATAAATACATGTTTTACCTGATGGAGAGTCATCTAGAAAGGAAAATAAAACTAATTGCATAATAGCTCACAGCCTGTGGTCTGGCCCCGTGTTTTAGTCCCTGGCACTCTCTGCCTCTTCTGGGACAAAGGATGCATTAGAAAGAGCATGGCAGCCTTCTTTCATGTTTGCCCCCACGGCTCTGGCTGTATGCCCTTTCTTGCAGTCAATTTCATTACAACAAACTTTTCAAATTAGTTTTGAGTCTATTTCAACTTTACTGTTATCTTCCCAAACTATTCACTTTCTTGTCAAAAATATAATTATCCGCCCAGGTCTGGGACAGCGTGCTTGACTTTTCATTACGCTCCCGTTCCCAGTGGTATGCTCAGCCACAGTCATTCCTGCCACACAATCTCCTTCAGCATCAGGATGATGGACCTCACCGCGCCCTCTTCCTTTCCCTATCGCAATCAACTTGAATGATGCCATTCCTTCCCAGGATATAATCCCTCGGCTACATTTGAGCGTGATTCTTCCTGATGTCCCTCAAGGTTCTAGCCTCTACTCTTCCCCGGCTTCTGCCCCTAATCCTGTGGAGCTGCTGCACACTGCATGGCCTGGTTCTTATCTGTCCCCACTTCTTCCGTGCCTGCCAGTGGGTTGCTGCAGAGGACACCTGCACAGTACATCCCCGCCCCTCACCTGGCTCTGTAGCTCTTGGTCCAAAATGCAGTTCACTATCTGCCTTCTGGGGTAGCTGGTGGAACATAGCCCTTGGTACAGGAGCTGGGAGCACTGAGCTAGGGTGTAGCACTTGGGATTGAGCAACATTCAACTCAGAACCTCCCTATTTTTTTGATTTTTACCTAAAGTAGAGGAATCCCGTCACTTGCTTTGTGGGAACTCCGTAAGACTGAGATAAGTTGTTGCATCTCTGGGCTCTGAAATAATTTGATATTGGGGCAGGCTCTGGGATCAGAGTGACCCTTATCCCACAATGCTATCCATGCATTGGGTCCCACACAACAATGACCCCTTCCTAATCTATCCATTAGATCCAGAACACGTGACTCAGACCATGTGAGACATTTTCCTTCCTCATCCCAATGTCTGTATGTTTTACATTATTACTATTGCTCTGTTGCTTGGTGACTGGGATTGGTTGATGTAACTTGCAAGCCTCTTTCTGTCACTATTTTATTCTTCCATATTCTTGAGAAGGGAGAGTTATCCTGAAGACTTTTCACTCTGTCGATTGCATGTGTATAGCAATTTAGGGCAGATGTTTAAATTGTTATCGGGGTTCAGAGGATTGTGTATCTCTCTCTCTCTCTCTCTCTCTCTCTCTCTCTCTCTCTCTCTCTCTCTCTCTCTCTCTTTCTCTCTGTAAGACAGCTTCATATCTACAGGTGCCCCTCTGTTAGTGGCACAGAACTTTTGATTGTCGCAGGTGGAAGTTACAGGTGGGAGCTGCAGGCTACAGATCCCAGCCCCATCATTCCATACTCTTCCTTAGGACCTCCTGACGTGAGTGTGTCATGTGGGTGTGTAGAATGAAGCTTACAGGTCTGACCAGGTAGACCTTTCTATTTTATATTAGGTGCTAATTTCAGATTAGGTGCTTGTCGTATCTTCAGCCTGAGGGCTGCTGACGCTGGACCTGGCTATTTTCCTTGGATAACAAACAGGGAAGGGCTATGCTGTGCATCTTACCGTATGCAGCTGCATCTGTAATCTCCACTCAATGGGAACCAGCATGTCTTCCCTCACAGCTGTGTTCCTCTGCATCCCCACTGAGGACATCTGTCCTAAAGTGATGAACTCGTATTGGTGCTTTTTAGCACTCATATGGCTTAGACACATCTGGTGATGTCTAGTCTATGGAGCCCACAGTCGGCTGGAGCAATGGGGCACTGCTTCTGCCTTTGGGAATCTCTTTAAGCTAACCCCTGAATGGTCTGCCTAGCTGGGCCTCTGATAATCTTTGTAGTACTTACAGTCAGCCAGTCCTGTAGCCGAGGACCCGTTTCTGAGTGGAAAATCACATTAGAGGGAAGAACCTTAGTGTTCACATGCTGACTGTTTCTTCACATCTCAATGGATCAGATCCCTCCCTACACATACAAGAAGAGTGGGGGGAGGGGCAGGATCCACACATACAAGGAGCGCATTCTGGAAGCTTCCAATTCCAATTCCAACTCAACAAGAGACCTTGGCCTAATGTTGTCTGACCTCTTTGCTTCCCACACGGAGATTCTATGATTACAACTGTTCTGGGCAGGGAAACGGAGTAGCACTTAAGTTCCTGAGAAACAGGAAAATTCTAGCAGCAAAGCGCCTCATTGAATGTATCTTACTATAAACAATCCAGGTTGTTTTTGTGTTTATTTTTGCTCACTTCGTGTCTTGCAGTTAGTTGAATTACTGTATCCTAAAATCTTAGAAACAGTTCAGCTCTGGAGTCACAATTAGAGTTTCTTCCTTGACTTTATTTCTTAATGCTCATGAAAGCTTGGAAAGCACATTCTGTAGACATGCCAAATATTTGCTCATTTCCATTGTTCCCCAGTCAAAGCTGCAAAAACAGAAATTATTTTTAAAGTGTTAATCCTCTTATTTCTTTCTCCATACCTTTTCTTTTCCCCTATAGGTAAACATTTAATTTTTTTTATGGTTCGTTCTATTTTTTGAGAAAAATTCTCTCTCTCTCTCTCTCTCTCTCTCTCTCTACATATGTTCTTATCACCCCAATCCCCAACTTACATAAATAATATTGTGTTTTAAAGTCTTTACTGTTTTATTATTTAATCAATTATGAAGCTCATTCTAGAATTCCCGATTCCCCGTTTCATATTTTTCTCTGTCTGTCCTGCTCTTTCTCTCTTTCCCCCAGCTGGCAAGCACTTTGAAGGAGAGACAGATGGGAAATTATTCCTCCACTAAATTCCTAAATGTTTGAGTTTTAATTTCCTACCCTTCGTTTAGAAAAATTAGTCTGGCAGAAATAGTTTTGTGTGTTTGTCTTGCTAGACTTTTAAAACAAGAGGTCAAAGCATGTTGTACAGTGTGCAGATCCACTGAGAGGACACCCAGGGTGTGCATCCATGAAGAGAGCATCCATGAAGAGTGCGCACATCCATGTAGAGCAGACCCAAAGAGGTCTTTGGTCATAAGGCCACATGATCGTGAATGCAAATATTTGGTTTGTTTCCCGCAACAGCTACAACCATACATATTCATAATAGTTATTAATTTAAGGATTCCTACAGGAAAATACCATTTTGATAACTAAAAATAAGTCTGGGGAAAACTTAAAACCAGCTCTATCATCTCCTTCAGAGACTAAAGTGAGAGCATTTTGTTCTTTATGAGACTCTTATTGTCAAATGCACAGCTTGTTACTCCATATTCACATGGGATCATCCATGCAGCAAACGTCTCTCATTTCTTGAGCCTTCTCACCTATCTTTAGCAACAGTTGGAATTGGGAGGAGAAGTCTAGGGGATTATTTCTTTGTGTGAGACAGATTTCCTGCTCTCTCTAAGCATTCACAGCTTGATTATAGGTTTAAACGTTTTTTTTTTTGTTTGAGAATAGATATTCTCATTTGGCCTGTGCATGCCAAAAACATGGAAGAAACTGTGTGATGACTGTATAAAAAAATAGTCAAGATGGCTACTTATTGAGGAATGTATGTTGAAATAAAGTGAGATGTTACGATGTAAGACTTCTGAACTAGTAATTCAACAGACAGTGAAAGCACAAGACACTGCCAAACACGTGTTAAAAGGGGATGGCTTGACCACTACCAAGGGGAAAATAGAACAGCTGCTCTTGGAAGCAGTGTGAAGATTTGTTGTACAATCTAAGATTCAGTTGTGCTGAGGACCAACAGTTGCCATGTGGATATTTGTCTCAGAAAAACGAGTAGTTGTGGTCACATGACAGTGTCCCACTGAAAGCGAAGTTTGTAGTACTTTCGTTCATAAACGAAAGCTGGAATCTGCCCAAGAGCCATTTAAGGGACTACCCAAGATGTACCCATTGCAAGGAACACTACTCAGCAATGAAAATGAATAAGCTCGAAAGACCAAGAGAGCTGATGGCTGAACAGATGCTAACCCCAAAGGCTCTTTGCTGTGAGATACGTTTGCATAATTTACAAAATGATAGACGGAGACAGTAGTGTGGTAGTGTCCAGAGGCGTGAGGATGTGCTGAGGGTTGGGAACCTAAGGATGATGGCTGTGAAGATCCAGTGGCTGGAGGCTGTATGCCTGTGGCTGTCTCCACACAGTTTCCATATAATAGGATGCCACATGGCGTTGAGTCTTACAGATGTTCATGACTAGAGTCACCAGAACTCCAAGTTCATTTAGCTGCCGTATCACTAGTGCAGTGCTATGCCAAGCCACACAAAGACAAAGGTGGTCACACGTCAGTAGCCACCTGTGCACCCTGGAGTAAACCCACCAATGCTTAGCTCTCATTGTGAATGTGAGACACGAGCCTGCAGTAGCTTCTGCAGGTGGTTGGGATGAGGAACCTGTCTTTCCCACAGAGATCAGGAGAGGACAGAATCAGTACACTCTGGTATCTAACCCCTCTAATCAAGCCAGAGGGAGCAAGCCAGTAAGCAGCACCCCTCCATGGCCTCTGCATTAGCCCCTGCCTGCAGGTTCCTGCCCTGTTTGAGTCCCTGTCCTGACTTCCTTCATTTCCTTCATTACAGAACAGTGATGTTGGAAGCACAAGTCAAATGAACCCTCTCCTCCCCAAGCTGCCTTGCTCATGGCGTTTCATCCCAGCTGTAGCCACCAGTAAGATACCAGGGCGCAGGCACTCCCAGATCTGCAGAGAAGACCAACACAGAATCATATGAAATAGTATATTTCCAGAGTGTATATGTGTGTTTATGTATGCTCTTATGTTCACATTTAGCAATTTAATTCCAGTTCTCTTCCTTCCCTGCTGTAATCAGTTTACACACACATACACCACATGCATGCACACACTCACCCAAGGGACACTGATCCATGACCATGTACACATAACTATAAAATAAGTGAAAAACACTATTAAGTCAACACCCCTGTGTAAAACAGACTTTCCTTTCACTGAGGGTCTATGACACTGGTAAGTCATTCTATACAAAGAAGTATAAATTATAAGTTATGGGAAGTACAGAAGTAGCAGGCTACATGCTTTATCTCATATGCATCCTTATGCTAACAATTCATTGGAATAATTTTATTCAGAGATACTTTATTCACAGAAAATTGTATATATTTAAAACCACACCCTGTGATGAGTTTTGACAGCTGAGTTGGCTGCTTTGTGACATTTTAATTTCCAATCCCTCAGAGCATCTTGTGTCACTTTGACCCACGTGGGACTTGTCAAAAGATGTTTGCTCAAACACCTGTGCATCTATCTATTCTGCAATATTCCTACATAAATAACAGTAAATATGAAGGCAGGATTTTGACTCTTCTCAAAAAAGGAGGTGTTTCTACTGTTCCTAGGGATTCTACTGTTTCTGTCAGTGAGGCTTAAACTGATCCTAAGAATTTCACCCTACAAGTCAGTCACAGCAAAGTGACTTATTTGTCACCTTTATTATTTTACTTTTTAAATACTAGATTTATGGTGCACCGATGGGAATACTGAGCGGTCACCAAGTTATGATCTGGTCCTGTAGAATGTTGCACCGCTTTACAGGGGAAAATCTGCCAATAAATAAACAAACAAACAAATAAATAAATAAATCTCACCAAAACACACAAACAGGAGGGCCAGACTACAAAGAGTAGCTGCTGCTGCTGATGAGGGGATTGGTGGCATGTCACTGACCAGGTGTGGTATGAAGGATACAAACATTCTAAGAATCTCATAGCATCCATGGTTAAGAAATCTGAGACACAGCCTGCCCTGGTGGTACATGCCTTTAATCCCAGCACTTGGGAGGCAGAGGCATATGGGCCTCTGTGAGTCTGAGGCCAGTCTGGTCTATAGAGTGAGGTCTAGAAAAACCAGGACTGTTACACAGAGAAACCCTGTCTCAGGCAAAAAATCTTGGACCTTTTATCTTGACACTTTAAGATGGGATCAAAATGCTAATTTCTGAATGCATTATTTACTGGAGTCATCAAATCTATTATTTTCATGGTGAAGACTCCTCTACTCACTGTTTTGTATAAGTAAAATGATAGAGGTGTTTCCATAGGGCCCAGAGCAGTCCCCTTTTCTGTCATTCATGTTCTTTTAGTCTGTATTTAAGTAGACTTTTCCTCAGTTCACCTTGTATGTGACTCCTCAGGCTGTGTGTGCTAATGCAAACTCTCCTTCCTTGTGACCAACCCGTCCTTCTGGATCTCCCTGCCTAGTCCTGGGTACCAGTTTCCAAAGATTTATACTGGTTATGTTTCTCCCTCTGGATTTGGCTTTCAGATGCTCTGTATTATGAGTTTCATATTTTCTTGAATTGACTATCATTTTCATAAGATCTTAAACATATAATTTCCACTATCTTCATCCTGAAAATGAGCACAGGGGCAGCCAAATGCAGTTTTATTGTTTTCAATTATTGCATTAAAATGCCTGCCATCACAGTAAAACTTTACATAGGCTTTAGTGTCTCTTTTATAAGTATAGCACAGACGCAACCTGGTAATGGCTGGTACTAGTCTTTGTAATGCAATATAAAATCAAATTAATAAAGTGCTGACCGTGGAAACAAGAGTTACCTATGAATGTTCTCAGTCATGGGATGTGTGTTAGTTACTGAAGTTTTATGGCCACGTGCAGAAGATATAAGCCATCTTCAAGTACAATAAAGGATTTTATCTGTGCATGACACAGTGGAGATTAAAATAAGACACTCAGAGTCTACCCTGTAGCTTGTGCCTCCAAACAATCACTGAAATCATGAAGAAAAGAATGAGAACTAATGTTTCAGAAAGAAAAACACTCTAGCCAGAATAAGTGCACAGTAAATGTGCTTATAACCTTTAAAACACAATTTTGTTAAGCAGGCTTGGTTGTGATATATTTGACCCCGATACTCAGGAGGTAGAGGCAGGTTAATCTCTGTGGGTTTGAGGCCAGCCTGATCTATATAGAGAATTCAAGATCATCTGGTACTATACAATAAGACTCTGATGAGGAAAAAAAAAAGAAAGAAAAAAAGAAAAAGAAAAATGCAAAGCAAACAAAGCAGTTTACTTTAAATCTCAATGAGCTTTAGGTTTGTGTCTTAGTTCCCTCTCTGTTGCTGTGATAAACACCATGATGAAGGCAACTTTAGTTGGAAGAGCTTGTGATTGTTCCAGAGGGATAAGAGTCCAGCACTATCATGATCAGGGAGCATGCACCAGCAATATGCTGGGAGCTCACATCTTAACTGCAGACAGGAAACAGAGAGAACATTCAAAATGATGTGTCTTCCATTTCTCAAGACCCTCCCCATTGACATAATTCATCCAGCAAGACCACACATCTCCAACATACCCAAAGAGAGCCCAGTGACTGGGGACCAAGAATTCAAGTGTCAGAGTCTATGACTGTAGAATGGACAGCTCATTCAACCCATCATAGTTTGCACAAAACTCGTGAAGATTACTACACAGTGCTATGCGATCCCATCCTCACGCGTGTCTGTAGCACCCCAGGAGGCCTGTATTTCAGAAGGTCAAAGGTTATGCTGGATCAGACCTCCTTAACTGAGATATGTGACACAGTTGACTCTGAACATGCAACCTAAAGTCAGTCCCCTTAGATTCCATCCAGGTTACCAGATAAACAGGGAACAGTGCAAGTGGCTGAGTTCACATGGCCCATTGGAGAGGGTGGCAGATACATGTCCTATATCAAGTCACAGCTTTTGTGATGCATGCTCCTGGCAGACCAATCTCTTACCTCAGTAAGCTGCAGCAAAAACAGGATTCCCTGTTACAGACATGCTTGTGACTACTTGGGCAGTGCAAAACCTGAGTTTGAAAGTTGTTACCTTCACCACCTGTGAGACTGAAGACATAGACACCTCACCTGAGTCTCTGGGATCCAGCACCCCATCATGTGATCCTCTGAGGAAGCAAGCAATGCAGATATAAACCTGCAACGACCTTAGCTCTGACCACACCACTGAGAGCATCTCATTTTTGTTTTAGTCAAAGCACACTCCTGTGCAAAGAAATCGCAACATTCTAGGCATATAGCTAAATTCTCCACCCAACACCATACTTAAGCATCATCACATGGCATTTAACAAGCTCAGGCCACTGTTACAGTCATCCGCTGTACCCAGTGATGTCACTACCATGACAGACAAGGTCTTTGCTGTGGGAGGTGGAGCTGGTTCTGCTGCACGTCATGCTTCATGCACAGGAGGCAGCAGGTGTAAACTACATCCACAGTGCCAAAAAGATCAGGCAATGGTCCCAGAATATGGGAGGGTCATCCAAAAGCAGAAATCTTTTTTTTTAAAGGATAAGAGGAAATAAAACTTCAGAGATTTTTTTGAGTTAAAGTTACAGGAAAATGTGGATCTGAGCGCAGGCAAGATACGGGCAGATGCACGAGAAATTGTTGGTTGATCCAGTCTCTCTCCCACCAGCAAACAGAAGCTGGCTGCGAGCAGTTTTCCGCTGCTCTGTGGCACCCTCCACCCTCTGGGGTTGAAAGGCAGGGCAACACCTCTCATAAAGTTCCAAGTCTACAGCAGAGGAGGAACGGCAGTCAAGTGCAGGTGAGCAGAGCTGGATACACACTCTGCAGGGCATCGCTTGTGTCAGCGAGAGGGTGAGAAGCTGCACCACTGATACCACAGAAACACTTTGCTCTGCTAGAGTAGGGCACAGTTGCTGCAGCCATCTAAGAAACCAGTGTTTTGAACTCTTTAATGAAATATCTACTGAGCAGCTGAAGCAATGTAATCTTTGCAGTCTGTTAATTAAAAATCCTGTAGCAACAAGGTAGAGTTTTAAGAGCCATCTAGGGAATGTTATTTAATGTGTCCTAATTTTGTTATGTGTTAGAAGCCCACATGGACAAAATTGTTGTTG
Source organism: Microtus pennsylvanicus (assembly GCF_037038515.1). Taxonomy (NCBI): domain Eukaryota; kingdom Metazoa; phylum Chordata; class Mammalia; order Rodentia; family Cricetidae; genus Microtus; species Microtus pennsylvanicus. The sequence continues at coordinate 63,128,468 of NC_134587.1, read as the reverse complement.
TTTTGTTTATTTGTTGTTATGCAGTACTGGGAATTGAACTCAGGACTTCACTCATGCTAGACAGGTGCTCTACCACTGAGATACATCTCTGGCCCTCTTTTTCCATTTTGTTTTAAAATAGAATTACTACCTTACCACGTCTGGTTTTGAATTTTTTTCTGTAGCTCATGAACTTGAGATCATCCAGCCTCCACCTCTTAAGTAACTGGCAACATAGGTCTGTGGTACCAGGCCAGGCCCTAGATGAACTCTTCACAGTGATTAACATGCATCAGTCTAGTATATTCCCCATGTTGTGCAGAAATTGAGCTACTGTGCAAGAATGGGCAGGAGAGGTGTGACGTGATTTAGGAGTCCCTACCAGCAACCCCCTCATTCTGAGGCCAGGATCTGAGGTATCTGAATTTGCTAAGGCTTAGAGTAATTGCTAAGTGTATATATGATCACAGCTGAATGAAGTTTTAAGATTTAGTTCCATTCATTCAGTATTTAAAAACAAGTAAGTCTCTCTCTCTCTCTCTCTCTCTCTCTCTCTCTCTCTCTCTCTCTCTCTCTGGTGAATGTATGTTTGGGTTGGTGTAATCATTTGTCCATGTGCATGGTAAAGACTAGAGATAGAAATCTGGTGTCTTTCTCCATATCTCTACACCTTATTTTCTTAGGCAAGCTCTCTCACTGAACCAGGAGCTCACCAGTTTGGTCAGATAAGCTGACCATCACACTTTCAGGGTCCCACTGTCCCTGCATCCCCAGAGACAAGATTAAGAAGTACATTGTTATGCATAACTTCTTAAATGTACGTTCTGAGCATCCAATTAATGTCTTCATGCTTCACCCAAAACCATTTACCCCAGATCTCTACTGGGCACCTGTATTCAATAACCTTTCCAACTGTTTCTTGAATCAAAGACACCCAGGAAAGCTCTGGAAAGATTTCTCTACTGACAAGGGAGACTAATCATAGGTCACATAGTAATGTTGACCACACAAGATGGCCCTCAGCAGTGAGTTGTGTTCATCCAACCTGGTCCCAACCTAGCACTGACAATGGAAGTCAGTCAGCAGAGGGTATGGACAGGAAATGATTTCATGGGATGGGCACTTCTCTGGCTACACTTCTACATATCCAGGGTGAAAGCCCACACCCATGCTTCCACTTACCCACAGTGACAGCTGTCAGCCACACTTCTTCCACATGTCCACAGTGACACCTCATGTTTGACTGGTCAGTAGAACTCAAACACGCTGTGCTTAGAAAAACTTTGTTACACATTATCCCTTTCCTCTCATCTTCTGGGTGATGTTTAAAATTCAAGTGTGTAGCAGCTACCCCCTTTTATAGAAGTGGTGTCAGGAATCCACCATATCCCCAGACTATATACCCATATACCCACCTTCTGGGTTGCTTTCTTTCTATTTTTTCCATAGCACTTGGTCCTCTCTCATAAGAAACAAGGTGCTTTTTTCCTGAAGGGAGTGTAAAGACCACCTTTTAAAAGAAGAATTGGCAGGTGTTGAAAGCAGTTGATGCCCAGAAGCAATGATTTCTACTCCCTCAAATCAGATATTATAATACATCAAAGCTGTTGATTGCCTTGGCGGGCCACTTAGTCTAGGGTTAGTAGCCCACCTAGCAGTTCAGTTATTCCAGGGTCACGGAGAGGCACTACCTGGAAGATATGGGCTAGGAGACAGGAAGAAGGCCATGCAAAGTTTGTCAAAGCCTCCGTTTATTAGGGACGAGATACAACCTTTTATAGGGTAAGGAGTTGGGGGGATGGGCACAGGGTTCTGGGCTCTTGCCGCGTGGTTCACGTTGGTCACATGGTCCTCGTTGGTCACGTAGGCAGGAGGTTATCTTCGGTCAAGTCACAGTAGGCCTGGAAGTTGACACATCTAGTTCTCTAGATAGTTTAGAATGCGGGGTGGGTTCCGCTAACAGATAGCTCTCATTAACAGCCAATTTGGGTGTGGGGTAGGCTCTGTCAATAGAACCATTCTTAACACAATTAGGGGTGTGGGGTTCTCTGCAGACTCCCCAGGGTGATGGTTCCTGTAATGATCCTAGGAGGAAATTGGCTCCCGACACAAAGCTAGACTTATAATTGGCACTTTTTTCGAAACTATTCACCTGAAAACTAGAGGATGCATTCCAAATACAGCAACTGGATTTATTTAATAAAATGAATATTTTAATTTTCCATCTGTCACTTAGAAATTTTTCAATTTGTCCAGGTCTCGGTCTGGGCCAATATGCTAAAATTTACTATGTTTCATAGGATATGATTATGATAAAAATCTGCAGATAAACACAATCTTTTACCCTGTCATAAAACACAGAATTGATACTTAGAATGCTGTTTGAAATCCACCGCGCCAGGCTGGAGTCTTTGATGGCTCGAGGGCTGGATAAGCACTCTGTCAAGTGTCCTTCAGAAGAGGGAGGTGTGGTTAAGATACACGCGCCAACAGGAAACTCTCCAGAGGTCATTAAGATGCTAAAGACGGCATGGGCTACAAGATGCCAGCGAAAAGACTGAAGACTTCTGCTGAGGGGAATAATGGGGACCCTTGTTTCATGCTTTTAAAAAGTGCTAAGAAAGATCTGGACAGTGCTCGTTCTACAAAATAAAATGAAAGTTTGTGCAGCCATTCCATGATATTTCAATATATCATGTATTTTAAAACAACATCTTTTATATGGTCTTAAATATATATATATATATATATATATATATATATATATATATATATATGACTTTAATTAAATGAAAGATAAAGTGTAGGTAAAAATATTAGTGGAGAATGGTCTTGAAGTGCACCTACTCTGCTCCAACTGTCCTGAGCAGGTACTAAAAAGGTGAGAGACCAAAGACAAAGTCCCTGCACAGCTAGGATGGGTATAAAGCCAAATACCATGAAAATCGAACCCCTTCTAGCAGGAATGAGTGTGCGCTGTATCCACAGGGGATTCCAGTCTCCTGAGCAAGCCACATTTAAGTAGACCCTCCATAGAGCAATGTTGATGTCTCAGAACAGAGTGACTGAGTTGTTGTTCACAGATAATGTGCCCGTGAGGCGAGTTGACACTGTAGGGCTCTGGAGTGCATTTTCCCCACCTCCAGCTGAGAGGAAAGCACAGAGCTTAGAATACAGCCTGAGGGGACTGCAGGATCTAGAGCCCAGAGAGCCTTCATTCTGTGAGAAGCATGAAGCAAGGGTGAAGGTAAGGGCCATGAGCGCATCTTTCCAGCTGGAGTCATCCCTGAACTTGGTGTTTCAGCTGCAGCGTAAGGAGTAGGTTGAAGATGTGGGTGAGACAATTTGTGTGGACACAGTGAGGAAGGACGACTGTGGGGCAGGACCAAGGAATGGCATAGACCCGAGACAAGAAGCAGTGGAGCATGTGTGGGACTGTCGCGGTTGGAGACAAATCCTGTGTAGTATGTTTTGAAGCAGTGGGACACGATTTGGTGACCCATGACTGGATAACACAAGCCTCTCGCAAAGTTTTACAATAATCATCTTAGCGCATTTTAATCAAGAGGAAGCCAAGACGGGTGAGACATACAGCTTGAAGTCTTAACCTGGGGTTTCAGGAAGTTAAGAAGACGGAAGCAGAAAGGTCACTGGTCTAATCCCAATCTGTTTTCTGTATTCATGAATATTAATTAATATCTTTAGGCTTTTTTAGAGCAGCTTGGAGCCAGATTGGGTGTAGGAAACAATCCCTCCACCTCCTCACAGATAGCTTGTCTATACTACTGCCAGAAGTCCCCATGGAAGAGGGTGATTTCAGGTATTTTTCCTGCATTTGGGGAATGCAGGCTATATGAAGAAACATCGAAGGAGCTGATCCTGCTGCTTCTTGAAGAGCTGTGGGAAATCAGCTGTGTTGCCACAAACGTTGGTGTTCGTACTTTGAGGCATTATATTCTTAGTGAAAATAACAGTTCTATCAACACCGCTCAATCTAAGTACAGTTACCTCCAGGTAAAGCCACTTTAAGGTACAACGTACTGCAAGTGAGTGTGCATTCGATGCATAACCTCACTGGAGAGCTGAGCAATGATGGCCTCATTGCGAACCCAGCCCTCCTTAACTCCGGATAGAGTTACTGTCATGAGTCTGTACAGAATCCTTAACTCAGGATAGAGTAACAGTCATGAGACCATACAGAAGCAAATTCCCAAGTAAGTAGCCAACTCTTTTTTTTTTGCTATCAATGGCCAATTTTATAGTAGCCAACTTAAGAAAAAAATAGAGCACACTTCTGAGCACATCATGACTAAGAACAATAAGAAATAGAATGAAATGGGAGATCATATTCTACATTGACTACAATCAGAAATACTCATAGCCCACAATAGTACCTGAACTGAAGAGAAAGAAAGGACCAGGGGAAGGAAATGTACAAGGGAAAGTGTGGGTCTCAGTGTCCATCTCTCCTCTCTACTTCCATAATTCATAGCTATTGAGGACCAGTCGTCTTTACTAGGTATGGAGCTCTATGGCTTTTCACAGTCCAGCCAAAGTGACATACGAAAGCAGTCATCACAGCTTCAAAGCTGACAGGATGAAGACACATGCCAGCTTCCCAATAATCATTTGCTGCTAGCACCAGAGAACACTGCTTCCCTTTGGAATGCATAAAGAAATATTTCAGTAAAATAGGAAGTCCTCTAATGGTGCGCTTAGGGAGCTCTTGTCAGTAGACTGTCTCCTTACAGCTCTCCCCACAGGCCAGTCCCATCTTCCAGAAATGCAGATCAGTTAGGAAATGCCTGTCAAACAGAACGCCTATGAAAAGGACCCATCCCAACCTGACTGAGGGCTCCTATGTGAGAAAAAACAGTTCATAGCACAGGCTGGCCTTCAGCATCTGTCCATAAATACTATGTTTAAGTCTTTTAGAAGTTGGCTAGGATGTCATTTCCAAAACGTTATAGTTTGTATATCCTTGAGTGACAAACTCTCATTTCCTGGGCCCAGAGGTGACATCTGAGACTGGAATATAAGCAAGGAGGGGTCCTCTGTGGCTCTCACCTCTTGTCTTCCTTCCTGCTGGGCTGCGGCCTTATGAGCTCTTTGCGGTTTGCACAAGCCTGGGGATTCTTCCTCAGCTTATATGGATGCTACCCAAGTGGCTTAGGGTGAACCTGAAGACTTCATTTTAACCAGCTCACAATAGCAAATGTTCTGTTTTCAAATACTTACGTATTCTAAGATACTGGTGGGGAGAGCGACCATATGGGAATACTAGGATGCCAGGAGCATGGGTTAGCTGACCCACTGGGCCATCAAGTAGTGGGGAACTTTAATCCCAAAGAGACACTTTGTACTGCTACCCTGTGTTATCGGGGAGTTGAGAACAATAAGCTTGGATAAGATGATATTTTTATGAAGACACATCTTTAGAGGAGTACATATGGAAAAAGGCAGACATAGACTGATGAAGCCCCTGTGGGCAGACCACAGCTGATTCTCTAGAACCCATTTGGGCATGCTCAGATGCACAGACAATTGTGTAGATTGATGCTCAAATATGGAACCTAATGGTAGAGAAAAATTGAAAGAAATTAACCTTGAAAAAATGTTTAAATTCTGCAGGTCTACATCCCTACTTTATTCGTGACATTATTTCAATATAGCAGGAATTGGGTAAATATACCACTGCACATAGTAGGTGTGTGGTGGGCATCCCACTTCACACAGTAGGTGTGCAGTGGACATCCTACTGTACACAGTAGGCATGCAGTGGACATCGTACTGCATACAGTAGGTGTGTGGTGGGCATCCTACTACACACAGTAGGTGTGGGGTAGGTTCCTACTGAACATAGCAGTGGCCGCCTAAGTAAACAGACAAAACATGAAACAAACTAAATCAGTCTCAGAATAAAAACCATCACATTTTCTCTCATTCCCATGCCCTTGACTTTGTAGAGACATAACATCATAGATGAAAGGGAAGCACAAAGCTGAGTCAGAGCTATAGTAGAGAAATGGGAGGGTAGTGGGGAGCTGGGGTGCTCAAAGGACATGATAAACTCACTTGAGAATGGCTTGATGTTACCTCTATAGTAAAAATTAAAACAGAAAAATAGGAAAAGAGCACACTTGTCCCTGTCCGTGAACACTCAAGACTTACCTTAGATGAAGCCTGATATTCTTTTTGAACATCAGAGGCAGAAGGTTGGGTAGGGCAGAAATAAACCCAAATGAAGGGGTCCAGACCTCTGTAAGCCTGAGAAAGCAGCGGAAGGTGGCTGCCTTTATCCAGAGAAGGTGATGCTCCCCTTGCATGGAACAGGAACGGCAGGAAGTGGATTATCAAACCTATTCCTCAAATTAAAACTGGTATTTTAAATCTGAATGTGTGTCTTTCTCTTCTCTGCTCCGGGATCTGCAACAATACAAATGTACCATAGGTGAATCACTTAAATAGTGCCTGGGAGTTGTCATTCCGCCTCCGAGGACAGCCTCAGCCTTGCCGGCTTTACCATAGAATCAGGACGGCATGAAGAAATAACGACTGTTTTTATTTATGATTCTCTGACTCTCTCTATTTTTTATTGCTTCAAATGTGGTATTTTTATCTGTCTATTTCAAAATCCCTCCAGTTATGTTGATAGAATTCTTTCAAAAAATAGAATTTGTCTTTATTTACCATGAATTATCTCTCAACTGATTCTAAGGCGAACAATACATTAGTTTCTATTCTCTCCAAAAACTAAACAAGTTACCACACACGTTAGAGCTAGAGTGGCTGAAGAGGCATCCAATCTGGGAAGCTTCCCTTCCATTGCATGGAGGCTTGGATTGAATTTGAATTCATGGTATATATGTATGTATGTATGCATGTGTTTATTTATTTTTATTTCACTGACTCTTGGAGGTAGAAGCTATAAGTGACCACATGAAGTCTATCAGAAGGGCAGAGGCCAATTCCTTCCTTGCTCTCTCTCCAGATTTGTGAATTTCTGATATTATGGTCCCAGGCTCTTAAAGAGGAGGGGAAGACCAGGAATGGTCTTTACAGAGGGAGCAAAGTGGGTAGAAGGACCTAGAGTGAGTTTCCAGAAAGGTTGGAGGCATATTGTTTTCATGGATGTTTTAGGGGGTTAGTACAGTTGTTTGGCATCTTTTGTGCATGTGTTTATGTCGGGGAAGTGCACACATGTCTACCCATGTAGGTGTGAGGTGGGCGTCCTACTAAACACAGTCTGTGTGGGGTAGATATCATTCTGGACACAGCAGGTGTAGGAGAGGAGTCATATTGAATACCGTAGATTAAATGCTATTTTAGAAAGAAATCCATCAACACATGTGTGTGGGCCAGAGGTCAGCCTGGGCGGGTTCTTCAGAAACTATTCACATTGGTTTTTAAGGCAAGGCATCTCACGGAGCTGCAGCTCACTGACGAGGCTTGGCTTGTTGGCCAGTAATGACCCACAGGAATGGACTGTCTACACAGGAATCTACAGGAGGATGTCTACTGTACTTACTCTTCAATGGCCACGTTTGTAAGCTATGGGCATGCCCTCCCATAGGCCATGGATGTGGAAGCTGCGTACCCAGAGCACGGAGCCTCACTGAGTGTAAAGGCCATGTCATCCCAGCCACGCTATGTTCTGAGAAGACGAAGTGGGCTGTACTGAGAGCCTGTGGGTCTGGGCGGTGAGGATGAAGACAGTAGTTTCCCACTCTAACAGATGGGTTACTCTGGTGGGGGACATAGATGGAGCAAGGTTGTTCCTGTGTACAGACAGGTAGAGGTGTGAACTCCGCACCTTCTGTCCATTGTTACTGTGAACCTAAGATTATCCTAAATTGAAGAAGGTATTGTTTTTTTTAAGAATTCTGTACAAGTAAATATGGAGGTGATAAAAGATACATTTCAAACAAGCCGGGCTTCCCTGGAGGGGGACAGGGACATGGACTGTCTTCCTCCTTAAAGGCATGGTGTCCCCTCTGCATTTAAAGTGTGGCTTTATGAGGCCGTATTCCACGGTAAGGGGAAGAGGCTGTGGTTGGCTTCCCACCTGCATTCCTGAACTCTATTACACTCCCCCACCCGCCTTCCCTGGGAGAGACAAATACAGGACGCTTATTTAATGCAGTATTCCTGGACCTTTTCAATGTGTGTTAGTTGACTTGTAGCCAAATGAAATCCTGATACCCATAGGAAATCAAATCCAGGGTTTTGTGTGACACGTTTCTTGCGACCTATGAAAAAGCGAATTGTTCGCTTACAAGATTACTTAGCTGTTTTGTGCAGGTGGAATTTATCAGCATGTTTATCATACACTCTGTGAACTGAACTCCAGCCATTCCCCTGTGGTTATTTTAAAGGTATGTGTGTCATGAACTAACTTAGTCTTTTTTTATTATTGTTTTTTATTGAGAAAAGGAGAAAAAAAACAAGTTTCCACCTCCTCCCAGTCTCCCATTTCCCTCCCCCTCCTCCCACCCTTCTCCCCCTCCTCCCACCCTTCTCCCCTTCCCCCCACTCCTTTCCCCCTCCCTCTCCAGTCCAAAGAGCAGTCAGGGTTTTCTGCCCTGTGGTAAGTCCTAGGTCCTCCCCACTCCGTCCCATATCTAGGAAGGTGAGGGCACAGGAGATCACTTCCTATGTATAACCCCAGAAGCACAGACATTAAGGGCAACATTGAATAAATGAGACCTACTAAAACTGAGAAGCTTCTGTAAAGCAAAGGACACTGTCACTAAGACACAAAGGCAACCTACTGACTGGGAGAAGGTCTTCACCAACCCCGCAACAGACAAAGGTCTGATCTCCAAAATATATAGAGAACTCAAGAAACTAGACTTTAAAATGCTAATTAACCCAATTAAAAAATGGGACACTGAACTGAACAGAGAATTCTCAACAGAAGAAGTTCAAATGGCCAAAAGACACTTAAGGTCATGCTCAACTTCCTTAGCAATCAGGGAAATGCAAATCAAAACAACTTTGAGATATCATCTTACACCTGTCAGATTGGCTAAAGTCTAACTTAGTCTTTTTGTACATAAATCTTTGCTTTCATCTGAATCGGAGATTGTAATTGGGAAACTTCTCAGCTTTCCCCTGGATCCCACATACACTGTATATTTATCAAAATATTTATTGACAGGTCAGAGGATCATCTGAATTAGTTGTTGGTACATACATTCATTTTTTAGGACAGTCTCTATTCTGGATTTTACTGCTCATGTGGCCTAGGACAGATGGATTCTCAGGGGAAGGAGAGATTCTGTCCACACCACCTTGGTGTGTGCTCATAAGATACAGTATTCAGTCCTGCGGGTCCCCAGGGAAAGAGAAGGGCCATGGAAACTCATCACAGTGTGGGTTTCCACTTCTAAGAGCCTGCTTCCCTCACTTCCTGCATGCTAATGGATCACTCCGTCCTGAGTCGGGTTCTAAATTGCCCAAAGGTTCTTTATTGTCTCATCTCAACTGTGCTCTCCGAGGCTAGACTGATGGTTTGTTTGGATTGTGCCGAAGAGTCCCTGACTGCCAGAGCAGAGCATCCTCCCAGATTCTAGTCCTTATATGTGACTGCAGACTTGGACAGGGGCAGAGGAGGCAACAGAAGAGCCCTAGGAATGCTTGCTATGCTCCCTAGTGTGGGTCATATCTCATTGTCAACATCCTAACCAACAGGAGAAAGAATCAGAATCCAAAACAATCTCAGGGGTTCTCCACCACTGGCTCCATCTCAGTAACTCATAACAGGAGGAAGGAGGCTTTTTGCTTCCCTGGGAAAATCCCATCCTCTTTAAGTTTTCATTCTAAATACAAAGAATTGGAAACCACTGGTGTGAGACTATAAAGTTGAAGTTAATGTGGAAAGCAAGTGGAATGAATGCTACAAGGAACATTTTCGTCACAACTAGGGAAGCAAGAAAGCCAGTGAACCTGATTTGTGGCATAGTAACTTCCCAGGCCAGGCACCCTTCTAGAACCCACACCTGCCCTAATAACCTGGCTGCTGGGTATCTTAAAGACAAGCACCTTGAACGCAGGACCAGTGTCTGTGTACTCAGAACCTACAACATGAAACCTTAACAAACGCTACTGCAAAGTTTTATCAACAGGCAGGGGAGATGGCTTGGAGTTTGGAGCATGGACTATGCTTGTAGAAGACCTGACTTTGGTTCCCAAAACACATGGGAGGAGGCTCACAAACACTTATAATTATAGTTCCTAAAGACCACATGCCTTCTTCTGGTCTCCACATCCATTACACTTGTGTGCATGATCATCTGTCCACTACATATATATACATACGTGTGTATATATAATATAATAAAATTTTAAACTAATAACATTTTTAAAAAGTTTGTCATAGACTAGAACATTCTTTCTTCAAGGGATAAAATCTTGTTAGAGTGCAACCCACACATTAGCAAGAACTTGGCTATGCCTGGCCCAGCACCTCAAAGATCTTCATATATAGACAATGGCACGTGCCAAGTGGAGTGCTCATATCTGAAAGGGTGTGGCTCCACCGTCGCATTCATAGTGTATCTCATGGGAGTGATAAAGGACATGCTCACAGTGACGAGTTTCACTGACTATCTGCATGCCTCTGGATTTGTTCTTAAACGTTTGAAGAACTTTAAAAAAGAGGAGTCTATAAACCACAAAGGGGGCAAGGAGGATGGAGGAGAATAAAAAGGAATGGAGAAAGAACAAGGAGAGACATGTAGCTTCTGAGAATCTCTATCTACCTATGGAGGTCCCCAAACAAATCCCTTGCCCCGGATCATTCTGAGCTACACATGAGTGACAATGTCTTGGAACATGATCTGGTTTCTTTGTATGTCACTCACCAGTGAATCTGAATTTTTGTAACCACAGAATCTTTTTTAAGTAACAAATCAATTAATGCAGACAAGCTACAGCAAAGCAGGGACTCTGTTGTAAGTTCTAGGTGTTGTGGGTCGGTGAGAGTTTATGGTTTGTGAAGGGATAGATGCCAAGAGTTTTAGCCAGCAATCACCAGGATGTTAGGTCAGAAACGGGGGTGGGGGCAATGGTTACAGAGGCCTCTAAAGACCACATGAGAAGAATTTGGTTTCTCATCTGCAGTATTCAGAGTCCCCATAATCCGGAAGTTCTAGTCATTCAATCAGATCATTGGTGCCAGTGCAGGCTTTGGGGAAGACTTCAGATCACAGAGAGAAACCGCTCTTAGACAGAAGGGAGGGGGCATGCATGAGTAAGGGTTTGTAATGTCTAGCCAACTCCTGTCACCTCTGGCTGGGATGGGATTGTCACAGGGAGAGGCCACTGTGGTGGATTCAGACTTAGAGAACAGGAGCATGACACATGGCTTAGCAAGAAGCCACTTGCAGGTGCCTGGTTTGAAACAGCTGGGGGACTCCTATGGGTCAAGGAGGAGGTAGAGGGATGAGGCAAACCCAGTGAGGCCTCCGCATGATCGTGCCGATGAGGAGCATATGATAAAGAACACAGGGTAGATACAGATGTCACCAAAACGGTCCTTCATCTGCCTGCCATAGGCTGAGAGATGCTGAGGGCAGGGCAGTTACAACGACTGTACAGCAGGATTAACGGGAATTGTTCTCACTGGTGCCCGGGGGTGTTGTGGCCTGGATGGTCAGGGGTATATGTTTATTTGAGTAGAATTGCATTTGGTAGATCAAAACCTGTTAACCTACTAATTATCAGAGTTCATCATAATATTTGAATAGTAATTCTCAGAGGTTGGCCTTCTCAGTTCCCCTCGGCTACCTGTTTCTGTGGTTCCTCTTATGAGCTTTCTAGAGTTCTGTCTGAGGGTACCTTCTCATTTCTGCAAACACGTTGCTCTCTCCAGATTCCACCCAAGATCAGGAGAACTGGGAATTGCAAGGACATAGTCGGTTGTCAGTTCACTGTTTTGATTTATTTGTGTCTCGGAACTGTTATTATCAGCTTTCAGAAATGCTCACCTACATTCAGGGAGCAGTGAACCCCGTCAGTGTTTTATTATGTGAATGTTTATAGGTGCAGTGTAAAGTATCAAATAAAAGCAAAATTTAGTAGGAAGACTGTAAAACTTGCAATATCACTCTAAGAAAAGTATTTATAAAAAATGTATTAAGATGCTACAAAATCAAAAAAAAATAGGAAAAAAATGAAGTGAAAGTTGAAAGTAGGGAATAATTTTAGCATGTCCAAAGATGATAGTTGAAAAATACATCAATACATTATCATGGAGACCCCAGGAGACTTGGGCACAGATATTTTCAGGAGACAGAAGAGCCATCCCAGAAAACCAGAAGAGCTATACTAGCCCAAGTCTCTGCATTCTGTAATCACATTTCTAGGGAAGAATGTGCACACAGCATTTGTTTCCTCTGAAAACAATCTTCTATTCATCTGTGAGTTGTATTCCCAAGCAAACACAGCAAAGTTCTCTCCAGCATGTTACAATCCATTTGGGTGGAGACTTGGTTCCATCTCTGTAGAAAAGGATTCGACTTCATCTCTGCAAGCAGAGGTTTGATGCTGTGTTAATCAGTACGGTCGGGGTCTTCTGTTCTTTTGATTCCTTCAAATAATCCCATCAAATGGCAGCAAAGATTCCCTCCTGAGGATGGCACAGTCCTCAAGTGAAAATCTGGAATCAGAGCCTATTTGGTCAATAATTTGGGGCATTGTTGCAAGGTTCTGTGTACGGTGTCAATGCAAAGTCCCCACAGAAGGGAACTCCACATTGCAGTGGGTGAAGCTCTGTGGAATCGGCCTCGCTAGTAGTTGCTTAGCTGTGTTAACTATTTGCAGAGGATGTGACAGACATAGGTTATTCCAGGTTGCAGCAGGCTTGCCTCTAGATGAACCTCTGCATCTTTGGCAGGAGAGACAGGTAGATATCCCCTAACCCTTAGCATGAGAGCCTCACAAGCAGACATCCCCTGGCCCTTAGTGCAAGGGGCTCACAAGGAGGCATCCCCTGGCCTTTAGTACGAGAGGCTCACAAACAGGCAGCTCCCAGCCCCTAACACAGGAAGCTCACAAGCAGTTGGCTCTCGAGTCTTATTTTGCAAATTAATAAATGTGTACTACGCGTCGGTTGATAACTTCCGTATTGTTAACTTTTGAGACAATGTCTGTGAACTCTTAGGAGGTCTGCTGCAGTCAAACTCTCAACTCATTGCGGTGATGTTTTGAAGAAAGTCCAAATGCATGTTTTCTTCTAAGATTGTAAGCAGGTCTGCTCTGCACCACCAGTTGCTTTACTATTCAGTTAAGAGGAAGAATATTCAAATAGATTAGGCTGATTTAAAAGGCCTGATGGTCTGGAATAATCTAGCTTGCCTTGTTCACAGGCAGACGCATACATGAAGACAAAATTAATGGCTGTGTCTCAGTCTGAGCAATGATAGAAGGCTGGGCGTGCTGGAATGAGGCATCTGTTGTCTGGCACATCTGCACAGCCATTACATCCTGGATTTTATAGTAAAATACTAGAGGAATCAAGACTCTCTTTGAGCCCGGGCAGTGGCAGTGCACGCCTTTAATCCCAGCACGCGGGTGACAGATGCAGGCTGATCTCTGTGAGTTCAAGGCCAGCCTGGTCTATAGCGCTAGTTCCAGGACAGCCACGACTATTAAACAGAGAAGCCCTGTCTCGAAAAACAAACAGCAGCAAAAATAAAACAAAAAGAGAATCTCTTTGAAATTGGTTATACATTGTTCCAATGCACAAAGGAGACACTCCTTTCTTTTGAATTTGTGCACGTTCTTTAAGAGGTTTTCAGTGGCTTGTTTATTTTCTGCTCCTCAGAAATTGAGAAGGGAGGCTGTGGGGACCCTGGCATCCCAGCCTATGGGAAGCGGACTGGCAGCAGCTTCCTACACGGAGACACGCTCACCTTTGAGTGCCAGGCAGCTTTCGAGCTGGTGGGAGAACGAGTCATCACGTGCCAGAAGAACAACCAGTGGTCGGGCAACAAGCCGAGCTGTGTGTGTGAGTCCCACCTGTGGGGGTCAGGCATCAGTTACAGAGGAAGTGGAGTGTGGCAGAGAGGTGACCTTGGTAGCAGCTCAGGGCTTCCTGTTTCCTCACCCTGCAAAAACAGTTCGTGCGTTGATCCTATCTGCTAGGTAGAGAAGAGCTGAGCCTTTTCTTTGAAAGGATGAGACATCAACCACCATCCCCATCAAGAATTCACATAGATTTGGTCCCGCTAGGCAGCAGCTGGATATAAGCTGGTTGTACGCGCCAGGTGACAGTGGGCATTTAGAATTCGGTTAGAGCATCAAGTGTATTGTTTCAGCCATCACAGCTTCGGTACCACATCTACAGGGAGCTGGTTTTATTTATAAATAAACATAGCAATAGCATTTTTTAAGTTGATTTGATAGAATTGGTTTTAAATACACTGATACTCAACTATCTGTGGGTTCTAGCTGGGCTGTGGAACGAAACACATTTCTTACAGTTCTGAAGTCGATCACCTGGAAATCAGCACACAGAGCTCAGAGTAGTTGGGCCAAATCAGTGGGATTGTCGTCATTCCTAGCTATCTGCGGCTGGGTTCATATGGCAAGGCTTTGGATCTGTGTAACACTATATGACATCTTCATGCCCTGCAGTTTCGTGTTTCTTCAACTTCACGGCATCCTCCGGGATTATTCTCTCACCAAACTACCCCGAGGAATACGGCAACAACATGAACTGTGTCTGGCTGATCATATCTGAGCCCGGAAGCCGGATTCACCTTATCTTCAATGACTTTGATGTGGAGCCTCAGTTTGACTTCCTGGCTGTCAAAGATGATGGAATTTCTGACATCACGGTCCTCGGAACCTTCTCTGGCAATGAGGTGCCTGCGCAGCTGGCCAGCAGTGGACACATAGTACGCCTGGAGTTTCAATCTGATCACTCCACAACGGGCAGAGGGTTCAACATCACATACACCAGTGAGTGGGCACACAAGTACCTTATTCATGTCCTGTGGTGTTCACATGTCCATGAACTAAAAATTCAAGGATGATGCCTCAGGACTATAAAGGAATATCCCAAGTAGCAAAATTATTTGTCATCCTGATAAAAAAGGGATCGCTCTATGTGGGCTGTGCTTTAGACACTTAGAGTAGATGTTGGAGCTCTCGCATAGATTTTTCTCTCTCCCTTGACATCAGTCCAATCATCTACCTATTTACTACTCATTTCCCATGCAACTGCACATGCATGCTCTTTTATCTGTCTATCCATCCAGCTACCCATTATTAATTCACCTGTCCACTCGTTTATTGATCCTTCTCTCCTTCATTTCCTATTTATCCATTATTCATTATCACCCATCCATCTATTTATTCCATCCATCCTTCTGTCCACCTGCTCTACCTCCATTCATCTATTTATCCATGTATCCATCTACCTCTTCTCATATCTGTACATTCATGCATCCTTTATTACCTATGCACCCTTCATCACCCACCCATCTCTTCATCCATTTTCCATTAACTACTCATCCTTCGTTATCCATCCATCCATATCAAGCACAAGGGATATGAATAACGGTACCTAGAGATACTTTGAGATTATTTATCTGGCAGATAACCTCCTTTTGCCTCAGTTTTCTCTTCTGCAAAACATTCGAAATTATGGAGGAAAGTGTGAGGTAATGCTGATTTATTCAGCATTTAGATTTTTGCCATGTTTATTTTCATTGGTGTTAGAGTAACTCTGGGATATAAGCTATAATAGTCTTCATGTTTTAAACAAAAATAGACATTTTTTCCTTATGTTCCATGGTAAGTTTAAGAGCATGACTCTAACAGGGCAGAGTTCTTCAGAGCTCTCTGCTTACCACCTGTGCTGTGATCATCCCCTCTTCTGAGTGCACGGTGAAGGTCAGTTCTACTAGCAGAGATGATAGGCAGAGGACTTCGTCACTCTGTCTCCCTTCTCCTCCTCTCTCTTACACTGATACCCAATTGGTTTGATGTATTTCTTTATGAACAATGGACATGGAATTTTGTTACATCATTCTTTTATAAATACGATGCTTCCTTCTTTGTCAGGACATGTAATTAGTTTTGAGCATCTTTATGTTGCTGACTTTTCTCTTTCATGGTTCAGCATTTGGTCAGAATGAGTGCCATGACCCTGGCATTCCTGTGAATGGCCGGCGATTTGGAGACAGGTTTCTGCTGGGAAGTTCTGTGTCCTTCCACTGTGACGACGGCTTCGTGAAGACCCAGGGTTCTGAGTCCATCACCTGTATCCTGCAAGATGGGAATGTGGTCTGGAGCTCGACTGTCCCCCGCTGTGAAGGTGAGCCTCTGACCAAGTCCTTCAGAAGGACAGCAAACAGAGCCTGTCACCTGCCCCGGCTTCCGTAACACAGCCCCCCAAAGTGGTGCAAATGTAGGGATCCCTTCATCTGAGTTTGTAAGCGGGACATCTGAGACCAGGGGTTCAGAGGGCAGGTCCTTCTGGTAGCTCTGAAAGGAAGTTCAAAAGCAAAATCAATATGAGGTGATCATCAAAGGTTTATGAGTGATAATGAGATAGATTATTGGCAAGGCCATGTGGAAATCCCTGTGCTCTCAAGAATAGATGATGACAGTATCCCAGAGTAAATTTATATTGAGTCCTACAAACCCTTTTGTCTTTTGAGCCATGACCTGTATCTTTAGAATAATCGAATAATACCACAAAATATTCTATCAGCAATAAATGGTGCTGCTGCTGAGTGCTATTTGTACAACTGCAAGAGCAAAGACTTAAAAGCAAGAAAAGCTCAAGCGATGAGGTTTGTTTGGGTAAATAGGTTGTATCCCAATGTATCACCCACCACTGCAAACTTTATAAGATCAAAAGAACATTATTGAAACCTGATCATGCAAAAGGACGGAGGTCACCAAACTATGGGTGCTAATGAAACCAGTGAGAACTTAGCTGTGCCCTTAAATACCACCTGAGCATATAGATTGAAAAGAGTCATGACATGCCATGACAGAAACATTTAAATAAGTGTTAACTCACATTAACAAAATGCTAAACATTGTTAAGCAATGTTTGTTAATTAAAGTTATAAGCAAATATTTTCCCTTGATCTCTATTTCTCCTATTTTTCTAATATTAACACATTTTTAAGTAAGCAAATAGAAAAGGGTTATATATATAAATTTAGGATTGTTGTTCTATCCAGCTCCATCCCCTGCACCCCACAAGGCAGAAACAAGCATGGCATATTGTCACCAGGCCTGTGACCTACAGGAGGTCTAAGATGAACTTGACTCAGTGTGTAGATTAAGCCTCTGAATGGCAGCCAATAGAACAGTGGCCTCATCCTATCCCAGCCATAGTTGTTCATTATTATTTTAGGGGGTGGTGTGTCTAGTCAGGGTGGGCTTATCCTGCCCTAGTCCCACCTCCATAATTGTTTCCTTATAAATAAACGCTAATTGAGAATTCTATCTATGCTTGTAATTTTCATCAAATCCACTTCTCATCCCACCCCCATGCTCTTTTCCCTCCCAGCTTCATCTACTTGTTATCTTAAATCCACCAAGTCCATTGCCTGTATGTGTATGTGTATAGGACCACACATTGAAGTATGCGTAGGCTAACAAACAGAATGTGTTCTACCCAGGTCCTGGTCTTTGCCTCTATGGGTTGTGGGGAAATTCAGAACAGTGTTCTAGCTGTTCCATAAATCATCTGCCACTTTGGTCAACTATGGATATGACCTATGGGCATAAATGGGTAACCCTAAAGAACAGAAACCAAAGCAAAATTCAACACAGTAAGAGAACTTTGATTCATCACATACATACCATGTAACTTCTGTATGTCACGTTTTTTAAATGTTGAGACGCAGCAGTTTTTAATCTGCCGTAAACATGCACTGCAGGCTCTCTGGTTGATGCCATGGGCAATCCTGTTTGTAGACACTGACCCACTCAGGCATTTCTGTTGACTTTGGAGCATGAGCGACCTATGGAGGAGGATGTTTAAGATACCAAGGCTCCAGCCTCTGCTCTTATATGCCCACAATTATCCTTGTGCTTCCGTGGGCAATGGACTATGTAGGAATGCATTGGGAGCTGCTGAGCGAGCACTTGCCTGAGAGGACAAGGCGAGTAAATGGACCGGAGCAAGGCAAGGATGAAAAGCCTGGTGAAAGGGAAAACTGTCAGTCATCTTAAAAGCTGGTGAAGGATTCTTCCTCCTTTAGATAAAGCCTGGCCCAACTCCACGAAGTGGAAGGCAAACTCCAGCTGAGGTTGTTAACAAAGCAAAACTTAGAGAGGAATGGTGGTAGGTGAGAGAGCCTGGAAGTTTCCCTACTCTGGGAAGCTCAATTAGTGATTGCAAATGAGTCTCTGACAGGGCAGACGGATACTCTGATAATAGTGGAAGGGTCCCCAATTGATGCACCTGCTGAAATGGAATAAAGTCTGACTTTCTGATGGATTCAGACCGGGAGATAAGAAAGGGCAAGGCAGGAGGAGGTGAGCAAGAACAGCAAGTGCTGCCTAAGAGGCATGAGAAGAATCCTGTGTCCCTTGTAGACTCCCATGGAGACTCCTATGCCGCTTTCAGGACATGGACGTTCTTGCGTTCCTTGCAGGATATAGAGACTTTCTCATGCTTTACTGAATACATAGCCTCTCATGCCCCTTCCTTCCATAATGCTGTGTGCAAGCAGCGTAAGCCCCTTAAAGAAAAGTTCTGTACAGAGAACCCCATAATCTCCTGGAACACTCCTTTCCTTGTGTTTCTTCAAGATTGACTTAAACAAAAAACCATTGTTAGCTACAAAGCAAAGATAAACAAATTCAAATTAATGTAAGCCACGGAATTTTTCATATTGAAATTAAATTACCATGAATAATAATAATAAAATATAAAGTAGAAAGGTGTCCTCTAATTAATTGTGGAATCCAAGAGAAATGTGGACCCCAAGTCCTAGCGCACCTAGAATCTTGCACAGTGCAAATCTTCCAGTAAGGCAACATTAAGAAGTAATTAAAGGTAAGTGCAATCCCTTGTTGACTATGATAGATGATGTGTCTGATGATAGAGCCCAGAAAAACGTGGGCTATACCTGTTGACTTCATCCCATAAGGTTTCCTGAGGAATAAGTTTTGTTCCATGCAAACATTGACTCCCTGAATGACTGACCACAGTACCTACCTCTAACAGGAGGCTGCTGTGGTCCACCTTCCTAGACTTGATTTCTTTTCTTGACTGATATGTGTGTCCTCTTCCAGCTCCATGTGGTGGGCACCTGACGGCTTCTAGTGGGGTCATCTTACCTCCAGGATGGCCAGGATATTACAAAGATTCTTTAAATTGTGAATGGATCATTGAAGCAAAGCCGGGACATTCCATCAAAATAACATTTGACAGGTGAGAGCAAACCTTTTCCCACTGCTTTGGCAACTAGAGCTGCAGCTACATTCCCTGTGTTATGTAAATAGACCTTAAAATATGAAAATCCTCAGGTCCCAAGGAAGATCATGGACCAAGGACCAGAGGCTGACACAGCCATGCTGTCTCCTCTCATAGTCCTGCACTCCCCTGGGCACAGTGAGGTCTCGGCTCTGGGACACAGATAAGGAGGCACACTGGATAATCACTGTCCTAGACTTACATGGAGTCTGGATTTGGAACCTGGAATTGGGAGACTTCTGCTTGCTACGTGGTGTTCCCTTGAAGCAAGTCCCCATCCTGCTGGACCCTTCTGCACCCTCCATGACAGCCCAGAAAAGAGTTCTCCGGTTCTGGGGAGATGGCTAACACTTGAAGGCAGTCGAAGGTTCAGGGTCAGCAGCAGGGTTAGTGCAGTAGGTTAAGAGCCTCTCCAGTGCGTGGGAGTCACTATGACTGTGACACGGTCTGACCTAGTGATCTGAACACATTTTTAATAATCTGTAAGGATTAGTGAAGGAAGGATACTGTTCAAGCTCTAGCAGGTGCTCTGCCATTTATCCAAACATTGAAATCAATTTCGGGTCTGAAAACATGTTTATTTGTTTGCATAAAAAAAAAACTTGTACTTGAAATCTAAAAAAACACCTTTGCTTAACACTATAGGTCCAGTTTCTGAATGATGTGAAAAGACTGGGCTCTGAGCTGTAATATTCTTAATGGGTTGTTTCAAGGCATGTGATATTTTCTTCCTTGTTTTCAAACAATTCATAAAATCAGAACTAGGGAGTTTAAAATATATAGTGGAACTATCATTATTAATTATGTTTTATTTATAATTATCCATACTCTATTTGAATGACCTTACATTTTAGTAGAATTATCCTTCCAAACAAGGAAAAACACTCAGTGTCTGTTGGTAAGTGACCATGCAAAAATAACATTAATCATAGAAAAAAATAGTTGTATGTGTTCAGTATGTGAAATTCAATTTCCGACCAATTCTTATACTTTCTGGAATCAAGAAAAACAGAATCACACACCCCAATGTTCCCAGTCATGGGTCAGATTTATATCATTTAGATAAAGTATTAATTTCATGGTCTTAATCGCCTGTCTCATTTCTGTTGCTCGAAGAAAGATTTGTGCTAAGTTTTCCATAGTGTGATCTTTTCAGAATGAATTTGGTGCAATATTTTGGTAAATCCCATTTGAGTAACTAATATTCTTGGAAATTTTAGACATCCAACCTGGGAGCAGTCAGAGCTTTGCTCCTCAAAGATAAACTGTATGGCACAGCTTTAGTTTGTTCTTGGTTAACAGCTGATATTGGAGCGTGCAAATAAGGTTTGGATTCTCCACAGATGGTTTGGCTGGGCAGAGATGCCAGGCTGCCAAGTCACGATAAGCACTGAGCAGTTCACAGTTTTCAACGTGTGTGTGTGTGTGTGTGTGTGTGTGTGTGTGTGTGTGTGTTATCTGTCTGCACTGCCCGAGCTAAAAACAATGTGAAAGTTTTTCCATGTCTCTTCACCATTCAAATGGAAGACTCCATGCTTCTGCAGACTTCTGAAATTTGGACTCAACTGTCTTATATATCACCGTATTAAAACTAATAAAGCCAAAGCAGGCACCACCAGGCCCAAGTCCACAAACCTCAGTTCCTGTTCTGGACTAGCCACATTCTTTACCTTCCTCTGTATAGAACAGAGCACAAAGTAGCAGCTACTACTTTGCTTGGAAAACATAGCATTATTGTGCCTTTGCAGAAGAACATCCGCATTGGAAGTGAGCATGGCAGTATTATTAAAAGAGGTTCAGTATCTATCCTCTTGCTATTGTGGAGATGTACAAATAAACTGAGCTAGCTCCCCAGCTCTCTTCTCTTCCTAGCAATAGTCTGCACCCATCAGGGGAATGGTGCTCCAGCTTCAGAGACACATTTGGCTCCATTACTGAGTGAGTCAGAGGCATGAAATTCTGAGACGCTCCTTCAGAGCCAAAAGAGGCACTTGGAAACCGAGTTAGCTCTGGAGAACAAGATGGGAGTGTTTAAGGAATTATCCCAATGCCCAAAAATGGCGCCATCATTGCACCAGGGGGACCTGGGTGTCTTGGCTTTATATAAATAGAATTGCAGGCTGGGTTCACTGGCAGTACAAGCAGAGTTAAAAACTATCTGGAAGCCAGTCTGGCTTTCCCAAATTGTTATGGCATCACTGAGCTTCTGAAGTAGCAGCTTACTCAGTGTTGGCCCCTCAAGGGTTGGTGTGAGTAAAAAAAGCACGGCGTGGTTTTCAGGAAAGATATTTAAACATCACGTGCCATGAAGTCCCTCTTTCCTTAAGAGAGCATTCCTCTTCAGTGTGTCTATTTCAAGGTGTCTACAATACGTTAAAGAGAGAATCATAAAAAATAGTGCTAAGTTCACAATCAGCAATTGTTCACAACTAAATGTTGTATCCATGCATCATCTGTCTCTCCCTTAGTCTGTCACCAACCTGCCTATCATCTGTCTATCTATAGCCTATCATCTCTGTTGCTATTATCTATTATCAAATTACCTGATATTATATATGTGTATATTATATATAAAAATCTTTTTATCATGTATCATCTAACATCTATCCATCATCCATTGATCTGTCCTCTAACACCTCCTTATCTAAGGGAACTTAGGTAGTTCACAATATTTTCCTTTCAGGGGTTAATAATGACCTTCTTTATAGCCTACTTTATAGTCAGAGAATGAGTTATGATAGAATGTTTACAATGTGCTGTCTTTTCCAACAAATAATACAATATTCATGTATACGTTTCAATCACCACAGTCACTTGAAGTTTGTACTAGGAGTGGCACAGCTGGGCAGGTGTGAAAGCTCACATGACTCTCTGCATGGCTCTCCCCAGGTTCCAGACAGAAGTCAATTACGATACTCTGGAAGTACGGGACGGGCCAGCCAGTTCATCCCCACTGATCGGAGAGTACCATGGCACGCAGGCACCGCAGTTCCTCATCAGCACGGGCAACTATATGTACCTGCTCTTCACCACCGACAGCAGCCGGGCTAATGTTGGCTTCCTCATCCATTATGAGAGTAAGTGGCCCCTGGCTGGCTCCCAGGGCAGGACACTGTGTCCCAGGTGATAGGTGTTCTTATATTTGTCTTCAAGTGGGATGACAAATGGGCTGATTCCCTGGACAATCTGTCTGTCAAGTAATTTCAAGAGGTCTACTACAGGGTGTTTTGGAGGGTGGAAAATTGATTTTGGTTCCTTAATAAATATCAGTTGCCTAATACAAAGTAAAATGATATAATTATTAAATGATAAATTTTATCCTTTTAGTACATAATGAATTAATATATTCTATTATACTATTAAATTATTATATTATACATATATATCATATATAGGGTAATATGCATATAGATAATTAACATATTCTATCATAGCATTGTATTATATATACATATATCATGCATATATATATAGTGCGATACATATATACATGTATACACATACATATATACACACACACACACATTAACAGAGATACCAATTGGCTGGAAGTGATATAGAGCATTTTACTGAAGACATTTCCTAAATACTGAGTGGGATCAGTTGCCAGGGTACTGTGCAGAGCATCCTGGTCTGTGAGTTCATATGAATGTGTTTTTCAGGGTAGTGAACATTATACCAGAGGTAGGAAGGGATTAAAACCCAACTGTGCTTATCGAATGCCAAGTGATGGCTGAGAACAGTTATCAGTTGGTAGACCGTGATGGATGCAGTGTGTTCAGCAGGCCAGCCTCACTCAGTTTTCTTTCCAGTTTGGCTCTGAGTTTCAGCTTCTGAAGTCATGAAGTGAAGCTGTACCATTTTATGGCAATATTTATATAAATTTACTTTGGGAACCTGCAGGGGGCTTCTACATAGGAGTGGGTTTTAACCAGAGTCAACTACAAACAAAACAAAACAAAGCTACTGCAGCTCCCAATGAGAGCACCTTAACAAGAAAACCGGAGATGGGCTTGTTGCAGACCCAAAAAACCATGGTTCTGCTGGGCAGGATATTTAAGGCCATTCCTCTTTTCAGCCTTTTCTCAAAAATAAGTGCTTGCATTTTAACGATATATTACATATACACACAATTTTATAAATGCATGCATGGGATATACGCCGTCTTCTTTAATCTTTCCTGACCTCCCCTCTCTCTCCATCATCAACTCTGCTAATCTCTGCCCAGAACGTCTGCTAGCCAGCCATAGCAGCACTCACAATACATTTTCCTGTGTTTTTACTATATAAACATTTGTGTATGTAAGGTTATGAACATGTTCTTGTAAGGATTTTTATCAAAATTGAATAATAATGTTTCAACTCTGCTACTAAAAGACTGACAATTTGTCAAACATGGGTTAATTTCAAACAATTAGACTTAGTTGTTGTGTGTATGTGTGTGTGTGTGTGTACATATAGTGTCCTATATATGATATTTATTTCAAAATAGCACTTTTTAAGGATTAAGAGTTAGGACTGAAGACGGGGCTCAGCAGTTAAGAGCACTTGTTGCTCTTGCAGAGGACTGGAGTTCAGTTCCCAGCTCCCATATCTGGCAGTTCACAACTTTTACTAACTCTAGCTACAGATTATCTGAAACCCTCTTCCGAACTCCTTGGGTACCCTATCATATGGCAAATATCCACACACAAATAATACATCAACATATATTCATTCATCTAGATAAATAAAAATAAATCTTAAAAAACAAATTTAAGAGTTAAGGCATTTGCTATCTTGTTCTTTTGGGGTCCTTTTATATATTCTTGGAGTGAGGCATGCAAGTAGACACCTTGTTTGCCCCAATCTATGAAAGCCAAGTGTTCATGTCTCTGCTGTGCCCTTTTACTTTTCCTGAGATCAGAGAGACTTGCCTGTAGACACATAGGTAAGAGCAATCTCTGGGGACATTGGCAGGTACAGATGCCAGCATTCCTTTCCTCTGTCCTGGCTTTTTGCATTCCAAGGACTGCATTTGGAAAACATTTTCCTGGAGTAGTATTGAAAATGGAGTTTCTCTGGCTATTGAACTAAAGTTCAAATGATCAGACTCAGCATCCAGGAGGTCACAATCAGGGCCAGGAAAGTGTGAATGCCAAAACATTATGACAAGTGGTGAGCAGCCCCAGATCACAGTTCAAGTCTGAGCTTACTGCCCGCAGGGGACAGTGTATCAGAGTTTCCCTCTCTCCAATTACACAAATATCACAATGATATTCTCTTTCATGGTTCTCACATCCTTAAATACATTATTCTAGAGAAGAGAAATACAAAGCACGTCATGATCAAGTGACCCCGTTCCTTCTCTATTCCAGCCTATCTCGCAGCACAGGCATATGGCAGATGGTACACAAACTTTAAAACAGTGGGTTTATGGATGTGGCTTTAGAAAACCAATTGGCATGCAGTTTTAAATCGCATTCTATGTGTGTGCTTGCCTGTGTGTGTGCAGATCTAGGAACATTGCTATGCAGCTGCCAGAACCTAACTGGAATGCAAACCATAAAAGGAAAGAGAGAGGGGTAGGAAAGAGACGGAATGGAATCAAGTTTAATGTTCCCCTAACAGTCTATTGATTTTCCAGGGAACAAAGGTAAAATTCAGAGGGGCCAATCAGTTATTCAAGGTTGCCCCATTTCTATTTGACCTGGAGAAGACCACATCAAGATGATTGCTTTTAATTTGGAAAAACAAGGTCAAATGTTTGGAGGCATTGCTTTTGACATTAATGGACTCCTGGATATTCAACCATCAGTTTAGTAATGGAGAGTTCACTTGGGTAATTCCCTGAATCTGTGCATATGTGGGATTATGTTATAGCTAATAATATAGTGGTTTTCTTTCTTTCAGTTAGTAAGAAAGGCCTTTCAGTCCCATATTTTCTGTGTCCATGCAGGTGTAACTCTTGAATCTGACTCCTGCCTGGACCCGGGCATCCCTGTAAATGGTCATCGGCATGGTAGTAACTTTGGTATCAGATCCACGGTGACCTTCAGCTGTGACCCCGGCTATACAATAAGTGACGATGAGCCTCTCATCTGTGAGAAGAACCATCAGTGGAACCATGCCCTGCCCAGCTGTGATGGTAGGTGGAGCTCAGGCATGCAGAGCTAAGCTAGTGCACCTATGCACACATCAGCACATGGACCAGTGTGCACAGGGCGTGGCGTGATACAAGGTGACCTAGGAACGGGTTCCTTTTACAAACTGTACTCTTTAAGAGGAGCACATGTGAAGGGTGTTCAGTATTTCTCTACTAGCTGTGATGACTCTTAGAAACAATGAAAATTTGTGGTCTATCCTTCAGAGCTTAGAGAGCTCAATTATGCGTGTGTGTTTTATAGAAGTGTGTATAGAAGGACTGGGGGACATTGTGGTCCAGATAGTCAAGTATAACTCTTCTGACTCCAGTAACCCAGGTCCAGATAGAGAGCTCCCTCAGAGCTAGCACACCTTGTCCCAGTGACCTCTGACCTCTGACCTCTTCCAGATTATCTTTGCTGTCCAACTAGGCTTTTAGAACATCGTTCAGAGGCTCTACGTATCATTGACCTTTCCTCCTAAACTTATCCACTCCTGGAAATACAGAAATACAGATAAAGGATGATATTCTTGATTATTGTGTATCACCGTGTCTCTCTCAGTTTTACACTAAGAGTTAGGCGTTTGTATTATTTGTGATCATTTGGAAAACACTTTTTGGTGTGTTCTCTTTAGTCATGAATATACTCTATTATAACATGGTTTCTTTAGAAAAGTACATAGGTATTTGGAAAATAAATACTTAAGTGGGAGTTATATATACACATAATTTTCTCTTCCACTATTTTTTCCAAACTGTAGGTATTTCTTTTAAAATGTTATATGGGTAATAAGCACCTTCGCTTTCTCAAAATAATAGATGTAAATAGCAGAGCCTGGGGAAGATTGGGCTCAACGAACTGCCAACAACTGACAGTCTTGGATCTTTTTCCCAGAGTCCTAGCTCAAACAGTGCTTGGTACATGCATGCATTGGAATGCCTAGGGTAGATGATTGTCTTCACAGGCAAGCACACAAAAGCAGTAGAGATTTTGGACTCTGGGCAAAATTTGGGAGGGAGGCTACTTATGCACCCTGGGGTTATCTAGTAGGAGGCTACAAAGGATGGACAAACAGACATGATCACCTCCTTCAGGAAAACCACACATTGCTTGTTGACAGACGCAGCTAAGATATGGCTCTAATGCTGTATATTGTCATTGGAGAATCATCTACCCCTAATGTCAATACATTTGATGTAAACGGTGCAATCAATTTTATGCTGTGGGCTAGAAAATCCTCCAACATTGTCATCTAAAAATTTTGTCTTTGAGAATCATACAATCAAAGTACAAAGAAAAAAGTCTTAGTATTTTAATTGGCTTCATGCGACTGGCGTATTGTGTATGTGTATAATGAATGTGGCAAACTGAACGACAAATTACAATCAGGAGGAGGTCTCCCCTCAGACCCAGGTAGTGACTGTTGTCCAAAGCTGAAAGATAAGTGTCGGTAAAGCTGTTGAGGAAGGACACCACATTGAGGCAGGAAATGTCCGTCAAGACAGCCTCTGTGGCAAATATCCCACGTTGTGTATATTTTGTTACTTGTTTTCTTTTGAGACAGTCCCACAACCCTCCTGCCTTATCTTCCAGTTCACTGGGCCATGTTGTTTCTTTTTATTTTATTTTTTTAATTATTTTTTTATTTTTTAATTAATTAATTTATTTATTAAAGATTTCTGCCTCCTCCCCACCACCACCTCCCATTTCCCTCCCCCTCCCCCGATCAAGTCCCCCTCCCTCATCAGCTCAAAGAGCAGTCAGGGTTCCCTGACCTGTGGGAAGTCCAAGGACCACCCACCTCCATCCAGGTCTAGTAAGGTGAGCATCCAAACTGCCTAGGCTCCCACAAAGCCAGTACGTGCAGTAGGATTAAAAACCCATTGCCATTGTTCTTGAGTTCTCAGTAGTCCTCATTGTCCGCTATGTTCAGCAAGTCGGTTTTATCCCATGCTTTTTCAGACCCAGGCCAGCTGGCCTTAGTGGGTTCCCGATAGAACATCCCCATTGTCTCAGTGTGTGGGTGCACCCCTCGCGGTCCTGAGTTCCTTGCTCGTGCTCTCTCTCCGCCATGTTGTTTCAATTGCAAGTGTTCCTCACACTGTGGCTGTGAGGATTTGAATGGTGAAATACTGAGACCAGTGGTGCCTGCTGTGCTCCTGCTCAGCAGTGGACCGTCACCACATTGCCAAGGCACCTGGCTGGGTTATAAGAATGACTCTTCCAAGTGGCAGACTTTGCGTGACCTATTGGAGGCCAGCATTCTGATGTAGATTCTTCTCAACAGTCAACAGTATTGGGTGTTCCTATGTATTTTTATGTTCCCAGGAGTCCTCTGGTATACACTGGTAACATGTTATTGTTTCTTTGATCTTGAGGGAGGATGACATCCTACTTCTGCCTGCAGACAGTCTAGCAGG
The DNA here is from genome assembly GCF_037038515.1 of Microtus pennsylvanicus. Classification (NCBI taxonomy): domain Eukaryota; kingdom Metazoa; phylum Chordata; class Mammalia; order Rodentia; family Cricetidae; genus Microtus; species Microtus pennsylvanicus. The sequence goes on along the minus strand of NC_134587.1, from coordinate 63,100,488 downwards.
CAGAATTGTCTGTCTGTAGCTTTGCCTCTTCTCACCCTCAGCCAGACCTGTGTATATACATCTCCCTATTGTGCACTGAAGTACCAAGCTAATCTGTCACACACATGCTTTGCAGACCGCCAACCTCAGCCTTCTCCAGAATTCTGACTTTCCAGATTGCCATTGCCATCTTTTAACCTTTCTTTTTGCTAACATTAACACCATAGAATTTAACTTAAAAATTTTCACCCAGTGCTGTTACATAGTATATATTTTAAACATACTTAATATGCATATTTAATCATATTTGCATAGACCTAGATATACACACACATATATTAATGATACGTACACCAGAATTTATGTTTTGCAGTTTGAATTTAGTTTTCAGAAGGGGTTGGGTAGAGGAAGAACTAAGCTATAAAAATAGAACTGTATGGAGCTGGAGAGATGGCTCCGTCACAGGGTGACTCCAGTTTAGGGAATCTGACACCCTCTTATGACCTCCGCAGGTGACATGCATGCATTTTGTGCACACATGTACATTCAGGCAAAACAGTCATACACATAAAGTAAATAAATCTAAAAATTGTGTTTTAAGAAAATAGACTAATGGCGTTTAGACCCAGTGAGGGCTGAAGTTTGCCGAGGTACTCAGCCCATGGGGAGACATCCTAGGCGGCAGGAATGAGAAAGAACACTGGGCGTCAATGCACAGGGTACAGTGTCCAATTCCCAGAATATTGGTCAGTATAGAAAGAACGTTTAGACAGGAAATGACTTAGAAACGGGGTAGGACTCGCTCTCCTAGAGTGGTCTGTGTGCTCCGTGAGTGGCTGAGATGCTGCAGAGAGGCCAGTGATGAATGACATCTCCTGGAGAAAATAAAAGTGCATAAGCTTAGACATTTCGTCTATTGTCTTCCAAGTCAAATTTATGCAAATTTGAAATCTGATCTATCTAAGGGGATCCCTAAGGTGATTTGCTATGCTACACTGTAGCACCTTCCCAGGACTGAAAAGTCTACACTGAAAGGTTTTAATAAGTCTTCCCATTCTAGGAGAGTTTGAGGGTTTGCATGAGAGTTTTTTTTAGTCCTGGCTGTTTGCACTGAGCTCTGAGAATCTCCTTGCCCTTTCTAATCTCACACAGTCTTTTAAATCTCACAGGTTTTTATTGCAATAAACCCTACATCAATAGGAAATGTAAACCTCTAAAAATTCATAGTCCTCCACAAGGAAACATAAATTAGAATTAATTATAATATTTTATCTCACCTGAAACGAAGATAAACCTTGTCTTTCCCTTTTCCAAGTACTGCATTTGTTCCATTTACAAACCGTTGTTCGCACACGACAATTTTAAAGAAAGAAATTGAGGATTGGAGTCTTTGTCTTCCTTTCATTGGGGAAAGGACGAGTGCACGGATCATTTTGGAAATATTGTTATTAAATATTTTTGCCAAATGTTTATTCTTTCCACAAACATTTAGTGCAAAACAATTGTGTTTGCTGTCTAATAGTTAACTTCTGCATAAGGAGAAATAGAGTTGTTGAAGTAAGCGAAGAAAGAAAACTGTCTGGGAATAGAGAGATGAAAACATAAAATATAAGGTTTATAATGTGCAGTCTAGAGGCACCTGGGAGGCATCATTCAAGGTCGGGCTTCCCGAAGAGACCTGATTCTGGAGAAATCATTTTACTCAGGGCAAAAAAATAAAAAAGAGTGAGCAGAAGGTTATGGGGGTTAGTGATGAACTCTGGTTGCTGAGGGAGGAGTAGTGAGACACAGTTCAAGGTGTCCCTGGGTATATCACAACTCAAGACGATGGCTCAGGACCCCTCAGCCAGAGTCCTTCATCTCTGAGAGTGGGAATAGTTACGAACGTGTCTTAGAGAGCTTGTCTTCTACATCTGGACAGTCCTAATTTAACACTGCCTTGAAATGCAGGGTGTCTGTCTAATGTCTCCTTTGAGAATACAAGTCCAATATAAATAAATGTGCAAAGAAGTAGATCTAGTCAGCGAATCCTGTCAACTACAGGGCCAGGGGTCACCCTGCAAAAGAGAGAAAAGGAAATACAGCTCTACTTTCTTAGTCCCATCTGCATAAAGTAAACACAAAAACCTCAGAAATTAATGAAAATGAGAAAAGGAAGAATAAAAATGAAGCATAAGGCTTTGTGCTTCACGTGGAATTTTTTTCAAAGAAGACAGTAGGCCAAGAAGCCAGAGTTCAATTATATTAAAAGACCCAAATAGACCAGTTGAAGTTTCCAGAACAAGGCAAGGCCTTTAGCTTGGTGGTAGAGCACTTGTCTAGCATTGTAAGGCCCTGGGGTCCTTCTGCAGGATAAGGCACAAAGAAAAGATGAACTAGGGATAGGCAGACATGCCACATATAAGGTGTGATGTTGGGCGTATAGGACAGAGTGAAGTCACAAATCATGTTCATGTAGTTGACAGATGAGAATAGTTCAAGGAAGAGGCTATGTGGATTTGAGGGTCTTCGGCTTCTGTGGACATTGTGAAACACCTAACAGGGAGAGAGCAGACTCTATGGCACCGTATTCTTCCCTCTCTTGTAACTTCAACCCTCATGAAAAAGGACTCTGTTCCTGGTATAGCCCCCATATGTCAGCCCCTATCTTCCTCAGTGAAGGTAGACACTGAGTCTTGAACTTCTTACATCCTGTCTTGGATCTAAGAAGTGAAAATTGAGTCTGTAAACTTCAGTGCTTTAGACAACTCTTGTCGTGATCTGAGAGACAACACACGTGGAGAAAGGAGGTGAGAATGTTGGAAAAGAGTCACTGTGGTATCTATGGGAGGTCTGTAGGGTTTCAGATAGATGTCTCTTTCCCAGTCAAGCTGATGTGAACAGGCCAAAGACATGCATGAGCACACATACCACAGGGCAATGTAGGAGGAACAACTTCCCTCTCATCCTACCAGCATGTCCTCACTTATGGGGTTTCCACCTTGCCAGTTGTGGGCAGCAGCTCACCTTCTTCCTTGCCATCTCAACATCACTTTGTAGACTGCACACCTGGGCTACTTCTGAGGTCTGAAAGCTGCTTGGCATTTTTCCTTGCGGAATAAGCTACACTTTGTTGTCGATATTTTTCAGTAATTACTTTTGCTTTGCCCACTAGATTATATCTTGGAGATGTCAGGGACGTCTTTGAATATTATTTTGTATGCCTGAGAGCATGAAGGGGTGTTAGTATGACCAGGGTACGGCCCCAGTCAAGGATTTGTAATGGAAACTGGGATCCAAGCAGAGGACAACACCAAACGTGATCTTCGGTGGGAGCTTACCCTCAGCACACCTGGGGAAAGATGTTATCCTTCCCCTACTCTTCCCTTTTCTATTTTCTGAATATTTTAGTCTTCTGTCCAACGGGCTTTTTGATAAAACCTGTCTGGGTCCTAGACAGTGGGGTAGATATTAGAAACACAAAAGTCAAACTTTCAAAGTTACAGCCTGAAGGAAGTTAGAAGTAAATTTTTACTGTAGCTTTTATAACTACTCAGAAAAGTCTCCACGGTGCATAAAGAAATAGATTCATGTAATTCAAATTCTGTGTGGTTAAATTGTTGGCTCTGCTAAGGGAACAGAGACATGGCCATCTATGAATAGTCAAGTCCTGTAGGGACCCTGAAGTAAAAGTCTACGTTTTATCTTATTCTCTTCTCTCTTCAGATTTAGCTGAGAATTTCAGTTCCATTCTCTGAATATCAAATTCCCCTCTCCTTAAGCCTGTGGTCTCTGCAGTTATTTTTATTTAGATTGCTGATAGTAAGAGGGCCAGGGAGAGCTCTGTATGCACCCACGGGATCAAGATGGACAGGAAGATCAGGCTTGCCTGCAATTTTCTCCCCACGTGCTCCAAAGGAAAGCTTATTAGTGCTCTGAGTCTTCCGCAGTAGAATGGGACATCACTGAACAGCACTGGAGAGGCAGAGACAGGCAGGACTCTGGTGCTCCGTGGCCAGCTTAGTGAATCAGAGCACTCTAGACTCAGTGGGGACCCCATCTCAAAAGCAGGGGGAGCAGTCGCTAAGCCATGGCCCTGAAGGATGACACAGGTGCACAGCGGCATACACAGGTTAGCCTGCATACGATGAATTATGGATTTTGTAATTATTCAATATAGTTGGATATGAACTACTATTTATGAGTTGAGGAACACAGGCAGTCTTCAGAGTACTTTGTCCTAGAAACATTGGATGTAAGGCATCTCACTGTTAAAGTGTTATAAAAGACTTTAATTTCCTACAGTTAAATCCTTCATAAGATTTTGAGAATTTATTGGGCTGATTTATGCCTGTCCCAAAATAAATTAAAATTCACTGTATACATCTTCTACAATCAGGACCTCAGGGCTCCGTTTCCTTCTATCCTGTCCTGGTCCCTCTACTTCAGTTTCTTCTCTAGAATCTTCCATCTCCACTGTTAGATCACATACATGGTATATGACTGACTGTCCACCACTGTGCCTTCCTGCTTCCTGGCCAGTGTTTCCCATGGGAAGCTGATTCATCTGCCCCATTCCAGCCCCAGCCCTTTGCCTGGACACCCAATAGCATCACCAAAGCTGAGCCCCGCACTCTCCAAACATCTCCATTCCCTGCCCATGCTATACTTAGGCATCTGTCTTGAAACCTTACTACTGCTGGACCAGTCCTGACAGCAGAAAGCTGTGATGGCTCTATAGCTAATGCCTGTTGCCCCTCTCTCCCCACTGCCACTAACATCTGACCATCTGCTTTCTTTTCTCCCTGTGGCTTACAGAGCAGTGTTGTGACCTGGTTATCCCTGCAATAGCCCATGCACTCCACAGGCAGGGACCTAATGTGTCCCTTCATCTGCCTCAGAAAAATGTCATCCCCCTTCAATGGCCTATGAAGCATGGGAGACATCTGTGGACAACTACAGATGGCTCCAAGGGCTTTTCACTTTCCCTTTCTGCCATGCAGACCTCCTCTGTAAGCAAGCCTGTACTATTCGAGGGCCACTTTTCTTTTGAACATTCTAGCCACCTGTGTTCTCATTCAGGTATCATGTGGGGCCTCCCAGCTCAGACTTTCTGAGGCCCTGTCTCTTAGCCCCCTCTGACCACCCATGCCAACTCCTCCAACTCTGCACAAGTCTTGGACAGTGCTCTCCTTTCTCTGTGCTTGGCTCCATTCACAGGCATGTCACCTTCCAGAATCTGTCATCAAGGGTCACACAGCTATGGTCCTCAGTATGTCATACACCCCACAACAGCAGTGCATTTGACCCTCCACATGTCCATAGAGTAACCTGATCTAGATGATCCATGTTGAGACCCTCTTTCCATTTTATTTAGAGTGTATCTAAAATAAGTTGACAAAAACTAACCATAACAGAGACTATATTAGATTTCTCTCCACAGTTCAGATGGCATTGAAAACTGAAGAGGTTGTCTCATAGGATCAACCAGTAGAACACCAGGTAGAAAAGCTTCTGAGAATGTAGCATGGTAGGAGATACTTACTTATATTGTCATACTACAAGTTGAGGGTGACTGTAGCTTGCAAGAATTAATTGACTATGTCAAAGCAACCAGCCTATGGTCCTTTGAATGTTTCCAGAACAAAGAAGCAATGAATGAGTAAGGGTACAGGAATGCCAATGACCTCAACTTGATCATTAAGCCTCTATAACTGTAAATCAAGTATGGAGGCTCCACATCTGTCTACAAGTGTGTGTCACTGACAAAGTCAAGAGACTGGCAAATCTTACGAGTATTACATATGAATGTGGATATAGGTGTGTGGGTGTGTGTTTAAATCCTAAAAGCAAACTAGAGGAGTAAAAACATGATGATGGAAGTTACAAAATAATCCCACACTAGTTTAGAATTACATATAATGGGTTATTTATTTAGGGGTAGACTCACAGGTCACAGTCCTCTGCAAGAATGGGGAATAGGAACCAAATCCAGCAGCCAGAAGCGAGAGAGCGAGCACATGCTTTACAGCTCATTTATAGTATAGAAGACCATACCCAAGTGGGCTGGTATCTTAAAGGCTATTGGCTGAAGGAACTCCCACAGCAAAAAAGAAAAACATTTCTCTCTTTAAAATGTCTTTTCCACAATTCACACATATACGCACCATAATTTTATTTCTAATTTTTTCTTGCTTATACCCGCGTTTAATCAATTTCATACTTCCATTTTTTTCTGTCCAATTTCTTCTGTGTCTCCCTTCTACTTTTCCCTCTCAAACTTCAGATGCACTCTTTCTCTTTTAAGTTCTTAGTGCTGTCTGTATGTGATTGTTGTAGGGCCATTCACTGGAGCATGTGAAGTCTCTCAGGGGCTGAAGCCCTGAAGAAAATTGACTCTCATTTTATAATAGCCATCTCTTACCAGTAGCTCCTCATCTAGGGGTGAGACTTCCTATGCCCCTCCCCATCCATATTAGAATTTAGGTGGCTTGGTCTTGTGCCGATCATATGCATTCTGTCTCAGCTGCTATGGCTTCATGTGTTTAATGATTTTATCATGTCTAACAAAAATTCTTAAAATACTAAATATATTTTACTGCTGCCTATTATTTCTTTCCTGCCTGAATTATTATAAGTAACTTTCTGGATCTTAAGTCTTTGAATTTGTTTGAACATAGCCTTGCATGTGACAAGGATTTTTAATTCATCAAAGGGCTGTTAAACTCCCCCCTGGAGGGTGGGAACTAGAGCTTAATGCATCGTCAGTTCTCCTGATGCATTGACACTGGAGTTCTCTGCCCCACTCTACCCTGAGTTAGGTTTTATGGCTGTGCTGTGATGTAGATGCCCGCTTGTGAACTGGCATCTCATAACTGCAAGTAAAAAGAAATGTCTAAATTTCAATTTAATCCTGCTAATAATTATGCAACTTCACTGTCCATTAGAAGCACTCTTTCCCACAATCATTGTAGACTGCCATGTTTCCTGTTATTTCAGCCCTGTGTGGAGGCTACATTCATGGAAAGAGTGGAACTGTCCTTTCTCCAGGATTTCCAGACTTCTACCCAAACTCTCTGAACTGTACGTGGACCATTGAAGTCTCTCATGGCAAGGGTAAGACAAAGGGCACACTGGGGAGCCTGGACTAGAGGAGACAGTAAGGAAAAAAAAACCCAGAGGATGAATGACTTTTCTTGGTTTCTAAGCTCTTAACTGTTATTTTTTATGAGACTAGAGTGAAGCAGAGGTCGCTTTTGTTGGTCTTGTTGTTCTCCATTCAGTAACCTGGCAACTTGGAAATTAAATGTAATGATAAGAAAAGTGAGTTCCAATTAAATAAAATGTGAATGTTGATTCAATATAAGATGAGGAGATTGTTTAAACTTCGGTATGTCTGAGAAACATTCATGTTTCTGTTCTAAATTTGCTTGGCATTGTCCTTACAATAAATCCAGAACTTAGACAAGTGGAAAATGCAAAGAAGCCAGGTGGTATTTTGTGTGGGAAATGAAGATTATAAATACTGGATTTAGCAAGGTACCCTGGGTATGTTCTTATATCTATAAGTATACCTGTCATTTTTAAAGAGGCTTTTAATTTTAAGAATAAAAACAACAAAAAAAACAGTCTTTATCTTGTGCCAGAGACCTGAATACAGTTGCAATGATCACTTTACAATGTGTATATACAACTTTTATGTATTGTATTTTCGTGGATAAAATTTCTTCTCTCATAGATGACCCTGGAGTAACTTAGTTAAGTAGACTGTGCCTTTCAACATGCATTTGAATCCACTTGGTGTTTTATTGACCTAGATGTTACACTGACCTCACATTACAGTGCCCTGTAGATATGTTTGACACTCATCCCTGAGAACAAATTAAGAACATGGAGAGGTGGTGCAGCAGATAAGAGGACATGCTACTCTTGCAGAGGACCTGAGTTCAAATCCAAGCACCTACACCAGTCAGCTCACAAGCTATAACTCCTCTGGCCTCTGAGGGCAGCTCTGCTCACATGCACATATCTACACAGAGAACCATGAGTATACATATAAACAATAATGATTAAAAACCCTAAGGAAGAAAAATGTGGCCCTGAAATAATTTAAGATGAGACAGATTACGAATAACTAAGGTATTTTAATTAGAAAAAATGTAAGTCTTTAAAGGAATCCACTTATGGTTATTTTATTTGCTTCAGCAGAAGTAAAGTTCAGAAATAGTGCATGATGAACCTGGTTTCTATGGAGACAGCATGAGGCCTACAAAACTTTAATTTCAAGAGAATTTGCCCTCAGCAGTGTATGTTTTCATCTGTTATCTCCAAACTAATATTTATAAAGTTAGCGAAACGAAATGGAGAGATTTTCAGTGTTTTGTCTCTCTGGGGTGAACACCCCCTGCCCTGTGCCTGGAGATCTTTAGTGAATTCAGTCAAGCATCAACCTTCTTATTGTCCTTACAAACCCACACCTGTATGTATAGATTCCTTTACGTCTTTATCTGTATTTGTAGCCACTCTTGTAACCCCCTTGTCACAGATGGCCATCTGCACACACCTGTGATGATATCGACATCTGTGTTCATTCTTGTCCATGTGAACATCAGTATCATAACCATGCTGGTGTTCAATTAGTTTCTACATCTTACCTATATCCTGGGTGGATCAGTAACTACGTGCAGCTCCTCTGGGTTCATCAACATCTGGGTTCATATCTACATAAAAACCCATGGCAGCATCTATCTGTAACTGATCCTGTAACTATTTGAATACTTGTTTTTGCTTAATACTTCTTGATTTTAGAACTGCCTCTGTCTAATCTTCTCTGAAAGTGCAAAGTTAGAGTCATACAAGATAACTTTAATATTTAACAATTTAAGATATTTTGATCCAAACCTTTGATGTCTATAATTATGCCCAGAAGAGATTCTTTTCAGCTGCAGTTAAATCGACTGTCCCGCCCTCATCTCTCAGGAGTACAGATGAATTTCCACACCTTCCATCTCGAAAGTTCCCACGACTACTTGCTGATCACGGAGGATGGGAGTTTCTCGGAGCCAGTGGCCAGGCTCACTGGCTCAGTGTTGCCCCACACCATCAAGGCTGGCTTGTTTGGAAACTTCACTGCCCAGCTCCGGTTCATCTCTGACTTCTCCATCTCCTATGAGGGCTTCAACATCACGTTTGCAGGTATGTTAGCCCTTTGTTGTCTCTGTCTTGGATTCTCCCTCTGTCTCTCTCTCTCTCTCTCTCTCTCTCTCTCTCTCTCTCTCTCTCTCTCTCTCTCTCTCTCTCTCTCTCTCTCTCTCTCTCTCTCTCTCTCTCTCTCTCTCTCTCTCTCTCTCTCTCTCTCTCTCTCTCTCTCTCTCTGTGTGTGTGTCCTGTGTCTCAGTTTCTCTCTATCTCTCTCTTCATCTCCCCCTCTTCCTCTCTCTATGTCCTTCAGCCTTGCATTACACATACATTCTCTTCTTTGGAAATTGGTAAATACAACTATTTCCTGAAAAGGTGTCCTTGCTCACTTCTCCTTATCAGTTCCACCAGCTCTGAGCAAACCCCACTACTTGGGATCAATGTTTAGGGGCAGCTGTCATGGATTCTTGCCTCTCCAGTAGAGAATCACTCACACACAGAAAAGGACAGCGTGTTAGTTCCTTTATCGGAATTATGCATGGTGGCAATCTCCTGCCAGAGTCAAGAAGCTTTTTTTTTCTCGCTTTCCGTGGGAGGTGGTGTGTATGGAACTTCTGCTGCATTTGGCATTATTTGCATAGGTGAGATTGCATAATCTGTGATGCTTTTGACATAGGTAGTCTTCTTAGAGATGAGGAAAATACTGGTCAAAGTGAAGCGCTCTCATCTTCATCCTCACTCTTCTTCATTATCTACACACCCCACTGACAGGAAGTGACCTCTAACCACCAATGGGGTGAACAGTTACACTCGCGTGTGCTGACACACTCAATGCTCCGACCAAAACCCCACATTTCATCCTTCATGGCTCAGAAGTAATTCAGTTTTATAGTATGGTCTGTGAGTATCTTAATTATCTGTGATTTCTTCTGTGTAGAGGATCTCCTTAAGACTAAATTCCATAAACCCTACTGGGGCACTTAGTGACTGTTGTAATATTTGATGATTCATCTTATATTCCATGGATAGAAGAGTCCCGCTGGCTCCCTAGCAGCTCTGTGGCCCATTGGTCACGTGGAGGGGGCATCACTCACGGCATGAAGTTATTTTGTCTAAAATGGAACAACTCTCTAACAGTCCTCCTTAAGGGTAGTTTTCTAATTTCAAAGAGCTTCAGTTACCTTAATTTGATTCTGCTGGTTTTCCTGCTATGTTTAAGAACAAAAGAGGCTCCGAGGACTGGCTCAAATTTCTTGAAAGTTTACTATAGTCATAATAATATTGTTATTGGCCACTGTATCAATGATAGAGTTCAGTCTCCTAATGGTGGTGCCTGAATCCCTCTCCCATAGTTTCCTTAGAAGATCTCTTATGGTCACCATGAGAATTTCCCTCCCGTCTATGTTCTTGCATCCTGATCTATAATGAGTTTAAATAGAATACTCTAGAGAAGGAGATGACGGCGAGGCCTGTGGCTGCCTTCCACAGACGTTGCCCAGGGGTCTGTGCAGTTTTCATTCATCTTTCCCCTTCTGTTTCTTAATTCTATTGCTCCCAGTGCACAGCTGACGGTCGGGTCTTTGGATGTGTGCCTCAGTCCATCTGTGCTGCTATAACAGAACGGCTGAGACTCTGGGGAGGAATAAGCATTCCACCGTCAAGTTCTGCTTGCTAGGAGGTCTCAGCACTAGGTTCTGCAGTCTATTGCTGCTTCTGAGCTGTGTCATCACACGGCAGCAGGGAAGCAAGGTGGCTCCCTTGCATCCTTGTCATATAACGCTCAAGTTTTAACCCTTTCAGGAAAGAAATGCCCAGTACCCATCCAAGGCATAACTTGGGACCAGTCTGTCAGACCAAAGCAACAAACTTTAGAAACTAAACCTCAGCCCAACTGTTTTTTTCTTGATCCACTCTTTATCTAACACACAAGTCACTGCACAGGAAAGTGTGGGTTCTGGGTTTTTGTTGTTGTTGTTTTGGTTTTTGTTTGTTTGTTTTTTTGTGGCTTTTGTCTATTACTAGATGAGTGTAATTTTTTAGGCTGATGATTCTATGGCCATAAATGTAAGGCTATATCCTGTAGACCTGACGCAGTTTTTTGTACTGCTCAGCTCGGGGTGCCAGGCAAAGTATCAGGGAGGCTTCTACACGGAGAAGTGGAGCTGAGCAGGCTCTTGGTGCGAGGAGCTCCCTGCAGCTCTAGCACCACTGAGCCATCTTGTATTTGATGGGGAGCAGTCTCTTCACCTCTCACCTCTCCATCCTCATGTACTGTTACAATGGCCATTGAATTCCAGAGTGGCCATTAATGGACATATTGCAATCATAGCACCTACAAAAGTGAATATCTCCATACTGTTCATTTGCTTTACTTGGCCACACACGTGTCTTTAGGGGATGGTGTCTCTTTCCATGGCTGAGCTGTGAGCACTGGATCCTTCGAGGAAATTACTCACTCTTTCATTGCTCTTTAATGACTCAGCCCACACTTCCAGAGCAGCTGCACTGTAACCCCCTGAGACATGGCCCTGCGTTAGCAGGCTAGCTGCCTTTGTGGAACCCAGTTCCTATGTTCCGTGTAAGGCAGGCCCCAAAGCACACAGGACCATGCTAACGTGGAAAGCTGAGATAGCAAGTGAAGAAAAATTAGAAGATAATTTCCCAAATGAAAACCTTTTAGTTGAAAGGAAGGTAAAACCTGGAGAGCAATGTAGTTCCTTTCTGTTGTAAAAATTATAAAGAATGGCCCTGAAAAGATGGCTCCTTAGTTATGAGCATGTTTTGCTCTTGTAGAGGATCTGGGTTCAATTCTCTCCACCCAGTTGGTAGCTCACAAACATCTATAACTCCAATTTCAGGGTATCTGATGACCTCTTCTGACTTCCATAGGCTCAAGACACACATACACACACAAACGTATACAGACACACACACACACCATATATATGTATGCATGCAGGCAAGCAATCATACATATAAAATAAAATGAGTATGCTTTTATGAAATAAAAAATACAGGGAATGCACAATGTAAGTGTACACCATGATAAACTTAATAAATAGCAATAAATGAGATACCACTGCTATGTATATGGATAACAGAAATTAATACACCCTCCCATTTCCCATGGGATAAAATTAAACCCTTTCTCTTATAACAGGCACACAGTGAGGGCTTCGCCTAAACGACAAAATAAGGGGATGGAGAGGTGGACCAGTGGTTAAAATCACTTGCTGCTCTTATAGAGGATCTGAGTTAGTGTTCTAGCATTCATGTGTTCGCCGTCACTTGTAACTCTAGAGGGGATCCAATGTCTTCCTTTGACCTCTGTGGATACACTTATACATGTGCACGTGCACACACACAAAAATGTAAATAAAAATGAAATAAATATTTAAAAAATTAAGGAATAAATTACAAAATGAAGTAGACACAAAGAAAAGACTCTTAGTTCTTTGGGGTGCCTTTGTACAAAATGTAGTAGGTAAAGCATCGGTGTCTCTAGTGTATTTGCAAAGAGTTTCCAATTGTTCTTACAAGGAGAGAACATTTATTTTCAGAGTGTGCAGCACATTTTTCAGGAAGAAGGAAAATAACCCCAGGCAGAAATGTCTGCTGAGTTGGGATGTCTTCATTCCAGTGTTTCCTGCAGAGTCTCTGGGTTGCCCGTTCTTGAGCTCAATGGGTTACCCTTCCCGTCTTTCCCCTCCCTGGAGCATAGTAGACTCAGGTCAATTTAGGAAGTGCTCTCCCGCAATGCTGAGCTGAGTTTGAGTGTTTTAGACCTAAAGCAGATATTTGCCCAAAGTGCAGAACAGAGCAGGCGACAGTGGCAGTGTAGACCTCAGAGGTTAAGCAGTTACTTGATGAAATGAAGGAGGAGCTTATGTCGAGTGTTCTACAGTGAGATTTTAGTAAAATTCTAATAACCTGATAAGAATGAAAAGTGGTTGGGTTTGAAAATAAAGCAATAAGGAAAGCACCAACTAATTAGATTACTCTCTGTGTTCGTTGACAATACTGATTTTAAGATGTAAAGATTGGAGAATTGGAGATTGGAAACCAGAAATTAGAGGCACCTTTCCATAAAACTGCAGTCAAGGTTCCCACTTGATCACACAGCTCCCTTGGGAGAAATGGCCCTGCTCTTCCTACAGTAAAGAGCGTTCCTCAGTTAAACTTTCCTCATCTCTCTTCTGCTTAGTTTTTATCATTAGCTTGACAAAACATAGAGTCACCTAGGAAAAGGGACCCTCCAATTGAGAAATTGTTTGGATAATAGTGGCTTGTGAGTGGGCCCGTCCTGATTTCTGTTTAATTTAGGAGGACCTCTCTCTCTAAAGGATTATCCCTAAGCAAATAGTCCTGGCTGTCTAAGAAAGCAGACTGAGCCAGCCTGAGAGCAGGCCAGTAAAGGAAAGTCTGATGAGAAAACTTACTATCAGCCCTGTCTTTTTTGCTTTCAGAATATGACCTGGAGCCCTGTGATGACCCTGGAGTCCCTGCCTTCAGCCGCAGAATTGGGTTCCAGTTTGGTGTGGGTGACACGCTGGCTTTCACCTGCTTCCAGGGATACCGCTTAGAAGGTGCAACCAAGCTTACCTGCCTGGGTGGGGGACGCCGAGTGTGGAGTGCACCTCTGCCAAGGTGTGTGGGTAGGTGGCCACACGCTTTCATTTCATTCATCCATGGGCAGTGGGTCAGGAAAGAGGGAGGGGGCTGGCCAGGAAAGACAGAGGTGAAGCTGGACCCGTCTGGGCTGTGGGGAGCTACCTCCCTTTTGGAGCCTAATTTATCTCATCTATAAACTGTGTCTCTGTCAGTTAGAAGGGTCTGTGAGTAGGAAAAGGAGACCGGTCTCTATGAAGTTTCACAGAAACATAAGTGTAATAGTAATAATAATAACAATAATAAACTCAGAAAATGAGGAAAGGGAAATACTAGAAGGAAGACACACTATAGTAAGACCAGCTCTGCGGTTGCTGAGATCCATACTCCCTATGATGACAAAGAGCAGTTCATAATAATGCCTTTGTTTCCCTTGAAGCTCTTGGTTGTGTGTTTGCTGTACATCCCGACCAAGAAGCATCACCAGTGTTGGGATGAGAGTTTGTCATCTGTGAGAAAGCAGACAGTTATTCTGCTATGCGGTCTAGTACAGGCCTTTGTTTGGGTTATTTTCAAGGAGGTTCTCAGAACAAGCTGACATCAGTGCAGTAGTTCAGGGCAGTGGTACTGTACTCCCATTGGGCATTGACTGGAAGAGTGGAGCCACCATTGCCATTCTGGCTTCAGCCCAAGACCTCTGTGGCACCCAAAGACCTGGTCATTATTCCTGAGATGCAGTCTGGCACCTGTTGCTCCATGACAACACTCAGCAAAGGTCTTCTCAGGACCAGTTCTTTAAACAGACAGGCACCCTAACAAAGAAAAAAGAATGCAAGAGATAAGCCCTGATATCATTCAAGACTCCCAGGTTCACAGAAGTGGATCAAAGGGTCATTCCAAACCCCCAGGTCACAAAACAGAAGCAGGTGTGGGAGCCCTGGAGAAACTGAATAAGGAGAAAATACCCAAGGTTAGCAGAATATGGCCATGTTTCTTCTATTCTGGGCATGACTTAGGAATGCTTTGAGTCCAACAGTCAGTGGTGGCCTTTGGCTTCTCATGAGCCACGGAGTCAGGAGACAAAGTTGTCAACATCAAAAGTGGTTTCTTCCTCTTTCCATCTTTCCCCACTCTCATCCTGTGTTGAAAAACCTCACCCAAGTTTCAAAGACTATCTGGACATTGTTCTGGGGATTTCCCAGAGTTCTCTGGGATGAGTTCTCCACATTCAAATACTTTAACAGTTTGAGTTACAGTTTGAGTTTTGGGAAAACCCCACCTGAATAGAATCGAGCAATTAGCCTAGACATTGTGACAGTCAGGTGTTATGCTGTTTTACTTCCTTTCATCATTACAACCCTGTTTTTCTCGGTAGTCAAGATTTTACTCTCTTGTCTTAAATATGAAATAATGACTGAGCTCTGTCTGGAGGGTACTGTGAACTTTGCCTGTCTTAATGTGTTTAGTTAGTGGTGTGTCTGTGAAATAAGCATTGTATTGGCGGCTGTATCTTAAAGGTAGGACAGCTAAGGCAGAATCTCATCAGGAAATCCCATAGCTTGCAGATGCCATTGGCCCTCGGGCACCCGCAGCCCTGGGAAGAGCCTCCAGGGGCCATGCACTGGCCTCTTCTCTATTCAGCTTTTTGGACTTTGCGGGCTCCTTCTGGATTTCTTTCTAGCACAGCAGGTGGCAAGACAGCTCTGATAGAGTGTCACACACTACACTGAATCCAACAGACATGAGTCACACCTGGCACCGCTCTCGTGGCCCACACTCACTGGCTTCCAGTTCCTACGAGTTCCTCGGCTCTGCAGCTCGGGAGTCAGCTCTGCTCTCGGGACTCTGCCATCTCTGCACTGACCCCTGACTGTCCCCACTGACCCCTGACTGTCCCCACTGACCCCTGAGACCTTTTATTTGCCTCTTGATAGAAACATGCTAAGTCACCTCCCATTTTACTCAAAAACAAAACCTTCCCCTAGTGATGGCCATGGTAGGCTCACCCAGGCTTGTACTGTTTTCATTCAGTTTGCCTTTACCTGAACAGAGAAAGGCTTTGTGCTGTGGGAATGGGTCAGGAATTCGCTTGGATTCATTATCATCCCTAAGACCTATCTATCGTTCCTTCTCTGGAGCTCTAAGAGCAACCTCTCCATCAGAAGGATACAACAGACCTTCTTAAACCCATCCTGGTCCTAGAGTTCCAGGAATATTCTCTCTTCCTTTCATCAATAGTTATGAAAATAAAATTGATTTGTCCCTGGCCAAAAGTTACAAAACACCCCAGTGATTTCAGGCTGAGTATATCTTGGAAATATGTACTATACAGGATATGGTACAGACATATTTAAAATGAATGAACATGAGATGTATATTCTAATGGAAACACACATCCAACAATATTTTCTGTACAAAGGTTCCTTTACTAGGGTACAAAACCTCACACATTCTCCAGTGTCCAGTAGTTGCAAATACTTTAGAGAGACATTTCTTCTAGCACTAAATTTAGTGTGAAATCATTGGACATTCTGTTTAGATGTCATCGTCTTCATCCCCTGACTCTTTATTTCCTTTATATCTCTTGATTACGTGTTTACAAATCTATTTTATTTATTTATTTATGTCTATATGTATATGAACATATAAATGCAAGTGTCTCTGGAGGCCAGAAGAGGGTGACAGGTTCCTCAGAGCTGGACTTAACTGTAATTTTGAGCCTTTCAATGTGGGTGCTGGAAACTGATGGCCCCCTCCAAGAGTGACAAGTATTCTTAACTACTTACTGAGCTATCTTTTCAGCCACTTTATTCATACTGTTATAAAAAAATAGCTGAATTTTTTACTTCTGTCTATTCTTAATGGTTTATCCAATGATAACATGAATTAGAGAAATGGGTTTATGAAAAGAAACTGAGTGAATACCCCCATTCATGCAATTTCTAGACACCTTGAGTCAATACAGGACTTATGTTTCATTGGGGAGGGCTTCCTCTGTTCTGAGCACAGGTACGCAGCTTATCTGAATGTCAGGATAAATTGCCCTTGAGTGATGGGGAAGTAGATATTGTTACTTTTATTTTACTGCTTTTTTCTTCTTCTGTTCTCCATACCCCTGCTCCAAATCAAGTGTCTATGTAAATGAAAGTGAATTATTAGTTTTGTCCTTTTCACAACAGTCCCAGAGGCCCCACCATAATTTGCACAAAATTATAATAGCGGCAGACATATATCTCATTTCCCAGTGGTCACATCTTCAAACCGGGGACCTGTCTGACCTTATGGCCTCAGTGCTATGCAGAGGAGCAAGTCTATGAGGTGGCTTAAGCCTGCCTCCAGTTTAAGTATCACACTGGCATATTGAAAAGCTATATTCCATATGACCAAATACTAAGGAATCAACATCTCCAACAAAATAGCTTTCCTATTATTGAATATTTGTTAATCCGTATAGATTATTCATGCGAATTGTGGTGTCAGCCTTGCAGCCTGCATCCGAGCAGTGTGGATCTGTGGGTTCTGTTGCTTGACCTTGCAGGCGTCATCTGCTGCAGCAGCTCTCGGAGCATGAGAGCACTGGATCCACAGGGTGACACCCTGCATAGACGGATGAATGCCAGAGTCAACTGATCCCAGCCCTCCACAGCTCCTTTTATTTGAGTCAATTTAAGACTAAAGCTCTCAAAATGAGTTCAATTTTTATTACTGTTTTATTAGGGTCCTCTGTAAAAAAGAAAGTGATTTGTATCAAGGGATAGGATATCCCACAATTTCAGGGAAATATTAAATGAACTATAGAAAAATCTAAAAAGACTTAAAAAGAAAATGTTTAGCTGCTGTGATGATAATGAGGTCACTGTGGATCCCTTGAACAAAGCTCAAAGAATTTTCAGCACTCGGATCAGTTAACTTTGCAATTTTCTGAGCACCTGTTTTTGTTGTTGCTTTGTTTTTTATCTTTCATGTACTTTACTGTTTTCATAGAAAAAGAAAAAATAACTAGTTTTCATTTGTGTTAACAGAAATGCAGTTGAAAACAGCAATGCAACAAGACACCAAATTTTAAATTTAAATGTTAGCAAAGATTTCATGGCCTGTCAGTGATTCGTTTCCATAAGCTTAGTTCTCCAGTGTACTGTCTGGATACGAGGTGTAAATACCCAGTGTACCGTCTGGATACGAGGTGTAAATACCCAGTGTGAGTGGCAGAGAGGCTTTATTCTTTCCACGTTTCTGGTGCATTCTAGGGTAGAACCCACAGGGCAGGGGGTAGGTTCTGGCTAAGTGTAGTCAGCTGATGCAAACTGTGAACCTGCAGTCTGCAAATACCCAGGAGGATGGGGGCAGGCAGAGAGGAAGAGAGGTAGGAACTGTCCTCTACAGAGAGAAAATTGGAGCCCCTGCTTATTAAGTTTGGGTGCTTTGTTTTCTGTAGCGATTTCCTCCCTGGGATGAAGCATCGGAGCTCAGGAGACCTCGCATGCTCTTTGGCATATTTCCACGTTTATTTGCTGTGTCCATCTTTACAGACTGAATAGGCTTAATTTTTAAACAGTCTGCCTGAAGCAGGTAGCAATCTAACCTTAGCATGATGAATTGCACCTACCTAAAATTGTTACTGTTCAGCCTGTAAAAAATTCTCTACCTGGCAAGTTCGTCATGGAGAGGAAAAACAGAACAAGCAAACAGAGTGCACTTAAAAGTTTGATGGTTGTGAACAGTATGAGGGCCAGGGAAATCCTGTTCCACTGTGTGTGACTGAAACAAGGAAAATAAACCACTTCAAATAGAGCACCAGGCAGTTGATGTGACAGAGGCCTGGGCTCCCCAGACACACTGCCCATGCAGAGATGATGATGATGGTGATGATGATGATGATGTGATGGTGATGGTAATGATGATGGTGATGATGATGATGATGTGATGGTGATGGTGATGATGATGGTGATGATGATGATGATGGTGATGATGATGATGATGGTGATGATGATGATGATGTGATGGTGATGGTGATGATGATGGTGATGATGATGATGATGATGATGATGATGATGATGATGGTGATGGTGATGGTGATGGTGATGATGATGGTGATGATGGATGATGATGATGGATGATGATGATGGTGATGATGGATGATGATGGTGATGATGGATGATGATGGTGATGATGGATGATGATGGTGATGATGGATGATGATGATGGATGATGATGATGGATGATGATGATGATGTGATGGTGATGATGATGGTGATGATGATGGATGATGATGATGGTGATGATGATGATGATGGTGATGATGGATGATGATGGTGATGATGATGGTGATGATGGATGATGATGATGGATGATGATGTGATGGTGATGATGATGGTGATGATGGATGATGATGATGGTGATGATGGTGATGATGATGATGGTGATGACGATGATGTGATGGTGATGACAATGGTGATGATGGATGATGATGATGGTGATGATGATGATGTGATGGTGATGACGATAGTGATGATGGTGTTGGTGATGATGGGGATAATGATGATGATGATGATAACGGCAATGGCTGTGGTAGTGGTGGCAGTGGTGGTGGTAGCATCGCTACCTTTATTTATTGGTAATTATTTTCCCTTCAACATTTTAGAGCTGAGGGAGTTCTTGACTGAAATTCTTCACTTCCATAGATGAGAAAACTTACTTATATGGTTTCCTCAGGCTTCCTAGAAAGTTGGGTCCCATTATTTCATGCAAATTTGGTGCTGGAAATTAGTGACTCCTTTTTACCATTCTGAAAAGGGAGAGCAGTCAATCCCTGTCACCTAATGCTCTTCTATCCCCAAATGAAATCTGAGCTCTATGCCATGTGACCAGATAATTTGGTGGCTTTATCTGCCTTTAGGTTCCCCCTTTAACATACCCTGGTTGGTGTCACACAACCTAAGCAGAGGAAAATTACATCAATATAGGAGTAAACCAGACAAATTGGCCTGAGCCAATAAAGAGTCAGAAAGGAGGTACGATGAAGAGACCATGGCACTTGGAGCATGTTGATTTTATTTTAAAACTTCTACCTGGCAGTGTGCAGGGTCAGTGTAGCAGAATCATATAGTTAGTGGAAATAGGAAAAACCTGGAAATGAAATTAATGGGGTGTGTTTCCAGCCGACTTGTAAAGCACTAAAAACCTGTCACTAATCTTCTCTTGAGAATATCCTTGGAAAGCAGGTGTACATTGATAGAGGTTGGAGAGCCATTCTGTTGGAGTTTTTAATCTACTTTAATCAATAATTCCACTTTTGAATCCTCTTTTTTAATGTCCTGTTTATTTTAGCTGAATGTGGAGCAAGTGTCAAAGGAAATGAAGGAACATTGCTGTCTCCAAATTTCCCATCCAATTACGATAATAACCATGAGTGTATCTATAAAATAGAAACGGAAGCCGGCAAGGGGATCCATCTCAGAGCTCGGACCTTTCAGCTCTTTGAAGGCGACACTCTAAAGGTAAAATACTTTGTAGACTAAAACGGAGTCTTTTCATCCCAGGAAACCCATCACCAGGCTACCTGGCATCTGTTATCTGCTAGTTATGTTCAATCTATTTATTTGTCTGTGTGTCTGTCCATTTGTGTCTATCTCTATGTCTATTATATATCTACCATCTGTCTGTCTAGTATATGTCTGTATCTTTATCTGTGTGCTTATGTGTGTTTATCTTCTATTATCAACCATCTAGGAATGGTGTATCAATTATCTACTTATCACCTATTTATCATTTATGTATATATTTACCATCTCTTTTATTGATCAAACCATTTATCTTTATGCCATTTTACATAGACATATTGATATGCCTTTACTTACATAGTATTTAATCCTGTTTATCTGAGAAATCATTGCATAGTAGCCTGTGTAGACTTGGAAATCATCTCTGGAACAATCGACCAACACTGCTAAGTCATGTATCTTGAGAATATAATTTAATTTGTGGCGTGGTTTCCTCGTGTGTGAGCATGCAAGGACACCGATTGTTCTGGCTGCTTCAGTGTTATGGTAATGCATAATAGTAGCTGTGAAAACTGACAGAACAACCTGCCCACTCTTTTCTCTAGTTATTTTTAGTTGTCAACTGTGGTCACCACACTTAGATGGGGAAAGATCTCATAGAGTGATGAACGGAGCCCAGCCCTTATGCATAAACAAAACTCTGGGTGAGCCAGAGTCTCAGCGTACAACAGTGGGATACCAGGTCCTAGCTAGTCAGATCCCAGCTCTAGCAGAAGCATGCTTAATGTTGATGTTTCTCCAGTAGCTGACTTGTCTTCAGTAACGATTTCAAGGAATTGAGGACCTTCCAGGACCTAGCAAAGGAAGGCCGACATTGGTAGACTCAGCCCCAAGACAGTGATAAACAAGGCTTTGAGATAAAAGGGCATAAACCATCGAGCTCACTCCCTTCTCCTTCCAGAGAGAAGGGATCAGTTCTCAGGTCACAGGGTTGATTTGTGTCCATGGAACACTGTGCTGATGATATCCTCAGGGTCCGGATTTGCTAAGTTAGAGTCAACTGTGGGAACACAGCAAGGGCACCTCTCAGCTGCTGTGTCTTTTACTCCCATTAAGCTATGAGAGGGTTGAAAGAGTCGCTTCAGAGGAGAGAGTGGCCACCCCCTGCTGGCATCCCTTCACCTGGGGCTGAATGTGCCCCTCTGTGCTTCCACTCAACCTCAGGAGTTGTGCCATGCGTGGGCCAGAGACTCCTATATATTAGCTGGTCTTCCTTCTTCCCCTGCCCAAGATGGGCTATTTTTCAATGCCATAATTTAACAGTGTCACTTTTCTTCTGGTTATTCTTTCATTTCAATAGATGTTCATGGTCTCATGCTGACAGCATGAAGGAATATAATTACACCAGGAAACAAGCAGTCTCACTAAAGCAAGTGAGGGTGCAAGCAGGAAGTTTCTAGACTCTTTGATAACCTCAAATTTAGAAGTCAAGTATACCTTTGAGATAAACTTTTAGGTAAGACTTAAATGTGTGTAGGGTGTGCTGGGGGACTGATGAGGAACACAGTGAAATGCATGCTGCTCGACAACATTGGAGCACAAGGGAGGAAAGAATTTCCATTTGGAAACTTGTTAACTATACACAAATAAGTAAAAAATATATAAAAAAGAAGACAAAAACAATTTTGCTTACCGCACTGAATTGCAGGGAAACTGCCCAACATTTAAAAAGCCGTTGCATTTGTTTCTCAGGCTTTGTTGAGTATTATCATAAATACTTCATATTTAAGGAATCTGTTTCAACTTAAATCATCTTCTTAGGGGCACAGGCTACTCACACTCATCCTTCACACCACTGTGGCCCAGCAATAAGGACTTTGATTTTATTTGCACGCTCACAGACACACACAATGTTGAACAGAAGACAGAGCTCAGTTATCTTGTTTGCAAGGAAGCAGGTGTCCTGGAAAGATCTCCAGGGCTCAGCTGTGACTCTAGGTGTCACATAATGGGTTGTGACCAATGGGGGTCCATCCCTGTGGGCCTAAGAACCAATTCAATGCCAAACTGTGGTAGGGGAGGTGGTGGAAGCCTAGATCCTTATCATAGAGTGTGGAACAAGAGACCCCAACTGCCTCCCTGACAAGTACAGGAACTCTTAGTCTGTAGCTGGTGGCTAAGGGGCCCCTGCTAAGCATACCCTGACATAACATAGTCCATTTTTTTGTCTTTGTGAATGAAGGCAACTGTGAGCCTCATATTCACTCCGCAACCAAACAGTTCCTGTCACTCATTGTGGGCCAGCTGTATGCCTCACTCTCTGAGAGCTCATTCAGGGATATTCACAGCTGGGCTCAGAGCTTAAGCTCTGGTGACGTGAACAGGGCTGGAAGACTTGGTGTTCTGAGAATAGTGACAATTATGCAAGCTTTTTCTTTTTCTTTTTTTTCAATATACTTCTATTGATTATTTGGGAATTTTATACAGTGCATCCCAATCACACTCACCTCCCATTATTCCTAGGTCCTCCCTCCTACCTTGTGACCTCCCCTGCAGAAAAAGAAAGAAAAAGAAAAGAAAAAACGAAAGGAAGGAAGGAAGGAAGGAAGGAAGGAAGGAAGAAAGAAAGAAAGAAAGAAAGAAAGAAAGAAAGAAAGAAAGAAAGAAAGAATACACCACTCCAATTTGTGTTGCTCATATACTCACTGGTGCCTGGCCAAGGTCCCAGTGGCATCCCCCTTAAAATAATCAAGTCCTTCCCTACTGTACCCCCAGCAGAAGGCAAAAACTATAAAGAGTTACGCCTCAGCATCTTTATTAGAATGTTTAAGGACTCTCTTCAATAGTTTCCTATCTAGACTGTCCCATTATGAATGAGTTACTGCCCACGGAACCACTGAGAGTTTGGCCAAGAACTCCATCGTGCCCTGTATAGACAGGGGTTCAATAATGAGCAATGGGCTCATCTGTGCATAACTTATTTTCTGTCTTCACACTTCCACAGGGATGCCCATAAGATGGAGAATGGCCTGATATATGATAGGATCCAGGGGCTTTCAGAGGGACCTGAACATTTTCTCTTGGACATAGAATCCATTATTATGAGTGTCGGGGCTCTTCTTACATCTGACAGAGCAGCGTTGTGAAGTAATGTTTATTCTTAGAATGAGCCATGAAGATAGCCTTTCATTGAGGAAATGCTATTTTTCTTCTCGAATTCAAGTATTTGCATGTTTAATTACAGTGAAGTAAAATAATCACTCAATTATTTTTCTGAACGTGTTGTCTTTTGATGAGTACATGTAGGTGAGATCATCCTGTTGAGGAACATATGGTTCATGCCTTGTGGAAGGGAGGTGACTGTGAGGGACTAGGACTTAGACAGATCCTTGGCAGGCAGGCAGCTGGGGAAGGAGCCTGCAGACAGAAAATAAAGACGATAAACTTCCACCTTCTTCCTCATCCTCCTGACCAAGAACAAAGTGATGGCAAGGTTCCTCTGCCAGCTGACTGGTCGTGGCTGCTCAGATACGTTCAAGAATTATCCTAAGTCTGTTCACCTGAAGCTGTGAGCCTATCAGCTCCCATTTCTTCGTCTAAACTGACAAACCCAAAATAAAGGGTAAGAGAGAGGATACCTATCCCAGACCATCAGAAACATTTAAAACCACAGCCCTCTCGGGAAAAATGGATTTTGATATCTGGATTTTCTTCCCACTTTGTGGGGAGTCTCTCTGTCTGTCTCTTTCTGTGTCTCTGTCCCTGCTCCTCCCTTTTCGTGTATATGTGTGTGTGCTTCTTCACTTTTAATAAAGTTTGTAACTTTCTGCTATCTGCTGCATCTGAGATGTTTCCTGTCTTTTAATTCTACAATGGGTGGGAAGATGGACCTGATGAAAACATCTGGACCAGTGGTTCTGAACCCCTGTATGGGTTGCACATAAGATATCCTGCCTATCCAATATCTGCATTAAGATTCATAACAATAGCAAAATTACAGGTATGAAGTCAATAAAATAATTTTATGGCTGGGGGTCACCACATCATGAGAAACTGTATTAAAGGATCACAGCATTAGGAGCAGAGAACCATTGCCTGAGATGGTATATCGGCAGAGGGAAAAGTTCTGCGAGAGGAGAAAACAGTGGGAGTGGACCAGACATAATCGAAGCTATAGACGTCTCTGGTGACCATATTTAGGCTCTATAAGAAACGCTGAATTCTCCTCAAGAGAATCTACTGCATTTTTAATCTTCTTCCCATGAGAACTTTATCCACAAGGTTTTCATCTCTTGGTGAGGGAGGCAAAGGTCACCATTCCCAATCAGCACACCACCACCACTAGGAAAGAAAAGGCTGTCACACTCAAGTGTGAGCAAATATCTAAGACAGAGCCAGATTTTCAGCAGGAAGAGCTAAGCTGAGAGAGGAGGGATATGTGTCACAGGCTCTGCATAGGGTAGCCATCCAGTGTGTGGGGTTCGTTCCACAGAGGTGAGAATCCACACTTTACCCTAAACCTCTGTTCTGCACCCTCACCCCCAAAGTCTCTTCTGAATCAAGCTCTGTGGTCTCTTTCTCCTCATAGAGATAACATCTCTCCATTCCACACCACTCAGAAACAATCTCACATCCGTAGGATTTTGTAGCAAGCTCTACCATTACTGTGTGATAGGACCCTTTTACCATGGTGCGTTCGCACGCCAGACCACAAATGGCGATGGTTGAGACACTGCCACGGTTCAGGGCATAGACAGAGGGGAAGGGAGAATAAGATACCTGTGCCACGGCTGTTGCTGCTCCTGATGCCTTTGCAGTGAAACCCAGAAATGCAGAGATATTTAATTTTTAAAAGGATGAAAATTGGCCTTCAAAGCAATGAATGGAAAATGATCTGACCAAAAATGAAACTAGGACTCTTTTGTCTGTGATGTTAATGGGAAAAGAAAAATGGAAAGAAAATAGATTATTTAGCTCTGTCATCCATCTGTATTTCTGTCGACTAAGTTTGAAGTTCTGAATGAAACTACGTCCTTATATATCGAATGGCTTGTTAAAATTACTGCACAACTTAACAAAACTGGGGACTTCCTCTGCATCCTTTCCCCAGGTTTATGACGGAAAGGACAGTTCCTCGCGGTCACTGGGAGTCTTCACAAAAAGTGATTTGCTGGGGCTGGTGCTAAACAGCACCTCCAACCACCTGCGGCTGGAGTTCAACACCAACGGGTCAGACACTGCCCAAGGCTTCCAGCTCACCTACACCAGTGAGTAGCCCGACCAACCGCGAACATTAACTTGGCTTTCGGTTAGGGCACAGCACAGCTACTACTTAGCCTTAAAATGAATTTATGTGATGGATTTCTTTGCTGGCTGTACACTGTGCACTGACTTGAAGTTTTAATTATCTCCATTGTTGATGAGACAGTAACTTGGGCATTTTAATAGAGGCCATAGTTTTACATTGGTGCATAGAGAAGCTTCCTACTTTAAGAATAAAACAGCTTGGCCTGAAAAGGAAACATCTTGTAACATTTAGAAACAGACTGCGTATAAAATTAGAGATTTTTGTATAATGAAGCTGATCAAAACCTGATGAACATGCATGTCGAAGTTTATGGAGAGGAAATTTGGTATAATTACCAGTACTCTTTGAAGGACTGATTATGGTGTATATACATACATATATAATCATATACAAATAGGCACATATACAAACATATAACAACTGGGCATATGAAATATTTAGGGAGAGTATTTGATATAATAATTAATAATCTTCAAATGATTGATATATAGTACATATACAGATCTGTATATATGTTCTCTTTTAACATTGAATTATATTTATGTATATGTATGTGTGTGTGCATACGTGAGTTTATGTGCGCCATGTGAGTGGAAGTGCCTGCAGAAGCCAGAGAGTGTTGGAGTCTCTGGAACCAAAGTTACAGGTCGTTCCAAATCACCTGACATGGGTGCTGGGAACTGACCCCAAGTTCTCTGTGTAGCAGTATGCACACTTAACTACAGAGCCATGTCTGGAGAACTCTGTGTATGCTTATAGGTGTATCCATATGAGCATGTGCCAGGCTGTTATCCCTGGCGAGGATAAGGGTACCTGCCACTTTGTGTCAATAAAGGAAGCAGATCAATTAAGATGCTGAGTAAATCTCAGGCAGCCCAGTTTTCCATTGATCTGAAGGTTTGTGGCTTTGTGATATTGACTCTGGGGTCGAAGAAGTTTGAAAGTTTCATATTTAATCAGGAAGTTCATGAGGGTTTGTCAGAGCTGCTGCCTCTGCTTGAAAGATAAGCATATGAGGGACAGGGAAGGTCACAATCCCACACCTGCTACCCTGAGCTAGTGCAGGTGTCTAACAGGAGGATGAACCACTTCAGACCCTCCTCTGTAGATGACATCACAGTTGAAGAATTGAAGAACTTATGTAGCGGCATAAACGAATGCAGACAGATTGTAAAAATATATATAGTTTTAATGTAGAAATAGACTTACAGAACCACCGTTCCCGCGGAGACCAGGAAAGCAGAAGCGACAGCTCAGAGCACGCTTGCCAAATTTATAGGCAGACATTAGCCCGAGGCGAACACGCCCCCTAAGGGGCGGGACTTATCCCTACAAACTTAGACAAAGGTGGGGTTACTGCCCAGTTGTATGGGAAAGCCACTGTTTCCTGTTTGTGAGTAGTGCCATTGAAATGACTCAGTAAACAGGAAGGGTTGTTAACTAATGCACACATGTAGTAGGTCGCAGGGCACATCACAGGGCTGAATCTTGATTATACATCTCTTTGGTTGAATTCCACTTAAAAGTCTCTTTAAAGACCATGTGGATATGCATGCAGGTGGGACCCTTGCTTGAGTGATCCCTTTCCAACCTGATGGTCTCCATCGTGTTTGATGGCTTTTCTTTCCTTATTGGGTGTCTTCATCTCCACGTGCCAACTCCTCATCTTGGAGGACACAGGTCGATTGCGGAAAACGTTTCGGAAAAGCTTTCAGTCGTGTTCTGAGAGTAATATATATAGAAGACTGCATGCCCGCACCTGGCTAGGCGACCCTCTGGTTCTCTTGCCAACAAACACCTTTTTGGTACCTTTCCTCACCAACCACATCTCCTGTCATGCTTCTTTACTGAAGATCAGGAGATGGTCACCTAGGTAACGCCCGCTCTTCTGTCACCTGCCAAACACACTGCTCCCAGCCTACAGGCAAACTAAAGCTCCCACAGCATCTCCCAAGACTATTCTAGGAAAGGCATCAGGCCTGACTTACATTATGTCTGTAGCTGGTGTGACTGTTTACCTATGGGTATCCATTTATGTGTTCTCAAGGGTGTGAACAGGGCATCTGTATTCAGCCACGTTGGAACTTCAAGTGACTGGCTATGAGATCAGAAATCTTTGTGAAATCACAAATCACCTCCCCTTTTGTAACAGCATTTAGGGGATCCCCTGGTCTCTAAATCTCTGGAGCTGGTATTGCCTGGATGGCTGTCTTATGTTTGTGGTGACGACCATCATCATTGACAACGCTTCTGCAGTGTGGTCTACCCAGCTCACACCTGCCCATGTAAATAATGAAATTCCAGATTTTTCTTTGATGTCAGCACAGCTGAGAGACTTTGGCTCCTTCAACTGTGCTGAGGACCTTTCTGAAAGCATCAATCTATTGCCCGCATGTGTATGGGCATCTTACAGGGCCTCTTTAAGTACACAGAAAGTCAGATGTCCAATAAACAGAAGAAAGGAGTATAGATACCAGTTGGTCTTGAACTCTCAGTAGTTTCTTCTGGCAAGAGAACTGACCTCTCCCCCTCACCTGCAGTTATACTTCCTTGTTCATGCCTGCAGAAGCACAAGCCTGGGAGTCTTGTTTGGACAATTGTCTCAGAACACAGTTGTGCTGTCACATGGGAAATATAGCGGTAATATAGACAGGACGGTGACATGGCTGTATAATCAAAAGTATTGATTTCACATTAAAGCCCGAGATTTAAGCACTCAGTAATTAGATTTAAGAAATCCCAAGCTCCCACAATGCTACCCAATACCTAAAACAAAGTTAGATCCCTGAAGCAGGGATCACAGGTGACCATAACTACTTTTAATAGACCTCTAATCACTTCTTGCTAGGTTTGCGTCACTCCGGGAAACATCAAGGATGTACAGTTTTGTATCTATTAATGTACACATGTAGGTGTTTACACAAACCTCAAAAGGTGAATACAGAGCCCAGTAAACACAGTGAAGTGTTTAGAAACAGGCATAGAGTATTTGTAAGTCCTTTGAAACAGATTCATATGACTCTTTACTTTGTTTGGATGCCCAGGACTTGCTAAGTCACTTTTTTCCCAATAAAGTTCAGCTCTTAAAGGGATTTTCTGAAGTTTCACCCAAGGAATTGTGTAGCAGTGTCCCAAATCTCAATTTATGACGGAAACCCAGAATGGCTGGAACACTTACTTGCAAACATTTTTATATGAATGCTCTTAAAAGAAAATGTGTTTACTGATTGATATTGATGTAGACAAAAACACTGGCCACCATGATAGAGAAAAGAACAATATTTGGCCTATTTGCAATAGATACATCTGTTAAGTAATTAATATTAAAGGGTAAAAAGAGGAAACCAAAGGAACACTTGCGAGTAAACCTGAATTGGAAATGCTGCTTCATCCCGCAGGGGTGCCCTGGCCTGACAGATGGCATACTCCCATGATGTCACCATATCTTGGATCTATTACTCATAATCTTCTTTTATATGAGGGACGGCAATGTCCAGTTTGTGTTCCTCCACACCTCACAGGGACGAATGATCTGCCCAGACTTGCCCAGCTTTGCCCAGACTGTGGCAAAGAGGGAGTAATGAAAGACAAACACGTGTG
This sequence comes from Microtus pennsylvanicus, assembly GCF_037038515.1. Lineage (NCBI taxonomy): Eukaryota > Metazoa > Chordata > Mammalia > Rodentia > Cricetidae > Microtus > Microtus pennsylvanicus. The sequence continues at coordinate 63,071,376 of NC_134587.1, read as the reverse complement.
TGGAAAAGCTGGGATTGGGTAGGTCATGTACTCTGATGGAGTTGCACATTCTGAAGCCGGGGAACTCAATGTGCTTATCCTATGCATCTGAGGGGAGGAGGCAGGTTCATTGTAAACAGTTGGAAGAAGAAGCAGCTGCAGATCCAGGAAGAGGAAGCTGCAGTGCATACTTTCTGTGTTTACTATCAGCATCTGTGCGTGGAGCAGGGAATGGCTTTGCCATTTCCATGGGTCTGAGGCATGGGAGTCCTTGGCACAGCTGTGCCCATATCAACAATGCACATTTGCTGAGGACTTCATCCACTCTCCACTGTGTTCCCGAAAGGTAGTGCAGGTTTCCTCATTTCCAAGCTAAGCCCTGTGGAGCACCAAGGGCACTCACCACCTGGCCCAGGCAGGGAGAAGGAAGAACTCTACTCGACAGGTGTTTTTGTCTTGCCTTCTGACACCATTTACAAGCTTCTTCGGGTGTCAGCAGAAACTACAGTTGACTGTGGGCTATTTTGTTTTCTTAATATTTGAACAAATACGTTTTAAAGAAAATGATTAGAAAATGATTTTGACATCCTATCATGAATTCAGAATTATCTTTAAAAATTATTGTCTTCTTAAAATTCTGTAAGAACATCTCTGGAATAGCCACTCTTGATAATTCTTCACTGGGCTGGGGCGACGACTCTCAGAGGGTCAGTGCTTGGTGCATAAAGAGGAGGACCTGAATTCAAACCCCACAATATGTTAAAACAGGCATGACTACATGCCTGTGACCCAGTATCTGCAGAGGGCAGACACACAAAAGGATTATTATTAGCTGTCAGATTTGCCCAGGGTTCACTGAAAAACCCCATCTCAAGGGACTAAGGGAGGAGTCCATTATTAAGATATTTCTTTCATATATGCATGGCTTCGCAGCCCCACACACACAAACAGACACACACCCTCATATACAGACCCCCCCCTACACACACACACACACACTTTTCAGTACAGGATCTGCTACAGAGCCTGAAGAAGAAGCTGGCTCCTGCTACCTTGTGCACCCTTAGTTGTTTAAATAATATGAAATAAGCAGCCAGGTGGTAGTGGCACACGCCTTTTATCCCAGCATTCAAGAGGCAGAGGCAGGTGGATCTCTGTGAGTTTGAGGCCAGCCTGATCTACAAAGGGAGTTCCAAGACAGCCACGGCTATTAACAAAGAAACCCTACCTTGCAAAACCAAATAAATAAATAAATAAATAAATAAATAAAAAATGCAAAGACAGCTGCCCGGGGATATCCTTCTTACAGGTAATCAGTGACAGATGTTGTGTAGCTAACGAGTACTTAGTGCTGTGCTGAGTCAATCTGTGGCTCCTGCTAGGGGGACCTGATGCTGAGGGGTCAAGTGCAGTGTCTATGAAGCTGGACAGTAGAAAGGAGGCTGCCATCCGTGTGCAGAGATGAATATAATGACATGCTCAGCTATTAGGTGTCTCTGCAGACATGGGAGAGGTCTGGTCATGACTTCAGTCCCTAGAGAATGTTGTAATCAAGGAGTTCATTAATGTACCCAACTGTACATCACGTTTGTTTGAGATTTATCTTTGGCATATTGTTACTGTGTGTGTATCTGTATGTCTGTCTGTTTCTGCCAGTTCCTCCCACCCTGCCATGTGTGTGTTTGTGTCTTTGCATGTATGTGTGTGTCTGTATGTGTATTTGTGTATGCCTGTGTATGCTTGTGTGTGTGTCTGTGAGTGTGTGTTTACAGCAGGTAGTCTTCTAGAAAAAATAAAGCATGACTGAAGGATAGAATATCCGTGAGGAAAGGTTCTTGGTGCTAGACATCTCTATACAAAAGCTGCCTACTCTTTATTTCCCTAATCAGGAATATTTTTCTCTCTTCTGTATCCTAAAAGCTCCAAATCTCTTGTCTGCATCTTTTGTTTTCTCTAATAGGATGTTCTTATTGAGGATCATGCCAGTCAAACTCATGTCACTGACACAGAAACTTCAGTAAGAATCGGCAGAGTTGGCCTAGCATTAGCAGAAAGGAGACATGGCAAAAAAAAAAAAAAAAAAAACAACTTTTCACAAGAGATACTCAGAGTCTAGTAAAGATGTGGAGAGCCAAACGCCCTTTGAGTGCAGGAGAGCATGTAGGGAAACCCGGTAGAGTAGACGATGCCTGTGCAGGAGAAGCAGAAAGATCTAGGCAGCCTTGTGAGGAGCTGATGACAGAGGCCTTCAGGACTTCCCCATCAAGGTGAGGAACACAGTGTGTGAGCAGAAAAGTCACACAGAAGCCTGGGAGTCTGAGAAGGGCTAGTTCACAGTGACCCAAAGGCCGCTCTTCAGAGGGTTAGTATGGTTACAAATGGCCCTTGGGTGCCACCACCATCTACAAAGTCCTGAGAATAAATGAAGTCAGCCTGCTAGATTCACACTCATAAGCAGTAGCCCTGACCATCAATACTTGGACATCAGTACCTATGTTAAGTAGTTGAGTGGTGTATTTTTAGACCTCCCCTAAGGGATCACCTTGATCACATAGGTGTCCTCAAAGGCAGTAGAAGAGCAGACAGGCAGATTCATGTTCCATATGGGAGCTTTGTAGGGATGACCAGACATACGTCTGTGTGGAGAGCCCTGGACCAGAGGAAGCTCAAGTTCAAAGTCGCTGTGAGCACACATGCTTTTACAGTGATATGGTAAATAAGGCAACTTGCCTTCAGTGTTGGCTTTTTTGAACTAACTTCCTCCCTGATTCCTCATGTCTCAAGGGATGCCCTCATTACAGTGTGAATGTCAAGGCATCTCTTCCTGTAGAAAGAGGGTGATTTATTGATGTGGACATGGGGATCCTAGCATTGACTGACTCCATTAGTTATCTTAAATTAGGAAATTGGCATCCTGACACATATTAAGTCACAGGAGGAGGGGATGCTGTTTTGGGAAACTCTGAGAGAACCAGATGTCTGATTTCCACAAAATGACCCCCAAAAAGCCTTTGAAAGCCACTTGCTTTCCTTGGCATGGCACCAGGCCATTGTTCCAAGTTTCATTTATCATTTCCTGTTTCCAAAGGGCAGGCAGTAGGATGGGCAGCCCACAATCCTGAATGCTTCCAGAATGTTATAAAGAAATGTCTGGAGTTCAAAGAGCTCTCCAGGAGAAAAACACAGAGAGATGGTGGTGAAAGTCACCTCAGAGCTAAAGGAGTAGTTATGCAGGGCGGGGCGCTTGTCTCACAGGACACCTCTACAGCACGGTTTCTAGACAGGGTGACAACATGTCTCAGGAAAGGGCTGCCCGAGAGCACCCTTCCCACGACAGCACTGAATGGTTCTGGGTATTGTTGAATGACAAGCTGGACCCCAGCGGATCCCTGGGTTCAGATTATATGCAGATCACTGTTTAGTTGGAAAGAGGGAAATAGGGACAGTCACTGGTCATACTGTATCCATCCGAGGACCAGCTTTCTCTGGGTGGATGGTGCCCATCCTTCTGGTCCCTGAAACTGTTTCTTGTGTCCTTGCCTCAGATTCTGGTCATTCTTTATTGTGCTTAGCTATCTCTTCTTTGTACAAAGCTGCCATTATGCATTTGTCTGGCTACTGGTGGTCATTTCCCCTCTTACCTCTCAAATCACAGAGGCTTTGTTTCAAAGCGTGGAAGACACAGGCTGCCTCTGATTTTCCATGATATTGAATGAGCAAATGAGCAGATTGCGTGCATGAGTGGGGATACTCTCACCCTCTGACCTTAGCATTACTGGTAGCGCCATATAGGGATGTGGGTGTCTTCTAGAAGGTCAGAGGCAGTGGGGAACATCAGTTCTAACTCCTAACCTTTCTTTGCTGTTTTTGACATAGGGAGAACAAGACACCTTGGGTTAGAGGCACCATGGTTATTGTAAGATACATGGAGAATAGGAAGCCATCCAAAACTTCAACTCTGTATTCTGCACTGTTTATCCTAACTTATATTGGGAAGACTGCCTATTCATAAGTAATTTAAAGAAACCCTAAGACATAGGAAGTCGCCACGCAATTATAATTTAAAGCAAACAGAAATAGTGCCAATAGCTGGTGTCCATTCTGTAGAAAAGTCATTCATTCCTAGGCTTGGAGTCCTGAGGTTAGTTGGGAGGGATAACCGACTTAAAGGGCTAATTTTCACAGTGAACTTGGGGGATATGGGAGTTCTTTGTTATACTGAGAGTGTAGACTGTGCATCTCTATCTACTCCTGGTGTGAATGTCACCTCAATCACAGCAAGGCCACAATAATTATGTGCACTTTTGTGCTTAACAACAATCCAGAGATGTTGTGACGGGATGGGAATGGCTCTCAGCTGGGTGCAGTGCTTGCTTTGCATAAACACGGCCCTGGGTTTAAGCCCTGGCATCACACAAAGCTAGGTATAGTGATATATGCCTGAAATCTGGGCACTGAGAAAGTGGTGCATGAGGATCAGAAACTCAAGACTATCCTTAGCTACATAACGAAATCAAGGCCAGGCTGGAATACACGAGACCCTTCCCCAGCCCCACCCTAAAAGGAAATATAATGAACCTGAAGTGTGCACAGATAAAGATATTGTGCAATTACTGAGAACACACCAGAAGGCCAAGAGCAGGAGGGTAGAGCACATTCCATATTTACATTCCTTGAGGTCATGGGTTGACAGGTAATACTTTATAGAACTGGTTGGTGGCCAGATGAGGTTGATGTAATTTCTTCCCCCTTCCTCTGCCATACATATCCAAAGTCAATGTCTACTTCTGATAGAGATGCTACCAACCAACCTCCCTGACCGTCAATGAGACTCAAGGACTTGGCAATGTTCTCCTGTGATAACTGACAATCTTTGAAAGCTAGAATTTGGAAATTTCATACAAGTTATCAGTCCTCAAATACAAATTCTAACAATTAACTGCATAAAAAATGAAGAGTTTCCAGACATTTCTTGGTAACTATGCATAATCATTGCTGTTTTAAAGTTGAATGGGGCATGCTATTAAAAGAACAGTACCCTAAATTCTTATTCTTTTAAAAGTATTTTTAATTTGTATGTGCATGAGTATTTTGCCTAATGTATGTGGGAGCACCCCATGTGCCTGACGCAGCTACCAAGTGTCAGATCCCCTTTCACTGGAGTTAGAGATGGTTGTGAACTGCCTGATGGAGGTGCTGAGACTCAAAGCCAGGTTCTCTGAGGGACCAGCCAGTGCTCCTAGCCAGCACACCATCTCTCCTCCATAGACTATGGTGAATTATAGTCTAGGGAATTGTAGCAGGGCAACTTACCATGCAGTGCGTTGTTCTAACAATTGTTCGCAACTGTACAGTGAACCAAGCCGAAGTGTTGAATAAAAGAGACAGGAAAACAAGAAAATAAAACTCCACAGGGGTCCATGGGAGCAGTTACAGACTTTTATTTAATTTCAATGGAGATTAAAATTGAGATAAACATAACACATTGTCTAGAGTGCTGTCATGAGACACTATCATGTCTGCATAGGCTGTATTCATATAAACAGGATTTTGCTCCCAAGTAGCCATTAATGCAGCTGGGAAAACTGCTGGAAACTGTCCTAAACATGATATGTTTTCCCATGGCTAGCTGCTAGGCAATTCTGTGAAGATATTTTAAAAATAATCGGTAGTTCTCTGTGCGTCAACTTTCTATTGGTGTTAAATAAATTGCTGCACCAAAAAAGGGAAAAAAAAAGAAAAAGAAAAAAATCCAGTCCACACTCATTCACTTATGGTGCTCACACTCATTCACTTAGGGTGCTCACACTCATTCACTTAGGGTGTTCACACTCATTCACTTAGGGTGTTCACACTCATTCACTTAGGGTGCTCACATTCATTCACTTAGGGTGCTCACACTCATTCATTTAGGGTGCTCACACTCATTCACTTAGGGTGCTCACACTCATTCACTTAGGGTGCTCACACTCATTCACTTAGGGTGCTCACATTCATTCACTTATGGTAATATAAATTGTGTAATATAAATAAAATTATTGAATAATTTTATAAATTTAAATAATTTTCAAAATATTGTCTGACAAAATTACATGGGCTATAAAGTCCTCTTCCATGTTGTTGTCGGTGCTGTTATTTGACCTGCACAAACCTCTGGTAGCATTTACTGGCCTGTGGCTTTGTCCCACTGCCAAATTTCTTCTCTGGTCTTTCGCATACAAACTCGAGAGCCTCTTGGGTTAGGCTCTCGTAACAAAGTCCAGGAAAGCACTCTGCAGGTCCAGCTGCCCTCTGAGCATAAATATGCACACCAGGGGCTTGCAAGAAGGCAGTAAGGATGGTTGCCACTAAGTCTGGAGTCCTGCGTTCAGATCCATGTGATGGAAGGAGAGAAGAGACTCTGCCAGTTGTCCACTGACTTCTACATATACATGTACGTGTATATGACTTCTACATATACATGTACATATACATATACATGTACGTGCTCCTTACACACACTCACACATACACACACACACACACACACACACACACAGCAAAAAAAATGTAATGAAAACAAGAAAGATAAAAGCAAGAGCAATGAATGGACTCGTCAGGGTTTAATCTTTGAAATGATTCATCCTAACGTTTGCTGAGAAATTTATTTCTACTTTTTGCCCATAGCAACATTGATCTCCAGTCACTGCCTCTCCTGTCACAGAAGAGGGCGTAACCCCAGCACAGTATGTGTGTGTGTGTGGGGGGGGGTGCTATGAGGTTTTTCTGTTCACTGTGAATGTGTTGTTCTCATTGATTGATAAATAAAGCTGCTTTGGCCTATGGCAAAGCAGGATAGAGCCAGGCAAGAAATCCAAGCAGAGATACAGGAGAAGGGTGGCGTCTGGGGGAATGCCAGTCAGTCACCAAGGAAGTAAGATATGTAAAAATAAATAAATAAATAAATAAATAAATAAATAAATAAAGTAACAAGCCATGAACCACGTGGCAAACTGTAGGAAAAAATTGGTTAATTTAAATGTAAGAGTTAGCTAATAATATGCCTGAGTCATCAATCAAGCATTTACAAGTAATACTGAGTCTCTGATTGGTTATTCGGGAGCTGGCAAGTGGGAGAAAAACCTTAAATTTCAGAGTAGTCTCTGAGGGTCCATCACAGTCACATAGGAACTATGTAAGAGCAACTATGACAGCACACAGATGAAGCTTTTGTGTAACCAGTAGAACTTGGATAGATATAAGAACCCAAAGAGAAGAATTGACCTGTGAAGCATGGTTTTTATAAGCAAGGGACTTGGAAAGACGTCTCAAATTAAGAAGAATTCGAAGTACATGCCATATTCTCATCAAAAGTGGCACCAATACGGGGTCTTAAGGTCATGATGTTGGTGTTTGAAAATAAGTACTGCTTTGGTTTTTTGGTTGTTATTGTATGTTTTCTTCTTTTTATTTTTAAAGGTTTTTGCATGTGTGCATGTATGTGAGGGTGGAATATGTGTGTAAATGCACATACCTGTGTGTATGTGCAGACAGAAACCAGAAAAGGGCATTAAACATCTTGTCCTACCACCATGTCTTCTTCCCTTGAGACTAGCTTTCTAACTGAACTTGAAGTCTGACTGGTAGCTAGGAACCCACAGCAGTCTTACTGTCTCTGCCTCTATAGGGCTGGTATTATATATGAGAATGGAACCATCCATGTTTTTAAATGGGCACTGAAGACGTGAACTGTGGTCCTCGTGCTTACCCAACAAGTCCTCATATGCTCTGAGCTATCTCTGCAGGCCCAGGCTCTTTCTTCTGGGCTTCCTTGAGTCCCCTCTGCTCTGTGCCAAACTCTTACTGCTGGTTATTGTTCTATGGCCCCTGGCAAATAATCTTGCTTTATAATGCCTGTGCTGAAAGTATCTATCTGGTCCACATGTCAGCAGGTATCTACAGCTTCGTGTCTCTCAGTCTTCTGTCCTCCAGTGTATCTACGATCTATCTATATGGTACCAATCTTTATACTTTTAGAGCCTGTGTATTTATTATTAGTACATTCATATGTTATCCAAATGATCATCTGTTCATGATCCATCATGAGTGTCTATATTGATTACCAAGAAAGCATCACTGAGAAAAGGCATGTGGCAGTGTTTTTGTATCCATGATTTTGTGTTTGAGGGAGTTACAAGGCCCTGATAGTCCAATATGAGTCATTTATACATCAGGTAAATGAAATAGAAGTCTGTGAAGAGGCAGAGGTATATGTAGCACCGGTAGGTAGGACTGAACCACCAGATAAATATCACACCCTGGAGTGGGATCAGAGAGAGTGTGACAGAATATTGACACATTGGAACAGTTATAGCTGCTCAGGACACAGCGAGACTGCTAAGCCAGAGACTCAGGCACAAGGAGGGAGAATCCTTTCATCTATTGAGGCGGCCTTAGAAAGACCCAGGTGTAGTGACACTACGTGGCTTGGGTCTTCATCCAGTTACAATGACTGAGGTAACCCCACGGCAGCAAGGGCTTCCTGTGCGCCTGAGAACATGGAAGGTTCACTTCCCACAGGAGATGAGTGCTAAATCCAGAGCCTGAGGTTTGCTTGGGCTGAGGCCTCCAGTCCCCTTAATGAAAGGGACAATTTGGGCCTGGCAAGGTAAGGATTAGTCAGGTACAAAACTGAGAGCCACCCGTGTAGAGAGCATCATTGGATTTCATGGAAGAGTCTCAGTAGTGAGCTGGGCTCAGGGGAGTAACGGGGGAGGGGGAATAAGGGGATGGAGTCAGAGATGGGTCCTCGTGAAGTGGCCTATATCAGACAAATGAATTCTTTAGAAGTAAAACGGATTAGCTTCTGGGCACTTACAAATGGCAACAGAGTTCTTATTTTTACCTAAGATTTACCTTGACATCCTCCAGTATCTAGTTACATTCCCATAATTAATTATGAATTTTGGACTAGTTATGACTATTTTGATGAAGTTTAATTTGGGAGTTTCTGTTGAGACAATGGCCCCCAATGAATTTTCTTTAGAGCACCATGTCATGACATTCAACTTGGAAAAAAAAAATAGCCATAATTTTAATGGGCTGCAAACCGATGGTTTCAGACAAAATATTCTGCGTTTTGGAAGAGAAATCCTGTGCCCAGAATATCTGGTGCTATGTAAAACCTGTATTGTGATGGTGTGAAGAGGGTCAGTGTGAAGGTCAAGGGGGTGATGTGTACGGCACACAGCTCTTGTGACTGCATCGCCATAACCTTCCCTTTCTCTGCAGGGAGACATGTCTGTCTGTTTCCTGTCACTCGGAATACTGCATTTTCACTCTGCTTCTGTGAGAAAAGCCAACCCATAAAACCGTATGGTGTATAATCCATTTCTTGACATAATGGCTTCCAGGGGAAATGTCACAGTGGCAATTCAAATACAATAGAGACACAGGCTGCTGAAAGAGCCTAGAAGGAACTCCAATATTTATTGTAAAACACAGTAGATACTTTATAAAGAGGAAGGCATCACTACCTTTGAGACTTCTGTTCTATATAGGAGACAAGGCCCCATCTGATCAGACAATCTGTGGCTTGCATTATAATGTCTCATTCCATAGTACCTTTTTAGATAAATTGTAGGGTGACATTAAAAAATAATCATGGCCAAATCTGATAACGTTCCCAATAAGATGTTGGTCTGTGTCATCTGCTGATGTGCTTCACCTTGAAATTGAAGTCTGCGCTACTCCTGCCTGCCTAGAGGTGAGGCTGCAGCAAAAACAGGATATCAATCACTGTTCCCTTCCCAGAAGGAGGGCCTGGGTAGTGTTATTCCTCCAGTTAGGGGAGGAAATGACAGAGATGATGCCTGTCGGATTAACTCAGTGTCAAAGGGCAAGCAGCAGAGAGAGGTGGGCATACAGCCCAATCTCCCACCATTTAATTGGCTCCGTCATCTACTCTGTTAACTTCCTAATGCCTATATCATAACAACAGTAAGCTAGGAGACTTTGCTGTGCTATTAAAAAAAAAAGTTCCTAGGGAGGTCGTTAGATGTTTGAGTCTGGGCTAATGTAAAATTACCAAGGTCAGGACTTGGGAATTCTTGATGATCTGCAAAACCAAGTCCACCCTACTGCCTGGGGTTAGCTCAGGACTAGTCTTTGTAGTCTTTTGTATAATTGTTTAGATAGATTTTCTTAGGCTTGTGGGGCTTTTTTCTCCCTTATATAAATAATTTGTTCTTTTTTTTACAACTGCTTTTTGTTATGATTTCATCATTCAGAACTGGTGTATGTGTTGTTGGTTAGTAGGATTTGAAGAAAGACATGAGGACCCAGGGAAGGGTGCTTAAAGACTTTGATTACACAGACTACAGTCAAGGCTTATGACTTAAGGGAGAAATAAACGAAGGCTGGCAGGTGATGTCACCAAACACTATAAAATGTCAAGTTTTATAGGAGTAGTGATGATGGAATTCACCCCCCGTTCTTGGGGGTAATAAAATCCAACAGTTACTGTCTTCATCTGTCATCAATACATTGCACTTGTACAGGATCATCAAAGACAGTAAAAGTCTCAAATACCTAGAACCCTTGTTAGGAAGAGAGCAGCACTGTGGGTCACGGGTTGACAAAGATTGGCATTTCTTACCCATGTTAAATCATCCTTCATGATGTCTTAAAAATGAAAGTCATGCAATTCATTCAAATTCAGAATTATTGTTTCTTCTACTTTACATACTTTGGCATAAGGGCATTTGATGGTTATGTGAACTGTAGCAATATTGCCAGATTTTTTGGTGATTAAATAAATATTTTTGAAAGTGCCAGACTGCAAACACACCTTCCAATAGAATCCAGTGTGGGGCTATGGGACTGAAGAACCTAAAAACAGGTATCAAATCAGTAAGTAACATGGAGCTTGAAGCAGGACAAGAATCTGGAGTGGTAGAACTTACCAAGACCAACAGTAAGTGCAAAGAATCACATTTGCCTCCTCAGACTTTGTCTGGCTGGGGCACAGGTGTGGGAAGAGGATGTGCATAGGGTATCCAGAGACCAGAAGCATACTGCAATGTAGGCATGGCCAAGTCTCTGGACTGTCACATGTCAGTGACATCTTTTTCTAGCAATTAATCTTGGATTTTTTGTCTTAAAATTAAAAAAAATCAAAGAGTACTTCCATGCTGAAAGAAATCAAGACTGTCCCCTCCTGTCTCTTCTGATAATGTGCCACAAGCTGTTTAGGCATAAAGTGTGAAGGCAAGAGCAGTTGGGGTTAAGGCCCCAGTTCATAGCCCCATCAGTGTTTATTCATGTGGATACAAAAAAGGGTAAAGTTTTTAAAGTAGGTGTACCTCTCACTCCTCATCAAATGAATGTCTTTTTATAGGACATGGAGACCATTGCAGAAACCCATAACTGGAGAAAACAGGGAAAACAGACCATGGGGTGCCCATCCAAATCGATACTCTTACAAAACAACCGCTACACTTAAGACTCAGAAACATGAGGAAGAGAGGGTGGAGAGAGGGTAAGAGCAAGATGCTCAGGACATCATCTCCTGGGAGACAGTGTCTTCTGTGTATGACAGGGGCCTGCGCCCAAGCTACATCTCAAGAATGATCTCCAGAACACGGCCCATATAATAACACCACCTGCAAAGCTCACAGGGCCCCACACCTGGATGAAGAGCTACAGACAATTAGCAGCTGCGGAGAGAAGTAGAATCAGTCCTCTCCATCAGTGAGGCCCCCCAACACACACACTATGGGTTATCTAACCCCAAGTCGTAAGCCTTGAACACACGCACACTATGGGTTATCTAACCCCAAGTAGTAAGCTTTGAACACACGCACACTATGGGTTATCTAACCCCAAGTAGTAAGCCTTGAACACACACACACTATGGGTTATCTAACCCCAAGTAGTAAGCCTTGAACACACGCACAAACAAGCGACATTTAAGGGACTCAGGAAGTTGCATGTGTTTTTGATGTGTGTAGCAATAATAATTAAAGAATAAGAGACTATGCATATTAGAGGGAGCTGGGAGGACAGAAGAAGAGTGAGAGGGAGACAAGATAGAGAAAATGCTATAAACATTGTACTTATACATGAAATTCTCCAAAAATTTAGAATGAGTCTTTATTGTTAGGTGAATTTGCCATAGTATGGCATATATTTAAAGCATTAAATCTTGTCACATAAAGATTGTAGGCAATGAGGAAGTCGCAAGTCATTCTCTGCCAATTTTATAACCTGTTCTAGAAGGAACAACACAATAGCATGGGCTACAGGGGGTTATGTATTTTTAAAAGACTATTAATTTATAGAGCTCAGTGGTGGGCAGTGGTAAACAAGGAACATAACATGAACCTGAGGTTTGTATTCCAACTGACAGAGGAGATTTCTGAGACTTAGTGCTCCACAGGAAAATGGGGACGTTGGTGAAGAATCAGTGTCCTAAGACAGGACCGGGCCATCAAGTTGGTCCCTGTCCTTTTATCACAAATATGACAGTGGTTTTGTAAGAGATTTCACAGGAAAAAAATCCCTGTGGTTGATGGAAGCCTTTGAATGAAATAGAAGTGGCCTTGTTCTAATGCTGAGTAGGTTACTTGGCCCTTTACTGGGAACTCCAAGGCCACAAGCTTGGTAGCTTGGGAATGTGCTACACCTGGAGGCCAGGACTCCAGGGCATTCCTTCAGCTTTGATCACCTGACTAGAACCCAGTTCATTATGCATTGTGAAAAATGAAACGAGAATTGAAAAGTTAAGATGGTAAAATATCTGTGGTGATCATCTCTGCAATGAGAAGCATTATCTTTTCTGGAATCTTCCACTGATGACCATGAACTTCAGTCTGAAATAAAGTCACTGTGGGTCAGGCCTATTTAGGATCAGAGATTATTGATCTGGCCTCTTAGATAATAAAGTAGCTGAAGGTATTCATTGGAAATAGCTCATTTATACAAGATTACTTCTTGTTGACTTGAAAGGATAATCATTGCTTCAGTGCTATTTTTAAATGAAAGACATATCCAGACATGAAGTTGTGCAGTGTTCTTTGGAGAAAACAGAGATAAGAAAATCGTTCATGAAGAAATGCAGACAGTTTGGATGGTTAGTCATGCCTATAATCTCAGTGGCAGAGAGAGGGAAGCAGAAGAATGGCCAGGTCCAGGACAGCCAGGCCTGACAGGGGAGAGCAAATCTCAAAACAAAGCCTGGAAAACAAAAGAAGAGGACAGGATTCTTTGTCTCTGTTGCTAGCCTGCTCTGTCTACCCAAGTCACTGGCTTTCACAAGCCAGAGTACTCGCCTTCAGCTCATATTCCATCCTCCAGCTAAATTTACTATGACCAAAATAGAACCACTTTGTATTTCTCATGAAGATGTCTGTGCTGAAATCTATGTGATGTAAAGTAATCCATGTTTATATCTGTCTTAACATGTGCATGTGCCATGAGCATCCATACATTGGTATTGCAAGGGACCAATGGGATTCCCATTTTGAAAGCTCAATTTGTGGAGAAATCGGAGACTTCCCAGCATATATCCTATCCACGTGAATTATTATCATTAAACTCATTTTTGAAATTCCCATTGCTGCATATTTCTGATTGAATGCTATTTTTAAGTCCTAGCAATTTCTTGAGGAAATTAGGAAGTATTAAAATGGGCAGGGCACAAATTTATCTTCTTAATTTTGAGAGCATGTTTGCTAGTTGCTTTATGTGGCCAAGCAGTGGATTTTATATTTCACTAAACTTGGAAATCACTAGAATGCCTTTATTTTAGTTTAGTCAGTGGCAACTGTAAAGCCATTGTCTGGATTAAGATGAACACCAATTAGGTGTGATGACTGAACATAGGTTGTGGTTTATGCATTAAGGCCAGGATTGTGTAGATAGATTAAAGTAACCCTGCACCTATTTTCAGGAAGGTTGCCTCGTACATGGAGTAAGGTATACTATGAATGAGAAATTAAAAAAAAAAACATTGGTCCTTGTGTTTATGGCAGGATTCATAAGAGATTCTAAGTATACTCAGTGCTTGGTGAGCAGCAAAGGGCAGTGTAAGCCCCTCGGAAAGGAGCTTACTTCATCTTAGGGCAAACCTGACTTCAATAGCGGTGAGCCACTCTTTGACCCACTAAGTCAGAAAGTCAGTTTCTCTGGTTTCTTGAAAGGCCAGATCACTGGATGTTTAACCTGGAAGGTCTTAAGGAGGAAGGCCTGGTCAAGGAGAGAGAACTTCCAACGCATGGGAGTACCTACGCCAGGGAGCATGTGTGCGACTTGGAAGAAGAGATCAAATATGAGAGTTTTCTTTTACTGGTGGCATTCCATGCTGAGACGTTTATCTTGACTTTGTGTTTCGACTTTGTGCTGAGCCCACTAAGACAACACGAATCTTCAGCAATTGAGCAGGTGACTTAAGAAGCAGCGGAGAGAAGGCTGCCTGACGCTCAGGGTTTGCGGTCAGGCTGACAGCTTCCAGTCACTTGGAACTCCTGAGGACCCATATGGAGCTTCCTAACACTGGGCTGGGTCAGCATTGCTTGACTGCAGCTGTCGCTTCTTTGTAATTGATGCCCTCACTCCATGCTCTAGGTGACACATTTCCACATGGAGTACAGCCATTCCTTTATATCTATTAGTTCTCAAAAATAGCATAGTAGCAATAAATTCAAGTATTATGGGTTATCTCATGTATTTATGGATAGTTTATTTATGAAGAACTCAGGGTGTTTCATAAAGTCTTTCCTCCTCCGTCTATGTATCCACCACATTTAACCCCAAGAAACAGGATAGACCAGGTCCCGAGATGCCAAGACTCAGGCCAGAGCATTGCCAGGCAAGGTTCAACTGCCAGTCCCTCATTTCCCTGACTTCTGAAGCATCCCATTGAGATGCTCTCAGCCTCTTTCGGCAGGTGAACTGCTGCCTTCTTTAGCACTGCTCAGAGTCCTCAGACACGCTTCTCGGAAAGCTTTTGTTTCCTTTTGGACAGGCATAGGCAGAGAGGGGGATGTGCATTGAAGGCTGCGTTCAAAGCATCCTGACCTTTGCTAGAAGCCATGCCAGGAACTTCCCTGAGAGGCATGGGGGGAGTAAGTGTGGGCCAGCTAAGGTGAGGAACCTTGGCACGGGGTGTGCTGGTTGTGTTGCTCAGTCCAGAGTTGAAGAGGTGCTGGGGAAATGGGAATCTCACAGTTATCTTTTGACTGACGACCAGGAAGTCCTTGGCAGGATGGCGAGTGATTCAAAAGCACATGATTCCGCATAAGCAAGTGAGGAGAGCTGCAGTCCAGCCTCTAGAAGTGTGGCAGGGTGTCTTCCCCAAGCACAGGGCCTCTATGAGCTCTATGGAATGAGGCCTTCTGGCCGGCTGTTTCTTCAGGGCTAGCACAGGGAGGCTAAAGGGCTTGGACTTCTTCTGCCTCCTGCCCTCCCTTTCCTCAGTATTTGGGTTAGAATCTGTAAGTAGATAAGAAGTCTTTTTCCCTAGGAATCCCCCAGTCTCACACTGCCCCACTCCGGAGCCTGAAGGTTTGTTGACTTTGAGCATTTAACTTGACTATAGGAGTCTTAACGCTGTGTACTGGAGCCCTGTGGGTTCAGGACCACATAAGATTGTGTGGCCGGTAACTGCCTTCCTTCTCACATGGCACTGAGTGTGTATACCAACAGGAAAGTCCTTGTCAACTGAGAGCCACATGCAGGATCATGTTTCTAAATAAGCTGCCAGGGTCAGGTCCTGCCAACCCTCAGGCTCCCAAGGCAAAAGTGAGTGAAAAGAACATATTGATCAGAGCTTACAGAAAGTATTGTGAGAGGCACCAATTTGGATATCATTATGAAAATCAAATAAGTAGGAATGTATGTATTAGGTTTTAGACCATGGAAATTGAAATTGAATACTGAGAAACTATGCTTCTAAGAGTGTGTGTGTGTGTGTGTGTGTGTGTGTGTATCATTGAATATTTCCCTAATTGTCCTGCCAACATTTGCATTTAAAGGATTTCATGTTGAGGCTAGTCTTATCTTTAAAAATAATTATGCAATTTCTCAGAAACGCTGAAGATTCTTAGAAATATTGTTGCAAGTTTATGTTGGGAATTTAAAATCTTGAAGTCCCATCATAATTTCTCTGTTCTTCTCAGCATTCGGGTTGTGTTGGCAGGGTCTCTTTGGTTGCGGTTCTCTTCTGCATCCTGTCTTCATTTGGGCTGACATTTCCAGGTTTTAAACTCCATTCAATCTAGTTTTAATCTCATCTTACTTTGTAAGATGAATATTTATTAGAGAATTATATACAACTGTTTTCACATTATACATTTTTACTCATATTTGCCCACGAGGAATGTGCTGTTACACAGCTTCCCATGCCAGCCAACCAGATGCTTGGAATAATCTAGGTATTTTTAGAAACTTGTGGAATTTCAGAGCATAAAACAAAAATATTACTTTAAGTTATGTATTCCTTAGACATAATATTCCTAGGCAAAACAAACAAAACACAATTTGAACAAAAGAGAAACAGGTCCTGGATGAGAGGTGTTACATTGTGAATTTTTAGCTGTGTGTGAACCACTGGTTTGTTCTGTGCTATCTTCCAGAGATTAGGATTCTGTGCTATGAGATATGAAATGCTGTTAGCTGAGCTCGTGGCTATACTACTCCTGGGTTTTCCTATGTATAAATGTTTGCACGAACCTTTGTTTGTGTGCGCACTTGTGGGACGAAAGGAAGAGCCACCCTCGGGCTCACCTGTGTGGCTTCTCATCAGCAGCTTGTCCCTGGGGTGGCACAGGTGGCTCATTTAGAAGCAGCCATACACTCCGAGAGTGGCTGCCTATACATGGGCTATCTTGTGCTCCTCTCCTGTTGGCACCGACCCTCAAGGAAGGAGTCAAGCAGCTCGGCATGTGAGGTCCTTTGCTGTTGGCCACTGACACACGGATGCCCTCTGTCTTCCTCAGGCAGTCATCCCCTGATGGCTCTGTGACACCTCTCCTTAGCCTGAGCCCTGGACGTTGTGACTAAGGCTCGGCATAGAAATGTGGTATGGTATCCAATAAAGATACTGTATGTCCAGTGTGAGTTGAACAAATGGTGTCCTGCTAACATGCAACATATTAACTATTACTTGTTGGTTTTCAGCTAGTGTGGACCCCAAGTTCCTAATGAACAACGTTTTTTGTTTTGTTTTGTCTCTTCAGCATCTAATGTTCTCCTTCAGCATAAATGTCAGGAATAGAGAATGTGCTTTCTATATGTCTAAATCTACATGGTCCAAACCAAAGAATACACCAAAGATAATGTACTTTAGGCATGTGTCCTCAGCTAGATAACTAGAGGAATCGCGTCTGTGCTTCCTGTCTCGTCTCTTTAGTTTTATCATCCATTAATGCATTCTATCCAGAAACTATTATATTTAAAAAAAAACTGTGTTGTCTTGGGGAGATAATTGCTTACTGGGTAAGTGTGAAGACCTGAGTTCTGTCCCCACAACCGACATTAAAAGCATGCCCTTGGCCATGTGCTCCTGGAAAGTGCTGAGGAGGCAAAGACAGGTGGATTCCTGGGCTCATGTGGGAAGACAGTGAGGCCACAGTGGTAGGCTGTAGGATAAGTTTTCCAGAACCTGTCCCCTCCGAAAATAAGGTGAAGAGTGATTGAAAAAGCACCTAACATCTATCTCTGGCTTCTACATGCACATGAGTTTAGACACACATGAACATGTGTACACAGAAACACACAAGAGGAGTGATTATACTCACAAGCATATTTCATCAGTAAAAATGAATTGTGAGCAAGCACACTAAGTTCCTACATGTGATCAGTGTCAAGAGTTTTATCAACTGTCAGATATCTTATGTAAATATAATATTTTGAAGAATAATATTGATATTTCAATTTTATATGAGTATCAGTTTTTGTTTCAGCATTCTAGATTAAAATTAAAGTGTGTAAAAAGAAACTATAGCATATGAAAACATCGAGAAGAAATGTTAGAAAACCATTAATACCACATAGCATTAAGTTGCTTCCTTGCGGTGATGGTTAAACTTGCAAGGACTCTGGGGGATGCCAACATAGAATGTAAAAGTGATCCATGTCTCCTCTTGCCACATGTGTCCCTCCCTTTAGTTTACAAAGTTGGAAATGAAAAGCGTGCACACATAATTGGGAAGGACCAGCAGCAATAACACAGAACAAAGTTCTACATGCAACTGGGCATGTGAGGGCCTTTGCTGGTGGCCACCGACACACGGATGCCCTCTGTCTTCCTCAAGCATTCTTTCCCTGATGGCTCTGAGACACCTCTCTTTAGGCTGAGCCCTGGGAGTTGTGACTGAGGCTTTGCATGGAAATATGGTGTGAAGGCCAGACAGTGGTGGCAGACACTTTTAACCCCAGCACTTAGGAGGCAGAGGCAGGTGGATCTCTGTGAGTTCGAGGCCAGCCTGGTTTACAAAGTGAGTTCTAGGACAGCCAGAACTATCTCACAGAGAAACTCTGCCTCAAAAAAGCAAAGCAACAACAACAAAAAAAAAAAAACCCAAGCAAACAAAAAGAAATAAAGTGTGGTATCCAGTGAAGATATTGTGTATTTAATATGTGTTGGGTGAGTAAATGGTATTCTTGCTAACGTACAGCATGTTACCTGTGACAGGTTGATTTTCATCCAGTACAGAGCACAAACTCTTAATGAACAGGATTTTTACTCTCTTCAGCGTGTAATATTCTTCAACATACATGTCAGGAATAAACAATGTGCTTTATATATGTCTAAAGCTGCATGTGAGCACCATTGAACACAAAGTACCCTGGCCTGGATGGTATATCCATGCAGGAATATGTATTAGTGTGTTCTGGACAGTTGTCACAATTTACCCTCAGTCATAAGTGTTATTTTCCCACTGGAATCCAAGAGGACCACAAGTACCTTGTTCTCTGTGTGAGTAAACTCTGAAACATGTTTACTATCTCGTTGTCATTACCAATGAGAGGTTCTTTGCTTCCCTGGACTCCTATGGGGAGCCTTGGAAAAAGTTGTTTATCTTCTAGTCAGTGGTGGGCTGAGTTTCCACCTAACACAGGTGTCTGTCCCTTGCATGTCCTCACTGCAGACCCCTGTGCATTAGCTAGCATGTGCTCACACCAACCACTGCCCCTTAAACCCTGGTTTTGCTAGCTTTGCAGTTACTGTGTGTGTGTGTGTGTGTGTGTGTGTGTGTGTGTGTGTCATTCCCAGCAATCCTATGGAGATCTCATGTGTGTGTGCACTTGTGTGTGTATGTGTGTGTGTGTGCGCAAGCAACTCCCAACATCTCCATGACAGCCTGAACAGGTTTCATGATATATTAGAGTGAGGTCAATGTATTTTTTATTCCCAAACCTCTCTCCTCCTCAGTCCAACCCCTCAGAACCCCACATCTTTGACAAACAGCTTCAGAAACTCCAGAGATCTTGGCTGGGCTGCCTATCATTTGTTCTTCTCTGGGTACCATGTTCTTTTTCTGCCATGCCTCCATGCCTGAGGAGAGAACTGTTGATCCAGTATGTTTTCACTCTGGTTTGAGAACTTGGCAAGGTCCCTGTGCTTCCTTCTAGAACTGTCCAAATGACTTTCTTCTTCATAGTGTGACCTATTCCTGCCAGTGCCCACACACCTCTCTGTACCTCCACACGCCCTCTGCTCCAGCATTTAGCAAAACACTTTTAGCAGTATTTATCTTCTTGGCTACTGACTAGAAAGTGGGTCCTCTTTCTTCTGTTCTCTGAGCCCAACAGTGTTCATTGCCCAACAGTAAGTCAGGGTCATTGGCTGAGGTTCCAGGCTTAGTGTGTAAATGGAGAGGATGACCAGAGGTGCGTCTTCATGTCATGCTGCTGCTCCCCAGATGTATCCCTGCTCCTTCTTGCCTCACCCTAAAGCACAGAAAGTAGAATGCATAATAAGAAACCAGAGGTTGAAGGTTTTGAATTCCTCTACAGAGATACCTCAGAGTGGATGTTGTCCCAGGTCTTGGCTCCTCTCACCAGGGCAGAGCCAGCCAGAATGAATATTGTCTTGGTTTTAGAAAGCAGATTCAGAATGGTGTAATATTTCAGGATTAACCTGAAAGGCCTTTGTATGTCCTGCCCCTGCTTCATCAACTCAAATAAAAAGTGCATTAATGTATTTTTATTGTACAGTCATGAGTTATATGATAATATTCACTGGTTGGTTTTAGGGATATCAGGAGGCATTTTCATTATTTTGTTTCTAGCCTAGACTTTTTGGCTTTCCTGTCTCTCCCTGGAGCTCAGAAACTCACATTCTTTTTGAGCATCATCAACATCATGTTCTCTGTTGTTATTTTACTGAAAATTTATAATATCTTGACACAAGGCCTCTCATATCACAGAATAATAAGAGTAATGTTAAAAGTTAATGTGTGGGAAAAACAATATATGGGGAAAATGAAAATAATCAGTGAAAAAATACCTCACTTAATAAATCAATGGACACCAGTAGTAGCCATAACCGAGAAATGACACCGGTTTATAACTCAGTATTTTCAAACTAAATGCAAATACTGCACTCGGAGAGTTGTATTATTGAGTATGAGTTGTGTGCTAAACCACAGGTCAATTAACCACTTCAAGAAGTTCAGTATTAATTAACTCCCCTTCTAAAGTAAGTCACAAAATTTAGTATAAGCAAGTGAACCCACATGGGCCTCTCCTTTATTTCATACAACTGCAAGTAGAAATAACAAAAAGGATATTTAGACTTTTGCCAGTATACGTCTCCTTTCTAAATCAGATGTGTGGAATCCTTGTCTGTGTTTTAAAAATAAGAAGCTTTCATAGATTACTAAGAAAATGATTAGTTTGCCAACGCGAGAATATTGTCCATGTTGAAATGCCTCATGCAAAGCTGGATGGTGGGGGCCTGCCACAAGTGTCTGATGGTTTCATTTGCTCACAGGAGAAGAGACTATGGATCTGCCAGTTATAGGTGTCTCCTCTAACCTGCTTGTGTAGCTCACTGAGCAGAAAACCACCTTCTCCAGGGCACTTAGCCAGAGCTAACGACACCCAACTCCTAGTCCTTACTGAACAGAGAAATACATGCAGAGTGGAGCTTTACTTAGAATATTATGGGATTAAAATACAGTCTATTCCAATAGTAAGTCCTCATTAGACATGGAGAGGTAGGAGAAAAGACATGTCTTAGAAAAAAGATGGTGGAAAGACTATCAAAATGGGTAATTATTGTAAGAGATACTGGGAGTAATTTTATTCTACTTAATGTTTGGATCTTGTTTTGACTAGAACATCTTGTTCCCAGCATCCTTGCTGTGCTGATGACTTATGAAGAAATCTCTAGGAGACAGATAGAAGCAAAATGACTAAATATTCAGGCTTAGACCATAGTTCCTCATAATGTTTTGACACAAATAACTTGATTTATTTTTCAAAGTCTCTGTGATACAAAGAAAACACGCAGGCAGTATTCACACTGATTTCTGGCAGCCTTGTGGCTTCACCATAGGAGAGATTACTTGCCTGCACTCTTTAGCTATGACTTTGCTTAGTGGACTTCAGATAAACCATTGAGAAATCTTTTTAAGTTCACATTCTATTGGAGATGTCTCTTCAACGAAATATTTTTATAGACTCAAATAGAATGTCTTCTAATAACTTAGAGTTAGAAAAAATAACCTGTAGTAAATATTCCCCGAAAACAATGAAGACTTACTATAGAAAGACGTAGCATCATTTCAGACCTCTGCAGTTTCAGATGAACTCATATCAATACTGAAAGTAGTGTTGGATTATTATAGCTGTAGTTGGTGAGGACTGATCTACTGCGCCACTGTAGACCTGCCTTTCTGGAGACCAAGAGAGTCACACTCAGGGCTCTTGCTGTCTTCAGGGGCAGCTGGAACATTGGTGGTTCCAAGGCTGGAGACCCAGGCAGGCTCTGGTCTAATCCCAAGGACCCATACAGGCAGTGCATTGTTTCATGGCTTGCGACTAAGCTCCTTTGTTGTACAAACGACATTTGCAGCCTTTGCTCTGGGAGGCTAAATGCCTTCCTCCCATCCCACTAAACTATCTACCAAAGCCATATTACCTGCACCCCCAGGTGTAAATGTCTCTGCTTTCCACTTAA
The DNA here is from genome assembly GCF_037038515.1 of Microtus pennsylvanicus. Classification (NCBI taxonomy): domain Eukaryota; kingdom Metazoa; phylum Chordata; class Mammalia; order Rodentia; family Cricetidae; genus Microtus; species Microtus pennsylvanicus. The sequence goes on along the minus strand of NC_134587.1, from coordinate 63,049,229 downwards.
CTGTGTAAATTAGCAAGCCATTAGAAGTTTAGCCGGACAAAGCTCTCTTTAGTGGATTGACAGTTGGTTAAATGTGCTCGGAAATGGTCAAGTCCTCCCTCACCTTCCAAGAAGGAAGGGTATATTTCACAGAAGACACTGGGCAAGCCTACAAGGGTGCAGAATTGAGTGCAGGACTTTTACAAGGCAGCAGATTTCATGTGACCTTTGTAGAAGTAATAAAAGTACAGGAAGAAATATTACACAGCCTAGGAAGACTGACTGTCCCTTCCCCATCAATAACCAGCGTCCCTGCTTGCCCTGACATGTGTTACAAACAAATTCCTAGACTAAGTGATAGAAAGGGCAATAAACACAACTCTCTAAAACCTTCCTTTACATCAAATTCAGTCAACATTATTACTAATATGTGTTATTAGCTCTGCTGCTTGCTTTGTTTTTTTAATGTTTCTTTTTTATTTGGTTCAAATAAAGACTTCAAGCCATTAAGAGAGAATATTTGTAGACCTAGGAGATTTGGTCTAACAAAGAACACACTGGCTCAACATATGGGACATGTATTGTGATTATTATCTTAAGTACTCACATCGGTGGACCATCTGGGCAGTGGTGGCTATGCTCTACCAAAACCATTCGCTGGGCTCCCAAGAGCATGGCTGCCCTTCCTCCATAAATACAAGCACACATCCACACTAAAGAAAGTTTCCAGGGAGGTGTTCTCTCTATATAGAAGACATGATTGATTGTGAAGCTGAATGGCCCCTGGGACTGTTTGTAGATGTATGTTCTCATCTTCCCACAAAGTTGGGATGTGTGTGTTTGCTGACCTCTCTGTGTGTGAATGTATGTGACAGTGTGTGTATGCATTTGTGACTGCACAATTAATTGACATGCATTAGTGGAATAGGAAAATTTACCCTACTTCAACTGTGGCTGACACCCTAATACCAAATAGGCATTTTGTAGAGATGCCAAGCAGATATATGATTTTAAAACCTGATTAAGCTCAGGTCCCTCAATATTGTCAACAGTCTGCTGTAGCAATCCCACAGAGGGCTTCTGACCTCTGCATATCCCGAACATGGATCCACCTGTGACCTTACAGCATCGAAATTCCAACAACAGCGGCAGATGGACTTTTGGATGATAGTGGAGTGAACTTCAGAGACTCTTTAGGGCCTGGCTGCCTCAGGAATGCAGTGTGGACAGAGTCTCTGAGTGGGCTCCAGTTGGGTCCCTCAGTGGCAGGACTTGAGTGGCCTATTGTGTGTGAAGTATCACATTATCTGGATACTTTAGCTGATTTGGGGTCTTGATACAATAGTACTGACAATAAGACTCAACCTTGTCTTCGTGGTGTTGATTGTCTGCCTAGACCTTGTCTGTTTAACCAGTTCCCAAGTGAGTGCTCCCCTGGGCTGCTGCTCACCATACCCAGTTTAAGACATTTGGGCACAACCTTCACTCTCATCCATAGAACCTTCCTCTAGGTGTGAGGTTACTGAACCCTAGCTGGTCATTCTGCACCCTGTTGTCCCCAGGCCTGAGCAGAATTGCATACTGAAGCCCATAGTTCAGATGACATCCCTTCCAAACCCCAAAGCCAGCAGAGACAGCATCAGAACAGTGCAGGCTTAGATCATCGCTCAGGCCCTGTGCGGCCCCGGGGCCCTGGAGGACTTGCTCACACGCTGCACAAGTCTCAGGATTCTGTTGAGATGGTGTAGTTGCACATCTTCAAAACTGCATCAGTGGAGGTTCTCTCCTCGTTCCTACCCTGAGCTGTGGCTATTCAAGCTGTCCCTGTTTCCACCAACATGCCAGGCGCTTCTGCTCTGGCAGCCATTACATTTTTACTGGTTAGCACTTGAAAATAGAGCAGAGTTACTGGAAAGGTAATGATTTCATGGCCACTGAAGTCTCTGATACTGCAGATCAGGAAACTTTGCGAAAGGAAGCTGGGGTGCAGCCTAGGAAAAGACAGGCAGGCTGTTCTCTCTTCTCTCCATCTCCAGGGCAGCAAGCTTTGGTCTTGCTTATTTAAAGCTCGCTGGAGTAAAGCCAGACCGTAAATGCAAAGAGCAATTCCCCTCAGAGGTGCGCGAGCTCGACAGGCAAACACTGTGGAAAGTCACACATCCATTTTTGAATTTCATCTAATTTGGGAGAGAAGCGTTGGGTAGGAATGGAAGCAAACAAGCCACATGGCCCACCACATTTTAGCTCTGCTTTTTATAAGCACTGAAATTTGCATCATGGTCTGCAGAGAAATATGTTTGGGTTAGGCTGCCTCTCATGAGAACAATATACAGCCCTCAGAACCCAACAGCTAAGTCTTCATTTCTGTCACCTACTCATTTAAAGGCTCATGGTGAGATATCTCTGCGATTTGTTCTGGAGTCTAAGGAGCTGCGGAGGTCCTCTGGAGACTAGGCAGCAGGATCTCCTGCGAACCAGTGTGGGTGGGCAGGGATGACTGTGGTTATGCAGCCATCCTGGGTGTGTATGAAGATGGGTGGTTGAGGAGGGTGTCTTCCTCAATTGTTCCCCATCTTATTTTCTGAGACAAGGTCTATCGCTGAACCTGGAGCTCCGTGATTGGCTATCAAGCTCAAGGGATGCTCCTGTTTCTACCTTCTGCCCCGACAGCCTTTTTATGTAGCTACTAAGGATCCAGACTGGTCTTGCGCTTCCCTGGCAGGCGCTTAACCAACGGATTTTTTCCCAAGCTATTTGCCAACAGCAGCTTTGTAAACTCCCATGATGCCTGATATCTTGGCGGTGGGGAAGCTGTCAGGAGGTGGGTGTTGTGATTCAGACTGCTGTGAGCTCTTGCTGTGAGCGTCCTCCATGACAGCATGTCATACCTCTCTCCTGGAGGTCTGAGCTGAACAGGAACTAGATGCAAAGGCTATGAGTGTAGGAAATTTTGAGCTAGAGAAAGCAACTTTCTAACCAGAGGTATGGACAGGACAGCAAAAACACAGAGCCCTGTGAGGCAGAGAATAGATAGAGAGAGGAGTGACTTATTCTCTTAATAACACAAGCCATTTGCAGATAGACCTTAAAGACCCACAATTCCTTTCTCCTTTGAAAGTACACCATGTCTTTTCCTTCCAGCACTTCAAAGCATCCAGTTTAAAGGCTGATGTGTTCTCTCTTGAGCTGATTCACCTGTCCCTTTCTTGCTCTAGGCTTTGACCTGGTGAAATGTGAGGACCCGGGCATTCCAAACTATGGGTACAGAATCCGAGACGACGGCCACTTCACAGACACTGTGGTTCTCTACAGCTGCAACCCAGGCTATGCAATGCATGGCAGCAATACTCTGACCTGCCTGAGTGGGGACCGGAGGGTGTGGGACAAGCCTATGCCTTCCTGTGTGGGTGAGTTGGGAAAGCTGGATCAGACTCCTGTCACGAGCCAGGCCAAAGAGCGCATGCTCCGTCTGGCTTGGGACTTGTTCTTGGGAAAGGGCAAGGATGTCACAGATCAATCATTGTGTTTATATATAGGCAGGCTGCATCCCCAAGGGAGACATAGCAGCATCTACCCCTCCTAAGATCCCAAGAAGGTCAATTCTACCACAGTTAACGCTTACAAGCCAATGAGTCTATTAGACTTACTTCTGGGCAGTAGCGTGGGTGCAGCATTGTGGCCTGGAGGATAGTCTTCTATAGCCATTCCCAAGATGTGTGTATACACATGCTAGAAATGAAGAACAGACAGCCAGTACTGGGGAGTGTTGACTGCAGGGTTATCACTAGAAGTCGGGCCCAAGAGTGCCAATGTTTGCATTCTCACCTGTCATGGCCCTAGAGATACTGGTTACAGGTGGAGGTTTAGCTTGGAAAGTAATAAAAGATGGACAGGTGACTGATTCCTCTTATATGAATTAATACAGGCATGCTAGGGTTTGTTTGCAAAACTAAAAAGAAGCCCAGACAAAACTAGCTAAGTAGAAGCTCAGACACGCCAGTAAGCCTCCCCTCTGTGTGTCTTTTGCAGCGGAATGTGGAGGTTTGATCCATGCAGCCACATCAGGGCGCATACTGTCTCCTGGCTACCCCGCCCCCTATGACAACAACCTGCACTGCACTTGGACCATAGAGGCTGATCCTGGAAAGACCATCAGGTATTTGCTGTGTGCTATCAGTCATGGAACAGTGGGAGGTCTGGCCAGTGTTTTTGCAAGAGCAGCAATAGGGCACGGACTGTCTGATTAAAGTCTGGGAGCTCAACAAGAAAGCGTTCATCTGTGGCTAAACTGTTCCTGGTGCGCTTTTCTAGGCTTTTGTAGTTGCGTGTCCAGGGGTCTATAATAATGAAAAGGGGCTGCATGTGTCAGCGAGCTCTGCTGTGAACACGGTACCCTCGGCACTGAGTGCCAATTCTGTGGGCTGTCTGCGTGTGTCTAATGTACACCTGAACTTTGATGGACCTTGATGGCTTTGCATGGAAGCTCACTTCCATGGCCATCTTCAGATGTTCATCATCAGAGGGCTGGTCTAAGAAGGCCAGAGACCCTCCTTGGGTTTTGTTCCTGTAGAATGAATCATGATGGAGGAGTCTTGGCAGCAAGAAAGAAAAAATTGTATTTTCTGCTCGCCTTAGCCAGTAAGCCACGTGCCAGAGCAGGCCTGTGAGACCAGCCAGGGTTCCAGTGTGAAGAGATCAACCCAATCTCTTGCCTTGTCAGTGAACGAGAACAAAGGATACAAACAGACAGACAGGAACTGACCTGCAGTCCTAGGAGAAGGTAGAAAAGAGGATGCCAACCTGAAGTTAGACTGAAGAAATAAAATCATGAAAAGCAGAAGAAAACAGGGAGGCATTTAAACCAAAGCTTTATGTTGTAATCGAGAGTTGGTGGTGAGTTTCTTAAGCTCACACAGAACAGTATTTTTAAAGTTCTGATGGGTTGTCTGCCCAAGATATTCACATAGCACAGAAGGGAATTAATTGTGATGTAAGTTCTTCTTGACTATAGCTCCATGTGACTAACCTCACACTAGATCTTCATTGTGTAAGAGAGGAAAGAAAGAGAACTTAAAACTGATAGGGAAGGAAAGGAAGGAGAAAAGGGGAGAGAGAGAGAGAGAGAGAGAGAGAGAGAGAGAGAGAGAGAGAGAGAGAGAGAGAGAGAGAGAGAGAGAGAGAGAATAGTGTAGAAGAGAGACTCCTAGGCAATAGGAAGGGAAATGCTGAATGGGAGGAAGGACGCATTTAGGGGACAGGGAGTGAATGTCATGAAGATACCTTCTATACATGTAGGAAAACGCTACCATGAAACCCATTATTCTGCCCACTAACAAAAGCATACAGAATGCCAAGAGACTACCTTAGAGTTCACTTAAATTTTAATGCATCCTTTAGTTGAGATAATGATTGGTGTAACAGGAGACCACCAAGGTGAATTTGAGCAGCAAAGTCAATAAAGTCACTTGTCCACTGTATGACATAAATGTAAATATTAATTCCACAAGTGGTGATTGCCTGGCTGGAGTGAGACAGAGATCATTCCACTAACTCGAAGGAGTAGAAAACATCCACCATTGCAAATGACTCCAAGTAAACAGAATTCTGTCTCTTTGAAGGACTTCAAAGTGTACTTTTCTCAGAATTCCCTGGGTGGTTTGTTATCCTAATGAAAAGGGGCAATGTCTCCCCATGAATGAGAGCAGGTGTTGTGTCAAGCTTGCAGGTGACTCTCAGCCTCCATTAAATATTAATAAGAGAAGAGAGATGGAATCAACAAGGATGTTATGTAATATTAACAAATATATAAATTTTATTATATTTTTATTTGTGTGTGTATATATGTGTGTGTGTGTTTGTGGTGGCAAGGGAACTGGCATGTGCAAAGGCCAGGCATTAACTTTAGTGTTGTTCCCAGGAGCCTTTCACTCCCTTTTTTTGCTTTGTTTTGTTTTGGGTTTTGTGAATCAGTGTCTCTCACTGGCCAGCACTCAACCATTGGGATAGACTGGCAGGCTAGAGTTCCCCCAGGAAACTGCTTCTCTGCCTCCCTAGTGCTTAGATAGTAAATGTGCACCATCATCCCCAGCCTTTTTTGGTGTGTCTGAGAATCAAGCCCAGGTCATGTTCGCATGTCAGCATGTCACTGACCGTCTCCCCAGCCCACAAATGTACAGCTTCTCTATCATAATCTAACTTTGACACGTAGTAGGTATCTGTCTAGAGGCAATCATGTATACCTCTGTACCATTCTAGAAAACTCTTAATCTGCATCTACCCTGACAGTAAGCATTACCAATTTTATCAACACATCTTTTTAATGCAAAGAAATTAAATAATAAAGATGCTAAGAGAGAGGTGTATTTGTGAATAATTTACTCAGTTGACATTCAACTCACCTCCCTGTAACTCTGATGAAGTAACCCATTTCAGAACATAGGCCTGACTTTTGAAAATGGTTGCTTGAAAAATAACTAAAAGTAGACATTGTAGTGTTTTTATTTTAATTTTACCATACTTACAAAAAGAAAATAACCTGATCTTGGTTTTCACATTTGCAGGGAGTTTAATAAGCCTTAATGATTTCACTGGGGACACCGTCCAAATAGCCTACATTTTCTACCTGGAAATTACCAGTGAGCACATGTGTACAGCTTGTCCTACTGCAGATGGAAACATCACCATGCATTCATGCTCTGACTTTTAAGCAGGGATAGTTTCCACACTGCAAATATTCGTGAGCAGCTGCATATGGAAGCGAGAAAAGGATGGTTGCATTCTCTGAGATAGTTGTAGCTGGGCCTCGTTTGAAATTCAGACTATTCTTGGGTGGTGTTTTGTCAAGAACAGTGAGAGAATGCGTTAGGATGTCTATCGGGGGATATTTGTTCTGGAAGAGATTGTAACTTTCATATTCCATGGTGCATATCCACTGTACATGGTACTGTGTTATACTGCTATAGTAAAGTACAGAGCCCCTCCCTCCATACTTCCCTATCTCCAGTTATTCTTCTAAATTCCCTGGAGGGTTTTGCAGCAGCTTCTGTTTACAGTTTTAGCATTATGTTGTGCCTACCTGGTCTGAATTTCATTAAAGGTCTAAAACCAAGGCACTGGAGTGACCTTGGTCCTATTTGAGTCACGGGCTAATATTTCTCTGAGTTACTGAATATATTCCAGTGCTAAGCATGGCAGGGATGTATACAATAAAGGTGACAAGGTGTGAATACCAGTAAAGGACACCAAGGACTTCACTCTGGATCACAACATGGGGACACTGTGCCTTAGCCTTGACTGCCCTTCTGCCGCCATTCAGAAAGTTCTCTTGGTTTTTCTGTTCCTGATTGTCCATGGGAGATTGTCCTGGGTGGTATGGTTGAAGGAGTTGCTTAGCAAGCTTACACAGTATGAACATTACAGACAGAACATTATCAATGTTGTCAATATTATGCCTCATGTAGACTTTTAAGAGAATAATGGTTGTATTAATGACTTTGGTCTCTCTTGTCCTGTCTGGGTTGGAGTGTCTTTCTGTCAGGCAGCAAGTAAGCCCAGAACATTTCAATCTGCTTTTTATGACGGGGCTCTTGAGTGAGGGCCATTTGTCTAGGGAAACACCAAGTTCATTCCTTGGGACAGATAAAAAATCTGGGAAATATCCTGGAAAAATGACCCAGGAAGAGGATAAGAGCATAAAAGGAAGATGCAATGACAGTTGAAGAGAAAAGGGTCACTGAGGGAGGGAGGGAGGGAGGGAGGGAGGGAGAGAGAGAGAGAGAGAGAGAGAGAGAGAGAGAGCGAGTGCTGGAGATCATGGAAATATACACACATATACATGCATGTTCACATAAATGAAAAATAAAATAAAATAAATCTTGAAATAAATTAACAGACTCTACTTTTCACCTTGGAGACTCATGATCCCAAGTGTAAAATTAAACTGGGAATACCACAGGTACATACAGTCTACATGGTTCCATCTTCAAGCACATAGAGGGGATCCAGGTACTCAGGGATCTCACACGCTAGCACATATGGAGATGCTGAAAGTCTAAATGAGAATATCACAACACACAGTGGGGATATTAGGACAAGCAGGTGATTGGCTTGTAGTGTGCAGGGGATATATGAATGGACCCATAAAATTTTATTTTTAAGAAGAGTTGAAACAAGTGGGATAAATTATTGAGAAAATGCAGAGCTGTGAATTCTTCTACATGCTGTCCTTTACATGCACTATTCTGAATGTCTAAATGTACACTCCACATTTTATGCTCTACCCAGGTGAGATGTGCCAATCCTTTCTATATGTAATGTGTGGGAAATGATGTGGCTGAGATTCACGTAGGTCAGGTGCAGTCATTGTATCTGTGGCAAATTCCATGAGCAATAAGCAGTAAATGAAAACGTATAAAGAACTTCGAGGAAAATGGCTTTTACTGGCCTTTTAGTTAAATTCTTCTATCTGCCTGTCATCCTTGTGAGCCTCCTCGGGTGTAGAGATGGTTCTGGGAAACACCTATAAGTCTAATAGGAGTGGATAAAATGCTATAAAGAAGAGAATTCATATTGGACATTTCTGTCGTGGTGGTGTTTTCTCAAACAATGTGCTGACTCTGAAGATAAAATTTGCAGAACGACTTGAGAACAGACCAAGCTAATGGGCTGTATTCCAAGTCTTTCTCCTGGGGTGTGTGCTGCCACCAAGTGGCATATTAAGAATAGCATTGTTAAGAAGAAGCCGGTGAACCAAACTTGTTAGGGGTGTGGTTGCTCTGGCTAAAATTATAAAAAAATCCAAACAGAATAGAATCCTAAAAAGCCAGTAGATGCAGTAGAAACAAATCCTAGTGCCATTATCAATGGCTTCTCAGTCAGCCCCCATTGTCAGCCACATTCAGAGTGTCCAGTTTGATCACATGCTCCTTCAGTCCCAGTCCAGCTAGGCCTGGATGGAGGGGGCGAGGGCCTTGGACTTCCCACAGGGCAGGGCACCCTGCCCTCTCTTAAGACTGGAGGGGGAGGGAGGAGGATGGGTTGAGGAGCGAGAGGGGGAATGGAAGGAGGAGAGGAAGCAGAAATTTTTGAATGGAAAAATAAAAAAAAGAAAGAAAGAAAAAGCCATCCAGCAGTCTTGGACTGGGATGTTCAGTCTCTAGATGTCAGTTTAGCCTATACCACAGCTCTGCACACCAGGACTGATGCCTTTGGACTGTGCTATGTTCTGAGATGCCCGGACCCCCATTCTTCTTTGTCAGATGTGTTAGAACACGTTTGATGGGAGTGTGAAATGGCTGGTGGTCCGTACACGCTTGTGTCTAGGGTGAAGCCCTCCGTGGAGGGCAAGTGGGATGCTCCCTGAACACAGAAGCTCTGCTCTCTCTTGCAGTCTCCACTTCATCGTGTTTGACACCGAGACTGCTCACGACATCCTCAAGGTCTGGGACGGCCCCGTGGACAGCAACATCTTGCTGAAGGAGTGGAGCGGCTCGGCCCTGCCTGAGGATATCCACAGCACCTTCAACTCCCTCACCCTGCAATTTGACAGTGACTTTTTCATCAGCAAGTCTGGCTTCTCCATCCAGTTTTCCAGTAGGTGCAAATACGGGCATCTTCCTTCAACGCCAGGGCTTGCCAGGGCGCGGGACTCTGTTCCTATGCGATTGAGCAATGTTTGCTTAGCTTAAATTGAGACTTGGAAAGGGGAAGAGATTTCTTTCCTTGCTTTTTCATGGAGGGGAGAGATTTCTAGTCTCATCTGTAGCTGGGTTCAACACCAAGGTCTCCCTATGACAAAGGACAAATGCACACAAGAAAAGCATTGCTAACTTAGTATGGGTTTTGTGTGAACTTAGAGTCTCTGTACATGAAGACCCAAGGAGAGAAAGAAAAACTCAGATGAGAGCAAAGGGTGTGACCGGATGGCAGTCAGTAGTGAGCCCTGTCAGCCCTGCTGGGTGAGAATCCTCTCCACTTCACTGTGTGTGTGTGTGTGTGTGTGTGTGTGTGTGTGTGTGTGTGTGTGTGTGTGTCTCCTTCTGCTCCTAGGGAAGAATGGTTATGGCAGGCAGTCATGTGACTTACCTTGCAGAGGATTCCTAGGTGCCTCCGCAGGGGATGCAGTGGCAGGAGGTCACAGAGCTGCTTTTCTCAAACGTCAGTGGCTGTATTTTATGGTGGTATGTCCTCGATCCATCATTGTCAGGAGTACGGTTGGCTAGGGAACTGTGTATATTACCAAGGAGGGATGCTGGAGGGGGAAGAATGGCTTCAAAGCTTTCACCTGGACCGCAACTCTCTAGGCAGTAGTAGAAGGCAGATGTCAGTGACATCAATATGGGAAAGCGGGGCTTGTGTCTGGGGTTCTCCTGAACCTGGCATTATCTCTGGGTTCCCTGTTTGATTTTGAGTCTGGATGGGGCCCCAGGCACTTGCTGACAAGGCTTATTTATACTGTGTTTCTACCTCTACTTTCCAAGTGTCTGCATCCTTCCTCGGGCTAAGGCTTGAAGTCACTAATACATTAGCTCCTACTGAATTACAGCTGAAAGGACGCCTAACGATGTGACTGAGGACTGTGTTCTTTATCCAACTGCACCGAAAATGTAATGTCGGTGCAACACCTCCACATGGAAGTTTCCAGCAGCTGCATTCATAGTTGCCCAAATTTGGATGCTGCTAAGACATCCTTTAGCAGCATTCCTGGTCTCTCCAGTGTAGGACAGCCATGTTGGACTATCCAGGCCATATTGGGATATTGTGGAAGTTGCTCTAATCCAATCCCCCTTGAATGTGTAATCCACTCTATCAGTTATGTTCCTGGAGAGGATCCTGCTAACACAGTCAGACCGATACCTCTGCTCTACCCCTTCTTGCGCCACCCCCAATCCCTGAACATCCCTGACCATCTTCCCATTGTAAATTTGCCCAGTGTGGCACAGCTGCAGCTGCACATCACACAGCCCGCTCTCACAGGGCATCTTCCTCATTGCACCCCACAGTTAAGCTTCCTACACATCTCTTCAAGGCTGGGTGTCACACTTCTTGGAAGAGGTAGGAGGAGTCCACTGTGGAAGGAACTTTGAGTTCACTTATCCATCACTCCCTGGCTAAACGATGGAGTTCTATCTAGCCTAGAATAAGTCATCTCCCCGTTTCTGCCTCCCAGTGTTGGGGTTGCTGCTGCTTCCACACCCAGCATCAGACTTTCTCTTGCTGAGTTTCTGATCATCTTGAAGTTCACAGGAAGGAAAAATTAGGATATAAAAACATGGAATATCTGTGACGTGAGAAATTTGGTCTTCTTTCTTGGCCTGCAGTAAGAGGAGTAGGACCCTCTGTCTCTATGGCTTGTGGCTTTGTTGGTTTAGAATGGCAAAGAATGTTGCCAAGTTCAAGGCTGCTTTAGTCCCTAATGACCTGAAGAGAACACTGTGACTGCCAGGACTAGATGTATCACAGCAGGGTCGGGATAATACTGAAAGGCAGGAATCGCATGGGATCACGTGGCGTACAGAAGTAGTGTCCACAAGGAGAGCGGAGGTAGCCAAAGAGGGCAGGGCATAGAGAGGAGAGCTCAGACACACAAGAAAATAAAAATTAACCAACCAGGAGCTCAAACAGGCATGGGAGACACAAGACACAGGCAAGACATACAGAGAGACAGAACTCAGTGTCAAGCAGCAGTATATACCTATGAGCCAGACATGGAATGAGATAGATGCTTTTACTGCAGTCTTAGAAAGTGATGTGGGACCTGTGGATAATATGGCAGGCTGGAAGCTGCCTCTTTGTGAGACTACGAAAAAGACGGTCAAAAAGAAAACAGAAAGCAAGATCTCAATTCCAAAGAGAGACAAAGGGGAACATCAGAAATCTACAGCAGTTGTAGAAACACACCTGAACTCTGCAATGCATAGGAAGAGGTAGGACATAGACACAGATTCAGCCATGTTTCTGGCAGGGGATGGGGGGAAAAATTACTTCCAAAATCAGTTAGATTCTCCTTGTTTTGTGTCCCCGGTTGTAATCTTCAAATAAAACAGAGGAGCTATCCAGACTAACAGACACACAAGTCACAACACAGAAACACACAACGTAAGTGTCATGACACAATGACTCTTTTAAGAAACCTGAACTCGTCTGTTACTGCCATCAAGGATCTCAGCACAGGGAAATGATCAGGTGCAAGTCTCCAAAAGCTTTCTGGAGAGAAGATCGATTGAATCCAGGGCCTAGAGAGGAAGGTCAGTAACAAAGGAAGAAGTCAGCAAAATGCCCAAGAATCTCAGAATGATAGATGGAGAAGTCAGAAACCTGAAAGGAAATTCAACAACAACAAAAATTGGTACTTTAAAAAAAAAAGCAAATAGAACCTTGGAAACAAAAGTCTCTTTGACTCAAGCAATAAACATTATGCAAAGCATCAAGAAGAAACAATACCAGGATTTGACTACACTTAGCACTCATAAGCATCAAGTGTGTAGGGCAGATGGTGGTGGCACATACCTTTAATCCCAGCACTTGGGAGGCAGAGGCAGGTGGATCTCTGTGAGTTCAAGGCCAGTGTGGTCTACAGAGTGAGTTCCAGGACAGGTTCCAAAGCTACACAGAGAAACCCTGTCTCAAAAAAAACAAACAAAAAATAAAGCAAAACAAAAACAAGAATCAAATAAATGAATGTGTTCCCAGTGTTTAACAACTCTGAGATATGATCAAGGCACCAAACTTGAGAATGCATGGTCAAGAAGGAACTGAGACAAATATTAAAGGCACAAAGAGTCTACTCAATGAAATTCCCCAAATCTGGAGAAAGAATTGTCTATCCAAACACCCCAAATAAGTATGACAAGAGAAGAACCTCTCCCCAAAAATTGTAGTCAAGATATAAAAAATACAAAGCAAAGAAACAGCACTAAAAGCCATAAAATAAAAAACTACTACCTCACATATAAAGATGGAAACATCAGAATAACTCCCAATTAAAAGCATCAGCTACCTTCCAAGCCAAGAAAGCATGGGATGATGTAATTCAAATCCTGAAAGCAAATAGTTACCAACCAAGATTGCAGGACCTATCAAAGAGCTTTTTAATTTGATGGAGAAATAAGAGCATTTAAAAACTAGCATAAACTCCAGTAATTCATGACCATTAAATCTGCACTGTGGAAGATATGTCAGGAACATTATTCAAAGAGGAAGGAGACAGTCTCTCTCAATGGCATGATCATAAGAAAGAGAAAATTCTATGAGTAAAATGTCTGAGCAACTGAGAGCTAGGGCAGAATTATCATGTCCAACCCAGTAATCCAGCAGAGACAGTAGAAGCTAAAAGGAAAAACAGGGATTTGACTGTGTTCATTGGGTCCTTCAAAGGAACAGAATAGATAGAATGAATCATAAATTCACAGGAGATTGAATTGGAGTAGCTTCCACAATGTCACAATTTGACCCAGATAGTCCAACAATGGTTGTCTTAACACTGGAGAGACCAGGAATGTAGTAGTTGCTCTGTGTGCGAAGCAGCAGTTCCAGATTGCTGGGAGATTCCTGGAGGGCTTCTAGTCTTTGGTACCTTGGCCGCCCTATAAGCTGTTTTCTAGTATCAGTCAAGGAATAAAGCTGCAATGGGTTAAGGGATGTTGCTAGAAAGAGCAAAGGCTATGGTTTCTGTCCAGTTTCTCTTATCTGGGCTGCTATCCACATTTAGTGTGGGTCTTTCCTCTTCATATAATCTAGTAAAAAAATCACTCCTAGGAGCCCTGATGCTTTTACAAATGCTGTATCTTCTTAAGTAATTGCTTCTTTGTCCCTTTTGAGAGATTTGGTTTGAAGTTGAGTTTATCATATGTTAGAAATTGCTGCAATGGCTTATTGTTGGTTTCTGTGTACTTGAGAGTCTTCTATCCTTTGACTCCGAGCCTGTGAATGTCTTTAGCAGTGGAATATGTTTCTTGGAAACAGTAAATGTTAGATCTTGCTATTGAAATGAAGTCTCCATCTCATTATTGAGTTGAAGACTAAACAACAATATATAGAGTCAATCAAGCAATGAGATGGTTCTTTGAGAAAAAAAAGACTTAAACTTTAATAAAAATAATGAGAACAAACAAAGACAGAAAATATCAAAGACAATTCATAATGATAATAACAACAACAACAATAATAATAAAAGCAGAGTTGAAAACAGGAATCTTACTGTAGATTCCAATGAAATTGAGAGGATCTCAGTGGCACAATTTCAAAACTTCTGTTCAAACTCTGGACAATCTAGCCTAAGTGAATAGATATCAAGACACATGGGACTTACCTAAATTAAACCCAGATGTTATAAATAACTGAAGCAGGTTAATAAAATCAGTGAGATTGAAGCAGAAATAGAAAATCTTTTCACAAAGAAAAGCCCAAGAGCAGTTGGATTACCTAGTGACCTTAAAGAAGATCTAACATCAGTGCTCCTCAGACTGTTCCACAGAATAGAAAAAGAAAGGACAACCCTGACCTCTGTCATTATACTCCCAATAGCCACAACTGGATAAGGCCGTAACAGCAACACAAAGAAGTAACCTATTAACTAATGTACCTAATGTAAATAGCTATAAAAGTTCTCGATAAAAGTTCTGCAAATGAATTTAAGAGCACATTCAGGTCATATGTCATAACCAAAACAAATTCATTCCCAAGATGCAAGGATGGTAACACAGATACAAAGTGGTAAATATGTTTCAGTAGCAGGGACGCACTTTAGGAATGAAAACCTATGATCATTGCAATTGGTGCAGAAAAGGTTTTTGCTGAACTTCAGCAAACATTTCTGATCAAAGCCCTGAAGAACTGGCAACAGAAGCAGCAAACCCCATCCTAAGAAAAGCTAAATTTGAAGGCATTATACTAAACAGAAGAAACATTGAATGAGACAAGACTGCCAACTCTCTCTATTCTTATTCAGTATAATGCTCAATGTATTAATTAAATAAAAATAAAAAACAGAAGACATATGAGTAGAAAATTAAGAAGTCAAATTATCCATATTTGTAGATAACAGGATCCTATACTCAAGAGACTCCAAAGACGACAAAGAGTTGTAACTTAGATGCTTTCACTAAAGCCAGCACAGAGAATCAATAGCTCTCCTATGTACTAGTAACCAACACTCAGAGAAAGAAACTAGAAAAGAGTCCCATTCATCACCATAGCTTTTGAAACATCATAAAATATAATCCATGTAGCCACAGGGGTGGCAGATAGACTTCTTCTACAATGAGAACTTTAAGACAGCAAAGGAAGAAACTGAAGAGCAAACTGGAAGGTGAAGATGGGTAGATAGATCTCTAATGATCATGAAAGGGCAGAGTATTTAACTATTGTTAAAATTGGTACACTTAAAGTGATCTGTGTATTTATTGCAGACCCCACTGAAATTCTGATTGCATTTTCCACAGAAATAGAAAAATCAATACTAAAATTTAAATGGAAAGGCAAGAGTCACTAAGTAGCTAAGTCAGTCTTTAGTAGAAAGAGCAATGCTGGAGACAGCCCAATAACTGATCAAATGTAGTTCAGAGCTGTGGTGATTGGACAGCATGATGCTGGCTTAGACCAATGTGCAGACAAGATTATAGAACAGTAAAGAAGATTCAAACGACTGCAATCATTCAAGTTTTGGCAGTGATGTCAAAAATATGCCCTGGAGGAAAAAATAACCCATTAAAAGGTTCTGGAAATACTGGATTTCTACTTGTAGTAGAATAAAAACAGACCTGTACCTCTCAGCCCACATAGAAACCAACACAAAATTCATCAATGACCTTAGCTAAATATGTGAAAAATTTAGAAGCAAACATAATGGTCCCTGATACAAGCATATGCAAGCGCCGTCTGAGCATGACCCCAAATAGCACAGGAATTAGTCCCACGAATTGACAAATGGAATGATATGAATTTCAAAACAGTTTGCACAGCCAAGTAAATAGTCTCCAGCGTGAAGAACTGGTCCTTAGAACAAGAATAAATTTTTAAGCAAGTACACATCAGAGGGTTAATCTCGAGAATATATGAAGAACTGTATTTTAAAAATCCAATCAAGAAATGAGATAATGAGCTAAACAGTTCTCTGAAAAATATATACAAACACTTAAAAATATGTTCAATATTCTTTGCTCTGAGCAAAATTCAAACTACAACTAACTTCCTTGGATTCCCATATCACCCCAGTCAGAATGACCACTGTTAAATGTATTCAAAGGACTTCAATATATGATGTGGCCACTCCATCTTCTGCAGATGGCAGAATTCAGCCTCTCTCAAACATCTGTATAAAAGCCTTTGTAATAAATGCCCGTATGCAGATTTCATGGTGAAGACCCAGTCCGCGAGCAGATTGTGAGGAAGTGTTTTCTGCCCCTTAGCAGAGTTCCTGTTGTGTTTCCGTGGCTTTGACTGCCATGGAACATATTCTCTTCTTCACGCAGCATGTGTGCCTTTGCCGGACTTTCCCTTGATGTGGCTTCCTACATACTTGTTTTACTCATCGATGTTTAGTATGTTGAGGCAAGTTGAAAAACTGCAGACTGTTTTCATTTTATAAAGTTTCTCAATTTTAAATGAGCACAAGTTATCCTGCCATTAGTAGACTTTTAACAATTTATTATTAATGATCATTTCACGTGCCTTAAATAACGCTAAGGGTGGGGTTCCGTTGGTAGAGCGCTTGGCTATGTCATTCGTGGAGTCCTGCATTCAAGCCTTCGCACAGTATAAACGGGCCATGGTGGTTAATGCCTGTGATTGTCACACTTGTGGGGGAAGCAGGAGGATGAGGAAGTTCAGGGCCACCCTCAGTTACCTAGTGAGCCAGAGGACTGCCTGAGTTACAGGAGACCCTGTCTCAAAATAAAATAGAATTGGATGAGATGGGAAAGCATGGAATAAAACAAGTAAAATAAAATAAATAAAATGAAGCATGACTAATAAAAGCCCAGAGCAGTTATTGGGGTTCAATCTGAAGACCAGAAAAGTAAAGCAGCCAGCCACTGGCTTTTACCTCAACCTCAGTCCAAAAATGGTGCTTCTGCCTCCAGGAATCTTGGAATGAGACTGAGTCTGTGAGCTGTCTTCTCCCATTTTATAATCCTCTCTGGGTCTGGGATTAAAGGTGTGCACCACTAGGATTAAAGGCATGTACCATCTGGTTTCTATGGCAAACTAGCATGGCTCCTGGGGTTAAAGGTGTGTGTTACCACAGCCTTGTCTGTAAGACCAGTGGGGCTGTTTTACACTCTGATCTTCAGGCAAGCTTTATCTATTAAAATACAAATGGAATGCTACTACAATAAAATACAAATACTGAGTGAGGAACATTGTCCCCATAGTTGCTACTGCTTCTTCAGTGTCTTTGATTCAAGGCCCCAAAGGAAACAGAGGTTGTCACTGTTGTGGTAGGAGCAGCGGGCTATGTTCCCGCCGCCAGGCCGCCCGCATGGTTAGCTTTATACCTGAAATAATTACACAGAAACTGTATTCTTTTAATCACTGCTTGGCCCATTAGTTCCAGCCTCTTATTGGCTAGCTCTTACATATTGATCTAACCCATTTCTAATATTCTGTGTAGCACCACAAGCTGGCTTACCAGGAAAGATCTTAACCTGCTTCTGTCTGGAGTGGGAGAATCATGGCGACTCCCTGACTCAGCTTCTTTCTCCCAGCATTCTGTTCTGTTTACTCCACCCACCTATCAAATGGGCCAAAGCAGTTTCTTTATTAATTAACCAATCAATGAAAGCAACAGATGAGAAAGAAATCACTCCCACATCATGTCACATAGTCGCCTGTGTGTTTCCCATCTCTTTGTGTGGGACAAAATCCCTCCCCAGGGAGACGAACCATGGGTTCTAGGAAGACATCACGTCAGATGTCCATTGTCCTGCCTGCTTAGCAAAGAGTGTAAAATGGGGACACTGAGTACTGCAATTATGTCCACTATAATCAGCCAAACACTTTCCATTACTGGGTAATTACCATTTAATCATGCATGAAACACAAGAAAATCGAGTTCATTGCCCAAAACTGACCTTTGCTCGTGGGTTAAGTGCACTTGGGCTATTTCTCCAATGCCTCACTAGCATTTTGTACATTCCACCAGCTTTTGTACTCTGGGGACAATGATGGGAGAAGCTTTGCAAGATCTGACTCTGCTGGATCAATTTCTTCCTCGCTAGCAGTGTTGGCTAAGGGCTACCCGACTGGTCTCTCCAATTTACTTTATTGAAAGATAATTTAATAGTCGTGTTTTCATTTAAAAGTAATTGGTTGTTTACAACAGGAGGAGCCTTTGGCCCTGCTAATTGCTGAATGGGTTGGGATTGTTTTATAGGGGAGAAGCCATTAGAAACTGGAGGCTCGTGAGGTGAAGTTCCAGGCAAAAGCAGCCTGAGAGTCTCTGCCACCACTGAGCCTGTCTGCTTCCTCAGAACCTTCTAGAGTCTTGTAGAAAGCAGACCAGACAGTAGTACATCACTGCTTGTAGACAAGTCATGGTTGAGACTTGGTTGGGAGAGTTGCATCATGCTTTTCTAAGATACTCATTTTATTTTATGTGTGCGAGAGTGTATATGTGCCACATGTGTGTGCACAGGGCCTGTGCAGGTCAGAAGAGGGCATCATATCCCCTGGAACTGGAGTTACAGGGGTTATGAGCCACTCTGGTTGCTGAACACCAAACCTCAATCCTCTAAAAGAGCAGCAAGCAGTCTTAGCCTCTGAGCCTTCTGCCCAGTGTCACCTTTGATGGGCCTGGTGTCATGGCTCCTGAAATATACCTAACAATGTGCATTGAAGGATGGAGACAAGGATGCTGAAATCCTTGGTCCTAATCCTGTGGGGTGCTGAAGTCTGTCTTAGCTATGTTCTTTTTTAATTAGCAATGGCAATGGCAAGTGAGAGGTGAGAAATGATTCAGTCCACAGTCCTCCTACTCTTGGTTCCACCTCTATTACCCAGTGGTTCCTGCTCTTAGCACATACTACCTGCAAGGCTTTCCCAGTATATCCCTGTCCACCAGGATCCTTTGGAACCGTGATGCTGAGGGCGAGCCTTCTTCCCTTTTGAGACACACTACTCCACTTGTGTTATTGTCCACAGATATCCATGCCTTACCCCCTTGTGGTTGAACGCCAGCCCAACGTGGCGCAGTCACTGACACATGACAGCCCAATGTGGCACGGTCTCCATCACTCCCTCTCATTTTTGATCCTTCACAGGGTCCCCGCCCTGGATATGTGCATATCACCTCAGGGGAGGAGTTGCCCAAAGCCACCTGCTCTTCTCTTTGTTAACATTGTCATCAAGTTATTGATGACACCAAGCTTAGACAAAGAGACACAAGACATATAGCTACAGTCATGTCTGCTTTGTCAACCTCTAAGATTCCAATTACATGACTTCCCCTGGGCATCTGCAGATATCTCAAATAAAACATGACTGTCCCTGGAGACTGTCCATGACGTAGTCTAAATTTCCAACAAGGCTAGGAGGCTGGTCTCTGTTGCAAAGCTACCTTATACCAGTGTTGAAATAGGAGCAGGGGGGCTTCGTCCCCGGCACCCGACAGCCCACATGGCTAGCTCTAGCTTATGCCCCAAAATAATTACACGGAAACTGTATTCTTTTAAACACCACTTGGCCCATTATATCTAGTCTTTTCTCGGCTAACTCTCGCACCTGGACTAGCCCATTTCTAATAATCTGTGTAGCCCACAAGCTGGCTTACCAGGAATGATCTTAACCTGCGTCTGCCTGGATTGGGAGAATCATGGCGACTCTCTGACTCAGCTTCTTTCTCCCAGCCTTCTGTTCTGTTTACTCCTCCCACCTATGTTTTAACCTATGAGGCCAAGCAGTTTCTTTATTACTTAACCAATGAAACAACAGACAGAAAGATGACCCTCCTCCATCATACCAGTCTCCACCAAAAAGAGCATCAGCTCATGGCTCTGAGGCTGATCATTTTGAGTTTGGTTTCAGGAAAGCTTTGTTTATTTTTTTTCTCAGAGAACAAATCAAATCAAGCTACTTCTGATTAGTGCAGCATTCACTATGCCAGTTATGGTAAAAGCAAGCCTGCCTCTGTCTGGAAGAAATTCTGAGTCTGCTTTGTGGCCTCACAGTGGTGGTCCGGTTCTCTCTCCTTATTCTGTCCTCACACCCATTCCATGCTCCGTTTTTTGACTTTTGAGCTTGCACCGTACCCTCTAGGGAACTCGTTTTTCTTCTATCACCCAGCTGCTTCCATCACCTCCTGCTGGAGTGCTCACTTCTCAGCTGGAGATAACGACCACTCCTTTGAGAAAATGTAAAGGAAATGGGAGGCTGCTCCTGCAAATCTCATCCTCGCCCTTCACACATTAGTGGTGGTCATTTCTGTAGCTATGTTTGATCCATCATCATCCTTCTGCTCAGAGAGTATTGACCTGGCACCTAGTCCCCTGTGTTTACCGCCTGCCTCCTGCCTGAGACCTGATGACGTTTGGTCTTCACTTTTTGACCCAGTGTGTGTTCTTGGGCTAACTTCTCCTGAGTCCTTACTTTTCAGCTATTGGTTCTGGTGACACTATGTATCTTCTAAGTGGGTGTTTCATGTCTGCTCTAATAGCCACAGCTCTTGGAGAGGCCTGATTGCCCAAGAACCCCCTCAATGAGATGCATGTGGAAGTGCTTCTTACGGGGGCTTGAAGATTTTTTTTTCCTGGACCAATGCACAGTCTCATTCAGCCAGTTAAAAAATCACAGGATACAGGCCTGATAGATGCATTTGGCAACATAGGGCATTATTAAAGAGTCCATGAAACATTTACATATTCTCAATTCCATCACTGCTTGCAAAGAAAACATATGTGCATGTATAAGGCATATTCATGTACAGACAATTGAGTAGCATGTACAGTATACATAGAACTATAAACAGAATAAAACTCACTTACATTTACTATGAACCATGGAAGAACAGATGTAGATGCACACGCCTCATAGTTATATAATTTCCAGACTGGCAAACCGAGCCCACTCTTTGTGGCTGGGCATGGCTCCATCCGCCGCAGTTCTGGAACCTCAAGTATGTATACCAGATTCCATTAGCATCTGTCTCCCAGTTAATTAGGCTAAATTAGGAGTTAACACTCTTTTTACTGCTGCGCAGTTTTAGTGAGCCTGCCCACAAAGGTGAGGATACAAAGGCACTTTGATGTGTTTCCTCCCAACACCGGATAGTGATTATTTATTCTCAGTTCCGGAGACACACTGACTCCAGGGGAGAATTACGTGATAAACGATTCAGTCCGCGGTTCTCAAATTAGATTTTCCCCTCTCTTTGGCCTCCTGCTTCACAACACTCAATTCAAACAGACAACAGAGCGATTCTCCTGACGCCCACTTGGCAGAACAGCCACAGTCCTACAGCTCTGACTGAGAAGCAGGAGGCACAGTAAATGCCTGCATGCCATGTTGCGGTGCCAGGGTGACTGGGCAGGCAGGTACTTTGCATGCTGCTCATAACTAAGGCAGTGGACCTCCCGACATCGTGAACCAAGCCCCTGTTTACCGGTGACACACAGACAGGTTACAGGATGCCTAATGAAAGCCTTTAATGATTTCCCCACCTCTGGTCCGCCTCTGTCAATGAAAGCATTGCTAGCAGCAACTAGAATGCCGAGAATCAATTTAACTGTAGTCAGAGATGTGAATAAGTGTTTTCAAGAAGGGTCTTTGCAGGCTAGAGCTAGCATCTTCAATTGTTTTGACTTTATTTGTTATAAGGAAAGAAATCAAAATAACCGAACAAAGAACCTTATAGCTCATAAATATGGAAATCTGTAATTTGGGGCCATTTAAAAATTTTAATATTAGTATTCCTATTAGATATATAGCATTTTGAAATAAGCTGAAACACCACACTGTCTTTAAACACCCAAGAACAATGGTATCAGGCTTTCTAAAGTTCTTTAGTTTTGATGTGGTGAAATGAACTACTAATTAATATGTTTGTCTCTGCATATTCATAGCTGCCTTTTATGAGAAGTTCACTTGAGTTCATCATGAGGAGGGAACTGTGGGCAAAGCACAATCATTCATGCCTATGAACATGTCATGGAGAAACCCACTTAAAGAAGAAATCGACTGTTAATCTCTTGCACCCAGTGTTTGACACGATCTAATTTGAACAGCCATATAGTATCCTCTGTAGAAGCTATCACTGTATTAATTTATAAGACTAGAAAGATAATGGCTTATACATGGTGCTCCCTAGATGAGATATTGGCTTTCCAGGGCTTATTTTAAGTCTCAGGTCTGAAATAAATAAAGAGCTAAAGTTACAATGTCTAAGTGGTGGCATTAGAATGTAACTGTGGAGCATTATTAACCAAGAGGGAACTTGCAAGGATAGTTACTTACAAAAAGTGACAGAAGTGACAGCCGAATACCAAAGTAAAAACAACTGTGTGTTAGAGTGGGGGATTGGGGTACAGCCTACCTTAATGGTTATATCAGCAAGCTTCTGGAATTGTCTACTCCCGCTTCATTATCCTGAAACATTCTCATGGGATTCCTACTGAGTTCTGCTTTTAATGAAATTCGTATGACCATACCATGAAATTGAAGTGGTTAATTTATTCCTTGGATTTTTTTTCAGATGTAAATCTTGATATACACATCTGTATGGTGGGAATACTGCAAGGTGTATTTTCAAAGCCAAGAAACACGTATCAACAGACAAGATATGTAAAAGCAAATTTACAGGGCTGGAGCAATGGCTCAGCAGTCAAGGAAGGACCTTTGCTGCTCTTACAGGAGACCAGAGTTTGGTTCCCAGCACCCATGTCAGGAGGCAGACAACATTCTGTAGCTCCAGTTCTAGAAGACCCTATACCCTCTTCTGGCCTGCCTTGACACCCACCTACTCCCATATACATATACACTCCCGTACACACACACACATATACACACACACATGTACACACACATGTACACACACATGTACACGCACGTACACAAAACCATGAACCACACACACGTATACATACCCATACCCACACACCTTTTCACACACTTAGATACAGAAAAATAAATCTTAGGAAAAAATAAAGATGAAGAGAATTTACTGTGTGGAAGTATCAACCCAAAGATCTGTGAGGATATGTCCTAAGCTTGTCTGGCACTATTTGTACCAGTGTCCCTGTTCCTGTCCACACCTGCTTCTGCTTCTTAACACTTGTCTCCTCTCACAGGCTAAGCCCTTCCGTGTCCTAGGATGTTGTATACTTCTGTCTGGGGAGTCCTTCTCCTTTCTCTTATACATGTTGTCTTTCTTCCGGCTTACAGCACCAGCCTCCTGGGCAAATGGAATTGTGTTAACTGGAATGAGCTTTTGTGTGGTTCAGTGTTCGTTAAATGCTTATTATCCAAAGGAAGCAGGCACCGTGACCTGCAGTGGGTGTTGCTGTCAGCGGGGTTTGTACCTCTGTAAATTTGTCTGCAGTTAGCAGGAATTGTACAGCATGCGATCACCAGTGCTTCTGCCACAAAAGCATTCAGAAGTGTGTGACAAGTTCTGGCAACTTTGAATTTTGAAATTAGATACGTATGTGCACATGAGTGCCTGTAATGAAAATAATATTAGATGAGGCAAAGCATGTAGTCACTGTGCACAGTCAGCCAGTCCCACTGAGCGGATACACACACACACACACACACACACACACACACAGAGAGAGAGAGAGAGAGAGAGAGAGAGAGAGAGAGAGAGAGAGAGAGAGATAGGAAAGCTGTGTACTGACTGCACAGCCATGCAAGTCCTGTCATGTTGCTTTCTAAATATGTTTTATTTTGAGGTAGTTTGAGACTCAATGGTGGTTTTATGAACATTCCCTTTTTGTCGGGATCCACACAGTATTGTTTGCAGAGTTCTCCAAACATTGACGCCAAGGTCATGAACAGATAGATCATCTTTGTCTTAATCAGGGTCCTCCAGTTAGGCATGTCAATCTGTTCCCAATACCCATCGGTTCCCATCTCCTAACCCCAGTCAACCAGCAGTCAGCTCTTTCATCATTTCAATTATTTCAGCGTGTTGGAGAAGGATCAGGTATTGTCCAGCTCCCAGGTCGGCTTTATTCCCTGCATAACTCTACAGAATTGAGCATGGTGTCTTAGTAGACAACAGCTGGTCGCTTTGTGTTGTGATACTCCATGCAACAGTTTGCTTCTTCATGCTTTAATCACACATAGTAAAGAACAGAAGGGTTAGTTTCTATTCTGTAATCTCCTGTGACGTTGGCCATCTCTCTGAAGCTTCCAGAAATGCTGGCTCCTCTCTGAACAGTGGTACCTAGGACCCCTTACCTCTGCCCTCATTCCTTTTCTCAGGAGCCATCACTGTCATTGCACATGGACTATTGCCCTAAGATCAGATTCTAATAAACTAAGTGGTGTTATTTTGATTTTGGACTAGAGTGTGGAACATGATGGAAGACAGGCTAAAGCCTTTCTCAACTCCTCATTTCCTGTGTGTGGTGTGGTCTCTCAGGACACTCTGTGGGACTCCTTAAATCAAATATAGAAAGGGACTCTCCTCTCCAGTCCACACAGGCCTAGTCTTAGCCTGTCTTTCTCCTGTCTGCGGTAGTCACCCTCAAAGTTCCCCAGCTCTTCCCCACATCACAGTCCCTCCAGGGTGCATCAGGGAACTGAGGGCTTGTAAGGTAGTTACTCAGAAACAAGTGCCAAGGTGGCAGGGAGTAGGGAGCAAGATGGCATCACACTGCTGATTGTTTCTTGTGGTTGTGAGTGAACAGGATGAGAATGGATGGATGAGGTAAGAACAGATGAACAAACTGGACGAGAAAGACAAGACAGAGAGGAATAAAGCTTTTCCTAAGGCATGGGTTCAATCTCAGAGACTGTGTTCTCTTATTCACACGTGTGGTAGATTGTTCTGGAAGCAGCATTGAAACCCTGGAGACAAAAAGTGGATATTTAGTCTCCCAGTGGCTAAGATGTGTAATATTTGGATACAGGCTTTGTATGTGCTACTTGCTTGCCCAATCACATTTTATGTAACAATCTGTGACCCACAACATGCCTTGTATATTATAATAGTAACCTATAATATAATATAATTTTGGTTATAATCTTTGTCTGGTTTGTAATTTTTACTATATTTTAACTTTAAGTAACTTTAATTTATCTGATCATCTCAGCAATAATATTTTTGATTTAGTCCCAAGGATGTTCTAGTAATGAATGTTAGCTGACTTTTGGGGGTAAGATGAAATCAGAAAACTGATCCAGAAATCATTTAGAGTAAGAGAATTAGGGTAAACAGCACGTTTCCCTCTTCTGGATGCCAAAGCAAATGGTTACTTCTGTATTTAGATTTTTAAAAAACTCTTATTTAAAATATATGACATTTTCCCTTTCTTTCCCTCTTTCAAATCCCTCCCATGTCCTGTCCCTCTAATCCAGTGATTCTCAAACTTGCTAATTCTGTAAGCCTTTAATACAGCTCTTTATGTTGTGCTGACCCCAACCATAGAATTATTTTTGTTTCTACTTCATCACTGTAATTTTGTTATTACTATGAATTGTAATGTGTTTTTCTGATGATGGCCTTAGGTGACCCCTGTGAAAGGGTCGTTCAGCACCCACAGGGGTCGCCAACCCCAGGCTGAGAACCACTGCTCTTATCACCCTCATGTCGTCCCACTATTTCTCAAATCGATTACGGTGGAGAACTCTCAGCTCCCTCCCTAGTACCACATCTGCCTGCATGCCACCATACTTCTCAGCATGATGATAATGGACTAGACCTCTGAAACTGTAAGCCAGCCCCATCGGAATGTTTTATTTTTTAACAGCTGCCATGGTCATGGTGTCGTCTCACAGCAATAAAACCCTAACCAAGAGACGAAGCATCATGCTCACATATGAAGCTCAGGAGCATAACACTGAGAAATGAGAGAGAAAAGGTTCCAGAGGAGTTGGTGTGAACCTGTGTGCAGGATTTCCACCAGCATACAGCATTGAGCCTTCTGGGCACTTACTACTGGAAGGCAAAAATTCATGGTGATCAACCAGGAAAGCAAGGAACTGTAGAAAGGCATTCAGGAAAGTCATTGCTGGAGTGTAGGCAAGGGTTGGGGACGGTGGTCCCAGCTGCACAGTGATCCCATTGGTATGTGTGTAACGGCAGGAGCAGTTTCACTACGCTGCTTTTGGCATGCTGGAGATACACAGGAGTCTGTGATCCAATATGCAATGAAACCCTGTGAGAGAATGGTAGTGAGGGGGTAGGAGAGCTAGCTTCTTCCCTCCCCTGACTCTAAGAAGAAGCCGGACCAGCAAGGGGGCCAGTTCTCATATGGCCTCTTCTCCCGCCTTATCTAATAACTTGGTTATTAGCCTTGTTCCCACGGAGTAGTTAGTGAAAATCAGTGTGTGAGATCATTACGCTCTAATTGCATCCCACTGAGCAGGCCTGGCATCTGACACAGCCCCGACTCACCATGCGGTCCTTGATGTTGGCACTAGCGCTCCTCGGCCCCCTGTGTCTCAGGGCTCTGGTCTGTGTCTCCTCAGTGACACTCATTCTTCTGTCTCCTGTTCACCCATGCTCCTCCATCAGTTTAGAAACCATTCAGCCACACAGTTGTTATTGCTGCTGTTTGGCTGTTTGTTTTATTTTTATTTTTATATATTTGAGACAGGATCTCTTGTATCTCGGGGTAACCTCATCACCTCAAACTCATCATGTAACCATGGACAACCATGGACTTTTTTTGGTCCTCTACTCTTTACCTTCAGAATGCTGGGATTACAGGCATATGCTGTCGTTTTGGATTTATGAGGTGTTGAGGATGGAACACACGGCTTTATGCATGCTAGGCAATACTCTACCAACTCAGTTACACTCCCCAGCTCCACTCCCCTTTTAAGTTGTATTTTCTATTTTTTTGTTGAAGTGAATTTATTTAACTAGCCACAAATAAATGATGCATATCACACTCATGTATAACTGAATATAACACACTATATATAGATATACATATATAAAAAAGAGTATTACAGAATTCATTAGTCAAACGCTAAGGTTGCCCATCAACTCCACAACCTTGGCATTGCAGGATGGGTAGGGCAGGTGTGCATCCCTTTTCCTTATTCCCCCTGTGTCCTGAACGGAGATGTCAACTCATCCCAGCTCCTCATATCAATAGTAACTTTCTGTTGTTGTAGGTAGAAGCAAGAAAGGAAGGGCTCAAGAGGAGGAGAAACTTTAAGCTTTGGGTCTTGGTGTGTATCATCTAATTGTAAGAGCACATGGTTGCTAAAGAAGTAGGACCTGTCAAGTTCCATGGGCTGTCAAGTTCCATGATGTGATAGAGTACAGACACCTGTGTGAGTTTGGGGTGATAGAATACAGACCCCTGCGTGAGTTCTGGGTTCCTAGGCATCTTTCCTGCCTGGGTGGGTAGGAATGCAGCTGCCCATGTGGCATGATTGCAGGAGAGTGCTTCAGTGACTTCTAGCTTGCAGGAACATGACACCCTGCCTAGTGTTGTCTCTGCAATCGCTAGACCTGTACAGCACAACCTGCAAACAACTTGTTGAAATCCTTTTCCGTCGTCATTTCCCTCTCCTTCCTTTCTTCCTCCTCTTTCTCTTATATGAATTATATATGAGTAGAACCTGCTCATTCTGTGTAATGTTGTTTATATGAATGTTTTCAGGGATGACCATTTAGTAATGGATAACTAATTTTTTGAGTCAGGCCTTCCACTGAACACGACCGTTTTGCCTAGACTGGGTGGCCAGTAAGCATTCTCCTGTCTCTACCTCCCCAGCACCAGTGTGCACCTGAGTGCCACTACCTACCTTGGTTTTGACATCAGAAGTAAGTCTTCACGCTTGGACAGCCAGCACTGTGACCACTGAACCATCTGTCCATCCTCCTTTCCTTTTCGCTTTCATGATTCAGGTTTTACAAAAATAAAAAATAGGAAAGTATAGTTGATCATCTTTCCTGGACAGTAGCCTGTGGACCCATAGCGCCTCTGATAAGATTGACATCTGGCCCACTCTGCAGTCACTGGGAGGGGTCACATCAGGGCAACCTTCCAATTGAGCTTTGCCCCAGGTTGAGATTATAGGTCTTCCATTAAATTATTTAACTTGTGATATGTGACATTATTAAGTGGCAGATTAGAAGGGAATGTGTGGATAATGTATACTAAGTATAATATGGTAAAGGTGATATTGAGAATTTCATAAGTGGCCAAATTTCAATAAGATTTTGCTAGGATTTATTCAACATGAGCTCGGAAAAAAAGTGCATGCCCTTGAGTCCTCCCCCAAACAAGACCCCTTTTCTTATGCTCCAGGAAAACATTTGGGGCACTATACCAACGCTGAGCATCTCACCCTAGAGACAGCAACCACCCTAGCATGTGTGGACACCTGGTTCTCCATCACCTGACCAGCTGTTGTTTGTTCTTATACAGCATCCATCGCGTCCACCTGCAATGACCCTGGGATGCCCCAGAATGGTACCCGCTATGGTGACAGCCGGGAACCTGGAGATACCATCACCTTCCAGTGTGACCCTGGATACCAGCTCCAAGGACAAGCCAAAATCACCTGTGTGCAGCTAAATAGCCGCTTCTTCTGGCAGCCAGACCCCCCTTCGTGCATAGGTACTGGGCCCGGGGAAATGGAACTGTCAGGCTTGGAAATGAATGTAGCCTACCGTTTGGATCGGCCTGCTAATGATTGTTTCTTCAGGAGGACGTTTCAGGAGCTTCTTAAATGGCCTCAGGCTCTCTGAGACAATGCTGAAATTTTATTGCAAACCTTTATTTTATTAGATGAACTAAAGGGTATGATTTCCTTAATGTACAGTAATTGACATTTATCTAACATTTCTTGTCCTTAAGAGTTCTTATGTAAATATATATCAACCAAGCCTGTGCGACTTAAAATATTACATGGCTCAAAATTTATAAGCCCACCACTGCTGGCCTCATTTTTAATATAAAGCACACATTCAAGCAAAACCTACTATTGCAAAGCTCCTTCTCTTTTCAGAAGTATGTTTTTCTATAATATCCTGAAAAGTAGAAATTATATTGCCTTTGGGGAAAATGAAAATAGAGAATAAAATTGTGTGCAACACTAATTAAAATTCTCTGTCCAACTTATTAATGTAGTAATAAATGGCTTTGGCAGCTATGGTCTTAATAAACATCTAAGGTCTTATTAGACGTCTAAGATGATCTTTCACAAATACGATCTTAGGGAAATAGATTCTCATATAAAATAGGAATTATATGTAAATTGCCCTTCATTCTGTTAAATATTTTAACATAAAATATCTATTTAAAGCATTCAGTCATAGTTCCAAAGTGATATTTAACTAAACTTTATATTTTTAATGAACTATTTAGCTTACTTGGTACTTCTAGATCTTCTGCTTGAAGGTGTAAAAATTAAATTGATCTGTGACAAAAGGCTGTGTCAGGGAAGCGAGGGACGCTCTTATGGCCCTGAAGACAGGTGAGATTGGAGAGTTCCGTTCATCACCACCTGGCTTAGAGGAACACCGTCCCTGTCTCGTAGGCATCTCTGTGCCTTCATCTTCCTTGCCTTTAAGCATGGTCGGTCTTTCATTGCCTGCCCTGTTGATAGCTGACTCCTGACACTTGGAATATTTTTCAAAATAGAATAAATGCATCTGTCATTGTAAACTTCTTTCTTTTTATTTTGTGAAGGTTCCTCAAAGTGGGGCTTCTCCTTCTGCCTCTTACCAGCGGTTGTGGACGTGTGTATCTATGTTGTATGTACATGTCCTCTATGTGAGTTGTATGTGTATTTTGTGTGCACCTGTGTGTCTTGTATACATATTCTGTGCCTGATTTTTATGTGTCCATGTGTTTTTTATATTTGTTATGCATTGTTATGTATACATACGTACTGTACATGTTTGCCTATGTTGTCTGAATGATTTAATTTTTTCCACTTTATACCTTTAATCTCACAAAGGGAAGCATTAAAAAGGAATTCTAAGTTAATCTCTTAAAGACAATTTATCCTTTCTGTGTTCAAGGGGTAATTGTAAAATTTGACCACTCCTTGATTCTCCGTACCTTTGACATAGCCATCTCTCAGTTACCTAAGCAAGAGCTCAAAAACCCACAGCTCAGCACAAAGCCCTCATTGTCCTTCTGGGTCTGAGCAGCCCTTCCAAGGGCAAGTGGAAATCCTTTGCAGCAACTGAATAGTCAGGTGTTTGAGGGACTGGGCCAGGTTACCCGGATAGATGTTCTGTGACAGAAAGACAGATGCCATTTCGTCATTGCACTGTGAATTTCTCTTGTCAGAAGTGAGGGTTGTGTCCCCTGCAGCGTATTTCTGGAGATGCCTCAGCTGACTGTGAACGAGCTCCCATCTAAATCCTTTACTCAGCAGGCAACATTTTTTAAAACTTTTTTTTTCTCATTTGGAGATAATACACGTTCATTGCGAGTGCTTTATAAGCTATAACAAAGCAAGAATTGAAAAGAGATATCATTTTAACTGGAAGCATTTGCTATTAACATAAACATACATCAATAAAATTCATAAGCATATGTATAGATGCTGCTTTAAAATGACTATAAACATGTCCTGCCTGAACACTAACGTAGCAGTACAAGGTGTTTTGGGTGCTCTTTTGTTTTTCCACCAGATTCTTAGTGATGTGGGGTATCTGAGCACAGCTCACTCTCCTGATACCAGGGACACTGTCTATTCTCTTCATCAGTGCCGTCTAATAGTGATGCGCCCATCTTTTCTGTACAAAGGCACAATGAAGTTCCTTTTTATGACGTCGTCCGCAATAGAGCAGCTTCTGTAAAGCGTCTGTGATTGGAGAGCACTGGTGTCTTTCTTCAGACGTATCTCTCTAAGACACAAGACCCTTCAAAAGTTCATTTACAGCAACTCTGCTTGTCATTAGCCATGTTTGCTTACTTGCCCTAATTAGAAAATCGCAATTTAGGAGGGTTCTTAACCTTAGTGTGTGGGCAGAAAGTGATACATTATTCTTGTTTTAATTCACATTCTAGATTAGACATGGGTCTGAACCTTATCTTTCCACTTGCTTGCTGGCTGGGTGATTTGTATTTTGTTTGTTTGTTTGTTGCTGGTAGGTGGTTTTGTGTTGTTTTTTGCAGACTGGCCAGCTACCATTCTATTCATTTCCCCCACCGTCAGTGTGCTCCGCCTCCTTTGTGTGTACCAGCTCCTTTTTGCTTCAGGCTCCCCTGACATGCCACCAGCTCCCCATGACACATCTAACATGCATTTTCCAGGTTTTGCTGATAATTTCCTCAACATCTGCATTATTATCTCTCTTCTTTTTCTTTCTGAAAGCCCCTTGAAAATGTAATGTCTCTTTTGGACTTTTATAGTTTAGCTGTGGTGTGTGTGTGTGTGTGTCTGTCTGTCTGTCTGTCTGTGTCTGTATGTTATATGTGCATCTCTGTGTTTGTCTTTGCATAGTTTTGTTGTTTGTGTGTGTTGGGTGTTACATGTATATGCTTGTGTGTGTGAACATACATATATGTGTGTTATGTGAAGGGTGTGGGAATACACGTGAATATGTGGCTGTGCTCACTGTTGCATGTGTGTACATGTGGAGCCCAGAAATCAATATCAGGTATCTTCTTTAACCATCTTAGTTTCTGAGACAGAGTCTCTCTGAGTTCAAACTGGAATTCATCAGTTTGACTAGACAAACTGGATAGCAAGACCCTGAAATCCACCCATGCCCACCCTCCCACACCATCACTGGGATTAACTTGGTTATGGCTATGATCAGCTTTATCCGCGGATCCTGGGGGAGTAAATTTGGGTCCTCATCCTGTACACTGTGTGCCTTACTCATGAGCCTTCTCTTCGGCAATATAGCCGGGTCTTCAGGCGTGGGATCTCCAAACTAGAGCACGCTGAATTTTTTTTTTCTTTTTGGTTATTTTGAGACAGGGTTTCTCTGTAGCTTTTGGAGCCTGTCCTGGAACTAGCTCTTGTAGACCAGGCTGGCTTCGAACTCTCAGAGATCCGCCTGCCTCTGCCTCCCGAGTGCTGGGATTAAAGGCGTGCGCCACCACTGCCCGGCAGCACGCTGAATTTTTATAATCAGAATAGTATGCTCTGTCCCTCAAAGCCCTCAAGTTTCACTTTGTTTAGTCTTCTTTTTTCCTTGGGGTCCAAATTCTACAGTGCTCTAAAAAGCGTCCATTTATCTTCTATCTGCACACATGATTTGATGACCAGAGATGGCCCCGACCCGTAGGGCAGGATGACTGGTTAAAGACTCCCTGGATGGTGTGAACACTTCAGGGTTGTGTGCAGGAATGCTGGCTGTCTCATTAGAGGGGCTGCGCATGAGCTGAGTGGGAACTGACCTGTGAGAATAGGCTTGTGACACAGATGGGACTGAGCATGCTTTTGTGGACCCAAAGTCCAGGTGGAGTTGCTAGAGCCTCTGAACTACATCTTCTGAACTGGAATTCCGGCGAAAAGGTTTTATGAGCTCTCTAATTAAAGCCTAATGAAGCACAGATGAAGGATTCCAGAACCAGAAAGAATGGTGCTACTTAACACCACACAGCTTAACAGCTTCATTTGGTGGAGCTCCCGGGACCAGCAGGAAGGACCTGATTCCCCTGTGTTTCCGACAAGTCAATATTTGAGTCACACTCTGAGCAGCCCTCTGTGACAGTGCCCCAAATCTGTCCTAGTTCCTCTCCCAAGTCCTCTGTAGAATTAGAATCTGCCTGGCTTTCAGGCACCTCCAGCTCCACACTGCTATATCAGTATGGCAGCCCTCTCAGATCTACTTCTTATCCCAGATGCTGTAAGCATCCGTCATGATGGGTGATGTGGGAACAGCTTTCAATGAGGGCAATACAGGGACCACATGATGATGGCATGTGGTTACCAAGATGAACTGCATGCCAACAGATACAGGCTTCATCATCTGTCAACACGTCTCGTGTAACTTGAGGGCACTCTCATGGTATTCAGAGAGGCATTGACAAACTAAGTTTATTGTGAAACCCAATGATTTCATTTATTTCATGTTTTGCAGAATTGGATTTTCAGGAATGATCAGTGACTTAACCATTACTTAATAGCTTAATGACCTAATCATTACTGAAAACTGTGGACTACTTTCTTCCACCCTCTTTAATCTTATTTACTCGAAGCAAATCTTTATTTGTAGAGGGGGGAAAGGGATAACCAATTAAGGTATTTTATTATTTATTTATTCTCAAATATGCATATGTATTTATATTGTCAATGATATGAAATGTATATAATTTAAGAGGAATGCTGTAGTTTAATTAAAATGATATTTTGAAACAACTTGGTCACAAGCCCCAGGATTTGCCCAAAGAACCATGGAATCTCTGACAGCATCAGCATCCTAAATATTTGACCTCACATAATTGCAGTGTTTGAACAATGCCCATGTGGTAAAGATCTAACAGAAATTTTATTTAATACTTAGAACAGTACTAAATATCTTCAGATTCTAGGAACCGAAATTATCCCACCTGATAGCAATGCTAAGCCATGTGGTTAATAGCCACCTGGAGTAGATGTGAACGCAGGCAAGTCACAACTAGTGGCTGCGAGGCTCACTCAATCCTTACCATACAGAGTTTTAACAGTAATATCAAAGCGCTATGATCATGCCCCTCTCTCTAGGAGCAAGGGTTGCAACTCATTCCTCATCATGGCCTTCCCTAAATATCATATAAATAATCAGTGTTTGCTTTGTTGTTTTGATCCAGTGGGGAGAGAACCCCAGCCCCAAACTGTGTGGCCTTAAACTGTGATGTAATCACTTATCAAACAGCTGGTCCTTGAGTGCTTATGATAAACTGTCCTGGAAGTTAGACGCTAAGAAAGATGGGCAGGTTGATCATTATGTCACCAAAAGCCTGTGTTCTAGAGGGTTCCCTGACTCATGTAAACCGATGAGAAGTGGCGGCAACATCATTGGGATCAAACTGTAACATTCAAGAAGGGTTTTATATCAAATTTTGAGTATAAGTACATGCCTGCATGTGTAGAGGGTGTGAGGGTGAAGCAGACTGTTCAACTTATTTGAATAAAATTTAAGTAATTAAAAGACATTTTATTTGCCAGTTATAATCATGTGAAGCATGGCTGGGGGTGTAGGCTCACACCTGTAATCCTTACACTTGAGAGGCATGAGAATCAACAGGGTTTCAAGGCCACCCTGAGCTACAGTGAGAGTTCCAGGACAGCCTGGGCTATAGAACCTGCCTGAAAATTAGATGGCTAGGTAGGTAGGTAGGTAGGTAGGTAGGTAGGTAGGTAGATAGATAGATAGATAGATAGATAGATAGATAGATAGATGAATGTTTAAGAATTCTCTCTAGAATAGGGATACAAGGATCCTACCTAAATATAATAAAAGCTATTTACAGCAAGCCAACATCTAACATTAAATTAAACGGAGAAAACCTCAAAGCCATCCCACTAAAATCAGGAACACGACAAGGATGTCCACTCTCTCCATACCTCTTCAATATAGTGCTTGAAGTTCTAGCAATAGCAATAAGACAACATAAGGAGATCAAGGGGATTCGTATTGGAAAGGAAGAAGTTAAGCTTTCGTTATTTGCAGATGATATGATAGTATACATAAGTGACCCCAAAAATTCTACCAAAGAACTCCTACAGCTGATAAACACCTTTAGTAATGTGGCAGGATACAAGATCAACTCCAAAAAATCAGTTGCCTTCCTATACACTAAGGATAAGGAAGCAGAGAGGGAAATCAGAGACCCTAACCTTTCACGATAGCCACAAATAGCATAAAGTATCTTGGGGTAACCCTGACCAAGGAAGTGAAAGATCTATTTGACAAGAACTATAAGTCTTTGAAGAAAGAAACTGAAGAAGACACCAGAAAATGGAAGGACCTCCCTTGCTCTTGGATTGGGAGGATCAACATAGTAAAAATGGCAATTCTACCAAAAGCAATCTATAGATTCAATGCAATCCCCATCAAAATCCCATCAAAATTTTTCACAGATCTGAAGAAGACAATAATCAACTTTATATGGAAAAACAAAAAACCCAGGATAGCCAAAACAATCTTATACAATAAAGGGTTGTCTGGAGGCATTACCATCCCTGACTTCAAACTCTATTACAGAGCTACAGTATTGAAAACAGCTTGGTATTGGCATAAAAACAGAGAAGTCGACCAATGGAATCGAATAGAAGACCCTGACTTTAACCCACAAACCTATGAACACCTGATTTTCGATAAAGGAGCTAAAAGTATACAATGGAAAAAAGAGTGCATCTTCAACAAATTGTGCTGGCAAAACTGGATGTCAATCTGTAAAAGAATGAAAATAGATCCATATCTATCACCATGCACAAAACTCAAGTCCAAATGGTTAAAGACCTCAATATCAGTCCGAACACACTGAACCTGATAGAAGAGAAAGTGGGAAGTACTCTACAGCACATGGAGACCACTTCCTACGTATAACCCCAGCAGCACAGACACTAAGGGCCTCATTGAATAAATGGGACCTCCTGAGACTGAGAAGCTTCTGTAAAGCAAAGGACACTGTCACTAAGACAAAAAGGCAACCCACTTACTGGGAGAAAATTTTCACCAACCCCGCAACTGACAAAGGTCTGATCTCCAAAATATATAAAGAAATCAAGAAACTAGACCGTAAAAGGCTAATCAACCCAATTATAAAATGGGGCACTGAGCTGAACAGAGAATTCTCAACAGAAGAAGTTCAAATAACCAAAAGACACTTAAGGTCATGCTCAACTTCCTTAGTGATCAGGGAAATGCAAATCAAGACAACTTTAAGATACCATCTTACACCTGTCAGGATGGCTAAAATAAAAAACACCAATGATAGCCTTTGCTGGATAGGTTGTGGAGAAAGGGGTACACTCACCCATTGCTGGTGGGAATGCAAACTTGTGCAACCACTCTGGAAAGCAGTGTTTCAGTTTCTCAGGAAATTCGGGATCAACCTACCCCTGGATCCAGCAATACCACTCTTGGGAATATACCCAAGAGAGGCCCTATCATACAACAAAAGTATATGCTCAACTATGTTCATAGCAGCATTGTTTGTAATAGCCATAACCTGAAAACAACCTAGATGCCCTTCAACGGAAGAATGGATGAAGAAAGTATGGAATATATACACATTAGAGTACTACGCGGTGGTAAAAAACAATGACTTCTCGAATTTTGCATGCAAATGGATGGAAATAGAAAACACTATCCTGAGTGAGGTATCCCAGACCCAAAAAGAGGAACATGGGATGTACTCACTCATATTTGGTTTTTAGCCATAAATAAAGGACATTGAGCTTATAATTCATGATCCTAGAGAAACTAAATAAGAAGGTGAATCTAAAACAAACACATAGGCATCCTCCTGAATATTAACCTTCATCAGGCGATGAAAGGAGACAGAGACAGAGACCCACATTGGAGCACCGGACAGAAATCTCAAGGTCCAAATCAGGAGCAGAAGGAGACGAAGCACGAACAAGGAACTCAGGACCGCGAGGGGTGCACCCACACACTGAGACAATGGGGATGTTCTATTGGGAACTCACCAAGGCCAGCTGGCCTGGGTCTGAAAAAGCATGGGATAAATTTGGACTAGCTGAACATAGCGGACAATGAGGAAGAATGGGAACTCAAGAACAATCGCAGTGGGTTTTTGATCCTACTGCACGTACTGGCTTTGGGGGAACCTAGGCAGTTTGGATGCTCACCTTAGGAGACCTGGATAGAGGTGGGCGGTCCTTGGGCTTCCCACAGGTCAGGGAACCCTGATTGCTCTTTGAGCAGATGAGGGAGGGTGACTTGATCGGGGGAGGGGGAGGGATATGGGAGGCGGTGGCGGGGAGGAGGCAGAAATCCTTAATAAATAAATAAATTTAAATAAATAAATAAATAAATAAAAGAGTAAAAATCAAAATATTAGCAAAAAAAGGAATTCTCTCTAAAAACAGGAAGAAGTATATATAGTCTAAAATCCTCAAGGATCACAAGGAAATGGTACAGATTTTGTGGGTTTTAATAACTTGTCCTAACATTTGGGGGTGAACTGTTTTAGATATCCATGCAGACAGTTGTTCCTTTTTAGAAAGAATTACCTGCCTGTGTTCAGCATTCTGGATCTCTGCTCTAACTGTCCCCCTGTGACTTTGTTCTGTGACAGCGGCTTGCGGTGGGAATCTGACGGGCCCGGCGGGAGTGATTTTATCCCCTAACTACCCACAGCCGTACCCTCCCGGGAAGGAGTGTGACTGGAGAATTAAGGTGAACCCGGACTTTGTCATTGCCTTGATATTCAAAAGGTGCGTCTGGTGCAGACTACCACTCTTTGGTAGGATTTTAATGCCAAGTTCAACTTTCCGTGGGGTGAGCAAGCAGCTCAGTGTCTAGCAGCTACCCCGTCAGAGGCAGGGTGGCAGGAGCGGAGCTACTTTTCCTTGACCGGCAGTGCTCTGCATATAAGATATGCATGGGTTTCTTTCACACGCTGCTCGTCTGGCCCATGGTGCGTTCTAACATCAATGCTTCACTTGCATATATTCAAGCCAGTGAAAACCACGCTGTGGAGATGCTTGAGGGAATGCCTCCTCGATGTCCCCCGTTTGTTGCAGTCAGGGAAGCCCAATTTCTTTCCATGTCTGACAGTTTCAGGCAGTGCTCTTACCATCGTTAAAACTGT
This sequence comes from Microtus pennsylvanicus, assembly GCF_037038515.1. Classification (NCBI taxonomy): domain Eukaryota; kingdom Metazoa; phylum Chordata; class Mammalia; order Rodentia; family Cricetidae; genus Microtus; species Microtus pennsylvanicus. The sequence goes on along the minus strand of NC_134587.1, from coordinate 63,011,394 downwards.
TGAGATGAAGCGGACATAAAAACAGAAGATTCACCAGACTTTGCCTGCTCGCTCTAAGGTTTGAATTCTAGACATCAGTGTCTAAGAAACAGACACTCACTCCTGCCCCACTAGATGATAAAAGTTCAGAGCCATAAAGATTTACTAAAATCAACTCCACTGTGGTTACTGCTTAAATGTGGACTGTCCTCTACCTACCTGGGTCTGAACCCTTGAACACCAGCTGATGGTGCTGTTTGGAATCTTTTATATACAGGGCCTTATTCTTTGGCATCTAGTCATACAGGTGGGTCTTGGTGGTTACAGGAGAGCCCTGCTTCCAGCTAGGCTGGCCCTGGGCCACCAAAATATCAACAAGCCAGGCCATAACGTCTGGCCTCCATGGATGGATCCATAGGCAGCCATGCCTTCTCCACCATTATAAACTATAGTCACTGAACAATGAGCCAAAATAAATCATTTTTTTTTCTTTGGATTGCTTCTGTCAGGCAATTGTTCATAGTGAGGAAAAATGGCTTATACAATAACATATATCACATTATACCATATATGCTATGTGGTCATTAAATTTTAGTGACTATTGAGATCTTATCCAATAATATGCTTTGATTGTTTAAAAAAAAATAAATGAAGGAGATGTTCTGGAAGATAAATGGTTAAGTTGTCTTGCTAGCTAGCCTCTTAACCCATCGGGGCAAAGAGACTAGAAATTATTTCTCTGCCAGGGGGCAGGCTTCCTTGCCTCAGGTTTTTTGAGCCTACACTCAGTGCCCAGGCATATTAGCCTCTCACCATCCCTGATTCATGGTAACTCACGGGTCTGAGGCTCTGGATGTCAGTCCGTTAACGGGGTACTTTCTCCTGAAGGTACTTCTACTGATGGTCAAAAGAACAAACGCTTTCAGGACACACGGTGAGCACACAGAATGGATGAGTCTGCTCTGGCAGACACAACTGTGTGATTGTACACCGCAGTGTTTGGTAGACCCCCCTTAAAATCTGCATGGCCATCTGATTCCTGGAGCTAAAGAGGAAAGTGGCTATCGGATACAAGCAGAGCCCCGTTACTCAGTCTCAAAGCTACAAAGGAAGAGTTCATTTGATAACAAATAAGGGCATTTATCTGAGGAAGGTTCCTTGCACTGTTTTGCACACCTCTCTAAAAGATAGACAGCACAGATAATCCCCAAGTATCTCCAACTCTATGGTTCTCTGAACCATTTGCTTGTTCCCTATCTGTTTAGCTCCATATTCTGGTAGCTTCTCTGAGCTGGAAAGTCTGTGCGCTAAGATGAGAATCATCCTGTGTCCGTCATCCCAGAATCCTTGTAGCATGAGGGAAGTAGGCAGAATCCTGTGTAGGGAAAGGATGCTCCAACAGGAGGAATCTAAGATGCTCTTCTGAGGCCTCCGTATGCGGACAGCAACCCCAGTCTTCAGAGAACCATTAGAGTCCGGCAACACACAGGACTCTCTCAGAAGACTGAATTCTGATGTGCTCTTGTCTTGAAGATGAGAGTCTAAAAGAGAAATTGGAGGAGAGCATTCTAGAACCACAGCGAGTGTGTGCTGGTGTTGGTGATGGGGGGGAACAATGGTTATCATTGTCCCTCTGGACTGTATAGTCATGTTCATTCACAGGAACTCAAACCCACTGCACAGACTGGATTAGATCTGGGAAGTTACTAAGATTTAGAGGTATATCATGATATGTTAAGTACAAATAAGCTCTATTATTACAAAGGGAGTTGAAATTAATTGTAAATTAAACGTCAAGGTTCTATGCCAAAACTATTGTATACTTTAAAAATGTTCAGCACAGAATGTGTTTTTATTTTCTTTCCTGTGTCTGACTGTATTTCAGTGTTCAGTTGGTAATTATGGTTGTAATCAGCCTTGCTAGACAGTAGAGATGGCACAGGACCAGGTTCTAGAATTATCCATGAAAATGACCATGACTAAAATTATTCTTCCAATAAAATCCCACATGACTTTGCGATTCTGCCAACTCCCTGAGCTTGGGAAGCTCCACTCTTCTCCATCTTGTCTAATGCCAGCAAACTTGCAATAAGATTCAGGTTTCCAAATTAAGAATTTGCAAATAGATTTGTTTAAGATAACAGTGATGTCATGGTGCCTCTCGGTAACAGGTGACTCAAATCATGGAGTGGATGTTGATATTAAGAAAGAAAATAAAGAGGGAGAGAGAAGCACAGAAATTGGGAAGGAGGAAGAGAATGAAAGAATAAGAGAAAGATTACTTGGAATATTCAGTGTGGTACATGATAAGAAATATTTGTGCTCTGCTCCTGCAGGAATCATAAACATTGGCTCACTTACCTAAGGAAACAAAGATAATTATAGTTTTCAGTGGAAACATAGACCAGTGAGAAGTTTTTGATTTTTAACTTTTATAATATATAGCAATGCAAAGTACACACATTTTAAATCTCAAAACATTCACCTAGTAATCAAGATTCAGTGGAAATCTATCTCTTTTGAGTCTGGTCTCTTCCAAGTTGCCCTTCTTTAGCAGTGAAGGGGTGCTACACCAATATTGACTATATTTTTTTTAGCTCCATTCAAAATTGTCTACTATTGGGTATGTTAGCCATCATGCAAAACACTGATAGTGCTTATTACAAATGATACTTCCAATTTAGCATGGTAATTGGTTTGTGTTTGATTCTGATAATAGTGATAATCAAAATTATTATGTAAAAGAAAACTAAAGGGTGATGTGCCCCAAAATGTTTGCTTGGAAACACGGGGTGGGCTTGTATTGGGGATGCAGGTGACACTGTCCTTCCTTGTAGTTTTAGCATGGAACCAAGCTATGACTTCCTGCACATCTACGAAGGGGAGGACTCCAACAGCCCTCTGATTGGAAGCTTCCAGGGCTCTCAAGCGCCAGAGAGGATTGAGAGCAGTGGTAACAGCCTCTTCCTGGCATTCAGGAGCGATGCTTCGGTTGGCCTGTCAGGGTTTGCCATTGAATTTAAAGGTATGTGCTGAGATGCATTTGTGGGAAATTTAAGTCGTGTCAGGGGCTACTTCTGCTGTCAGTTACCACTTCACGAGATTTTGTGTCTCAAATGTATGTGTTCCTAACCTGCCTTGTAGATGTGGTATGTGTGTGTGTGTGTGTGTGTGTGTGTGTGTGTGTGTGTGAGAGAGAGAGAGAGAGAGAGAGAGAGAGAGAGAGAGAGAGAGAGAGAGAGATCTTTTTGAAGAAGAGAACCCCACCTGTCATGTTTTTAGAAACTTACTCTATCTCTGATGGAAAAGGACATAAAAATAGCAGGGAAAATGTTTTTCCAGGTGCATTGTCTCCATAGGATAGATTATGGCATTTGCAATAACTAGTTTGATGACATTTAAGAATCATTTTGATATGTGTTAGCATTTTCTGATTTCTCTCCTTAGATTTACATTCACTGAGATTGCATTGCCTCAGTCTTTCCCACTGGGACACTATCCATCACCCCCGGGTCTTCCTCCCCCATGGGCTCATACTTGACAAGACGCTCTGACCCAAGCAGATATTCATGTCTCTGAAACTCAGATCCACAGCCCACAGGTGGTTTGTGATCTATCAAATCCAAGGAAAACAGAAAAAGCTGCGCACAACGCCACTCTAACCCGAGCACTTTGATGCAGTGTCGATGAAAACAAATTCCACAACATGAATTCCTTTGTGACTGAAGGAAGAGTGAGATTAAGACACAGCAATAATTAGACACAACTATTAGCCCAATACCATCAATCATAATGAGGATTCGGGTAAAAATAAGAAACAAAATCTGGAGTGAAAATTATAAAGTAAAATGAACCTTCTATCATAGTCACAATTTTAATGGATTTGTATCGCTTTATACGGCTCTAACGTTAAAAAAAGGTTTAAGCTCTCAAAATCCACAAACATGGGGTCTTTATTAAAATGTGTATAAAAATAATGCAGTTGAGCCTATGCCTTTGGGGTAGAAATAGCTGTGTTTGGGAGTGATGAGAATGGCCCTTATGCATGTGCACCTCGTCAGATAGCACAAAGCCTTCTCCTAGTCCACCATAGCTGCAGCCCAAGCAGCTACTCAAGCCAGAGCCCTCTAAAAGCAAGGTATATAAAGTTCCAGTAGCCAGAGGTGAGGACAGCCTCTTCATTGGGTCCACTGTTTCCAGTATTTGTAGTTCCCAATGTTTGGAACATTTTCTGGAAGAGTCAGTGGGAAAGACTCACCAGAAGCTAACACAATTGGTGTTGCCACACTGTCAAGGGCAAGCAATCTCAGGATGGGTGCAACAGACTGCAGGGACAGTTGCTAGATTTGATGGGCCAGGAGGGGTCTCAGGGCAGCCCCCCCCCAGAGGCCCTACATGTACCCCTCATTTGTTCGACAAAGCAGGAATTTACAAAGGTCTTCCTAAGTGGAATGGACAGGAACAACAGGAAAATACACACCAGTATGAAGTCATCTAATTAGAAAGCATAGCAAAATGTAAGCAGAAAGGGACTGTGATTTATCACTGCGCACTCAGAACTGACAATCGGTAAATAGAGCCACAAGATTCGATGCAGGTGTATGAAGGCAAACCAGCCACCCAACTCTCAATCAGTGGCGTGAAATAGAGAGCTGTGTAAACCATGTCTAACCAAGCCACACGCGGGTCTGAACGAGATTTATAACAAAAGAGAATCAGAAAGAAGGCGAGGCCGTGGGTCTACGTTGATTGACAGAACAGGAAAGGTTCCCTTTTGAATGAGGCAGGGTTGATGCCTACAAACAAGCTGTGCTCACCCGAATCCTGAATGACTGCGGGAACAATGAAATGGGGTGACTTTGGTGTGCATGAGCAAACAAGGAATGAAAAATAGGAAGGGGATTTTTGTTCTTTATTTGCTTAAATGCTTAGTGATCTACATAGGATTCAGAGCTGCTATAAAGACTTATGAGAATGTCATCTTCCATTTGGAATATATGAATATGTTTTCAAGGAGGCAAGTAGAGACACTTGTCCGTTGACAGGGGTGTCTATCCCGCCCAGTCCTACATTTGTCCCATATAAACACACCGAGGTCTACATTAAATTTAAACTGATTGGCCACATGGCTCGATACCTTATTCAGCAAGGCAGTCACATCTTGCTTCCTCTGTGTCTGGGTCACGACTGGAGACTGAGCTTCCCTCTTCCCAGAATTCTCCTTTCCTCACACACTGACCATGATCAGGAAGACACAAAAAGTAACATCATCAACCTTGATCCCAGACCAAAAGTACAAACAATGGAATTCAGGATTGTACTTGTGTATCCCAATGCTCCTTGCATGTATGATTGACACTACTTTTTCTGTAGTAGATTAAATAATTGGCATTTATGAACTTTTCATGGAGGCAGAGTTTTCAAACCAAAAGGAAAAGAGCTTTTGTATGCTTTGAAGTTATCCCAGAGCCTGAACCAATCCTAATAACCTCATTATGCCCCATCCTTCTGACACCACCAAAGAGATGGCCATAACATTGAGCCAAATAGTGTCCTCCACCTTCTATAACACCCACTGGGAAGGAAGTCTGTGAAGTTCCGCTCCACAGACCTCACCCACACTAGGCACTCTTATGGAGATGAAGAATAAAGATATGCTTACTAAATAATGCATGAATCAAACTAGAATTTCACAGAACCCATAGTTATAGACAGATATTCATTGATTTATTGATGTTTTGAGTGACCTGTTGAAGCAGAAAGTGGAAACTATCACGTAGCAACAAACTCTGAGTGTCCAGACAGAACGTACAGGACACCAATGCCGGGCCTTGTGGTCCATGACTACAGGGTTAGTGCTCACACATATGTCCTTGGGAGTGCCCTGTCTGAATCTGAACCCCAATTGTCAGCTCTGCGTTGCAGAAGGACGGTAACAAATGGCATGGGGCTCAGCTCAGGCTGGCATGGGGCTCAGCTCAGGCTGGCACGGGGCTCAGCTCAGGCTGGCACAGGGCACACCCTCCGTGAGTCTCGGCAGTTTCTGCAATTAGGATGAAATTATGGGGCAACTGTCACACACCAGATGTCATCTTTGATAGCTGTCACTTAGATGTCATTTTCCTGCTAAGCTTGACAGTCTTCAGTGTACGTTATCAGCCCGAGGAACCGAAATCCAGAGCACTTCGTGAGTTTCTGACTTGAGTCTGTCTGCATCGCCACGAGAAGGAGCACTTGACTTTCAGAGTCTCTGCAGTTTTCCTTTCGTAAAACCAAATCATCAGTCCTCAAAAGTGTGTGACAAGTTCAGGTTGGGGTGGGTCAGGGACAAGTTGGAAAATGGGCCTCACATCTTCCTCAATCGGTTTTAAAATGCACACCCATTAGGCCCCCAGCAGCTTATAAGCTGCACATACCACAAACACCCTGTCTTTGCTTACGTGAAAATAATTTTATATCACTCTAATAAAAAAAATTGTTTTTAAGAGAGTAAATAATATTTGTTTATTGGAAGCGAACCCTGCTGTGACCTCTAAGCTAACACAGTCATTAGCTGATGAGTGTGTTTCTAAGCAGTTCTTCCCATGGTGGACGCTGTGCTGGATCCCGAATGGAGTAAGCAAAGAAACAAAGGGAATGACTGCTCAGAGATGCTGTCATGGCACACATGTTCTTTCTTCTCCAGAGAAGCCCCGCGAAGCTTGCTTTGATCCTGGGAACATAATGAATGGGACGAGAATTGGAACTGACTTCAAGCTGGGCTCCACAGTTACCTATCAATGTGACTCTGGCTACAAGATTGTGGACCCCTCATCCATTGAGTGTGTGACAGGAGCTGATGGGAAGCCCTCTTGGGACCGGGCTCTGCCTGCCTGTCAAGGTAGATCTGACTCAGCTTCACTCCTTCCTTCTTTGTATTATTTTACTTAAAATACAGTCTAACAGTCCAGGCTATAATCCCCCGCCAAAGTGGGGGCCACTCACTCAGGAAGTTACTGCTGAGTCCCTAGGACAGTCCTTAGTCACTTAGCTGTTCTCACTGTAAATGAACAAGGTGATGTTTTTATTTTACTGAGGTGACTAGAAAAAATTGTGTCTGTTTTGTTTACTTTTCTATCCAATCCAAAGGAAGTACATGGTGACATTCTCCAGAAACTTCTCAATAAGAAGATGAATACATATGACAGATAAAATAGATGATAAGAAGATAGATCAATAGATGATAGATAGATAGATAGATAGATAGATAGATAGATAGATAGGCAGATAGATAGCAGATAGATAGATAGATAGATTAGATAGATTAGATAGATAATAGATAGGCAGATAGCCTTTAATCCCAGCACTCGGGAGGCAGAGGCAGGCGGATCTCTGTGAGTTCGAGACCAGCCTGGTCTACAAGAGCTAGTTCCAGGACAGGCTCCAAAACCACAGAGAAACCCTGTCTCGAAAAACCAAAAAAAAAAAAATAGATAGGCAGATAAATAGAAAATAGATAGATAGATAGATAGATAGATAGATAGATAGATAGATAGATAGATAGATAGATAGATAGATTAGACAGGTAGGCGGGTGGATGAACAGACAGCTAGGTTGGTAGATAGATGATATAGTTGTTAGATGATAAATAGAAATGGGCTATTTGCAAAAAGAGCTATTTGGATTTCATATGACTGAGCTAAAATAAAATTGGTTTCTATCCCTTATACTTCTTTTTAGAAATGTGGTTCATAAGCTTTTGAGAAAGCAAACCTTTTTCTGAAATAGTCAGGTTGAATTGGCACAGCCGAGGTGGAAATGACAGTCACCTTCTACGCTGATGGCCAGACTCACAGTATCTCACCGGAAACCTCCACTCTGGGATTAGTTACCCATAAACAGCCTCTATCCAAAAGGAGAATTAATGTTTCCATTTGCAAACTGTAAAATACTTGTCTCAGTTGAGGCTTCTATTTTTTGTACTAAAACACCAGGATCAAGAACAGCTTGGAGAGGAAATGGTTAATTTCAGCTTAAAGCTCTCAGGTCACACTCCATCCTTGAGGGAAGTCAGGGCAGGGACCTGGAAGCAGAACTGAAGCAAAGGGCATGGAGGAACTCTGCACACCAGCTCGGTCTGTTTTGTTATCCAACGAGGACCGTATTCCCTGAGATGACAGTGCCCTCAGTGACCTGGACCCGCCCACATCAACCTTCCATCAAGCAATACACCACAGGCTTTTCCACAGCCCCGACTGATGGAGGCATTCTTTTTCAATTGAAGTTTCCTTTACCCAAATGAATCTGGCTTGTATTAAGTGGCCAGCACTATAACCGTGGTAGCTATTCTGGGACAATAAAAATACTCTGAAATAAAGTCAGAACTAATGAAATGGTTTGTTAAAGTTAGTTAAGCCTTTCCTGGTTGGCTGTCAGCTCTGTGAGCTATTGTCCTGTGGGAAGAGGTGAGCCTGCCAAGTCACGCACGCAGGACTGGGGACATCTCCTGACTGTCATTAGCTCTCCCAACAAACCAGTAACAAGAGCCGTCCCATTTCCATTACCATATTCCACAGGGTTTATTAATCATGGCAAATGTCCTGTTTGTCCATTTGGACTAACTGTGCTAATTAGCATTGAACAGATTAAACATGCTATCTTTATTTCTTTTTTTAACCGCTTGAAAATTGCCATATAAAGAATAAATGAACTGTAATAATGTAGTGGATGGGAAAGAGGCCAGGAGGAAGGAAGGGGGGAGAAAGAAAGGGAGGGAGGGATTCCAGTCAAAGTACCAAGTATGATATGGGCATGTGGTGAAACTCCTTAACTTATACTTGTAAGTATGAGCCAATATTTATAATAAAAAGAAGAAAGGATCTTAGAAAGAAACCAAACTTTCTCACATCCTAGAAGTAATTGTGAGTTCAGGTCAGTGATGGTGTCCCTAAGATAAAGAGCCATCACATGGTACAGGAAAGGGCCCGGGGTTTATGGGAAGCTCAGTCCTGGTGCCTTGGTCCCCAGTCACTCAGCATAGCTGAAAGGAAGAGCAGGTGCCAGCCCCTCCTGATATCACAAAAAGATGTCAGTGTTGGCGACTTAACTCACAACCTGAACAAGGGACTGGGCCTCAATTGGATGCTGATGTCTTGATGCCCCAATAGAGCATTGACCACATAAACTAAAGGGTTTTCTGGTTTACCCAGAAAAGGAACAGGAAATTTAGTAAGATTATCAGGAGGAGGAAAAGGTCCATATAATCTCACAGTGTACACACACCCACATGCATATATACACATGTACACACATATACACATGCACACACACACAAATGCACATATACACACATTCACATACACACATATCTATATAGACTCACATACACTTGTATATACACACAAACATACATATGCACACGTGCATACATGCATGCACATATATATATATTCATAGGTATGCATATAACTATACACACATATATACAAATATATGCACACAAATATATGTAAACAAATACACATATGCATATATACATAAGACATGCATGTATAAAATCCAAACATAGACACATATATACACATGTACACACACAAGCATAAACACCATACACATAAATGCACTCATAGACACATTCACATATACACACATATAAAATGCATGAACATATAAACATGAATGTGCACACAGATATATACACATACATGCACATACACACATGCCCAAACAACCCATGGTAAGTCACTTTCTCTCCCCTCTTATCTCTTCCCTCACTTTCTAGTGACACTCCTTTAATCTCATCTTGAACTCATGTAAGACAGCCACAGAAAGGTATCCACGAAAGATTAAAACAAACAAAACTTTAAAAAGGCAAAGATCACTTATTTATGTGCTAAAAATTAATGGGTTCTTCCTATCTCTTAGATCAGACTGATGACTGATATCAACTAGTTGATCCTGGGAGCTTATCCTTTATCCAGTTACTTATTATTTTCAGCATAGTGGTATAGCTGTTTCATTATTATTTGAAAATTCCTCAGACAGGCCTTGATAATAATGTTAATCTCTCGTTGCGTCGAAAGCTTTTATTCCTGATGTGGGTCTTTGCTTGGTGCTCCCATGACCCTCGTTGACAGCGCAGGGTCAGCCGTTGACATGGGTTCCAAGATGAGCAGGCTGAGCATGCTTGGATCTGTCTCCTGGGCTCACCTGACCCTGCAGCCACACCCTCACACACGCAGCTCACATTTCTCCTCTGGCTTTGTTTGCAGCACCCTGTGGAGGCCAGTACGCGGGATCAGAGGGGGTCGTGTTGTCCCCAAACTACCCCCACAACTACACAGCTGGTCAGATATGCATCTACTCCATCACGGTGCCCAAGGAATTCGGTGAGAAATCGCTATTGCTTTAATTCGCTGCCACACGCTTTAGAGCTAATCTGTCTGTTGTTTAGGAAAAGTAGGACAAAATGATACAAAAGAAGAGCTGTTCACTGACGTACCAGATTTTCTAAGCCCACCCCTCACAGTGTCCCCTGATGTTCACATGTCCCGCAAAGGAGGCAGTGGCATCTCAACCACTAACGTGGCCCCCTTCCATGCTGTGTCCAGAAATGGCTTTGGAGTCATTTGTTTGTAAATGTTGGGCGGGAGGCAGAGGCACACGCAGGTCAAAAGCCTGAGTCACACCTCTGCACAGCTGGCTGGTGATATAGTCCCCCTTGAGACTTTGAGATATATAGGCAGAGGGATCCTGGGTGTCTTGTACTTGCTCCTGACTAGAAAGATTAATAGATATTGTGTGGTTCTTTACTGAAGGAAGCCAGACAATAACGTTTACAGTCTTACAAGCTATTTCCATCTTCCTCTCAATGGTAAACCAGAGAGAGAGAGAGAGAGAGAGAGAGAGAGAGAGAGAGAGAAGAAATCTAGAAACCGCCATTTTCCCTTACATTAAAATCATCAGTCACATATTCAGAAATGGAGCATATAAATTTTAATGTATAATTAAATGTAAAATTTAATGTATAATGAGCATGTATTCAAGATAAAATATTTTTAAAGACTTCTATTATTTTAAGTTAGTGAGCATGCATATTTGAGTCACTTCAGTTCGAGTGATCTTACACCTCTGGCCTCCTCCACAAGCACCTTCACTCAAGTGCCTGTACCCACACCCAGATACATATTTAAAAAATAAACATCAATCTTAAAAACTATAGGTCATGTAGATCCCGAGTTTCTGTCTTTGCATCCAAAAGGAGCCCGGAGCTCCCCTCATTTGAGCTAAGTCTGGTCCAGAACTGGCTGAATCCTCCCTTCTGAGTGTAGTGCGTGTGTTCAGCTCCAGTTGTTCCAGGTCCTGAAGCCGCAACTGCCTCAGACCTTCCCAGCTGCTCCCCACTTCCAAGTACAGCGACAAGGTCATCTTCACAATGCTGCTACCTGCGTATGCTGGGAGAATTTCCTTTTATCCCCCTTTCACACCCAGACATGAGGGTGTGAACCCTGCTGTTTAAGCACTCTTAATAATCTCCTCCCGGAGGCATCCCTGAGGTGGGTTTGCAATACACCTGGCTGAGGTTGACAGTTCTGTGGCTTTGTTCTTTCAGCCAGAGTTGGGTCCATCTGCTCACCTGGTTAGAGAGACCACTGCTTAGGATGTGACTGTGTGTCATATGTGTGCAGTTCCTGCAGGGACCAGAAGAGTCCCTGGACCTGGAGTTAGGGACGGTGGAGTCACCATGTGGGTGCCGGGAATCAAACCCTTGTCCTCTACAAGAACAAGTGTTCTTAACCACTGAGCCATCTCTCCAGCTCCCATGTGTGCTTATTTTTCTAAGATTCCTGAACTAACAATCCTCTAGAGGGACCGTGAATGTGTGTGAACAAATTCTCCTTTGCTCTTAAGACTATGGCCCCACCCTCTCTTCTTTTTCTAGTGGTATTTGGACAGTTTGCCTACTTCCAGACTGCGCTGAACGACTTGGCCGAGCTGTTTGATGGAACCCACCCACAGGCCAGGCTTCTAAGCTCTCTCTCTGGGTCCCATTCAGGTAAAACTTTCAAACTATACAGCTACGGTGATTGTTTTAAATTCCTGTCCCCCATTATGATGAATAGGAAATGTAATCATCTTTGAATCTATAGGTCTGTAGATTTCAGAAGGTTTATCATTTTACTTACTAACATTGTGGGGAAAATTCCATTCACCTCAAATGTGATATTCAGAAAAAGGAAGGAAATTGATGAATATTTTTTTCTGTTCTATGTGTTTTATTCTCCTTTCCCAGGGTAAATCTATCATTTTCTCCTGACCAATTCCAAGCATGTATGCTACACAAACAGAAAACATCCATGGATCTTTTGTTTACAGCAGTTCCCACAGATTCTCAGACACACATATCCTACTGGCCCAGCTCAGCACAGTTACTAGCCCTCATCTGCGGATAAACCCTTATTGGGATTTTTCTGCACTGATTATGTGAATTAAGTAGACTTTTACTTTACCCAGAAGTGCTCATTGTGAGTAACATAGGTCTTAAGTCACCCAAGTTGAAGTTTGTTTTTGGTTTCTCTCTATTTCCTCATTTGCCAAAATCTTTATATCTCAGCTTCGTGGATTTCTAGCGAGGCCGTATCATGTCATGCCTACAAATGCCTCAGGTGACAGACGAGCAACTCCTCACACACAGGGGCAAATCTCATCCATTAGCTCAGGGGTTAGGAGTGTTGGGACTCTTGTGTGCACTTGGGAGATACTTTCCAACATGCTGTGTGTGCTGTCTGCTTTAAAGGTTAAACAATTATTTCCAAAGTCATTTGTGAACCCTTTAATGTTTCTAAACTGTTGACGGAATAAACAAATATTCTCCCAATAAAAATGAGGCTAGCAGGTCATGGTAAATTCAGCCCCTCATGTAACTCTCAGGACTTAAACGTCCTGTGTGGTCAGCCACAGAGCACGCTCCCTGTCGTTCACAGTTAGCCTTCCATCATGACTGCTGCCCAGTTTATTAGACTCCACAAAGCAAGAACTGGCTTTAAAAAATGTTCATAAAAGTAAGGTGCTTGGGTCTTAAACCCCTAAATCAAGTTTTGTTCTATTTAATTTGAAGTATTTATTGTGGACTTTCAAGTCCACACTGCTTCTCCAAGAATGCCATCAACACAGCCCATTGTGACTGCCAGATCGCATATCCTTGCCTCTGTTTGAATTTCCAGGTGAGACACTCCCGCTGGCTACATCCAATCAGATTCTGCTTCGGTTCAGTGCAAAGAGTGGAGCGTCTGCCCGGGGTTTTCACTTTGTCTACCAAGGTGAGGGGGCTCCCTGCACACTGAGTTGTGTGCCAGGGTGAGGGGGCTCCCCATGCAATGCGTTTTGTCTACCAAGGTGAGGGGGCTTCCTGTGCACTGAATTGTCTACCAAGGTAAGGGGGCTCCCTGTGCACTGAATTGTGTGCCAAGGTGAGGGGGCTCCCTGTGCACTGAGCTGTGTGCCAGGGTGAGGGGGCTCCCAGTGCCCTGAATTGTGTGCCAAGGTGAGGGGGCTCCCTGCGCACTGAATTGTGTGCCAAGGTGAGGGGAGTTCCTGGGCTTTGAACACTGAGGAAAAATCAACAAATTTCATTCTTGTGACATTTAAAGAATTGAGGACATTTATATATGTGAGATAAAAATCACTTAATAAGAACAATTGGGTTTCATTTTGGCACATTAAATTGTACTTCTCCTTCTAAGACATACTATCTTATTTCCTATTGTTATAAAACACCAATACAATTATTGATTAAAGTATCTACATGTGGCTCTTCAGATTTTACAAAATGACATAAAATGTAGTATTTTATTTTAATTTATTTTATTTTATTTTAATCATTCACAATAATTTAGGTCAACATATATTGAAATATAGCTAAACATATGTTTAAAAGAGGCATATTTGTTGTGGAAAGTAACTGAAATTACAAGTTAACAAAGCCAAACCCAGAATGGCACTTCCATGCCCGTTCCTCCGGATAAACAACACTTTGTAAAATTAACTACTATGTCCCACACCTTTGTATTTGCTTCTGTTTGTTGGTTCAATCTGAAGGTTATTTAAATAAATCTGAGATTGTTTAAAAGTCCCCCAAAGTGAAAAAGATATCACACTCTCATTGACCTTTAATATTTATCACACAAACTTGAAGGTAGGGCACAGAGAGCTGTGAAGCCAGAACTGACCACTGCACAGACGGGAGCTGCTTCAGGGCTCGCTTCTGGGCTCGGCTTCCACGTCTAGGCTCCGCTTCTGCTTCTGGGATCCGCTCCCGGGCTCCAGTCACAATTCTTGAATTTTTCTCCATGGTTTCATCCAGTCTGAAGATTACCATCTACCCTTAATTGTTTTTCTCACAATTATAGAAAAATCTGAGTGGTTCTTTCCCTTGATATGGAATTCTCCAGAAATTATCTCAGAAAAATTCTGCTTTTCAGAAAACCATGGAGGATAATAGTCATACCATGTGTTTCAGTTCCCGAAATCTCACAGAGCAGCAGTGATGAACTCAAAATATTTCACTATAAAAAGCTTCAGCTTCCATTATCAAAATCACATAAACGGTCTTGGGCAGAGGGTTGGGAGGATGTTGGCAGCACACAGGAGGAATATTTCCAGCCCTTTAGTGGCAGTTGCTTCAACATGGATGTTAGGGAATTAAAAGTAGTACATTGTTTCAAGATTGTAGTTTTTGTTAAATGTAAATGACCAGTATATTTTAATTGATTTTGTTACAGAATGGCTAATTTAGGCAAGCTGACTAAGATTTTCTTCAAATAAGTTTGGAATTGCTTTGTCAAAGAAGATTCATTATCCATAATTCACATTTCTCACATTTCTTCTGTGCCAAAACCAGACTAATTGTTTTAAATATATTTTTCCTCCTGAAAAAATTTACATTAACACTAGAAAATGAATTCAAGTTACTCTGAATCTTTATGAGGGACTTGCTCTGACTTTTGACAAAGATTAGACCATTGATCAGATAAGTAACAAATGACCCAAGGCCCGTGTTACCCTCGAGTTCACACCCAAGTGGCATGTTTTGAAAAATAATTAAATCATTTTGGGGGACGTGTATCTGTGTGGTGGAGTCTGTGTGGTTTATGTGTTTGTATAAATGCATGTCAATGCGTGTGCATGCGTGTGTGTACACATGTGTGGAGGCAAGAGGTTGATATGTCTTCCTCAGTCTCTCCCCTCCTTTTTTATAACAGGGTCTGACTCCATACCTAAATTTCCCCAACTTATTCACACAGACTGTGCACCAAGCTCCAGGGATCCACCTGGACCCACAAATTTAGCCCTGGGGTTGCAGGCGCAATCTCCGAACCCTGTGTTTTAATTTGCATAGGGTTTTGAGCTCAGCTCCACAGAATTGTATGGAAAGAACTTTACTGGCTGAGCTGTCTCCCAGTCCTGAAAAAATAGTTTCTTTCTATAAAGCCATGCATCATCATTAAAAATATGTAAAACTACAGGAAACTCGAGAGCAAACATTTATAAAAGAAATTCGTTTTCCTTGTATAATAATAAAAATGACATATTTAATGTCTTATAAAGCCCAATACTCCACCTTTCCCTCTCTCCACTAGTGAGTTTATGTAAAAATGAGTCTTTTATCAAAGCTTAATCCCTGGAAGGCATAAAGAAAGAAGCTTGTGAACCCAGTTTATAAACTACTCAAAGGCAAGAAGAAAATCTTCAGCCCTGCGGGGGAGTTGGATCAAATGCTGGTGTTTGAAAAGATAGTTACGTGGAAGCTAGCCATTCTTTGAACTCTATTGTATCCAGATGTTCCGAGCTGCAGCTTCGTGCACCAGTGCCAGCTTTGCAGCTTCGCTCATCCCTAAGTTATTAAAGCTTTGGATTACTCTGTGACTTTGTGACCTGAGGCTATAGGATGCTTGACCCCTGTTAGCAGGCAGACGGGTCATTATGAAGAATGTCTGAGGGGCCAGCCACAGTTATATGCAGCAAGACAGAGAGAAGTGTGCCTGATACTCCGGTGTGAAAAGCTGTCCCTCCTTTCCCAGCCCGCAGTAACTGCTTCCTGGTGGAGGATATGGAGACTGGAGACCATGAGATCAAACATGTCATCATCCTCCAAGCTTCTGAAGAAATGTAGACCATGACAGTTAGCGGTACTGTCAATCCACACTGCCTAGAATCAACTGGGAAGAGCATCCCAATGGGGGATTACTTTAGATCGGGTTGGACTGTAGGCACATCTATGGGGCATTGTCTTGACTGCTAATTAATGCTTTACTACTCAGCCCACTGGAGGCAGCCAGTCCCGAGGCAGAGGGTCCTGAAGTGTGTAAAAGTGAAGAAAGCTGGCAAACAGGCAGGCAAGCATGCAGCAGGGGTGTATTCATTGCTCTCTGCTCCTGACTTTGGTTATGGTGTGGCCAGCTGTCTCTCATTCTTGCCTCTGCTGCTTGCCTTCAGTAACCAGGAATTACAAACTCAACAAAGTCTTTCTGGACAGCGCCCTGCCTCAGTCAACTTCCTGTCAAGTCTTAGACTCTTTACAGATGTTAACACAGTTCATTGAAAAGCAAACGAACAACAACAAAAACTGCTGAAAAATAATCATAGCTAGAAGCATGAGTAGGTTCCTCTGAGCTGGGCTGGGAAGAGCAGAACCAAGAGTCTCATTGCATGAAGCCCTGAAGCCCCACGCTTGGTCCTTTCTTGACTTTTCTGAGATGCTATCAGCTAAAGCATAGTTTATTTTGCCTTTCTAAAAAAAAAATCACATTTGGCATCAAGAGTTTATATAATGTAGTAGCTTGTTGCTTTTGTGAAGAACGTTTATGGTTAAACTATATATGTAATTCACTGGTGTTTGCTAATTGCCTAACTGGAACCAGCTTATCAGGCAGGTCAGAATCCTAAACTCCCAGCCAAGAAAGAGTGTCCCTTGGTCACTAAAGGAAATAAGAAGCTGCACCATGTGCCCTGCAGTTAATTCCTTGTGTTGTTCACTTCCTGTAACCGCTTGCTGTGGAAGGCTATACACGTCTCTTTGATTGGTGATGGCACCAGCTCTAACCGGTTCCTGTGGAAGGCTACAGGCATGCCTCTTTGATTGGTGATGGTACCAGCTCTAACCGGTTCCTGTGGAAGGCTACAGGCATGGCTCTTTGATTGCTGGTGGCACCAGCTCTAACCGGTTCCTGTGGAAGGCTACAGGCATGGCTCTTTGATTGCTGGTGGCACCAGCTCTAACCGGTTCCTGTGGAAGGCTACAGGCATGGCTCTTTGATTGGTGATGGTACCAGCTCTAACCGGTTCCTGTGGAAGGCTACAGGCATGGCTCTTTGATTGCTGGTGGCACACGCTGACTGATGGATCACTCACACTCTCCTAGGAATTCCGCATGAGCTTTTTTTGGTTTTGTTTTTGCTTTCCCCAGAAAGCATTGTGTGCACACAGCTAATGACTCTCCACTCTTGGCTCTGTAAGACTCCTTAGAGGAGCATCAGTCTCTAGCTCAATACAGTGGTGTGCTGTGATATATTTCCATGTCCCTTGTCTGCCCTCCAGCTGATTTCGCCCTCACTTCTCTCTCAACTACTTTCAAGTTTATTTCATGATGGCACAAATATTATCTGAGAGACAAAGAATAGAGATAAGAGAAAAGAACTCCCACACTCTGCCTAAGAGGCCTGGATGAGCAGGACCAGGAGGTCCTAATGGAGAGGAGGATTTCACAGCAGAATCCTGTCCTCTTGATGTTACCGTGGTCCATTTAGCCCTGCCCCTGTCTCACACTTGTTCTGCCTTTCCTTTGCTTTCCAAACTTCCAGCTCCATGGAAGTTCTTTAGAGTCACATGTGCATACAGTACTACTCATTTATGTAGTTGCCTTGACAACTGTAGAATCCTTGTCCACATCCACCACCCAAGGACCAGAAGACATTTCATAGACGTAGGCATTTACATCCTATGACAAGGAAATCTTCATCCCATGGGAACCCAGGGGAATCTCAGCAGAGGGAGAGCAAGGATGGCAGGTAATAAGACTTGGCTGTAGAGCTGGGTCAGGGTGACTGTTCTAGGAGTGCTTCCCTCAGGGCCACTACATCCTTGAGTATCTTCATTTTCACATAGGAAATGGAAGGATCAGAGTAGAAGGAACACCGGTGTAGGGAAGAGCCCGTAATCATTATATGGGGTTCTTGATCTTGCTGGGGCACCCATGGTGCTATTGTTGCTGTCTGGGATAGCATGAACGCATAACTGTCTGAGATGTTTCTCTTGGTTGATAGAAAAGGTACCCTGCCCTTTACCATCAAGCCACTGACTCTGTAGCTATTTTTTCTCACATGATTGTTTATGGAATGTTCTACTTTAGGTTGTTCCTTGCTGCTTAATTTACTCCTCCCCCTCTACCTTCTTCAGTTCCAAAGCACACAGTGATAACATTTGATGATAGCTTTTACAGCTATCCATCTCTCTGTACTGAGTGGCTGGCTTATAGGAATAGCATTTTCCATTTGCGAGAGTTGACCCTAAGAAACAAAGTGAGGTTCTGGATTGTCACCTTCTGTGTCTAGTCTCAAAATCCTGATTAATCCCCCCCCCCCCGCCACACACACACACATACTCTTACTGGGTTTTTTCATGGTCTATGTGACTGGTTGAATCCCTGGCTGCAGGGTGGACCTTCCCTTGTTTTACAGGGTCTCCTTACTTAAAGTGATCATGATAGTGTATTGTTTTTCTTAGTGTTGTCGGAGCTACTGGCCATAAAGCCTGGCCCCAACCTGGTACTCGCTCCCATTAAAAGAAAACACCATAATGCATAGAGGAATGGGAACCAATTTGTTCTTTTCCCAATTGGATAGAAAGAAATTCTTCATCTGTGACTTGCCCACAGCTGAGTTGTGTCTTTCAGCAAATAACCACACAGCAGGAAGTGTGTGTTTATATATAGTCTAGCCTCTCTCCTGGGAGATGAGTCTTTCCTTGGGCCTCAAAGTTTATCCTGTAGGTGGTCACCTGCACTCCAAGTAGAATATTCTGGAAGAATCCTAATTCATGGGGCCTAGATTATAATTGTAGAGTGTTACCTTTGTCCACTGTGGTGGCACGAGATATGCTTTCTTGACAAATTAACTGTATGAATATTGCTAATGACAGTCCAAGCATGTTCTAGCAGATCTACAGAACTCCCTTCGTCCACACAATTAAAAGCCCAGCAACTCCCTGAGTCCCCTCATCCATCCCTGGCAGCCATCATCCGGTTCTCTACTCCAGAAACTGCAACTGTCTGGGATCTTCCACGTAGGTGGAATAGTACAATCTGTTTCCTGCCAAGAGCAGCTTGGCTCCCTCAACACAATGCCCTTCAGATGCATCCATCCCTGTGTGAATAGCAAGGTGTCCTTCATTTGTAAGGTTTAACAAAACTCTCGTGTGTGAATTCATAGACCACACATGGTTATACAGTCATCTTCTGATGGACACTGTCTTAGTTAGCCCACAGTCATCTGATTGGATAGTGTCTTGCCTATATCAGATGGGCTGTAGGGGAAATGTCTTGGTTATTAATTAACGTAGGAGGGTCCAGTCGACTCTAGGCACCATCCCTCTGTTAGTGGTCCTGGGCTCTATGAGTCAACTATCCCAGCATAAGACTGGGTGAAGTGGGCCAAAGCAGCATGCTGTGTCCCTTCGTGGTTTCTGCTTCAAGTTCCCACTTGAGTTCCTGCCTTTGCTTCCCTCAGTCATAGGCTGTGATCAAGAAGAATAAGCCAAATAAATCCTTTCCTTCCCAAATTGCTTTTGGTCCAAAAGTTTTATCACAGCAACAGAAAACAAACTAGAATGGGCACTAAGTTTGTCTTAATATCTTGGCTGTCATGTTGTTATTAGACCTCAAATTCAGCTCTTCAGGATGAATATCTAGAGCTGGAATGACAGGTCATGTGACAGGTCCTATTTTTAATTGCATGATTTATCACCAGGGCCACATCTAAACTAATCATTTACAGGTACTTATCCCACCAGACCCAAATGTTGCTGAGGAAGAGCAAAAGTTGTCATCATTGCCTTCTAATTGCCAGCACGATCATCTAGATTTTAATTAATTTCAACCGCTTGAATGTTAATGAGCCGACACAGGCACTAATTCTCCTCATCCCCCAACTTCCCATCTGAGCGAGACCTTTGTGGTAATCCCCAGAGATACTGCGGGAGGAAATGGAGACACAGAAGTGCCCCTGGGCTTGCTCCTCACAAAGAGGCTTATAGACATTGGTGTCCGCCTGCATCTACGCCCGTCTCCTCTGAGGTCACTCTACCACGCTCCACTCTGACACACTGGCTCTCTGTGTTTTACTTCCCCAGCCGTCCCACGCACCAGCGACACGCAGTGCAGTTCTGTCCCAGAGCCCAGATATGGGAGGAGGATCGGCTCTGAGTTCTCTGCAGGTTCCATAGTTCGATTTGAGTGTAACCCGGGTTACCTGCTCCAAGGTTCCACGGCCATCCGCTGCCGGTCCGTGCCAAACGCCTTGGCCCAGTGGAATGACACCATCCCAAGCTGTGTAGGTAAGTGGAGCCCATGAGATGAAATGATGACCTGGGGCTGGAGCAGAACTCATGTCAGGGTTAGAGCCCATTCTTCACGCAGCGATCTTTATGAAGATCAATTGATTTTGTCTGGAGCCCAATAGCCCTGACCTTAAAAATCAGTGATTCCTAAAACATGAGATTTGTTTGTGCAAAATATGTTTTCCTGCTGATGCTCATGAAGTCAGCCATCAGCTCTAAGGTTATGGCAAGAGATCATTTCAGTCTCCGGGGAAAGCATTAGGGTGGTGGACCGTAGCAGTATGGGTATGACGTCATTTAATGCATTCACTCTGATTCTGAATATTTGAAAAGAGGTGTGGATAACAGGCATTGTTAGTTGTTACTTAGGACACTTTTCAAAGGAACTTCCAGTGCAAGGGTGGTTATCCCTCTAGTTTATCTGTACATCTCCAGCCCCTCCTCTTCTCCCTGGATTGCTCTGCATCTCACCAGTCTGACCTGGCATTGCCTGTCTGCAGGTGGACAGCAACGTTCTACACACACCTTTACATTAAAGTAGAAAAATTATTCTAAACAAAACTCACTTCAGAGACACCTTTATTGTAGACAGTCCCTTCTTAGAAAACCCCCAAGGAGATTTATTTGTAGACTTAAGACTTAAAACTCAGGTAAATGATGGATATCAGTCTCTGATGTTGCCCATTCGAAAGAGAAGAGATTAAATTTTACCTTGGCTAAAAATGTCACTTAAGAAACAGGAAGAGTTTCCCTGTCTGAGCACAGCTGAGGAAAGGAGACATCAATTCCTGTTACTTCATTTGGCTTTTACTTAACGTGGCTCTGTCTTTTAGTTCCATGCAGTGGCAATTTCACTCAGAGGAGAGGGACAATTTTGTCCCCAGGCTACCCTGAGCCCTATGGCAACAACTTAAACTGCGTGTGGAAGATCATAGTGACGGAGGGCTCGGGGATCCAGGTAGGGCCTCAGACCAGGACTGCTGAGGAAGCCAGGGTCCCCTGCTTCCCTTTCCTTCCTTCCCTCACCCCCCTCGTCTCTCCCTTCCTTCCTCTTCCACTCCCCTCCCCTCTTTTCCTTCCTTCTCTCCTTTTCTTCTTCATTACTTTTTCTCCTTTATATTATTTATTTAAAGATTTTAAAGACATTATTTGTTTATCTATTTGCTTTGAGTTATTTTGAGTTATGATTCAGCATAATGAATTTCATTCTGGCTTTTTCATACATACTTTGCCCTCATTCATTCCTGTGCTCCCCTGACCTCCTACTGCACTCCCTCCATCCCCTCTCACTGGTCCCCCACCTCCCTACTGTGCTCCTTTGCACCCTCCTGTCATGGGTGCACAGGTGGAAATTAGTTTTTATTTTCTGAGAGTTGCTATAAAATGTTCCTAATTACTTTCCATGTGTGCAATAAAATTTTTATTTACCTATGTTTTAAGGCTTTCTTTTATTATTTTTAATCAAGAAGGGTACATGCATGTACAGTACCTAAAGTATAAGAGGACATTGGAGCTGGAGTTGCAAAAGGCTGTGTGCCATCTGCCATGGGTGCTGGGAACAAAACTCAGGTCCTCGGGCAGAGCAGTAAGTGCCCTTAAGCACCGAGCCAACTCTCCAGCCCAATAATTGATTTTTATAAGTATTATTAATAGAGATTTTCCTATGTCCTCTTATATTAGTTCCTTTTTTCATATGTGTATATATTTTTGAAAGAATATTTGTAGCAATTCTGTGGCAGTTTCATACATGTATACAATATATTTGTTCCCATCCATCCCCCACCAGCCTGTCCTACCACTGCTGATACCCTTTTCCAATATGAACCTTCCCATTTTCACATCTTCTCCATTTATTGCATACCCCACTGAGCCAGCTTATTTTTGTATATCTTTGTCTTAGTCATGAAAAGCTCGTTCATGGGTTTAGATTAGTGTGCTTAAGACAAAACCCAGTAACCCTGCTTTGTAACTCTGTAGATTCAAGTGATCAGCTTCGCCACAGAACAGAACTGGGACTCCCTGGAGATCCATGATGGGGGAGACATGACGGCCCCAAGACTGGGCAGCTTCTCAGGTAGGGGAGCAGCTGTACTTGATTTTGTCTGTTTGTGAATCAGAGCCATAGCCAAGCGGGGTACAGAAAACAGTCTGTGGACAGTGCCCCATAGCTCTGCTTTCCCCATGATGTCTGCTGGTGTGAAAAATCCAAGTGTGCAGCTGTAGGGACAGGAGAGAGGGAGGTGGCAAAGGGTCCCTGTGCAGGAGGCTATCTGAAGGAGCAGGGCAACCCAGCGATTAACGGCATCCATTGTGAGGCCGGCCATGGAAGGGAGGCACCACTGACAGGCACATGGGAGGGGACAAGGCTGAGAAGAGGCTTGCCCGAGGGTAAGCAACCTGGAAATGACCCTGTGTACTGTGCCTCACTGAGGCCCACGGCCTGTCACGTTTCACTGTGGATGAATGGTGACAGTCGTAAACCCAAACCCAGACATCCCTGGCTCACAAAGCCACAGACCTGGAGCTATGGTCATGGATAGTGAAGTCGGCCCCTGCACTTCCAATTTCACACGTCCTGAGTCACCTCGCCCAGGCCTTGTCCTCTCAGAAAACCACTGACAGGTTCACCTTCTTCCTCCTCCTTGTCACCATGGTCCCCGAAACTGAAATCATCTGTGCTTGTCCACCCCAGTCCTATGCATTACATGAGCTCATCTGGACTAAGTCCTAAATTTCAGACATAGACTCATCCAGTGTGACGCAAAAATGTCACATGGGAGTTTTTGTTCAACAGTATCGTTCTTTTTCTGTTGATTTTTTTTTATTGAGAAAGTAAGAAATAGAAGAAGGATGGGTCTTTCACAGTGCTGACCACAAGATTGATTGTATCTTTCTGATTCAGGGGTTGTGTCTCTGGCTGTCAGCGAATGAAAACATCTCTGCATGGCCAGCCACAGAGGTGTGGGATGGTACAATACCAGATACTGCTTGTCGCTCATTTCAGATCTCTGTCTGCACTTGGCTCTGTACACTTGGGGAATTTTACACACAGTGGCCCGTCACCAAACAAGTCTGGTGTGGAATTTCTCCACATAGGAAGCCTGAGTTCTCCAGCCAGGTGTCTCCTGTCACTGTCCTAGTTACCATGACATTGACAGAAATGTTTAATGTGTATAACTGACGGAGTGGTGGATGAAGTAGGCATCGTCTGCCATTCAGAGCAGCAGCTAAGCCCACAATTTAAAGTCTACACGTAGAATCCCAAAATCAGTTTGATTTATGGCATTCGTTTATCTAAGCAGGAAGTGCTGGAAGATTAAGGGTGTTGGAGACACGGGGAGGGGGGTGTGCATAGAAGTCCTTCTGTAAGATGTGTAAAAGAAGAAACAGGTTAGTGGGATGTAGCCACACTGAGAGGTGGAGGTGTGTTCCCACAGTGAGAACCCTGCTGCTACCTCCACTTCTGCTTCACTTAATGATACTTAATGATCCCTGTGCACACTGGATAAGGTTCTTGATTGTTAGTTTGTTTGTTTTAATTATTTGTCACTGGGCTGGGCAGGTGACTCAAGCAGGTTCCAATCCCAACACACAATTCACAAGAGACTTTCACTCCCGTTCCAGGGGATATGATGCCCTCTTCCGGCATCCACAGGTATCAGCCATGCACATGGTGCACAAACAAAACCCTCATTCACATAAACATAAAATAATTTAATTTAAAAGAGCATCTTCCATAGTTACCACAGCAATGCATGGCTGACACTCATTGCCTGGAGTTGGAGGGACTTCGCAGGTCCGAGGCAGAGCTGACTCCTGACAGACCCCATCAGACACGAGTGGGAAGCTCGATTCGTAGGCCACCTATAATGTTGAAAATGAGCTGTAAATCAAGGGTTTCCGAGACCCCTCCATGCTGGCGGGCCTCTAGAGCAGTTCACAGCACTCCAAAAGCACCCGTGTACAATAGTGCTTGTGTTGAATAAAACAGAAAAGGGCATCAGGCAGATGGGGACACTTTTGAGTGTGAGAAGAATCCCAGGCATCCTCCAAATGTGTCGCCTGAACTGCGGGGTCTAGAATTTCAGGATGTTTTTATGACATAGTCAAGATTGACTGTATCATTGGCTGCCAAACAGGCAGAGCTCAAGCTCTTGCACTCTTACCTCTCACCCCTGGAAGTGGGGCTGTTATCTCACGGGCCAAGCCCCAACCCTTAGCCACTTGACTGATGTCCCAGTGTGGCTAGCCCCACTCAGGGTTTCCATGGCATAATCCTAACTGTGCTTGTCCCAGAGTTAGTGGTCCATCTACTCGTCCACGAAGGCCAGAATATTCCTGTGAACTAGAAGATGCCCAGAGTTCAGAGGTAGCCTAGATATATGACACAACTGTCTATCAACCTTGTGACCTGATTTTAAGCTTGACTTTTTCTAAGTCGTCAGATACACAAGGAATAAAAAAAAACTATTGAGACAATAAAATACTGAGAAAGCACAGGTGAAATGACAGGTGTGTGTCTTGTAACCTTTCCCCTTTGTGTACTTGATGCTGATTGCATTATCTTCTGATCCATTCTGGCTGAAGCAACTGCTTTGAGACAGGGGGATGCTATAGTTATCTAAATGTGAAGCACCCCCGAGGTCCTAGCTGAGACTCATATTCTTTCGAAAATGTAAACAGGGATCTTAATGCTCCAGGTCTCTGGGCTTGCCTTAGGAGATCCCTCTCATAAACACAACTGGGTTATTTGTAGTTCGTTGCAGCCAGATGCAGCTTGTTACTTTCCAGTTAATTAGTGGGAAATGAAAATTTGCAAATGTTTTCAATGATGAATATCAAAATAAAGTAAATATGGGGTTGGGGAGGCGCCTCAGTTGGTAAAACGCTTGCCCTGTAAGTGTAAGGGCCTGAGTCCAGTCTCTAGTCTAGAACTCTAGTAAGAAGCCACTGTGACGATGCCCACCTGCAATCCCAGTGCGGGGACGATGGTAATGGGGTTTCTGGAGATTTTTGGTAGCCAGTGGGGCTAAATCAGTGAGCTTCATATATTTAGTGGGAGACCCTGTCTCAAAAAATACAGTTGGGGCAGGGTGAGAATGGAAGGCACCTGGCACAGACACAGATATGAACACACTAAATTAAGCTAAGTAAACAAGTCTCAAACACTATCAAAAAAGTATTCTGGAAGACAACAAATCTAATTAAAATAGCCTTCATGACATGGAACAAGCTTGCTTTATGTAATAGATCTTCTAAGCAATTAAGAAAGATTAACAAAGACCTTCTATGTTCATTTTAATCCAACACCTTTATATTAAATTACAAATTATTTAATTAAAGCATACGTTGCTGTGCAGGCCACTCTGTCCAGAACAATGTGTAGAGTTGCCTTTCTGGAGCGACTGTATTGTAGTTCATCCTGGGGATATTTGTCACAAATGTGAGCTGAGATTTTTTAAAGCATTTATAAGCTGCAACCTACTGCCCACCAGCTTCAGGGCAGCAGATGGTCGTCACTGCTACCTACACATCCTGCATGGGCCAATGTCTGTCTACCAGCCTGAGCTATTGTAGGCTCATCTTCTAAACATCAAGTTTCCACTTGCATGAATAATTAAAAACAATAATCAAGAAAGCTCTGGAATGCGTGCTCCGTGTGCAACACAATGCTGTGTATGGTGCAGTATGCACGGAAAGGAGGTGCACCGGGGCCATAACCACACAGCTGGGTTTGGAAACGCTGGTAACTCGCTTTACTCAGAAGCTCCCAAAAGGAGGGGAGCTCCCCATGTGATGGATCAGGCTCTCGCTTTGAAAGACTTGGGGGGGTCTGTCAAACTGATGAGAGAGTGAGTTGTGAAAGTCAGGTCATTAAAACTGAGGTATCAGTTCTTCTCATTCCTTCGTCCTCGGTTAGACCAGGCAGAGTCTGCCTGTCTTCCCTCTGTCTTCTGTTTGAGATGGATATCCCACCCAGGTCTACCCTATTTTGCCCCTTGACACTTTCTGTGTTAAATAACTCTGAGTCCATATTTACCATTCTCTCGCTGTCTTTTTAATTTCTCTCTCTCTGTATATACACTATAGTTAGTGTATGAGCCCCGTTTCTGATCGTGCAAGTCAGCAGCCAAGCAGACAGTGGCCTGGGCCAGCAGTCTCTCCTCCACACAGGCAGTCTGAAGCCTGGCATCTTCTCGAGGGTCCTGTAGTCTCTGAGAAAATTTAAAAGGCAAGACTTTTGCTTTGGCATTGGGTCAGTACTTGGTCCAACATGTCATGCTGGGAACACTGAGGGTTTTTGAAGGCAGCAGAATCTCCCTGTTTGAGTTCTTTTTTTATTTTTTTTCAAGGGTGAAATAGATTTAGAAACTGCATACTGGATCAGTTTCCCTTCTACATGTTTTCAGCGTGGATTTTTTTTTCTTTTTTGACGTCATTAGAGCCCAAGCAAGAAGGCCAGGTGACAGTTGTAAGATTGGGAACTGTAGAAGTACCCAGTAAATGACAAGGTTAGGAACTGAGCTTACAAATGCACCAGGGGCAAAGGAAAGAGTCTTCTCCACTTTGGAGAACACAGCTCCATCACTGAAAGTTTGAAGGCCAGAGGCACCAGATTTAGCTCAGAAACATGAGTGTGGAATTTATGTATATAAATTCATAAACATATATTCCTAACCAAAAAAATGTGTGCATGCACACACGCGTGTGTGTGTTGCATCCCCTCCACGTTGAGAGAGAAGTTGAGCAGTATTATCCCAAAAGCAACAGATGCACCTAAGGCACAAATCCTGTCCTATTAATCGTCCTAAGGATTATCATGCCAAATCCCATTCTCAACCTGAAAACAGTAATTCTCAACCTGTGGCTTGTGACCCCTTTTGGCAGGCTCCAACAACCCTTTTGCAGAGGTTGCCTAAGACCATCCATCAGAAAACACAGATATTTACATTATAATTTATAACAGTAGCAAAGTTAGAGTTATGAAGTAGCAACAAAAATAATCTTATGGTTGAGGGGCAGCGTCATCACCACATGAGGAACTGTATTAAAGGGTCTCAGCATTAGGAAGACTGAGAACCACTGCCTAGATGACAGGGCATTTCTAGGAGGATTATCGATTGCAATATATTACAATATGCATATGTAACATAATGTATGCCATCTGTATATAATAAAAATGTGTATTATATATAATGAACATGCATATACAACATGTGATTAGGTATTTTGTATATAATGAATGAAATTGATGTCTGTGAAATGCACCATTCTACTTAGATGAATGAATAGCTCGCCCACACCATAGACCCTGACGGATACATGGATAAGGGTGCTAAACACAAAGAGCATTTTCAGCATAATAAGCCTAATAATAATAATAATAATAACAGATTGCAACTGGAGTCTCTTTGCTGAGCTGATAGACAAAGTGTGCACGAGGAAACTGGGGTGCATGCCTCCATGCCCCCCCACAAACATACTCACTGCACACCAGCAAAGCAGCAGAGTAGAGCTCATGGCAGACCTCCATTCACAGTGCTAAAGCCTGAACTGGGAGGGGCGTGTGTACTGGCAACCCCAGAGCCTGCTCTCAGAAAAGCAAATCAAAGCTCGGCCAACTGTCACCTGGCCAGTTCTATCCTGTACATGTTCTCCCGATGCTGGCCATCACCCACGGCCAAGCACTGCTACCCGCTCTCACAAGCCTGAACCACCAGTGCCCACCTGCCATACCGAGCAGTCAACAGCCAAGCCATACCAGGAGAAACACAGCATTGCATTATGTTCTTGCCACACATTCTTAGCCTAAATAGTGAATTGAATGGAAGTTCAAAGGTATTCCACAAAGCCTGGCTTGTTTTTATTTTATTTTTTCTAAAATTTCAAAGATAAAACCCAAGGGCAAAAGACCTGGGGTGCAGCCGCAATACTGTCAGTGATAATGGCTTCCGAGCTTGGCTGTCAGAGCCCTTGCTGGAGGAGAGCTGGTACTTGCATGAAGTCTGGAGCTCAGGTTGTGCTGTGGAATCCACGTTTGCCTGATTTTGAGAAGCTCTGTGGTTTTAGTCATTAGGCACGCAGTGTGTTCAGGGACCATACGGATTGAGATTACTACGACATCCACAGGTATGTGCCCTGTGAACACAGAGATAACTGTCGTATGTCCAGAATGACAGTTGATACATTGTGGGGTTTTTTACTTAAATATAAAATTCTGTTCAGCTAGAAATCACTTCAGTTCTCTTAGGATAATAGTTTTTAAATTGGATATGATCCTATGTTATTGTAGACATATATAAAATTCTCAACAAAAATGAAAGTTACATGGAGAAAATGCTATACAAGACCAACAGTTTGGATTTTGTTCCTGTGATACTTTAAAGTATTTCTAAAGCCCATTCTAAAGTATTTTAATTGTTGAATAAATATAAATAAGAATGAGATGTCGTAAGAAGTACAGATTTCCAAACAAAATGATTGACATCTTTAATAAATTCAGGGCTTTGGTTCTTCATTTCTGCTTGGGTAGGAATGTGTACGTAGATCTTTTTTAGCAAGCCATTGAAAAATCACTTTGGAAGCAGGCGGGTTATAAATTATAAATGAGTAAAATAGAGCAGAATTTATGCAGACTTGTATCTGCCAGTTGGTATTAAAGAAAAGCAAATATCGGTAAACCGAGAGTAGACTCTGCAGGGACAATAATAAAAATTTTGCAGCTTCCTTTGTCATGTGTCATTCTATCTGGGTCACAGTAAAACAATGTGATCAGAAATATTCTGCCGATAGCAACGTTTTTTAAAAAAATCTCTCCTATGCATTTTGCATAGAGAGAATGAGCCCCGGATAGTAGACTACCGGAAGTCAACTCCAGTGAATGACAGGTGCAGGGCAGACCCTCTGTCCAGAGGAAGCCGGGCTGTAAGGGGCCCATTGTATATAGCACTACTGAAGCATAGGGCAGGCAGTTGTTAGATTTCATGGCTGATTAAAGAGACATAATTTTTCATCTGGAAAAGACATGTGAGTTCACAACTTAATGTCATATCCACAACTCTTAGCTCATCTGAGTACACGGCTTATCAAGATCTTCATGTTGTAAAATCAGAATGCATTTAAGTTTCTGTAAGTGGCAAGGGGTGATGGAGTTAAGTAAGCCCCAGAGCCTGAACTAGAAGTGGGTTTCTGGGTCTACTGTACAGCGAGAAAGCAATGCTTATGTGCAAGTTACTAACCTGGGAGCTAAGAATGCTCAGATAACTTTGGTAGGGCAGATAAAGGACACCCAGGCTGTGCAAAGTGAATTCCTGGGTTTGAATCTGGGTAAAGATGGGTCACTATTCACACCAGCAGCCTAGTGTGATTCCAGTAGGAAATGAGAAACTGTGGATCCTTCATTGTTTTAGGAGACCTGTGGTGCTTTGCTCATTAGTTTTAGCTGCCAGGCTAAGACAACCTAGGATGATCTAAACAGGTCTTCCTGACTGTCTAGATCAGGCTGGCCTAGGGTCATGACCATTGGACATTGTCTTGACTTGGTAATTGAGGTGGGCAGCACCTTTTCTCAGGCCAGTCCCTGGCCAATCAAAGAGTAGAGAAAGCAGAAGCAAGCAAGCATCCATTCTGTTGTTGCTATTGTTTGTTTTGGTTTTCTTTCCTTTTTTAACTCTGGACATGATACATTGAATTCCTATGTTAATTTCCCCAAAATGATGGGCTGTAACCTGGAAATATAAGCCCAGTAAACCCTTCCTGGCCTGAACTGCCTCTTGTCAGGGTATTTTATTACAGTAACAGAAATGCAACAAGAATAGGAAGAAAGCAAAGAAGAGTGTTTCATTGTAGGACCGGTAGTTATTTAAACAAAGCAATGAACTATAAACACATACCATTAGGTTCCTCCAAATGTCAGATAAAAATCAGACCGTGGAATGAAAACTTGGAAAATGAAGCCGTTAGGTCCACAGAAAACATCCTTCTTCTTCTCTGTGTGCCAGCCAGATGACCAGTGTGCAAGATGAAACATGACAAGCGTCATGGGAATCCCACAGAATCAGTCTCTGTGCATGCCCTTAGCCAAAATCTTTTTTGTGTGGATTTTAGAAACAGTCTGAGATTGAGCAATAAGCAAAGCAGTAAACATCCTCCGCCTCCATGATTCTCTGCCATCCCAGACCCTCTCTGAGGCCTTGGGGCACCCTGCTGGAGGCCTTACGACCAGCACTTCCCTTTGCTGAGCCTGGGCCAGGAAAATGTGTTACCTAAAGAGGACATACCTACAGACAATTCTCCCACAGCTATTCAGTGTTAGACAGCGATCACCTATCCATCTGTTTAGATTTCTCATCCGTCTGTCTATTCATCTTTCTTTTTGTCTGTAATCTATAAACTCAGAGCCAAACAGCAAAGGGCTGACTCGGCAAGGAAGCATTCTGGAAGAGACTTTTCCACCTTATACTTAGTGGTCTTGTTGTGGGTTTTATACTGTTGATTTTTCAAAAAGAACTCCCACTTCCTGAATTCAACTGCCTTTGGCATCAAGGGAAAAATGACTGAGGTACAGACCCCAGATCTTAAAGGGACAACCTAACTTCCTAAAGTCTAACACACATGTGCGCACGTGTGTGTGCGCACACACACACACACACACACACACACAGATGGATAGGGGTTTCTCTTTTCTTACCTCTTTTTCTTGTTATTGACCTCCTAGAACATTTTAAATAATTTTGATCCCAGTTAGCCAATGAGCCAACATTATTAGATACAAGCATACATTCAAAGGTTTGGTGAATTTCTAGAAACCTAAAGAAAGATTCCAGATGACAACCCAAGATTAGCAAGAAGGTTTTACCCTACCCTCAGAGTAGCATCATCAGAAGCTCATATGTGCTTGTCCAAGGATATTTCCCAGATACCAACTCTCTCATTCATTCACATCTTTCCAGCCTTAACACAGCCTCTGCCTTTCAAAACCCTCAGCTTCTAAAACCAGAGATATTGGAGGAAGGGGATATCTCAGTATCAAAGGGATGAGGGCCAATTGGTAGGGAAGCTAGGGAGCTTCCTGACATAACTTTTACAGAAAAATAAAACTAGCGGAAGATCTCAGAACAATAATGGTGGCTTAGAGTACCAACAAAGGCTAAATTCAGGGCCAAGGAGTCGAGGGTGGTACCTATAAGAAGTATATTAGCGGTTTAGAATTACTGGACACCATAGTACTGAGGAGGTTGGGGAGGAGTTGGGGGGGCTGACAGGCAAGGGCCCCACAGTAAACCCAGCACTAACTAGAATCTGTCCCAGGGCTACAGAATTTAAAGTACTCACGTTCTCAAAAGTTGATTTCAATTTTACTAAATAATGTAACAGACTGGATTTGTCTAGCCTGGGGGTATGCAAACTAAATGCATTGAGAGAGGCAAGTGTCTGGAGACGGAGTGATGACTCTCCCCGCAATCTAGGTCAGACTGAAAGTAAGGGCCCTGGGTGCAAACAGTTTGTTTCCCAATGGCCGCAACCACTGCTCAAAGGTGTCTTGCGAGGTGGAGCGACTGGGCAAGCAATGGTCATGTCTCCAGCAGTCAGATTAAACACAGGAAGCCTGGGATTCGGTCGTCCTTGTTCGGCGGTGTGTGGAACACTTGCCTGTTTCATGTTAAAGCTACCCCCCTCTTCCCCATGCAGGTACGACAGTGCCCGCGCTGCTCAACAGTACTTCCAACCAGCTCTGCCTGCACTTCCAGTCAGACATCAGCGTTGCCGCTGCCGGCTTTCACCTGGAATACAAAAGTAAGATTAACCGCTGCTTGCACCTGGCTCTGGGAGCAGCGTTCCTAGAGGAACACACCCTGCGCGTCTTCAACGATGAAATGTTATTGTTGTGAGGCGTTTCTAAGGCTTGGGCGAAACTGAGTTTCACGGAACATAGGCTACAGGAAGGGCACTCTGTACAAACTACAGACTGTGAGAGCGAAGGCAGATGTTAGCATCTGGAATAATTAGTGGAACCGAGTCTCTTCAGGCTGTTTACATTAGGACACACAGCTAACCATTTGTAATGGGATTAACTTGATGTGTGACGACAGATATATAGTCACCTTCCAAAACACAGACTATGGTCATCTGAGGAGCTAATGTCGTGGAGCTTTCCTTGTCAGAGACGCTAAAACAAACGAGACTAGTTAGCACTAGTGAGAGCAGGCATTTCAGAGCCCGTGTTTGTGTGTTACTCATTTTAACTGGAAGAGACAGCACAGGAGAGAGGTAAATCACTATAAAAGTGGATGTGAGGCCGCATTAATAGTCCGGTAAGTGGGACAACCAAGGTCAAATTCACAAATCCACTGCAGTGACTGATGCTTGGGGCTAACCTTGTAAACGTGAAGTGTGAGTTTCCCACCAAAGCGGGGTTTATTTGGGACGTGTTTTCAGGCTTCAAAACAGCTCAATGTTGGCATTATCTCCTCTAATAAGCGGTTGCAAGTGAGCAAATCCGTGGGTTAGCGTCAATAAGTGATTTTTAAAATTGAGATAAACAGTTTGCCGGAGTGTAATGCGTGTGTTTTCAAAAGGCCACATTCCAGCTGACGATAAATATTCATCTCCAGCCACCATCCGCAGGCCCCGTGCATCATCTGCCTGAGCTTCCCCACTTATTACAGGCATTTGCATGCAAACGCGTTCTAATTTATGGGAATAGGGCTCCTCTAGTGACAGTGTAAAATGACCCTGCAAATGCTATTTATGTCGAATACGTCTGGAAAATTCTGCTACGCTGATACATTTTGCGAAGGTTCCACAAATAGCAGATGAAACCCTTATTGGCGACTACGGTGTTAACCAAGCCATTGAAATTTTCGCCCTGTTGGAACTGATCATTGTTCTGAGCTGTTGAGAAGTTATCTTACAGTCTCTGGCTTTTCCCTCTCTTTCTGGGGAAGATGTTGGTAACATAATTAGCCTGTGATTATTGGGGATAATTATGTACTTTGCACATGGACTGTAGCCCTATTAGCATAATTATCTCCATCCCACGATATTCTTAGTCAGTATGAGTCTCTAGCAGAGAGACTAATTTCCTCCAATTGCCCGTTGAAATGAAGCCTCTTCAGGAACCCAAGGCCTTGTGTGAGAATCCAAGACCATAATTAAGTAATGTGTTTGCTTTTCATTTGACCGAGTATGATATGATATGGACTGTTCCAGGTGGTTGTCTTTGTGGCTGGCGCTATTTGAAAACGCATATCATCTATGCATTAAAGGGAACTCAGCTCGTGGCTCTAATTTTTCATAATCTCTTTTAAATGGGTATTATAAAGTATTTATAGAATTAGCCTTACCGCTCTAAAGACTATTGACTTAAGTTGCCAACAATCTCTAATATTTTAATACATTGATATGTATTTAGACAAGCACTATAAAATGTATATTTACATATCTCTGCTAGAGCCCCTAAATTCATGT
This sequence comes from Microtus pennsylvanicus, assembly GCF_037038515.1. NCBI lineage: Eukaryota > Metazoa > Chordata > Mammalia > Rodentia > Cricetidae > Microtus > Microtus pennsylvanicus. The sequence continues at coordinate 62,977,356 of NC_134587.1, read as the reverse complement.
TTTTAGTAAAATGTGTATGCATACAATGAGAAGAAGAAAGCAACTCCTAGAACACGTGCCACGCGATCTACTTGAGCTGGTGTCTGTCTTCTGTGTTTCTGAGGTGAAAAAAATAAGCAAAAAAAACCCTGTCACTACCATGATGACCATGTATGCAGAGACGCAGCAAGCATTTTGCCAGGAATACTGTTTACCGAGCTCCTGGGGGACAGGAGCCCCCACTGCCACTGGGCAGGGATGTTGCAGATGTCCCTATGTTGGCAATGCTTGCACTGCACAAAAGCCCAAGTCTAAAGGGAGGAGGAACAAGAAGCCTGTTGAGACTGAAACCCGAAGCACAGTACCTGCTCTGTATCCGCATCCCGAGAGAACTCCCCCGTCCTGGTGTGAATGAAGGCCAGCCTTCTTAATCCAAAGGGACACTGTGGAATTCTCAAACCCAAACCACTTGCATCTGATGGGGTAGTGCGTGTAGCTAAAGAGTGCATGGTTTAACATGCATGATTGAGAGCATCTGTGTGTATGTATGTGACCTAGCAAGCCTATCACATGGACATATAGCATCTCTGAGCACTTGAGTGTCTAAGAGTGAAGATTCTGGGAACCCCAAGGCACTTAGCCCTGCTTTTCTCCAAATTGGTGCACTAGGGTCTTTGGTGCCATCCCCCTACAGAGAGCCTGTGGTCAGGCATCCTGTCTTGGTCTCTGAGCCAAGGGAGACTTGGGCCCAGCCTTGGGAGGTTTGCTTGGGTGAAACCAACATGTTTCCCCAGGCTCTCCCTCTCCTGTGCTCTGTAGCAGACAGTATCTGTGCCTCCTGGGAGTGAGAATTCCATCAGAATTCAGCTCACCCAGGTACCTCAGTGTTGTGATGGAGTCAGAAAGTTTCTTATTTTATACTTCAGGCTTTGCTTGTTAAAACAAAAGGGATGCTTTCTTTTTCTGATCCTACAGCTCAGATGGATGGGATTTCTAAGTTGCCCTCTGTCAAGGTGTATTAGTAATTTGGGTATTTTTAAATTGCTGGGGTTTTTTTTGTTTTGTTTTGTTTTTTGTTTCTGTGTTTTTAACTACACTTGGGAATTTTAAGGGTTTAAATTGCTCTAGACCAAAAAAGTTAAATGACTGTTCCCAGGGAATCCTTAAAATTCTGCAAAAGACCTTAAGTCTTTTGAAGTAAATAATAAACCTTTTAGTAGGGTGGTATCATAATTGAGTATTGATTAGCTGACAACCTGGGTTACCCTGATTATAATAATCCTTATATGTAAAATGTAAGTGCACTTTAATGACGCTCTTGTGTTAGTAAATACTCATGAGCACCCTGATATCATTGGTAGGCCTGATTAGGTACCCATGAAATGGAGCTCGGGCAAGAACCTTGCACATTAGAGCATTCTCTGTGTCTCCAGTGATGAGGGTTGCATCCCTTCAACAGAGGCTGGCAGCAAGCATCTGCTTACAGTGCGGTAAACTGACCTTACACTGTGCATCTCAGGTCTCCGAGATTTATCTCTATTTACTCAGCCACTGATTTCTAAGGTTTTCTGTAAGAACTTTCACTACCAAAAATTTCCCATCAGCTCTCTTTTAGCCTTCCCCTCTCCTTACCAGAAATGCTTTCCTGAATATAAGTCAATCATTACACTTCCCTTCCCGCCCCCATTGGATCTTAACTGTATTGAGGAACTTGGCAGCTTTTAGGTAATGTAAATTCTGGCTTTTGTCTCCCATCCCAGAGAATTTCAGAGAAGCTTTTGACAAAGTGAGGACTACCAGATAATCATAGGTGCCTGGTACCTTTTTCACATGTTACATTCAGCCCAAAAGACTGCAGACAAGTTAAAAGTTTGTTTCTACCTGTGACCTTTGGGTTCTAAAACACCATGTAGTTCACTGTAAAAGTACAATTTAAGTCAGTTCCACAGTTGCCCTTCTGGGCAAAGGGACTGGGGTTTTCCACACTGTTCTGCCTTAGTCTTTTGGACTCTCAGATCTCAGAAGATTTGAAAAGAGCAGGGGGCAGGATCGATCTTCTTTTCCTACCTAGTAAATCTGAGTCCAACAAGGGATGCATAAGACCCTGTCTCAAAAGCAATAGTGAATAAATTAATTACCTGAAAAGTTAGGTATATTTATAAACAACATTCAAAGTGCAAAGTATCTTGAAAACCCAATAGTTCTATTTCATTAATCTTCTACCAAGTTCTTAGTCACTTAAATAATGAGCATACTTGTCATTTGTTTTGAAGTTGTGTTAAGAATTGAAAGTTTTTACATATGCTCATAAAATTTTGAGTAATATCAGAATCCAATGTGCTATATTATTATACATATTGGTCTTATAAAATGTCATTCATCACCATATTCTTAAAAATATAGATGCTTACATCCCAAGAAGACACAAAGTATCATCGGGTTCCCTCAAATCTCTAGAACAATAAATATTATACATATGTATAGACAACAGTCAAATGTGTATTTTAAGTACATGGTACCATAATCTGAGGGTACAATACCTCACTATATATCATGGGTCTGGAACTCATCTTTAGGTCAAGTGCGGTCAGCTGTGTTGGCCTCAGGGATGCTTTCATAGATAACTGGAGATAAGCAAGCATACTGAACACATCTGTAAAGATGCTGATTGCTCCCTGTGGTGGCTTGAATGGGCTGTCCCCATAGTCTGAACATTTGAATACTTGTCCCTCCTTGGTGCCTTTGGGGAAGGGTTTAAAGGCATGTCCTTGCTACAGGAGGTCTGTCACTGGGGGAGCACTTTGAAGTTTCAAAAGACTGCCATTTCAACTTTGTTGCCTCTGCTTGGTCCTTTTCCTGTATGCCTTTGGAAATTTGAACTCTCAGTTGCTGCTGCTGCTGCCGCCGCCGCCGCCGCCGCCGCCGCTGCTGCCGCCATGTCTGCCTGCTGCCATGCTTGACTTCCCAATGTGATTTTGATGGACTCTTATCCCTTTGAAACCATAAATCCAAATAAACCCTTCCTTCTCTTAGTGCCTTTGGTCATAGTGTTTTATCACAGCAATAGAAAACTGACTGATGCTGTCTACTCAACAAAGAGCTAATAAATAAATACAACAGGCATGTCAGACATTGTAAGACACTAAAGCAAAATGAATGTATTAGAATTCTGGATAGATTCAGCTAAGAAGATATTGTTTTAATGTGTTTTGCTCAGTGTACCTGCCTGACCAATGGATCTACTGAATAGTAGGGATTTCAGTCAAATCTAAATATCTTATAGTTGCTTACTTTTATTTAAATAGATGGAGAAAACTCATGAATACAGAATTTCATCCAGTTTACATTAAGCCAATTTATCAAATATCTACATTTTATTTGATTGTTTTCACTATTAATATAACACACTCTAGAGAGCCTCAACAAAAGCTTATTATGACTGTGGTTTCAGACAAAGCCTGGGCCTCTTGTTCAGAATCCCTGACGCTGCAGTAAGCGCACACGTGGGGAGATTTATTTTTGCGTAATTGAGGAAAAGTTCAAGTGTAGTGTCTGACATTTGACAACCCGATCTGAGTCTAATGGACTGGCTGTTCTGAACCAGCTGTCGCTCTAGTAAGCGTAAGTGGAGCGATTCCGGAACTGGTGATGGATATAGCTCCGCGGTAAAGACAGCTGGCAAGGCTGTATTTTTAGCAGTCTTCCCCTTTAATGCAGAAGTGTGACAAACTTAACCAGCACGCCCACCTGGTAGCCCCATGGAAAGTAGGGGTGTAGGGTGCTTCACTTTCTGCTGCACAGTGGGGACGTGTCCCGATGTCTGTCTTCGGCGACTGCAAAGTTGTACATTTTGGTCCAGTTGTTAAAGTGTTGTTTGTCACCAAAGAACACCTGGTTTTCTAACGTTAGCCCTTCAATCATAAAACAAAGGAGTGGCAGGAAAAGTATTTTTTAGCTAACAACTGATATTCTTCAAGCCAAATTTATCACCCCTATATCCTCTGTTAGGGGACAGATGTAGACTGCCCTGTCCCATATCCCTTCATCACAGCTATGTGCTAATTGTTTACACTGTGTTGGTCACTGTGACACAACAACCCAGGCTGGAGCTGAGACAACAGAAGTTTATTTCTCACGATCCTGGAACTGGAAACCCAAGGTCAAGGCAATGGTGGAGTCTTCTCCCTCTGAAGACCTACGTGTTGGGTTTGCAGGTTCTGCGCAGGGTTCTTAGTCTGCATTTTCTTCCTCTACTAGCACTGGCTCCATTGTGAGAATCAGTATGAGTCTGACCCAGCCCTGGTCCCTTCCTACAGGGCCCAATTTTAAGTCTCAACGGATGTTAAAATATCAACATGTGAAGGTTAGAAGGACAGACATTCATCTCATAACAATAGGGAACAGGAGAGGAAGAGGAGGAGGAGATGAAAGAGAGAACAAGAACAAAGAGGAGGAAGAGGAGAACCTAATTGTTTCCAGAGGTTCTTGATCTCAACTGAGGAAGCTGATATAACGTCAATTGTAAATTCAACCTGAAAGTAGGGCATGGGGACACTTTACTTACTGCAACTTGACTTTGGGTAGACGATTTTCACCCGGATAAATCACTAACCAAGGTTCCACAGATGAGGCTATTGGGCCAGTCAGGGCTTCCCAAGTGCTGTGCAGAAGCCTCCCTCCTGTGCTGCTAATGGTGTTGCACAAAGCATGTGTGTCCTGAGAACAAGCAAACCTTGGAAACGCGGAACTGAATACGATGGGAAATGTTCTGTTTTGCAGGATTACTCTGTGTCGTTAAAATGCTGCTACACTCTGTGACCAAACCTCTAAACCTGTAAGTCAGCCTCAATTAAATATTTTCTTCATAAGAGTTGCCATGGCTATGGTGTCTCTCCACAACAACAGAAACCCTAATTAAGATGGAGCTATCACTAATTATCAATGGAACGTCTATTTCATGATCCAAAATGCTGACATAGATTCCATGAGAAGAATTTTTCAACAGGTGTGGTAATGTATACTTGACATCCCAGCATTTGGAGGCTGAAACAGGAGGATTGAGAATCCAGGCCAGACTCATCTACAATGATTGAACCTGCCTCAAAAAAAAGTATAATCAACTAATAAATTAGTGTTCACATCTACTTGTGTTGTACAAAAAGATTACAGATGCTCTTTAATTATAGATGCTCTGTCCTTTCCAAGAATGTTATAGCCACAAGCATTTGTCAGCTAAAGTTTCATCAATCTAAAGTGCATGTGATTCCCCTGACTGTGTACCAGTGCCCATCCTTCTGATTTGCTGGAAACTAGGAGATTCCCCTGACTGTACCAGTTGCCCATCCTTCTGGTCTACTGGAAACTAGGAGCTGTGCAGCTTCACAAAAATTGTCTTACCCTGTATCACCAGCCCTGGGAAAAGATCAACATTCAAAGTTTACAGTGTGGTTTCAACTCAATGCACACTGGTTGCCCCCTCATGAAGTTAAAAGTCCCTGTGTTGAAACACTGTCAGCAGGGACCGTCTGCATTTATCATAGAGCTTAATCGACAGTGTACCTTTTTTTTTCTTTTTAAAATTAAAGGATAGCCTTTTGTTCCGCATAGTGTAATGATGATCTCCCCACGTATTGAAATGGTGCATGCATGCGTAGTGTAAGTGTTTATGTCCTAGTTAGCTTTAATCCTCAATTTGACACAGCCTAGGGTCATCTGAGAGGAAAATGTCTGTTGAGGAATTACCTAGAGCAGATTGTCCTGTGGGCATGTCCATGGGAATTTTCATAGTTGTTCATTGGTGTTGGATGGCCTAGCCCGCTGTGGGCAGCACCATTCCCTGGGCAGGTGGTCCTGGACTCTATAAGAGAGCGAGCTAAACGTGAGTCTGTAGCAACCTGCAAGCCGCACTCCTCTGTGGTTTCTGCTTCAGTTTCCTGCTTTGTTCTTACCCTAACTTTTCTCAGTGACAAACTAACCTTGAATTATAAGTCAAATAGTTCCCTTTCTCTCTAAGTTGCTTTTGGTCTGAGGGTTTTTAATCACAGCAACAGAATAAAACTAGAAGGTTGTACTTTGACTTCCCTCTGCCAAATGCTCCAGCTCTGAGGCTCTCCACTTAGAGCTGCCATTTTTGTTATCAGGGCCATTGTTGGTTAAAGCTTTTCAGTCAAAGCAGTGCGCTCGCGTTAACTCATTAATTGCCAAGACTAAAAGCCAAGCCAGTGGCAGTGAGAGAAAAGGCTTTGTTGAGAAAAACTCCTTTGGAGTCATCGGGTACCTTCTGCAGAGGTTCTGGTTATCCTATTCTAAGTGTTTGATTTTAAAACACGCGGCTGTCATGTGTTGTCCATAGTCTTCCCTTCTGAGAGTCAAGGGAACTCACTCTGGGTTTTTCTGTAGGTTTTGAAGAGCAGCCACAGTGTATTCCAGAGACCTGATGTGCTATCTGCTCACCTCTGGGGCGAAGCATTCACATTTTATGATCAGCAGTAGGTCAAGTCATTAAACTCTACTTTTGGTCAAATTAGGATACTTATCTTTTTAATGGCTTTGTTTCATGGTCTTGGCTTCTAAAGGCTAGATTCATGGGAGTTCAGAAACGTCCTTCCTACATTCTAAATCAAACTGAAACTTTATCTATTAGCACATTTTAACATCAGAGTGAACAGAAAATATATTCATGGCCAATAAATTATAAAACATCATAATGTGTTTGCCACCCCCATCCGCACAAACGGCCACAAGTTGTTCAGATTTGTGGGGACAAGCCTCACCTTGTCTTCAAGAAGATCAAGGAACCTAGCTGTTCGTGGACCACCTTCCAATGAATTCCCTCACTGAGTGTTCCACACCATCACGCATGATGTTAGTTCTAAGCAGACCATGATTAAATAGGGACAGAAATTCTGTCAAAAATCGTGCAAATAGATTTCCAGTCTCCTCTTCCTAGATCTTGCTGCCTCTGGAACATTAGTGGAGAATTCTCCCATCGATCTGTTATGTTTAAATTTGTCAACTTTTTAAAGATTAATATTTTATTTATCCCTTTTTGAGAGAAAGTACACTTATATAGCTAGTGGCCTCAAGCACTCCACACCCCTGCCTCATCCCCTTGAGTTCTGGCCTTCCAGGCATGTTCCAACACCATGCCCTGTTTACCCAGTCTTTAGGTTGTCCTTCAGTGTGCTTGGAGCTTCCTAAATAAACATACATACGTCTCAGTGAGTAGCTCAGACAGCTGTATGGATTCCTATCACTCCTGTGAGAGTTTGCATTCTTAGTTTCTAACATGGACAACTGCACGGAGGTGCTGAGAGGGGGGGAAAGCATCTATCTACATTTCAAATACCATGGTCTCTGTGGACCACTCTCAGTTTCCCCATATGGTTCCCTGGCTGAAATGATGTCTTTGTGCTTTGAGATTAATTAGAAGACACATGCTACATTTCCTATGATGAGAAATATCGATGTTACCTTCTTCAGACGGTGAATTGGATTTCTGTGTAGAATTTAAAGAATGAGAAAATGAAACCCAATTGATACGTGATAACTGCATATAAATCTGCATATAATAAAATATTATTAAATAGGAATAACACATTATACAGCTCTCAGAAAGAGAAGCAATTCAGCTGTTGAGGTTTGATGTGACTCCTTGCCATTTTAATCTCAATAAATATTTACCAATTTAATCTCAGCAAATTTTTCTTCTTCATTTTGAACATTTTTGTGTTATTGAAAACTTTGCTCGTGGCTCTGTCTTTTAAAAACCTGAATGATTCCAAAATGATGCTGTTGTCACATCAGCGTAAATTATGCCTCGTAGGAGTCCAACTTTAATTAGATATTTTCTATAATATTTTATTAACTTTTTGAGTGAAATTTTAAAAATGAAGCTACACACACAGAGGGAGAGAGAGAGAGGGAGGTCTTGCTAATCTTTAGTGTGTAAGTTTTAAATGTAGCTGTGATATCCTATGCAATTGTCTTTTTATGTTTGGCAGTTTCATCTTCAGTAACAAACCTTAAGTGGCTTAAAACCCATGTTAGAAATACAACCTATTGCAGTTTAATGCAAATTGTGTTTTATGCTTAAACAGAGCTATTTAGGGAACAATCTGTTTCAGCCCAAGAAAGATTTGTGCCATAGCTCACGACTGCTGCCTGTCTCATACAGAATGGCTGCACACTGAGGTGTGGCGTATCCTGTCAATCCACGTCCCAGCCCAGACTCAATAGCTGGGACTCAGGTAGCAGTCCCTCTTGGGAAAAATGACACTCCAGCTCTGTCTTCCTCTTGGGATAAGGAGAAGGGCACTAATCTCTGGGTGTTCTGGGATGCATGGCTTGCAGATTCAGATTCACAAAGTAGAAAAAGCATTCTGACATCTTGTGGAAGCCATGGACAGAGGCTACTCCATCGATTGGTATGGCTAGATCAACCACAGACTTCTTTAAGGTTTTGGAGTGGTATCAACTAGAAGGCTCTTCTGGGAAGTAGAGTGGGGAGCATCTGTCTCGGTGGCTATGCTGGGCACAGACAGCACTTCCTTTAGTAGTGCATGCTCTTTCTAAGAGCTTTGTGTCTAGTGTAGGGGCCCAGCCCCTGTACCCATATGAGCAAACCCGGGGAGGAGGCAGATCCATGTCGCCACTGATATTGACCTTCACGTCCATCATTGCCTTGTTATTGTTTGTGTATTTGTGTGTGTGAAGTTCTAAGGGATGATGCAGCGCAGCTGGCCCAGTCTGGGTGGCTCTGCAGGTGGGAGAGACAGTGGGTCTCATCATCACCATAGTGCAGGGGAGCCCAAGGGTGGGATGGCCCTACTGGACCATGTCACACAAGACTGTGTGACTCCGAATTAACTGGCACTCCCTCCACCCACACTTCCTTCCTGTGTGATGTGATGTATTCCTGTCAAGTTCCAGAACACAAATAAAAGTCCAAGATGACAGGAAGGCTCACCAGTCTCACCTGAGAAGCCCTTCTCCGCTTTCATGGAGCCCTGGAAGGATGGAGGGCAGACTTTATGTAGACAGCTCTGGGCTGGAAAGCCAGAGTCCTAATGAAATTAACACACATGCCATCATCTATGTTGTTCATACTCTACTGTCAGAATGCAACCATTTTATAAAACTCGCATCTTTTTGGTGAAAAAAAATTGCATGTTTTATTCAATGAAATACCATTCTTGTATATTTTCACTTTTCAGAATGATATGGCTGTTAAGTAATACTCAGAGTTAGTTATTCTGATATTTGGTTTGGATTCCAATAGTATCTGATAGATTTCTATTGAAATCTGTGAGCAATTTAAATGAAGGGAAAGACCAGGTTACAACATTTTATGTCTGTAAATATTGGTCCTGTTTATCCAAGATTGGACTAGCCACGAGCTTCTTGTTTCTGGGGGTGAGGAACAGTGGAAGAGGAGAATAAATGTGTTTGCTTGTATGTCTTTTCCTAGAGAGCAGGAATTCCCAGATTTCCAGACTTGAAAAGTTTCCTCAGAATGCCAGAGAGATGATAAGAGAGCATCACTCCAGGCTTTTTCTGCAGCAGGAAACGGTCTTGGTTGCATTCGTATTCAAATTGGGGTGCTTGATGTTAAATGTGAAACTGATTTTTTTTTTGAATCTAAGAAAAACCCGAATCTCTTCCATGATGGAAATGAATCAAGGTACTATTAAAGCTTATCTTGCAACTTAGATTTAATTCCCTTTGATCAAACAGCTAGGAGCATGTAAACCTTTACTTGTCTCTACAGGAAGCGATGAGAAGCAAAGCTCCCACTAGGGATGCTAGAAGTGTTGTTGATATTCCCTGATCCCCAGCATCTGTCTTTGTGTCCTTCTAGCTGTGGGTCTGGCTGCGTGCCAGGAGCCTGTTCTCCCGAGCAATGGCATCAAGATAGGAGACCGGTACATGGTGAACGATGTGCTCTCCTTCCAGTGCGAGCCCGGGTACACCTTGCAGGTAGGCACCCCTGGGGCCATGAGGGAGGCTCAGCACGCTCACCTCTGGTGTTCCTACCCCATGGGCATGCTCCAGGTCATGTCCGTGCAGCCAGTGTGTTCCCCTTGCTCTGTGACTGAGCTACCAATGCAGATGATAAATCCACCATCGTCAGAGTCACGCTGTAAACACTGATACCCCTCCGCAGACCTCACCACTAGATTTCTCACAATTATTTTATTTCAAAATTGTGTGTTCTTCCCATAATCATGCAGAGAAAAACTAAGGAACCAGACAGTATCAGAGTATCTGTAAACCCCCGCGGGGCTCCCAGTTATGGGATGTGCCGCTGGGCCTTGAGCATCAGCACATTTACGTTTCCCATGATTCCATTCAGTATTTTACCACCAGATACCTTGGGAATTCCCCAACCAAGAACCATTCTGTGATTTTTCAAGAAATTCTATAGACAAGTTCTGCTATAAATTTTTACAGCTTTTTTAAAAAACAAAATCATGTAGACATTTCCATAGACACATTATAAATGGGCAAACAGGTAGATGAATGTTTTTTCTATTGTAATGAAATAGACAATAGGGTCATAACCACTCATGTTTGTACTCGTCATACAATTCATATCACAAAGTAAATTCTCACATGTTTATCATGACATTGAATTTGATGTCTTCTTAAAGGCATATCTCTAAAATAAGCTCTGTGCCCAACTTCATTAAACAGATTAAGAGTCAAGGAAAAGGTGGGATAATATGCAACGAAACAGTGTCACTGTATACAATTAATCTCTCCACATATTTTTGGTAAACAGTTATACCAAGTACCAGTGGACAGCACCTGGAAAAGGCTAGTTCAGGATTAAGACCACCCATCAGTCCCCAAAAACCACGTGACATGGGTCATGAGCTCTATGATTGGAGGAAAAGAAAGATCTATTGAATCCTCAGCGTGTTTCAGGACACGGAATATGTAGCTGTTGGCAGTATGAGGAAATGTTATTATATAAGCAAATGACATGCAGTCACTTTTAGGAAAGCCAGACTATAGCTCACAGTCTTTGGATCTTGCCTGGTGCGGCATGAATCATGTGGACTCTGCATACAGTGGGATGTAGAAATTGAGCTTTTCCCCCAGAATTCTGTAGCTCTGTGACTGAAGCAGGCAGTTAAGCAGGGATGGGGAGACTAATCAGGGTGGTTCTTTGAGACAAGCATTATATATATACTTGCGCTTGTTACAATTGAAAGAATTCTGGGTCCTGTGTCATGACTTCCACATGCAGAGGCACCTTGGTCTACTTCCACATGCTTTTCGTGTGGTCTTTTTTTCCCCTTGACTTTTGTTATAACTGACTAGAGCTACATAAATGCAGTCTACTTTCCTCCCGTGAGATCAGCATTCAGAGCTGTGTCCTTTTCTGATGTCCATGCTCTTTTGTGTCGAAGATGTGATCTTGCAGCCTCTGTCAGCTTCCTCTTTAAAGTGATAGCTTAAGACCTCTTTCAAACAGGGATTTTCTGTAACAGAGGATCGATAATCTTCCTAGACAAGCGAGCCTGTGAACACACATCAGATTGCTTCTTAGCCTTGTTCATCACTTCGAAGCCAAGCCATTGTCTTTATTGGGAATAGCACTGAGTCCAGAGTTCGGGGGCAGAGATATTTGCTAACATCTTGTAGATATTCATTAATAGTCACAAGAACAGAAGTGGATGCTGAGCTGCGTTTATTGCTAACACACCTTGGCTAGCGCACTACTTACTTCATACACATCGACCACATGCTGTCTGGCAGGGCACTGCTCCTAAGGCAGTTCTTGCAGAGACATCTATGCCAGACACACAGTGAGACCGGTAGATATTTGCAGAGGTGCCGCCAATAAATCCCGAATATCCGAGTGACCTCTGATACCTACCCAATGCAGCTGTGTTTTCATGCCGTCTTAAAACATAAAAATCCAAATATTACTCTTCGGGTAAAATCTTGATGATAAAACTCTCCAGGATCCGATTTTGTATTTGATCTATTACACAAATTTTGTTTGAAATCACTCATCCAAGATGTTTATGGTCCTGTCCATAGCAGAATCTGCTCTAGATTTGAAATAAATGACCGTTTTACTGGCAGTCTTCATAAATATCTGTAAAGGCTTTTGCACTTTATGCTTAACCATAACTCAGGAAGGAATTTATTAAATGTAATTTAATGGGTCACAGGATATATAAACACATTCACTTTGGCATCAGACTGTCCTATTGAAAAACACAGACTTTTAGCTGGGTGTGCCGGTGCGTGCTTTTAATCCTAACACTTTGGGGGACCAAGGCAGAGGAACTGTGAATATGAGGCCAGGGGGTAACGAAACAAACCTTGACTCAAAACCAAACCTTGTGTTCTGGGCACACACTTGACAAACAAAGCTAAGAAACAAACACATTCTTCCTTTAGAACTATTTTTAAAATGCCAGGAAGAAGGAAAATTGAAATCAGTTTTGTAGCAAAATAATTAGCTTTGGGAGTCAGCCACCTATCTTTGTTGACCCTAAATGCAAATGTATGCCTCTCGGGTCCTCAGTGAGTACAGTTTGGCCTCCATCACCTCGGCGCCACTTGTAGGTGGTAGATGAAATGTCTGAGATGAAGAGACATGACAAAGATGGTCACCAAGTCACAGGAAAAGAAAAGTAAAAGCAGAACACAGCTGAAGGGGCTATCTAAGGCAGCAGTTATCAACCTGTGGGTCTCGACTCCTTTGGGGTCAAACAACCTTTTCACAGGGGTCACCTAAGGCCATTCTGATGCATAACAGTAGAAGTTGCAGTTATGAAGTAGCAACAGAGATAATTTTATGGTTCAGAGTCACCACACCTTGAGGAACTGTATTAAAGGGTCTCAGCGTTAGCAAGATTGAGAGCCACTGGTCTGGAGCCTTCTGTTTAGAAAGAGTTTCAGCTCAGGTGTCCTCACCAATCTCTCCACTGCTGGTTGGTCTTTAGGAGGGGAAGTTCAAATTGAAAGTGGAAAATGAGGGTTCATTTCACTACAGAGAGGTGGCAGCCATGACCTGCTTCCCAGTAGACCAGGCGGGGTTAGACAGACAGTGACCATGCGTGACTTGTGCAGAGTCAGGAAGGTTACCCCAAAATGTGCCGTCAGCAAATTCTAGCACACCACCAGTCCCTCTTGCCCCTGAAGCAAAATGGTGTGATGATGTTCTTGCTGGGGAAAGAAGGCATCCTTTGCCCAATTCCGTTTGTTCTCCTTAGGCATGATGAAAAGTCAACAGAAATGTCACCTTTTTAGATAGTCAAGATTGTGTTAGTGAAAAGGATCACATCTGTGTTGTTTGATTGATTGATCTTTCCAAATGGGACTCATGAACAATGGTCAGATTCACGGTTTTTAAATGTCTGGAGAAAAGTCCCTTTGCGGTTCATCCCTAAATACCGTGCTGCAGTTAACAAACAAGTTTTGTGGCTTTCTTCCCAACAGGGCCGCTCACACATTTCCTGCATGCCAGGAACTGTACGTCGCTGGAATTATCCTTCCCCCTTGTGTATTGGTAAGTACAGCCTGCATAGCCTCGCTGAGTGACCCTCATTCGGCCAGCTTGCTTCCACCTGTGTCCTTCCATATCCCTCCCTCTGGAAGCACACACTGTCCCTTTCAAAGCACACACTATTATAGAGAGCACAGTCACATGGGTAGAGTCACAGGAGTGCACTGAGCACCTCCCTGTGGAATTACAAGTTCAGCTTTTGGGGGACTTTGGATCAGGCTACACAGGGAAGCTCTGAGTCTCCCAGCTCAAGGTACCAAACAGTTCAAACCCATGCCAAAATCCCCATTTATTAATCTATGAAGGAAGCTGGTAACAACTCTGGCAGGCAGAATGGTTTTTCTGAACACGCTGCTAGCCTCCGGAAAAGCATGTTTGCGGAAACAAAGCTCAGAATTACAAACAAGCCACTGACTCTCTAGAAGCTAGCGTGTTTGTATTCCACATTGAAAAGCCCAGTGACGGCTGTGTGGAGATGCCCTTATCAGCACTGGACAGCCCCCTGCCTATTGAGTGAGAAGAACCTATGCCCGAGGCCCAAAGCATCCCAGTACAAGTCACAGGGCATCCAGCCCCTGACCAGAGCCATAGGATCAGCTTCCCCAGAGTGTGGGGGTGACATCACCACCCTGAAGACACCACCAGTGTCTGTCTTCTGTTCCTGGCCTCAGCCCAGAGACTGTGCTCACTGTTCCAACGAGCCCCACCTCCTCTAGTTCTTTGGGCAGCTGGCACTACAGAGCCTGTGGTCAGCAGCAAATCCAGCAGCCCTGAGCAGTCACTATATAAAATTCTCTTCAGTTGTTTATTATGCAGTTTTTAAACATGACTTTTCATATGTTTTTTCCCATCCATTAGTCAGATAGTATGGAGGGGGATCAGGCGCTCTTGAGACTGCAGTCAGCCTTTTTAGCATTGTGAACTCCCATTTCCCACATGTAGCAATTTCAGTTCTTTCGACTCAAGAGTGGAATTGACTCCCGGCCTGCATATTCAGCTGGGGGCCGTTGTGTTTGCTCGGCACTTTATAAAAAAGGGTTTTATTTGAATTTGAATAACTAACTTACATGTCCTCTAATGAGTTTTTTATATTAACAAATACTGATGTTACATCAACTTCTACAATTTTTGACAAGGTGCACAGAGAGCTCCCCCGTTGTCAAAACTCACACCTGACTGTGATGAGCCTTGGAGACGGACGGAAGAAATCAAAGCATTTTGTAGCTGGCAGCTCCAGGTTTATCTGAGCTGACGAAATTAGGAGCAGGAGTAGTCTGTAGAGAGATAATATTTTGCTCACTGGCTTCCTAGAAGCCTCATGTCCTAATTCCTTCTAATCACAGAACTAATAGAGTCAAGGTGCATAAGCCACTTTCCCACTGAGGACTAGGCTCTGTTCTCAGAGCTTAACTAATACTGGCTGTTTTTAATATCTCATCAAGCCATGGAAGAACCAGGCAGTTTGCCAGGGGCCCCAGCAGAGTTAGAGTTCATACTGGGGCAGATGGAACTGGAAAGTTCTGGAACTGTGGGGTTCTCAGCAGTCTGTGACCTGTGTCGTGGAATAAAAAAAAAATGTATCTGTTGGTTCCAGAACATGAAAAACCTGCACAAAATAAAATATATAAATCCAGGAAAGTGCAAAGTCCCTGCTATTCCATAGCAAGGGTCACCTGAGCTTTTGAAATCAGCGTTGGCTGGTAGGTCTCCACACAGGCTGCTGACTGAGCAGGAGTTGGCATGAGTGAGTTATGAGCAGGAGAGGGTCGGGGCAAAGGGAGTCAAAGAAACGCTAAGTAGCAGCTTCTACCTGGCCACGATGGAACATAGCAAGCCTGGGGCTGGAGAGATGGCTCAGTGATTAAGAGCACTGGTGTCATCCAGAAGACCCGGGTTCAGTTCTGAGCACCAATACAGTGGCTACAACTCCAGCTGTAGTTCAAAAGTTCTAGCACCCTCTGGCCTCTGCTACATACATGTTACATAGATGTAAATACTGACAAAATACCCATATGCATAAAACATTTTTAAAACACAGCATGCTGGCAATGGGGCTCTCTTGATACCTCAAAGCAAGGTAGATGGGCTCACACCTTTCGGGAGTTCTGGTTTGAAGCTCATCTGCTTATTCTTTTTATATGTACGAGTCTGACCTGTACTGGTAGCTCTCACATCACCCAGAAGTCATCCTGTGCCTAGTATCTAGACACACATGGGATCCAGTACCCTGTCCCTGCCCTGTATTGTATATCACTGAGGATGGCGCCGGTCACTCCAGCTTGGTGCCAACTCCTGCTCAGATGACTATGCCGATTCCTCCTCTGAAGGATGGAGGTTCCATTAATAGACGTCCATATTTCATGACACTGGATTTTTTTTTTTTTAGTTATACTCTAAATTGAAAAATCCTTCTTAGAACTGTCACCATCATTGGACACTCATCTTCCTGTCTTTGTGGCCATTTTTCATTTGTCTACCCTGTGGGTGGACACCATCTCCACCCTTCTTTCAGCTAAAGGATCCTATGTGGAGAGGTGCTTTGATGTAGCCCCCACACTGGCATGTCTTCAGCCCAGTGCAGGCCCAGACAGCACACCCAAGCAGCCTGCACTTCACACGTGATTCTCGCCCGCAGACAGCTCCCTGCTGGGCTGCTCTCTAAGTTACAGACATGCCGATTTCATCTGAGCTGGTGTCTAGAATCATAACTCAACACAGAAGAGCCTTAAGAATCTTTAAGTTCTTAAGGTTAGTTCTTGAATATGCAGAATGTTTAAACCCAGGTCACACAATGGCTGTCTTGAGCAACTAACCACAGTCACCAGGGCTGGCTTTCACATATTTCCTCCCAGGAAATGTGCCCTTGTTGCTTATCTAACCTTGATGATTGAAAGTAGTTTGAAAATTAAAAGATCCTACAGTGCACGCTTGGGGCTCTCTGGCAGAGGCTTCTGAAAACAGGAACTGAGTGCTTATAATAAGAGAAATTTTTTTTGTACCTTGTCCTCTAGAAAAGACGTGACACCATTTGCCTCATTAGTCGAAAAGACATGGAATTGTCTTTTTAGCCTGTCACAAATGGTCAACCCCTAGGGCTCCTGGTGAACCAGCCTTGTGGCTAATGTAAACAGATGTTCATATTGTTATAAAATCAGCCGTGGCTCTTTGCTGGCAGACATCAGACACGGTAGCACGGTGTGTGCATAATTAAAACACAGAGACTTTCTGTCTTCGCGACTTGGAACTGTCTGAAATTGAGTGGTTGCAGGGAGCTACATTCTCCAATGCAAGGGACTCGGAGGTCAGGGCTACCGAGGATGCTGGGACCCTAGAACCAGGCAGAGCTGGAGCATCCTGGAGAAGAGGGAGGTTTTCCCGGTTGTAAACCTTCCAGCCAATTTCTCATTCTATTGACATGTTCCATCTGTCATGGGGGGTGGTCACGTGAATACCAGTTTTTATGACTGTCGGGAGGCTTCAGGAATGTTGCTTATTTGTTTCCACACAGTAGGAGCCCAAGTGAACAATCAGTGCTAGATAGAGATGCTACCACAAGCAAGAGCTGAAAAGCCGAAGTCAACCTGATGCCTGTTTGCAATGCACTGTTGAGCCAGCTGACCTTTGCTAAGAGCCTGTAGTGCCAGAAGGCACGTGGAGAAGAATCTGTATCCCCAAGTATCCCACAGAGAGGAGGGAAGCTGGGCCCCCAGTAACCTAGACAGCACCCTATGGGCTTTCTCTTTCCCGGTGTGGTCCAATAAGCTGTGTTAGATTTGGGTATCCTTGCTGAACACAAAACACTAGGAAACTCCTGTTATCTTCTGTTTAACAGCCACCTGTGGAGGGACGCTGACCAGCATGAGTGGAGTGATCCTGAGCCCAGGGTTCCCAGGCTCGTACCCCAACAACTTGGACTGCACCTGGAAAATATCGCTGCCCATTGGCTATGGTGAGTGAGCCAGGAATCGTTCCACACGGCAGAGTCTCCCCAAGGGACTGATGTGTAATGATCCATTGACTAAACCATGTCTTTAATTGACAGGAGATAACAGATTTAAGTAGAGCCTTGACACAGTAACATTGAGAGCATGAGGTTATTCTCAAACATCCATTCAGCCATGTGGGTCTCATCGAGGCAAATTTAATTAGCCCAGCGATGCCTTGTCATGGCAGATCTAAGTCAGCAGTTTCTTCCTTTACATCTCTGCCTGTTCCTGTCCAGTACTGGCATTCAGGTGTGCTGACTCTCTGGAAATTTTTAGGGGTTTCTTACTATGACTCATACTAAATGAAATATAACACATAAACTTGGAAATCCAGCATCTTTTTAACTTTTTGGTTACATATTATGATTGTACTACAATCATATATTATGAATATATTGCATATTTTGAGTATTGGTTTGTGAAATTTTAGCATGTATTTAGCTATTAATTTTCAGGTTATCTGCTTTAGAAAAAAAATGTAATTTTGTTAAGAACTCTAAGCTCTTCTTTTGCCCTGACTTCAGAAGCATGTGATCTTTGTGAAAGTCTCTCATTTTCTTACTAGTCAGACTTTACGGATCTTGTGCCTTTGTTCTCACTGTAGACACTTTATCTGGGCTGCCAGCTCCTCTCTTTCCTTGAAAGCCAAGTGTGTACCAATGGAGGGACTCAAAGGATATCCCAGGTACTAGTCACTTGGCATCTAGATACCAGACACTTAGTTTATAGTGAAGAATGACCAGAAGTTCTATATAAATCATGGTCTTAGACAATCAAGGAGAGGAATGGCCAGAAGTTATAGATAAATTATTGTTCTAGAAGATCATGGAGTTTTCAAAGCATTTCTTTGAAGTGCTATGCCCATGACAGCTGTATATACAGAGAAAACTGTAGAGAGGACCTAACTGGCCAACTTGCCGATAAGAGAAGGCTAGAGACCTGCTGAGGAACAAAGACCCTGCCTGGCTTGGCCAGGTAAATGGTAACAATGCTGTCAGCTAACATTTGGTAAGGGCAGGGGCCTTATCAAACCAGCCCAAGAGCGCCAGTCCATGAAGTCTTGACCCAGGACTTTTTAGGAGCCATAAAAAAAAAGTCATATGGCAAAAGGCAGGGAGGAAAATAAAGCCCATGGCAAAGAGTTGAGTGATTTTTCCCTGGAAGATATCACTCTATAGATAGGGTACTGATGGTAGATCGAAGAAACAATTCCACCTAGTTCTAACTGTGTGAATCAGGGAGTAGTGGGTCACTTATGGGTTTATGATTGAGGAGTTACTTCCAGATGTCTCAGGCATGCTAGTTCACCAAAAGTTCCATCACATGTGAATATGAAGTTGTTCCAAGTGAAGGAGACCTGGAGCAGTTATTTGTATGTAACCTACTGAATACCATCAACACCGCAACCAGCTACCTCCTGACTACCTTTTCTGTTTCTTCTCCTCTGCCCACAGTAACGAAAACTGCATTAAATAACTGGAACACTTCTTTTTATAAGGGTAAATTAATTTTATAGGGTAGATATATTTATGGACTAGAATACCTGTAATAAGATCTTGAGAAAACACACATTAAGATGTGCGTTCTTGTCTAAAATACTATTAGATTTAGTTCAATAAAGATTTTATCAAATTCAAAAAAAAAAGTTCCATCACAGCGTGGACAGCAACTCCTGAACAACTTACAGGCAGTTTCGTCACTCAGAGGCCTCCTGTCCATGGCAGTTACTGCTTATGTATAAAATCTTGTGGAGGGTCTGTATGAATCTTGTAATTTCAGGAACTTCCTCAGACTTCTGAGTTTTATTTCCTTTGGGAGCCTTGTAAATTTTATTTTCTTCAAGAGTCTTAAACAGCCTTGTACCTCCCTCCAGCAAGGCATATTTTGATTTAGAGAACAACACCCTACCCTTTTTCTAGGTCTTGTATCTTTTTGTTCCTTTCTGGGCATCTTTGCTGAGCCTTGGATAGGAGGATTAGATGGTGTCAATGCCTGTTATACTGCTATATCAGGATATATAGCAGGAGTTTGACCAGGTGTGTCTAGCACACCTCTCATTATATACAGGTGATCCCTTACCTAAATAATTGAAGCTGACAGCAATAGTAAACTTGTGTGCAGACATGAATGATTAGAAGGCAACTCGATTGACTAATCACATCCATTTCATGAGCAATAGCAATTGCTTCTGTACTGAAGCCTGTGAGCTCCCAGGCCTGACTTCCAGTTCCAGATCTAAATGTCCTTCTGTGGGGCAGGCCTTCAGTTCAGTTTGGAAAGCAACTGATATCCATGGCAGCTGTGCCATGAGCATACCAGCAGGCACACTTTGGCTGGTATGTTGCTGCTGTAACATGCAGTCCCATAACCAAGCAGGACAGTTAGTGACAATTCTCCCCCAGCATCTCATGTGGCATTTTGCAGCACTGTGAAAGCCAGCCAACGAGGAGAGAGTTTCCAGTTCAGTCACAGTCTGATGTCCCTATGTCCTGAAGCTAAGCCATGCAAGGGTCTTCAGCAACACCAATTTCTCATCTAGTTCTGGCGTGCAACCAGCAGCAGTGGGAATAGCTTTATGACTTAGGAGGCCTCATGAGTCTCCTTAGTCAAAAACATACAAGTTTGTAGCCCAATGCTAACACTAGCATTTTCATCCAACAATCATGGTTTCTTGGAGTACCTTTTCCTAACCACGGTGTCTTCATGTTCTTCAAGATGTTTTTACAAACCTGTAAGAAACTCAAAGTTTAGTGTTATGTAATGGTGACTTTACTTTTCTACCTCTTATACCTGGCCTAGACTGGGCATCAAGGACCATTTAAGTGACCTCCGTGTCAGCAGCCACCTTCTTCATATTTGGGGGCTATTTTCTTCTTTTTCATTGATATAGGCTTCTGTGCGTTCTGCTTTGGTAAAGTAGAATCTGCTTAGAATCTCTGGGTCTGTCTTCTTGACTAGATCTAAAGGTGCAGTTAAGAGAAATGTCAATCCAGAGTCAGTGAGCTCTCACTAGCTCAGGTCAGTTGTCTCTGTGGGTATCCCCATCATGGTCTTGACCCCTTTGCTGGTATTCTCACTCCTCTCTCTCTCTCTTGGACTGGTCTCTGGAAGCTCAGCCCAGTGCTTAGCTGTGGATCTCTGCATCTGCTTTCATCAGTTGCTGGATGAAGGTTCTATGATGACATTTAAGGTAGTCATCCATCTGATTACAGGGGAAGGCCAGTTCAGGCACCTTCTCACTATTACTTAGTACCTTAGCTGGGGTCATCCTTGTTGATTCCTGGGAATTTCTCTGGTGCCAGATTTCACACTATCCCCATAATGGCTCCCACAATCAAGATAGCTCTTCCCTTGCTCTCCCTCTCTGTCCTTTCCCCATCTGGAACATCTCATTCCCTCATGTTCTCATCCCCCCCTCCTTCTCTCCTCCCCTTCCTTTTCTGCCCTCCCTTCTTCCCACCCCCATGCCCCCAATTTTCTCAGGAAATCTTGCCTATTTCTCTTGGGAAACCTGCATAGGACCAAACTAAGCCCTCTGAATGTAGGTGACAGATGTGTGATTGGGGCAGTCTTTGTGACCACTGGCAGCGGGACCAGGATTTATTCCTACTGCTTGAAATAGATTTTTGGAGGCCATTCTTTTTGGAGGGATACCTTGCTCAGTGTAAATATAGATGGGAGGGCTTTGGTCCTGCCTCAAAGTGATATGTCAGACTTTGTTGATCCCCCACGGGAAGCCTTACCCTCTCTGAGGAGTGGATGGGGGTGGGGTGGAGGAAGGTGGGGGGAGTGGGAGGGAGGAGAGAAGGGAGTAGGACTAGGATAGATATGTAAAATGAGAAAAGATCATTTTAAAAATTAATTAATTAATAAAAAGAGAAATGTCATCTAGCTATTCTATTGGGTTTTTTGTTTTGTTTTTTTTTCTTTTTTATCATGACTATTTTCTTTATAAACCACTGTGCGATAATTTCACAAAATAATATCCTAAATTACAAAATGCTTGGACCATCTGTTACCATGAGGCAAGTATAAATGGTCTTTTAGATGGTTTGCTATTCACATAGCAGATAAGTTAATACTTATAAATTCCATCGGCTGAAAATGAGGGCTTTGCTCCAAAGTCAGGACCACATTAAAGTTTGGTCAGGGTTGGAAGGCAAATCCTTTTTGCAGTGGACTCCACATTGGCACTTGATCTTCAAAGCATCACTGCAACCAGATGAAAGTGTGCTGTGTAAATTTCAGCAGGGCTGGTCTTCGATTGCCTTTCTTGTTATATTCATAGAGTTTTAGAATATTCTGGGAGATAATAAAAGGATATCTAGGCTGTGTTTGTTCTAATCCCTTCACTTGGGCTCTGTAATGTCAAACTAGAAGAGGTTTGTTAGAAATTAGATAGCAGTGTGATCCTACTTTAAGCCAGATTAGAGCCAAGCTCTGTTTCGTTTGCTGATAGGTATTAGGTGATGTGATGTGTGTCTGGATACTTTATCTCTCTTAAAATGGTAATTTTGCTCACAATATCGTAATTGTCGTGATTCTACTTCCTTTTCAAGTTTAATTCCATGGCAGTAAGAAAACCTCCCTTTCTCTACCCTCTACTGTTTAGACCTTGGCCGTCTTCCACGTGGTTGGCACTTGGTGTGGCTGTCGTCTTTGAATTTCTTCTGAATTGTTGTATCCCAGAACAACAGACTGGGCATTCCTTACCTTCCTCCTAGTGAGAGAGTTGTGTGTCTGCCAAGATGATGTAAAATGAAGCCAACACTTACTTGGAAATTTTCAAATTTTGGCTTACTAGTTGAAGATACTTCTTTCTCTTCTAACTTTTGTCCCTCTAACCTCTAAAAAAGTTTCATGTCTGCTACTTTCTCTCATTATTCCTCCTTTGAACCAGTTTGAACAAATTTAATAGAAACTCTATTCCTCCAATAAGTAGCAGATGCCCTTGACTTGTGAGGTGATGAGCTGTGGTCTAGCTTACGTCGCACCACAGGAAGCAAAGACTGCACCAGAGCTGAATGCAGACCTCACTGTGACCTTCCTGGTGTGACAGTGGTCATAGCACCTAACATTGCTAAGCCTGTGTGGTTAAATTATGACAGTAAGTGTCACCCCCACTTAGTGGTTCTGAGAAGGAAGTTGGCAAATGGGATTCTCACAGGGTAGCTAAGCCAATCAGAAGGACAATAGTTTGATGTGTGTCCCTCCTGCCAATTTTCCTTGTAAGACTTTAAATTTATAGAACCATTTAGTTCTTTTTTCCCACAGCTCCTTCCTGAGCTCTTCTTTGTAGTTTTTCACTCACCTGACTTTTTATTATCTCCTTCCTTGTATGTGTGCCATTTTCCCTATATCTACTCTGAGTTAGGATAGCTCGTGTAAGCACTGGATTTAATTTTTTTAACATAGGACATAATGTACTCAATAAAAAAAAATCACTCCTTACCATCAAAATAAAGAGATAATAGGTTGTAATGCAGTGAAAGACACTGGTCTAGCATGTAGGAGACCCTGAGTCTGCTCTCTAGAACTGCATAAGGGGAATGGGAACAAAACAATGAGAAAGTAATTGTTATTGTATTATTAATATCAGCAGCATAGATTCCATTGCCAAATTTAATCATGGATTTATTCAAACACTAATGTCATTTGGGGTTCTGTTTTAAATTTTCAAACACATTAAACCAGTTTAGAGCCAGCATTCAAACATCCAAAGGCCATGTACCACAGAAAAAGACTCTAAACTGTCTTGATTAGGGCTTTCTTCTACATTATTGGTCATAACTTACCCATAAAAGTCAATGAGGACAATGTCCTGATAAACTGAGCTGAGCCAATCTGTTATATTTTGAACTTGACCTTGATCTTGAGATTCACATTGACCATTATCAGACTGGGTTTCTTGGGAGCCTCTGTAACTTGCTTTGCATGTTAAACATAATCCCTGCTTATCTACAAAATCTTTTATGCAATAGTGTAATAACCCAGTTATAAGAATGAACCTCCAAAAAACTCAGTACGTTCATTATGTACACGTGTGTGCTCACATGCCATCCCATATGTGTGGAGGTCAGAGGACAGTTTATAGGAGTTGGTTCTTTCCTTCCATGTAGATCTCAGATATTGAATATATGTCATCAGGCTTAGAAACAAGTACTATTAACCAATGGTTCATCTTGAAGACCCTAGAATATGTTTTAAAGTTTGTTTTGTGCTTTTAATTTAGTGTTGACTTCTTTGATAAAATCATGATTAACATGTAAATGATGTTGTGTATGATTCCAGTCTGTGTTTGGGTTATAATCATTGCTGCAATGACAAGTCCTTCAATTTCCATTCTAAGAATGATATCTGTGCCTCTCTGGGATATGGTGCTGGCAGTACTCATACTTCACAGAATCTGACATGTGGATATGAATTCTGCAGACAAAGATCACACAGAATTAGGCTAAGCCAAGGGATGTCTTCAAGATACAGTGTTTCTTCCACCATGCCTCTTCTTTTTTATAGAAATGAAGTGATCATCCCCTTAATCAGCCATGATCTTGGATACATTATCATGGACTTTCTGAAGATTTTATGTTCTCTCATAGGTGCACACATCCAGTTTCTGAATTTCTCAACTGAAGCCAACCATGACTACCTGGAGATCCAGAATGGCCCCTACCCCAGCAGTCCAATGATGGGCCAGTTCAGCGGCCCTGACCTGCCTGCATCGCTGCTGAGCACTACACATGAAACCCTCATCCGTTTCTATAGTGACCACTCACAGAACCGGCAAGGATTTAAACTCAGTTACCAAGGTAAGCAACAAAACATACGACTCTATAGATGCTTCTTTTAATGCTACACTTAGTACTGCATTTAATCCTAAATCTCCCTGATTGGTTAGAGCCTTGTACAGCCAAATTGATTCCCAGAGCATGTGGGTCTCTGATTTATGGGATCCTGACAGTCCTGGTGACCAAGTGTGAAGGCATGACTAGCTTTGCTGATAGTCTAAAATCATTTGGGATGGAAATTTCAAGGGTCTAATCTTTGTTGCCATGGCTGTTGGATAAGACTGTGTCCCTGAGCAACTTCAGGAGAAGTATCTTACTTTAAGTCTCTTAGATTTAGGGTGGTTTTAATTACTGAGTGAGAACTAGGCTAAACCAACAGATATCCTTGGGTCTTCTCAAAGTTCAGAATCAATTGCCTGTGCATATGTCTAATAAACAATCTACCAGAAAGAACAGTATAGAAGAGTGGTGGCCACTGAGTATCGGCTCCATGCTCCAGGATAGCCTGGTATCCGGCTGATGCTGGTCCCCAGTCAGTATAGCACATAAATATTTTATTAGGTTAGTGTTCCCTCCCCAGTGCTAAAGGACATGCATTCTGCTTTCTAAGCTCTTTAGGAGGTTCAGGCACTATGGAGGTCTCTTCTTTATGTTGGGTCCTGTGTTCCTTACTGCTCGTTAAAGGAAATCTACTTCAGTTCCTACCCATTGCAAATAGTGCAAAGTGCTCTGTCTCTTCAACCCGCGCCAGTGCAGGCTCTGGCATGGATGCTGTGTGTCCCGCCTTGGCAATGTTTGGTTTCATAGTGGGTTTCTTTCTGGACTTTGGTTTTAAAAGTAGCAGTTTATAGGGGAAGTTGGGATTCCCTGTTTGGATTCTTCTTCTCATTGATAATTAGAAAAGGGAATCTGAAGGAAGCTTGGTGATAATTTTCTTAGGGTTTAAAAGAGAAACAGCAGAGTAGGTAAACTGTAAGTATTGTCAGCTGCCAGGAAGCGGAAGAGAGAGAAAGCTGTGTTCCTTAAAATCAGCCACAGGGTGGAATGGGAGGAGCCCCAGAGAAGAGTGAGCACTTGTGCAAGCAGACCTAGACTTTGGAAAGAGAAGAAAATTTAAAAAGAAATGGTCCATATTTTAAGTAACTCAGAAAAGCAGGCAAGCTTTGCATAAAAGATACAAGTGGGTCCATCAGCAACATCGCTGAAAAAGGGGTTACCGGGAAGAATTGGTTCATTTTCTCATTAAAGGGATAATTATTCCTCCCATCTTGTTGGCCTGGTTTTACATGAACCAGCCGTCCTGAAGGGAGGTCTCTTCGCCCGTGACTGAGAGACCCAGCTTGATTAACTCTTAGTTTGGTTTCATGGCTATGGGGGAAAACAGTGGAAAGTAATGTTTTAATCTGGAGAGTGGATCAGAATGTAGTTCCTCCACCCAGAGCCAGAAGGAGATTTCAATCTTTTGACCAGAATCCAGTTCTAATGCGGTTCACCGAAAACCATTAGTGTCTAGACTGCATTTCTCTGCCGTACTCTGGCAGGTCGCCCCCTGGTAAGGGTGATCATGTAGAAGACGCAAACCCAGACCTCCTTTCTAGCATCCCTGACCTCTTCCCAGAGCAGAGCCAAAGACTTTGACTTAAACACTTCCGGAATCTCAGGCAAGAATTGGGGGAGTGAGTCCGTGGTTAAGAGCACTGACTGCTCTTGCAAAGAACCAAGTTTCAGTTCCAGGTGTCCTCTTTGCAGCTCAAGACTATCTGAAATTTCAGTTCTAGGGGACCAGCGGCCTTTAAAATGCACTTTTTAAATTTATTGCAAGGGAGGCCCATGGCTAGCACACATACATGGAGGATAAGGACGGCTGCAGGAGCTGTTTTGCTCGTTCCCCTGTGTATTTTTTAGATCTAGAGTTCAGGTCACAAGCCGCATCAGCATCGAGTGACTTCACATAATGAACAATTTTGTCATGTCAGTGACTCTCCCGCTTTGAGGCAGGGACTCAGTATATAGACCAAGCTGGCTTTGAACTTGGACAGATTTACCTGCCTATGACTTCTAAGTGATGGGATTAAAGTTGTGTGCCACCATGCCCAGTCCCATATATATGAATGTGTGTGTACATATATATATACATATATATGTATATATATAAATTTTATATAAATTTATATATGTGTGTATATATATATAAATTTTATATATATAAAATTTATTTTACATACCAACAAGTTTCTCCTCCTTCCTCTCCTCCTGTCCTGTCCCCTTTTCTATCAACCCCCCCCCAACTCCTCCTCCTCCATCTTCAGAAAGGGTCTAGTCCCTTTTTAAAAACAGATCTTATGATTGCTCCTTATTTATTGGATTCTAAAAAGTGATTTGATCATCAGAATTTACATAGAACGTAACTTTTTGCCATGAGTTTCTTCCTGCAAATTACAAAACAAAAGAGATGTGGGAACGCCCATCAGAAGAGAATCATTGAGGAGAACATAACCTCACATTTGAAGTTCTTCCATAAGGTGCAGATTAAAAGCTGACCTCATCTGCAGCTCTGCGCTGCTGGAAAGACGCCCACTGAAAACACGGTAGCTGTCCGTCCTAAAGGACAGGGTCACAGTACTACAGATGAACGGCTCCCTTCCTGAGCCGATGGGCCCTTTAGTTTGGGCAGCATCAGTATGGAGTCTTTTAAGCTAGCGTCACTAAGCATGATTTTAATATCTGAGCCTATAAGGAAGTGGTTACATAGATGTGTCTCAAACCATTGGCCAACTCCAGTGGATGCAGCACTTTTGAGGTATCTCTCTTCTTGAGTCCTTTGATTGTGTATCCTTGAAACTGTGAGGCCTCAAATACAGAGTCCGAACCTAGTATTTCTTTCCAAACTACTTCATCTCATAGAATCTTACTGTTTGCTTGATTATTTTTGGTCACTCCCAGGTCTCTAATAAGTATCTTAATCCAAGCTTCAGGACTTGTAACCAAGTTAACCCCAGGTGAAGCCTATGCAGGAACCACCCAGACAAGAGGTCACATGTTGTTATGGTTTATGATTTAGTCATTGCCAGTGTCGATGTCTACAGCTAGATGTCAGCAGTTCAAGAGGTACCCATGAGTCGGCTTTCCCTTCTTGCATATTAAAATTTGGAAATACCTCCCTGGATAAGATACTGGGGTTCAGTGACAGCTCTCCACTTTTTAGCAGAGGCAGGCCAGTAGGCAGGCTTTTACTCCAGAACCTGTACTCATTGGTATCACCTGTGTGGCCTTCTGGACTCTGGACCTGCGAACACTCTTGAAGGACCACCATTCAGGCACCTAGTTGGCTGAGCAAACATTTTATCCACTTGACACTTGGCTTTTAAATATTCACATTGAAGATGTCACTAAAAAGCATAATTTATTATAATTCATTTTTTATAACGAGAAAGCAGGAAAATGAGAGGTACAATGAAGAATGACAGCATGAACTTGAGACTCCTCATTTCTCATAGACTGTCATATTTAACAGGGATGTTGATGCGATGGTTTACCAGTGTTTGTCATTGTGTAGAAACTGTCAAACAGACGCTGACATTGATTTGTTAGACACAGAGGCATCCCTAGTTTCTACACTAGATTTATAAGCATTGGGTGCAATCAATAACTCATAAGAAGATGCGTATATCATAAGGACAGGCCTTGTCATTCACAGTAGCGTCTGCTCTGAGTATCTTATTCCTCAGCTCTGTCATAGATTCTTGACTGCTTAAAGGTCAAAAAATGCTCCTGCTGCTTAGAGCTGTCTTGATGCTAAATGGCTTAGAAAAAAAGACTTTGTGTTTGTGTCCTGTTTTTCCGTGAAGTGGTGGGAAGGATGAGAGAATGTGGCTTTTTATCATTGACGTAGGTAACAACCCGAAAGTGGAACAGCATGGGAACAGTCATTGCTGCTTCCATTGGCTGTCACAGAAAGAACTTATAAAGCATTGAAGCTGGAGCTGGATGTGGGTAGTATCTGTCATTCAGCTTCACACAGAGGGTGCTTGGCTTGTGAAAATACTTGTGAAATGTTGTCTTGTTGATTAACTTCCTTTTCCTGTTGAGATGGCTTTCAGAGGTATTGAGCCTCTCTCTGTGTCTCTGTCTCTCTCCCTTACATTACAATGCCTCCTTGTAATAATAACTGTACAATTATGAAAATCTTATATATGGCTTTGTGTAATTTGACCATCAGAAGTAAAAATGCTTCCGGTGTCCTTTTCCTTCTTTTTTTCTTTTATATATGTTAAATAAGCATATTTTTAAAGACCATGAGATACGGAAAATCTGCTTGTCTATGAT
This sequence comes from Microtus pennsylvanicus, assembly GCF_037038515.1. Classification (NCBI taxonomy): domain Eukaryota; kingdom Metazoa; phylum Chordata; class Mammalia; order Rodentia; family Cricetidae; genus Microtus; species Microtus pennsylvanicus. Next base: position 62,948,746 of record NC_134587.1, on the reverse strand, counting down.
TGCAATGAGAAAACTTTGAGTTTTTTTGTGTGCATTAACTTTGTGTATGGAGGGTATATTTTTAGCAACCAATTAAACAGCCTCTCTGTACAATGTGGATTTGAAGAGTTTATTCGGATATACCAACACACCAATTGTCCCTATGGCTCAGCCACTGTTTACAAATGAAATTGATGTATTTCTGAAATTCAGTCCTTTCCCACCCACTGAGTCATTGTGAACAACTTGGAGTTCCCTGGGAAAACCTGAACAGGGTCTTACCTTGTTCCCTTTCCCCTAAATGCCTGGTGAGTCCTGCTCTCAGTGGGAGGCTCTTGACTGGATTGGCTTTGAATAAAAATGCTTCCAACCATGGGCAACCAGTGATTTGGTCCTTCCTTCTCCTATGGGGCATCTTTTATCCTGCTGGAAGAAGTTCCCACTAAGTAGAAATTCCCTTCACTCTAGAGAAGACTCTTAGAGAAGAGGACCTAGTGTTCAAGGCCCACCACTTTCCTCCCTGTGGCTTTTCTGAAGGAAAAGGGACCAAGTCTTTCTCCTTCCTTCACCTCCTTTTTGTCGCTTCTAGAGTGAGGATCCTTTGTGTCCATGTAATTATGGCGTGAAAGTGGTTCACTTATCCTTTGCTGAATCAAAACATGAGACACCATCATGATCCGAGCTATGAGAAACAGTTTGGTAAAAGATGCCCCAGCCTAGGTCTCAGGCAGGCCAAGACCTGGACTGGGTTGTAACCATGTAGTAATTTGATTGATTTCGTCAGTAGACATTGATTCTAGAGGTCACATAACCAGTGGGATAGTTCACACAGCAAGGAGTCCTGAGATCCACGTGATCACAGAGGGAGGGTGTAAGCCATCCAGTCTTCAAGAACAGCCAACTTGGATAACTTGCACTTTACGTGTGTGCTTGACTGAGAAATTGTGTGGGCCACCATCTGTAGCTTAGATGCTATTAGGAAAAGAAAAACCTCTTCTTACAACTATTATAATAGCCGGCGGCTGTTAGCGGGGAATCGTGAGTTTCAAGCTGAAAGGCCACTTTAATTCCCCAATTCAAGCCTGTCACAGAGGCTGATTATGTGGGTAGAAATGGCTGCTGCCTTCAGCCCAGCTTTATCCATCCCTAAAGAAAACCCAATTAGAGTTCTTAAATTATCCAGCAGGCTTTACAGCAGTGTGCATGCATGCGTGTGTGCATGCGTGCATGTGTGAGCGTGCGTGTGTGTGTGTGTGTGTGTGTGTGTGTGTGTGTGTGTTCACTAGGGATATCTGTTACCCATGGCCTTGTTTATTTTGTTCCACTCTAAGTGGTACTTGTGTGTCGAGCCTCCAAGGCACCACTAAACCCTGAATGACTCTCCCAATGAAGTCTAGGTTAGCTTGCAGGTAGTTTACTGAGAATGGGCAATCAGCTTTCATTTTGCTTTTTCCCATGGGTGTGTAACCAGCAGTCTTATGGACTGCATTGAAGGGTGCAATTTTTTTTTCCATCATTTTCATTGCAACCAAAGTAAAGTAGAGTTAGGGCAGGTGATTTCATTCTAAAAAGAAAAGGAAAAGTATATTGAAAAAGGATCTCTGTCCATAGTTGAGCACAGCATAGAGTTTTCCTTTTTTGGAGAACATGCACCTACAGCATCATTTGAGGCTCAAGCAAGGTGTCAGGGTGAATGGCAGGCAGCCCCAGTGGGATACAGAACGCTGGTTCTCAGGAAAAGGCCACATCCACAGCCTTCAGTGTGGGGAGGCCTTTGAGAGGCAGAGGTAGCCTGTGGTGTGTGGTTTGCAGAGCTGTCTCCGGAGGGATGCAGTCAAGTAAGGGATTGAGAGTACCCAGTAGGGATATTGGGGCGCTTGTGGATCAGGCTCTCCTTCTGGGGTTTCTCATTTCATTAGTAAAAGAGTTTACAATGGGAACAAACAGAAGCCTTAGGTCCATTTTATCAGAGTTTAAAAGAAAAAAAAAATCTCAGGGCAAGCAAGCTGTAAATCTCACCCACTGTCTGGCAGAGGCAGTGGAGGGAGTGGATGGGGATGGGGTTATACCTTTTAAGTCAGTGTAGAGGTCATACTCTTGGTGGACAACAGCCCCGTGGAAGGGAGGAAGCTATACAGTAGAATAAGGAACACCAAAATATTGGGGAAAAGTGTGAAGGAAAACACACTTGGAGAAGAGGGAAAGGAAAGAAGGACAGTTACGTTTTTCTCAATAACTCAGGAAAGCATGCAGACTTAAAGCTCTATATGCCTGTGGGCCCTGAGCTTCTCCACCCGGGCTGGGACTGAATGAAAAGTACAGCACTGTTAAAGGACTTTTTATTCTGCCATCTTTTTAGCATGGCCCAAGGTAGCTTCATCCCCCCAGGGGTGGCCCTTAGTCAGAGGAATTACCCATTCAACTGGAATGTTAGATCTCCACCAGGCCAGAGGGTCTAGTCTCTTGACCAGGAGGTTTTTCTGCTATAATATTTATATATATATAACTCTAGGTTCTGCCTAAGTGAGAAAACACACAATGTGTGTCTTTCAGATCAGGGCTTGCTTTCTTCATATCTGCTTCCCTGAGCAGAGCAGGACATTGGCTCCTGAAACTGAACTTGTCTAGACCACTTGTTCCCTGCCTTCCTCTGGGAACAATGTCTGCATGGAGCCTTTTCTCTCATCTCTAGTTCCTGTGGGACACAAGGCCAAGGGTTTTATTGGGGATTTTGTGGTTCTAGAATGTCTTCTAGTTCTTGATTTCCCACTGTCAATTGCTTCTTCCTTAGAGACACGGCCTAATTGCATATTTAATAATTACCAAAGCCTCAGGAGGGTGGCTTTAAACACTCAGCTTTAGTGTTTTTAAATTGCCCCCCACAGTCATGTCGGATGATGGAGTCCTGTTGCTATCTGTGCAGCATCTGAGGCTGAAGATGAGAGAGAGGACACATTGAAATATGTTCTCTTGGTACAGATGCACCTTGTCTCACTGTGGTGATATTTGTTTGTAATGTAACGGATAAAACTGAGAGTTCAGAGAAGCAGAGGTTCAGCCCATGTCACTTGGTCCCATGCACTTGGGCGGGACATCAGAACTGGAATGTGTGTCAGAAGAACCTGGAGAGATGGCTAGGCAGTGGTGAGAGCATGTATGTTTCTTCCAAAATACCCGAGTTCAATTTGAAGCACCCATTTCAGGAAACTGAGCCACCTATCCTAAATATAGCTCCAGGGGATTCAGAATCTCTAGCCTCCACCCACAAATACACATAATTAAAAATAAATTTGAAAAAAAAACGCAGGAAGCAGATAGAGAAGCAGGCTGGGGAGCTGGTGTAACACTTGAAAGTCCCCCCAAAATGCTGACTCTCTCCAGTCATTTAGCCCTTCCTGAAGTTTCCACTTCTCCTGATAGGCCATCAGCTGGGTTTCATATTAGAAACCATGACAAGTTGACAGTATTTGTAAGCTAAGGATATATCTAATGCACAGGTCCATGGTGCCTTCGAGATTAGCATCACAGCATACTGTAGCACGTGGGCGGCTTCTCCTAGCAACCACAGAGCTGGTTGGAATGCCAGGCTCCCCATCACTGCCTGCAGTCACAGGAGAGGATTTTACTACTCATCACTAGCCCAGGAAAAGAGCCGATTTAAGAACTGAAACTGTGGTTTCCACTCCATCATAAACTAGACACACTCTGACTTGTGAACGCCGTGTGTGTTCAACATTTATGAGATCATGGCATATGTCAGCTATTATGTTTCTATGGATGACCTTAATGGAAATGATGCTGAAATTGACATACTTAAACATTTAACTTTTTCTCCTTTAAAATTATCCTCAGGACAGAGATTTCCGCAAATAGTGCTGCTAGAGTAAGTACTGAACACAGTCTTCCCATGGCACAATGCAGATTGCTCTCCTGAAGAGCCAAGGCCAATTATGTTGCCTTAAATGAGAAAGCCGTTGACCCATGACTACTGCATACTGTCGTCCCAAAGAGAAAGTCTACCATGGTAGTACTTCCCCAAATAAATACAAACTATTGATAGCAATGACATTTGTAGTGCTTGCTGTTTGGCAAATGTTCTTGGAGACAAAAAGCATACAGCTCCTTCAGAATACAGTCTCTGTTGGGTGTACCCACTGGGCGTCTTCCCACAGCACCTCCAGAGAAATGCCAAACCCCTGAGCATGGATCAGAACCCAGGAGGTACTCAGACCCACCCCTTAGGTCTAAGCTTGTATCTGCCTCCCATTCTAACACTGTGGCTTTATTTGATAAGTGTCCTTGTGGTAGCCTAGTTCATTTCCCCCAGTGTGCTGTAAGCCCTTGGTTCCATTTCTCCTACGGCCTCTTGATTTCAAGGAGTTAACACAAAGACAGAAGGTCTTTGTATTTGCTGCACCAGGTAGGCGTCACAACCCAGAGTGCTTTTCAGTGTTTATTCATGGATGTCAAGCTACACCCTTACGTCCAGTGATGGAGTAGAAGCTGGTTTACATGCACATTAGTTTCCACCTCACATGTCTGTGAGCCCCTCGTGTCTTTTCCATGATCTTCAGTGTCCTATTGTCTGTGGGAAAATACCCAGGAATCCTACCCTTTCCAGCAATGTCTGAGGATCTCACCGGCCTCTATGGTAATTACCTTTCCATCTCTGTGCTGGATTTTCAGAAGTAAGGATCGCAGGAGACAAGGTTGATCTGACTCATAGTTATGAAGGGTTCAGTCCCTGTTGCCTGGGCCCTGTGTGCTTGGACAGAACGTTATGTTGGTGAGAATGGGGAGAGACGGCTGGATAGTTCTGTACATCATGGTGGATAAGAAGCAGTGTGTGAAGAAGGACCTAGGTGGCTACAGTCATCACAGTCATGCACCAGTGACCAGTCTTCTAGCTAGGCCCTGCCTCCCAAATATTCCACCTGCGTTCAAGACACAGGAGCCTGTGAGCTTTATCACAGGGACACCAAACACCCCTTTCAACAGCTGCTTCTGCAGTAGATCCATGTGGCTTTGAAAAGGGAGTCAGGATATTCTTATATGCATTGGTGGCTCCAGAGTTGGAAAGACAGCAGCATGGGGAGGAGCTGTCTCTGGGGCTTTGTTTAGCTCTGAGGTTCCAGTAGTGAGAGCTACACCAGATGTATGGATGGACCAGTTCACATTACTGATTCGTGGGTGAGCCTGAAACAACAGTGCAGGAGCAACACACGCTATCACCCTCACTAGAATCTTTACTTGGAAATATTTAAATATCTAAGACAGGATCTCACTGTGGAGTCCTGACTGGACTCAAGCTCACGAAGCACAAATCACCTCTCTTCTCCATGCCTCTACTAAAGACATAAACCACCACACCGGGTAGAACATAATTATTTTAATGATAAAGCGCAACAAATAGTTATTATAGCAATTGTGCAAAGAGTAATTGCTAGCTTCGTGATTCTACAGTTCTATATTTTAGAAACATAAAATAAAATGAAGGGGATTTTCTATATTATTTGTACCAAATGATGAAGTTAAACAAAGCAGAGTGTAGTGAGCATCTGGTAACACAGAGAATGATGGGTTATCTCCCTTATATTCAAAGAAAAGCACCAGATCCTTGTTCACTCAGTATTCTGGACCGGCCTTTTTATCATTGCTTCTCTGGCTTTCTAGCTTGGTTTATGCCTGCCACTTCTTGTCAAGGTAGTAAACCCTGTCAGATTTCTTTGTGTGTGTGCTATGATTCTATGGATGCACCCACGAGGTGCTTACTAAGTGCATGTGATTATATAAGTCTCTACCTACTAATTATCTCTTGACTCAGGATGGTACCTGAAACTTGGAAGAAACACAGTTTTGGGATATTTATATCCTCGGGATCCAGCTGCCCTTGGCTTCCTCCTCTATAGTCCTTTGGTGCCCGACAGGTGCTGGGAACTTGATGTCGCCTGTTTGTCATTTCAGCTTACGAGTTACAGAACTGCCCGGACCCACCTGCGTTCCAGAATGGATTCATGATCAACTCAGATTACAGCGTGGGTCAGTCCATCTCCTTCGAGTGCTACCCGGGCTACATCTTGCTGGGCCATCCTGTGCTCACCTGCCAGCATGGCACTGACAGAAACTGGAACTACCCTTTCCCACGATGTGACGGTAGGCTCATCATCTCCCTTGGGGACAGCTGAGCTTCTTGTAGGGAACACAGTACAGGAGCTATTCTGTGAATATGCATTAGCTCAGTCCGCAGACGATTTCCTTTCCCATTGACACTTCCAATAATAGACCAAGAAATACTTAGTATAAATACATACATAAATACACAGTAGGAAGTTTCGAGAATGTACAGTTTTTCTGCTTAAGGAAGCTGTAAAGATAACAAAGTATTGGATGCAAACACTGAAAACTCAACTTCAGATCGCAGGAACTTGCCAATCATCACAGGCCTGACAAAGAAAATGGGAGGCAATGGGGCTCCATAACCTTTCCAGTGTCTACAGGGGACAGGGATGACAAAGGCTTTAATCCTGTGAAGTCTTTCTTATTGGTTACTTGTCTTGTTGCTACGACGGATTTCCTGACAGGAGCAACCTAAGGAAGGAAGGGTTTATTGTGGCTCCAGTTTGAAGGTATCCTCCATCACGCTGAGGAAGTCATAGGGGCAGGAAGAAGAGGCAGCTGCTCACAAAGCATCTAGACAGGGGCACAGAGAGAGGGATGCTGGCATTCATTTGGCTTCCTCCTTCTCATTCAGTTCAGGATTCCAGCCCACAGGATGGCTGTGCCAACATTTGGGGTAGATCTTTACCTATTCACCTCATCTAGAAAACCCCTCCCAGGTGTGCTCAGAGGGCTGTCTCCATGGTGACATTAAATCTCATCTAGTTGACAGTGAAGATTAGCCATCCACACTATTGTTTGTTCTACTTTTATAGTCGCTTCGCATCTGTATTGCAGAAAACAGTTCATTGTCCTAGGGGACCTTGAATGGTTCACAGTATTTTCTGCTCAGAGACAGAACACTTTAGATGGAGGACACAGTATTAACCAAAGCACACAGAAGGAATTTTTCCAGAAAACTAAAGTCCAACTGGGTGGGTTGTTGCTGGAGTTGCTAGAGTCAGTGCCTGGGCCCTGGGAGCTCTAAGGAGCTAGGTTTAGCTGCCCCTTCTCAATCGGTCAACAAAAGAAACAAGTAATTGTAAAAATTTTATCTTCACTATAGTCACATTGGGATGAGAAATAAAGGAAGAGCAGCCTCCAACTTCTAAGTCCATCCTTGAGGTCCTGACAGGAGACTGAGTTTTAAACAGAAGGCAAGAGGTATAGACAATTAGGAGCCCTTGCCATGGTGTGGTCCTGACCCCCACTGGCCCACCATTGTCTCAGTTCCAGCCCCTTGTGAAAGGGAGTCTTACAAGTTATCAGAACTGCCTGGCACTAGCTATTGCTGGGCTTCGGACTTTCCCCCTCCCAGCCTGAGATGCGTGGGAAGTGTCAGTTTCTTGCCCCCACATTAGTCCAGTAGTCTGAGAGACAATGGGAACGGAACAAGCCTGTCTTCAGAGTATCTCCAGCAGCCAGCGATGGTGACCTGGGCTCCTAGGTTGCTGAGCGCTGAGCAGCGGTAGAGTGTGGTTCAGGTGCCCACATACATACAGTGTTGCCTCAGAGCAGAAACGACACTGCCTCGCTTCACTGTGGCTTCCTGACTTTTTGAATGACTTAGGCGTTTCTGCCATGTCAGGCGGAAACAAACTGATGAGGCCTGGCATCTATGAGGCGGTGTCTGCAACAAAGAGCTCACTGCCAAGCCTGGAGCCTGCATTCTATATGCAGCCACTCTGAATGAATAATAATGAAATCTCCAACTCTGTGGACCTTTGAAATGTTAAGCACCACTATCTCCTGAGGAAGGGAAGGTACCTAGCTGTGAATTTTTACTGAAGCAGTGGGGGCGGGGGCGGGGGGGAAGTATGTGGTGTGATTTTAAAACTCATCTCACCTATATTTGTCATTCTGATAATCTTACGAACTCTTAGCTGTATTTAAAAATTCAAACACTTACTCAATTGTGTATAAAATAGTATTTTTTAATGTGTCTGGGTTTTTTGCTTCTCACTAAGATGTGTTAAATAATATTTATGTCTACTTTTCATTTGAAAACTCTTACTTTGGGGTGAGGGTGCAGCAGAAGCTCAGAATAAGAAGGCCATATATATTCAACCCCATCTTCACCCAAATAAGCCAAAGGATGAACCAGCAATAGCATCCCCTCAGATTAACAGCTGTCAATTTCTTTGGAATTATGAGGATTTAAATCTTCTCTGATTTCTGGTTTTATCTTGAATACTTTTAGTTCATATGTAGGAGATCAATTCATTGATTTTTGCATTAATATTAAAGGGAAATTAAATATTCTATATTTTATTTTATTATTTTTAAGCTTGGTTCTCTTATATGGGGAACACCGCGGAGTAGAATCAGCGGTGTGCGTTGTTTGGTGTAATTTGAATGTGATGCCATCTTCTGTGGCATTCTCTCTCTATTTTAGTCTTTGGATCTGTGTACGTCTGCATGTTTTATGCATGCGTGTGCATGTGAGGAAATGCGTATGGAGGTTAGAGGAAAGAGTCGGTTGTCTTTGCCGCGCTCAACTTTAATTTTGAGACAAGGTCTCTCTGGGCCCAGAGCTTATTGATAAACTAGGCTGGCTGGCTGGTCAGTGAGCTTTAGGAATCTCTCCGTCTCTCCTGACACTGGGGTATAGAGACCACCACACAAGACTCTTCCAAGAATGCTGAGGAGTCTGTTTATCAGTGCAGTCTATGACAGGAAAAAGATGTTGAAATTATCTTATGTGACTCCCCAGAGTTAATGCAAGATAACATTTTGACTGCCTGCCTACTTCGGGAAAATCATCTGATTCCAGTGCCAAGCCTTCCTGATGTTGCTATGGCAGAGTCATGACTGACAAATGTCTACTTGAGCACCTCACAGCTTTATTGCCCTACGTCCCCCGGCTTGTCCTTCTGAACCAGGCTGGCTATGCACAACTCATTCAGAGAGACCACTACATGCGCTTGAGCTGTCTCCCCAAAAGAGGCCTAGCTCTCTGGCCAAACCTTCACTGAATAAGGATGTTCTGCACATCTCCACCTTCTGGCTAAGATCAAGTGTAGCATTATATACTATATATATATAATTCCTAGCAATAATGTCATAAATTTTAAAATATACTGAAACATACCCATCATACAAAATTATATCATAATGCAACTACTGAATTCAATTAGAAGGACAATAAAGGGCTTTCTAAGAAGCTTTCAGTATAGGTTTAATATCCTCTCTGTGTTGGATTAAATTTTTAATAATTAGCATACAGTTTTAACGCAAAAGCCACTTTCCCTGTGATATGTTCAAGCTAAAGTCCATGTTTCTTAAGCCTCGCAGACTGTCACGCTGTCATTCAGTCTCTCTGCAAGGCTGTAGGGTTACCCTGCACAGAGAACAGAGCATCCTGCAAGCCACCCCTCTCCCAGCATGCCCTTGGTAATCCTCAGAATCCATTCCCTTCAGCCAGGCTCTGCCTCTGGGCGGGGCAGGAACATTCTCTTTGTTTGTGCAGGGCAGGGCAGGCACTTTGAGCTCTGTCCTCAGAGTTCCAATTCTGTGAGGCTCAGAAAACTTCAAGAAAAATACAGGGTCTTGGAGCAACTCCTCTGTATCTGCATTAAAAACCTGTCCAGTTCAGATAGTCCTACTGAATAATGCTAGATGTTAATACAGCCGCATTCACCAATATATTAAATCAATTCATATTAATATGCTGAAAGTATTTATAGGTTAAGTTGTGTAAGAATCTGCCAAATAAAATTAGTGTGTTTTTAGTTTATCTGAATATAAACTGTGATCTAAAACATACCTACTTAAAGCAAATTTCATGAAAAATATGTCTTAATAAGAAACTGAAGGCATTTCTGTCCCGTTTCTCATTATTGTTTGTGGGTCTTTATACACGTGTGGACATGTGCTATGGAAGTTGTCTGAGGACAACTTTGTGGAGTTGGTTCTCTCAATCCAGCTTTACCTGCCTTGGGGGAATTGAACTCAGGGTGTCAGGATTGCTTTAGTGCCTTCACCTGTTAAGCCTTCTTGCTTTCTTTCTTCCCTGCCTCTCTTCCTCCTTTATGTCCTCGCCTCCCTCCCTCCCTCCTTTTTTTCTTCCTTCCTTCCTTCCTTCCTTCCTTCCTTCCTTCCTTCCTTCCTTCCTTTCTTTCTTTCCCAATGTAATTCAGGTTGCCCTCAAACTCCATGTCTTCTCCTGCCTCTGCCTCTTCAATACTGGGATTGCAGGCACTCACACCACTCCAGCTTAAAGTATGATTGCTTTGGGGGGGTTGTTTGTTTATGTGTTTGTTGTCTATAGAATAATTGCATAGAAATCAGTTTTAAAATGGTTACAGTTGTCAATATATGCTTTAAAACTACAATTTATTCAATTACGTGTAACTTAATACTAAAGGTACATTTGTAGTTACAAATATAGTTTAATTTGCCAGTATCTTAAAAATTATTTTATAATAATTACATCTTACTAATTACATCTTAGTGCTGTGCCTGCATATATCTGTGTACCACCTATGCATACAGTGGGAAATGACCCTACATATTGAGTGGTCATAATATATTGTCAGGATCAAATAAGAAAGCAAAAGTATACAAAGGAAATTGGGTCATATGTGAACATGAAGTAACAGCCACAGACATGTAAGTAAGCTGGTGTAGCCAGTCCCTGCAGTGTGTGCGGCACTCTCCACCTATTGATGTTGTCCTTATTGTCTCCTGAGAAGAGCACAGCAGAGGCTAGTGGAGAGAGATTGTCAGGGACAGGGAAGGGTGTAGCTTCTACCTTCCATCTCTAACAGAAAGATAGGGAAGCTCCTGGGTCCACATCATAGATGAGCCAACAAGATCCACTGAGAAGACTCTAAGGAAGCAGTGGCAAGGAAAAGCCAATTCTGCTTAGACATCTGGACAGGAGAACAGCACAGGCCATCCATGTAGAACAGAGCTCAGTACCAAAGTCTGGAGGGGGAGGGACCCCCATCCTCGGGGACAGTAAGTGGATGCTGAGGGCTGTGGTGGTGTGAGACCATTTATAAATTCCAGGTCTCAGCTGGCTCTTGCCCTCACTGACTGGTAGTCAAAATGTGCCTATGAAGGACGTTTGCTCTGCTGTGTTTGAAATTATGGCTTGTCTGACTCCGAAACCCACTGGATCATTCCACCATCGTCTCTCTAGAAAACTCTGCATGGCTCTCTCTCTTCTCCAGTTGGTTTATCCATGGCTTGAACTGCTTCAGTCTCTTTAATCTTTTATTGAAACCAGCATGGTGTCCTCTCTCTCTCTCTCTCTCTCTCTCTCTCTCGTGTATGTGTGCTATGTCTTCACTGTGCCTAAATTCTAAGATATTTTTGTGACAAAAATTTGATAGTCATGGAAAATATGGAAAATTCTTAATAGTGACCAAATTTCTTGGCTTCCGTGTGACTTCAAAGTTGGTGTGTGCTTGTCACTGCTGTAATCATTTGAATGACTGGCTTTGGTCAATTTAGCACAAACCTAGACATATCTGGGGAAGACAGAATCTTAATGGGCAAAATGCCCACATCAGATTGGTCTTTAGACAAGTCTACGGGAGTAGTGTCTTAATCAGTGGTTGATGTAGGAGGGCCTAGTTCACTGTGGGTGGTGCTGTTCCTCAAAAGGTATCCTGAATTCTATATAGACACTAATTTGAGCAAGCCTTGGGAAGCAATCCCATAAACAGCATCCCTCCATAGTCAGCTTCAGTTCCTGCCTTGAGTTCCTGCCCTGGCTCTTCATCATGGTGCTTTTAAACTGGATGCTCACACAAAACCCTTCCTCTCTAAGTTGCTTTTAGTCATAGATCAAGGCCACAGAGAACAAGCACATGCATTTCAGACTCTTGTGTTATGCAGTCACCTCACTTTGCCAGAAGTGAAATAATTGCCATGGCAACAACAGCCATCAGCTTTAAGGACAGTTAAAATAGATCAGGGGGTGCATCTCCACATAACCAAACTCTATTCGATTTGACCATGTTTTTATGAAGTGTACTTAAGAAAGTTTATCTTGCTTCCTCCGGTACAGATCTGCAAAGAATTGATAATGTCTTTGTTTTGAGACGAATAGGCTTAACTGACACTCTTTGGGGGCCTTAAATAGGCTTGAGCAAAGTAACGAAAACAAAACCACTTAGCTCCCTATTTACGTCTGATTTCCACATAAGCCATTGCACTGGACAGCCCAATGGATTATCAGCTCAGCCACAAGCAATGACTGGCAGGATTTCTTTAATCGTGTGGGGATGACTATCCTCAGGGATTTTGAAGACTTGGAGAATATATTAAGTGAGACTGAGATAACTTGCAAGTATAATTGTCCTGAAGTTTCCAAATTTTAGAGAAATAAGTTTGACAAAGAAGTAAGTGAAATCTTTCAGTTATTTCTTACAAAGGGTAATTTGGGCTTTAGACACCAGAATCATTGCCTGCTAGTGACAATCAACCATCTTAGTTTCTTGTCAATGTCTCCCTTTTCAGCTCCCTGTGGGTATAATGTGACATCACAGAATGGTACCATTTATTCCCCTGGGTTTCCGGATGAGTACCCGATTCTGAAGGACTGCCTATGGCTGATCACTGTCCCTGCAGGGCACGGAGTGTACATCAACTTCACCTTGCTGCAGACTGAAGCCGTAAATGACTACATCGCTGTTTGGTATGATTCCTCCCAGGGAATGGAAGTCCCTGCTGTGGGTAGGCGGTCCTGGATTAGCGTTTGCCTCGAATTTGTTGGATTACCTGTTTATACATGATCTGCCTGGGCAGATCTTCAAGATGGAATTCACCAACAAAAGCAAGCTATGCAGAGGAAATTTCAAGACATATATCTAATTTGCTATAAGATCGAAATAACCAGATTAACTATAGAGCAACATTCATGATTAGTTTATTTCACATTTTGCTTTCAATAAATTATTGATAATTTTTTCTTTGATATAAGATTTTACTCTGAAACTTATGCTAACCTTAAATTTGTTGAGGCCTTTTTGCCTCAGCCTCTGGAGTGTAGGTGTATGCCACCACACCTGCCTTAATCCACAGTTTGAAGGAATATATGTATTGTGTATATGTATATATGTATTGCATATATATGTGTTTTCATCTATATGTATATATGTATGCATACATACACACATGCATGTATAAATTTAAAGCAAAGCTATAATGTGTTTTCCCTTAATGAATACATGAAGCCGGGCGGTGGTGGTGCACGCCTTTAATCCCAGCACTCGGGAGGCAGAGGCAGGCGGATCTCTGTGAGTTCGAGACCAGCCTGGTCTACAAGAGCTAGTTCCAGGACAGGCTCCAAAACCACAGAGAAACCCTGTCTCGAAAAACCAAAAAAAAAAAAAAAGAATACATGAAAGAACACTAAAGAAGTGTTTCCTTATGATATTCCCCACCCCAGATAGTACAGGCCTGGTTTCCTATGAGCCTTGCAGAGGAACTTGGGTCAGGATATGATGAACATAAACCTGCTAGGTAGGACCTGGAGAAATGACAAGCTACACTTCAGAGATCTAAGGCACAATTTAAAGGGGAGGCTGAAATGAGTATTCTCCCTCATCCTATGTTGGGAGAGCCAGAAGGTACCCCTAGGTCACCAGGATGGTAGCAGTGTCAAAAGCACAGGTGACCTGCACATGTGCATGTGTGATTTGGAGGGAGGTTCTGAGAAGCTGAGCTAGAGACTGTGATAATGAGACTGAACTTCGCTGTTCAGCAAGGCAGTGGAGCAGCATCCCCACCAACAGTAGGTCCATGTAGATCCTGCTGCACGGACTCCCAGTCTTAACAACTCATGTGGGTGCATTGCCCACAGCCAGAATGCAAAGGAAGGAGAAATGCAGAGTGGTGAATCTCCTGAACACAGAGCGTCCTACTACTAAAGGCAGAGCCAGGGGAATATCTTATTGCATTTTTTAGTATTTTAATTTAGTTGTAAAACTATTTTATAAATATTAGACATAAGGAAGTGGCCACCATGTGCACTTAAAATTTTGTTGTTGGTCACTGACAATGGGCACTGGACTTTCCAGACCATCCCTGTCCTCTCTCCCTGACCATATTGGGGAGCTGGCTGCACAGTCTCAGCTATACCATTAAACTTCTTCCTCCGGTACCCTAATCTCTTTCCCAGGGATGGTCCTGACCAGAATTCGCCTCAGCTCGGAGTCTTCAGTGGAAACACCGCCCTTGAGACAGCATACAGCTCCACCAACCAGGTCCTGCTCAAATTCCACAGTGATTTCTCCAATGGAGGCTTCTTTGTCCTCAACTTTCATGGTCAGTTCATTTCTGCTTCAGTGGCCAGGACATAGAGTGCCAGGAAAGCTCCTCACCATGCCCACACACATTATCTCCAGCTGTCCCAGAGCCTGCTGGATTGTCCCACGTGGATGCCAGAGTGTCCTGGAAACCTTTGGTGGTAGACAGAGTACCTCTGTTGTCAGTTCGTTTCATCAGGTCATGTTGGTAGCTACCTGAGGTTCATTCGTTCTGATATAACTATAAATGAGACCATGTTGTAGGAACTAATTATGATGCTCTTGACTTTTGTGCAGGCCTGCATGTATCTGACTCTAAGGAAATGTCATAGAAACCATTATATAATGACCTATAGAGCAACACCAACCTCATGATGTCCCTGAGAGCAGGAAATGGTCACAAGCCCCTTGTCTCCCATGACCCTAAGACATTCTGAGACAAGAGGAGGCAAGCTTACTAGCCTAGCCAGCTGTGATGGGATCACTTCCATGGTGACTTCCAAAAGCAGGAGAGTAGGTGCTATTTTAATGGATGTTTTCAAAGTGTGGGCTTCAGTGTTGTTAAGCATTTAACAGTCAAAGTGAGCCTTTGGAGAGAGCGAGCATATAGTCTTGTAACTTGATCATTCAGCAAAGGTAACCACCGCTGTTATCTCTTTCACAAACCCATGGTAGCATTCCAGCTGAAGCGATGCCCGCCTCCCCCAGCAGTGCCACAGGCTGACCTGCTAACAGAAGATGAGGACTTTGACATAGGTAAGGCATCTCTGCTTTCCTCTTTTCCACACCATCTGGCTTTTCATAGTTCTTCTGATTGAGACTTGAGGCAAATTGGTTACCATAAAGGAAAATTGCCCAAAACATTGTAGAGCCTTCCACAGAGACTGGACCAAATGACTTAGTTTATGTTTTGCTCTTGTCATTTGAAGGCTTTTGCTCTGTGGCATTTGCTACTAATTTTCTTTTAAGTTTTCTGAGTCTGTCTTAGAATGTATTTGACTGTAAATAATGAAAAGTCATTGTAGGATATACTTAATGATAATTATAATAAATTTTTCATTCAGAAACTTCTATTTAAATATGTTACGGCTGCTTTGATTTCAGTCATGGTCTCGTCCATTCATCATCTGGTCCTCTTAGGAACCCAGCCACAGCATATGGTGGCAGTGTGGTTATTAGAACGCAGGGTTTCTCGGATTTAATTACAAATTCGTATTCCTGTGGTCACACCTTATTGCATAATGCTGGTGACATCACATTGTCCAGTTCCTTCTCTTGTTATGATGGCTATGCTAACTGGAACCATGGTGTCTCCCTGGACAGGACCATGGTCAAGCCCTGTCGGGTTTGTTGAAGCCGTCCCCACATTCTACTCCACAGCCTTGCTTAGGTCCCAATAATCTTTGGCGCTTTCATTTTTCTAACGAGGCATTTGGAAAATGGGACACATGGTTGTGTTGGTCAAGGAAAGGGACCACTAGATATGGCCTCTTTTTAGTAATACTAAGTATTGTAAACTAAAAGCTGAAATCTGGGCTTTTCAGCGGCACACAGAAAGTGAAAGTAGACACCCTTTCTGAAGTGGTTTGCTGTGGACACAGTCCATTAAGCAGTCACAAATGATTGGCACAGTCACATCCGTCAAACGTTCTGGGAATGGTGATCCCAGGTTGATTCTTTCAGGGGACTTCGTGAAGTACCAGTGCCACCCTGGGTACACGCTGTCTGGGAGCGACACGCTGACGTGCAAACTTAGTTCACAGCTCCAGTTCCAAGGCTCTCCGCCCACCTGTGAAGGTATGTCGGGTCCTGCTGCTTTGGTTGCTCTGATAGACTCTGGAGATGGGTTTGAATTTGACCCAGGTCTGTGCTGAGTCAATTCCACAGTATAAACAAGTTGCCAACAGAAGTGTTGGATAACTCTTTGACTTTGAGTCCAACCTCAAAAATAAACCTAAACCATACTTTCTGCAACCAGTGCATCATGGGAATGTTCAAATACAACAAGATTTAAATATTAAATATTAAATAAAAAATAAATATTAAAGAGCAGCTGATGTCTGTCCCTGATATT
Source organism: Microtus pennsylvanicus (assembly GCF_037038515.1). NCBI lineage: Eukaryota > Metazoa > Chordata > Mammalia > Rodentia > Cricetidae > Microtus > Microtus pennsylvanicus. Next base: position 62,932,276 of record NC_134587.1, on the reverse strand, counting down.
ATTATAGCCTGTCTCCTCATCTCTGTAATCTGCCTCATGTTTTGCATCTGTCTCAAGCACACTGAGCATCCTGGGATTTTCCTGTCAGTACTTCCTCTGGATTTAGGTATCCGGTGTTTAACCCTTTGTATATAAAATGTATAAACAATGAAATATATCCACTTTAGGTTTTATATATGCCTCTAAAATAAACTGACTATATACTGGGACTTATACAATTCGCATAAAAGAAAAGGGTTCTAGGCTGCACCTGTTGGTTCACTTAAGAAAAGTAATTTAGTAGGCACTGCTTTCAAGTGCAGTGGGAAGAAACAGCCTTAGAGAGTCCACGTAGGTCAGACATAGCATCTCTGATGCTATGTTTTCAATGTAATTTAATCAATCACAGTGAGTTCGAATTTTGGGTCCCACATGGTGGAAGGAGAGCTTAGCTCTTAGCTTTGTCCATGAGCCTTTGTCCATGTGAATGTGCTCGTACATGTACCTCTCTCTCTCCTTCCATCTTCTACTCCTCCCTCACTCTTTGTCTCTAGCACAAATCTCAAAGCACACAAAGGAAAATACGTTTAAAATTTAGAAACATGCGTCTGTGGTCCTTTAATCCCAGTACCCAGGAGAAGTAGCCAGATCTCTGTGGGTGTAAGGCCAGCCTGGGTCTACATAAAGGAACTCTGTCTCAAAGGCAAAACAAAACAAAAAGAAACAGAACTGAGCAGTGTTCATTGAAGGGAACTCAAGTTTGGTTTGGGAGGAGCTTCCTCTGGAGGCAGCAGCAGGAGGGCAATTAGGTGATTGCTGTATTCTTTCCACATGGCCACACTCCAACCCCTGTAGGTTTCAGTGATCGAGTCCCCCATTTCCTTAGGGTCTTACAGTTTCCACAGTTCTCTCATCGTATGTGCGTTTTGTTGTTATTGTTTTTTGTTTTCTTCATATTTGTTTTTTGAGAATTTCATACTTGACTACCGTATTTACACCATTTCCAGTCATCCCTCCCCATTCCAACTCCTCCGGTCTCTCCCCCAACTCCTTCTGTCCCTCCCCCAACTCCTTCCATCCCTCCCCCAGCTCCTTCTTACACTCATGACCTTCTCTATTATGTTCTTTTTTATTATTTAAATTTACTCATTTATTTAATTACTGTTCTTTCTGAGATGGTGTCTCATATGTAGTCCTGGGTACCTGAAAGTTGCTATTTGGGCCAGGCTGGCCCCAAGTGCACTAGGACCTTCTTCTGCAACCTATACACTGAGTACTGGAGTTAAAAGTGTGCACTCCCATGCCTGGCAGAAGTTAATATTTTTTATTTGTTGTTTTTCTTTTGTTTTTTTGAGGGTCTCTCTATGTCACCCTGGCTATTCTGATTTATGTGCATCAGACTCCTAGAATGCACAGAGATCTGCCTTCCTCTGCCTCCAGAGCATTGGCATTAAAGGGGTGCACCACCACACCCAGCTAAGGGATTAACGGTAATAAATCCTAGTTCAAGCTTTTAACTCTGAGTTATTTTTGCTGATGTCTTGCAAGTTGTGTTAAACAATGCTCTCCGTGTTTTAAGCTAGAAAGAAAGGAAGGAAGAAAGGAAGAAGAGACAGAGGCAGAGAGAAGAAAGAAAGAGAGGGAAAGGAAGGAAGGAAGGAAGGAAGGAAGGAAGGAAGGAAGGAAGGAAGGAAGGAAGGAAAGTGCTTCTGAATATGCCATGTTCTGATGGCCCTTCCCTGTAAGCAGACATTTTCTCAAATGTCTTTTGAGGTACAAAGGGCTTTAATAGTATCGTTGCTGATGGAGCAAGGAGAAACTCAGCTTCAGGGGAGAGTTGGAACCTTGATGCTAGCTGAGTTGCTCCTGGCACCAGTTTATAGCAGCTCCCATGAAGGAGTAAATTCCCAGGAAACAGCAAGGCAGACAGGAGAAAACAGAGACATTTGGGCCCGTTGAGAAATATATTCAAATGTGTGTCTTAGAATAATATTTTGGCCCGAGAATAATAGTGTTAAGTGTGGCAAGAAACTTGATAAAATGGCTTTGCTTATATTTTCAGTTCGACTTATCTACTAAGCCAAAGAGAACATTTTAAGAATAGAAGGGGTAAGAATGAGTCTGCTTAGGGCTGCTTCTGATTTGGATAGCTGCTCTGTGCCCCAGCCCTGGAGGTGACGATGGCTTTCCAGGTGGCTTTCAGCAACTCACTGCAAAGTTTCTTAGTTCCAGATGGTCTGAAGTTCGGTGTCATTTAAAACTCTACCTACAGTGGTAGGCTAGACAAGGTGGAAGCCAGACTGACTATTTCCCCAGTGAAGCACAGAGAACGGGCTCTGCTTGGTAGCACCTGCCTGTTGAGGAAAGGAAGGTGTGTAGCCAGGACATTTTCAGTTTCCATACTCCCTCTGCCCATATGGCGCCTTCTATTTAAGAAAGACATTTACATCTGCCACATCTCGCTTAACCCTGAGGGGTAGCTGTTACAACCCTCTATTTTTAGAAGAAGCAGAAAAAAAAGTTGTTGGCTCTCATTGCAACATGGAATCAGGTCCATGAAATCCCTGGGACTGTGGTCTCAAGCCCGCACAGGTGTGCACAGACACAAAACCCAGTCTATGAACTGCATTCTATTTAAAAAATATCAGCATGACCAACCTGCAATGGGCAAAGTAGATTTTACAAAGTGATCCTGTCACTGAATGAATGGGTCTGCATCTTAGTGAGCACAAAGACAAAACGTACAACAGAAGATAAAACAGTGGAGAGATTCATTGCCTATAGGAAGGGAGGGGGAGGAGGGATATTTCCAAAGCAAAGGTCTCTCCCAGGGACAGAATCAATAGGGGGTTTTATTGTGGAAACCTATATGTATTCCTGTAGGAAAGCCTGTGGATTTGGGCACATTCCTGTGCATACTTAGCACAGACATACATTGTGGAGCATGCACAGTTTGAGGTTATAGTCCAAGAAGAAAGATCGAAGGTGCATAACTGGGCAAGCACACATAGAGTCATTGAGCATGTGTTCAGATTAGCAAGAGGACACAGCTCTGCTAGGCATGCTAGGTCCCATGTTATAATGAGCAAGTTTCCTCTAAGTTGCACAGAAGAATAAACCTGAGCTCTCTCTCACTGGTCTGAACCAGTTCTTTCTATTTTCCCCAGCCTCAGCTAAAACAAAAAGACAGGACTCAGATGATATGTCAGTGCAAGAGTCTCTTCTTTTTATTTTTTTCTTTTCTGTTGTTGTGAGAATAAAAAAAAAAAGACAAAAAGCAGCTGCGGGAAGAAAACTTATTTTGACTTATGGTTCCAGAAGAATGTGTCCATCTTGGCAGGGAAGCATGACCGCAGGAATAGGAGGCTGAGAGATCACATCTTTGTGACAAACTCAAATCAACAAAAGGAACCAAAGGAATCAGGGCATGACCGTATACTCTCAAATCCTATCCCCAGTGATCTACTCCCTCCAGTGCATTGTACCTCCTCAGCCTCGAGAAACAGCATGACCACTGTGGACCAAATGTTCATATGCCTGAACCCCTGGGAACATTTTTCATTGAAAGCACCTTTCACCTGCAAGGCGCCAGCTCCGTGTGATGGCTGACAATGTCACCACCATCACTGCAGAAAGTAGGATGTTTGACTGAGCTCCATCTGTGACTTCTGTTTGGAATTGTTCTCAGTGATATATATCACTGTAACTAGTTTATACTGTGACATTTTAGGACTTAGATCTGTAATACGTTTTAAAGGATTCTGTGATAGATTAATTGTTTATATTTTTGTCTAAAAGTCCTCTGAGTTTTAAGGTACATTTCTATTAGACTCTCCAACTGAACAGGTTACCCTCAAAGACAATGCTTAGGAGTGTCACATCTTATAAGCTTTTCCCACCTGTGTTTAAGAAGTGTCTTTATTTTGAAATATATGTATAGATAACACACAGTCAACTTATTAAAATGGGGAAAACCCACCAAATGAGATGCCTCTCTTTAAAAAATGCTCATTGTGTCTGGGAAGATCCGGTTACTGTTTGCTTAAACTCTATAAGTAATTCTGGCGCACTGCTTTTCATGTGCTATGGCTGTTCAGGGTTCCTTAGTAGCTCTGTAAAAATGTGTTTCTGTAATATAAATTAATTCAGCAATGAGAGATAGCACTAAAAAACTCTTTTGGTGATTTTTACATTAAAAATTAATTAGCTTGGAAGTAATTGGATCAAAATATAAATATGAGAATAAAAAGTGTCACCAAACTTGCAGTATCTTAAGTGTTTCAGTAAAAGAAATTTTACTTTAGAAACCGTGGGTCCTGCTAAAATTGTAGTAAATAGTTCAGTGTGGGTTTTGACAGTGTTTCTCTGATTCATTTCATGCCTAAATGGTCACATCCAAAAATTAGATTTTATTTATCTAAGTATAACACGGGCCAGAGTAGAAGTGGAACTTTTTCAATAAAGAACCACATTTTGTTATATTGCATTGAAGATGAACTATCTGTCTTCATTTTTGCATTGAGATAGCTTGAGTTGCTGTGATGAAGTTCAGGAGGCTTCATGGGTGCTCCAAAGGCGCAGTGGCCAGTGTTGTGTAGACTCGGTGGAAAGCATACCCTGCACATCCTGACCCTACCTCTCTCCGAGGGGTCTTTGTCCTGTATTAAATGTAGTCAGAGCTCAACAAACTGCTTTCTCCTCTCATGGGATCTGGTGTAGAAAGGCACACTCCATCTCATCAGTGCTGGATTCATTGTATTAATGCAGACCTCCGTCTCTTTTCTCTTTAGCACAATGCCCAGCCAATGAAGTACGAACAGAATCTTCTGGGGTGATCCTCAGCCCGGGGTATCCAGGCAACTATTTTAACTCCCAGACATGCGCTTGGAGTATTAAAGTGGAGCCAGACTTTAACATTACTCTCTTTGTGGACACATTCCAAAGTGAAAAGCAATTTGATGCCCTCGAAGTGTTTGATGGTAAGCCTCTTCAATGTGCTTGTCTCAATCAATGCCCTGAGCATCATTAATGAAAGCACCATCATGATGTCTCAATGCCCAGATGGGTCAGGTTTGTCTAATTACATCTTCCCACAGCCACCATAGCACCAACCAATCATGATAGAACTTGAGCGTTTTCAGGTATCAGGTGATCTTTAAATAATATTCTTGTGTTGTTTATGTTACAGTTTTCCTCCAGGTAATTGTGTGTGTGCACGCGCGCGAACGTGTGCATGTGTGTGTGTGTGTGTGTGTGTGTGTGAGAGAGAGAGAGAGAGAGAGAGAGAGAGAGAGAGAGAGAGAGAGAGAGAGAGAGATGAGTTTGCAAGGTACTGCGGGGCAATTAAGAGTTCAAGAAGAGGTTTATTGTTCCAAATGCCTAATTTTCTAGAAATACATGAAAAGAGTGGCTCATACGGGCACCGAGGTGGTAAAGAGAATTGTTTTATGTCATGCAATCAAGTGAGTTTGACGCCCAGTGATGCCGCTTTCAACACCAGTGTTGTAGTTTTATACAGCTCTCATGAACACCTTAAGATAGTAGTGTAGGTAGCTGGATCATCAGCTGAGATAGAACCAAGGACAGTGTTTCAGAAGCTTCATCATTTACAAACAGAGTAGAGCTCAACCCAAGACAACAGGGCTTTCTCATACTCCCACAGATTTGCCACTGGGTTCAGATTAACCATAATCTATTCAGTGATAAAAATTACTTTAATTGATTCTGTATGTTTCCCCGAGTCTCACTCATTTGGTGGATCATGGAAAGTAAATCACTTGTGTGGATCGACCCACAGGAGTCAAGTTCTGCAGATGTCTGCATTGGAAATGAAACTCTCAGTGTTTTACCTAGAAACAGTAAGCAAAGAAAACACATACAAAGGAAAACAGTGCTGCGCAGGCGGTTGTCTCTGTGTGTGTGCACACAAGTACAAGTGTATATTGCTATTTGAATCATAAGTAAGTTCCGATATGGGATTGTGCGTCTCCTCTGTTTTACTTGAATTGGAATATAGAGCATAATATTTTTATGCTTCTGAACTTCAGGAGCAAAATCCTTCTCACTAGTTTTTCATTAATTGCATGTAGTCTGGTATTGTCTCAATATGATCAGACTGTGACTGAGATCAAAAGCTGGAGAGTAGACCTGAAAGATGACAACAGTTTCTGCTGAGTTAACAGAGGCTCATGATCTGCGTTGCTCTGACTTCAAATATTTTTCTCTAAAGTGAAAGGTCAGAGTTTTGTATGGAGAACTGCTGTAAGTGAGAGCATTTTCTCTGCACTGCACGCTGTGCCCATCTTATTTCAGCGACACGGGTGCGATTTTATACTTCGTGAGCTGAGCAGAAGTAGGCTGAGCATACCGGCTGTGAGCACTGTTTGCTCAGAGTGCATTATTCTCTGGGGTTCAAGTGTGGCTTTCCACAATTGCTTAATCATCACAGAACTCAGAGAAGAATGGTGTCTGAATTACAGTCATGGTTGGCTGCTGAGCCCACAGCACTGGCTATCCATATCGTGGGAAATGGACCTGCACGTCTCCTTTCTAGGCTATTTTTGACACGTGCTAGGTAGAGGCATGCTTTCCAAGACATGCCTAAGCACTATGATTTAGACAGAGAGCAGATGGAGAACAGGTAGGAGTTTGGTGGGAGATTAGCAGCTCTTAGAGATACACTCTTGCATTGTGCCAGTAAAAATGACATTTAAAGTATGGCAAGCTCAGGGTAATTAATTTCCCAGTGGCATTTTGTTTCAGAAGGTACATGATCTTGTTTAAGAGCCATGAGCAGATCTGCCACGGTTCATACCTCTGCCATCTTCCATATAAAGTGGGGTCATCTTTCCGTAGGGAGTAGGCAGGACACTTTGCAGACAGTCTTTGGAGATCATCTTTCATAGCAAGAGCCATTTCTGGGGACCCTCCACACCAACCTCCACACCTGTTTATACTTCTTCCTCCTGGGCTCTTGCAATTGATTTAACCAAGTCCCTATGACAGGGAATACTTTTTAGAACTGGAGAATGAGAGTCAGGGATCCAAGTGTGGTGAAGCTCGTGTCTCTGAACCTCCCCTTGGCGACAGATGTGTCTTCTTCCTGTGGTCATCATGTGGGTGCTCTCTGTCCGTCTGTGTCCCAATCTTTTGTTCTTATAATGCACCACTCGGGCTGGAGTTGGGGCCCATCCCTGCAAAAGCGTTTCAACTTAGCTCTCTCTATATAGAGCACATATCCAGGGCAGTCACTTTCTGAGTTATTAAAGCACTTTGTTCAGAGTCCAACAGAGCTTTGCACAGTTTTATTTGGGTGTAAGAGGAAGTGAAGCTGTGAGTTGTCAATATTTTTCCACGGATAGAAATTGCGTGTGTGATTCAAAGGTGGGTGTCACTCGCCCTGATAATGTTTAGATTACAAATAGCCATAGGAGGTTCATTCTCCAGTTCTCTTCCACATTTCCCAAGAGTGAGCTTGTGAAATGCAGAAAAGCCAGTAATGTTTTTAAGACCAGGCACTGTTGTGTCCACTAATATAAAAGGGTGCTGAACATAACTCCTGTTTCTATACTGTGATTTTTTTTCTCCCAAGTGATGTGAAGATGCAGTCATAAGAAGTTACACTGAACATTTAATAACTTTGATGTATAAACATTTGAAATACTTTCAAATATACAGAATAAAAGTATGTCAATGATGACTTGTAGCTTATTTTCACACTTACTGGGCCTTGTTTGTATAGGTAAGCAAGGCACAGAGAGTCATTTAGATTGTTCACGGATGCTCATGTCCCCTTCTAGTTCTACTGTGGAGACTAGTGTCCCAAAGGAAGAGTCAAGTGGGTCATTGCTGTGAATGTTTCTATAATGAATTCCTCATCTCTCTACTTATCTGTCCACCCATCCATCTATCTGTCTGTCTATCCATCCATCTACCCATTCATCAATCCTTTTACTCACCCACCCACCCACCCAGCTGTCTATCATCTCTCTGCACATACACTTCTTATCTTGAACACATATGAATTTTTTAAATCACTTTGATACTCATCTACAAATGGGTACTTTTTAGACATCTGTATATATGCTATGCTTGGATTTATCTATATGGATATACATATATTCACTTTATTAATTTGGGGTACTATATAAATTTAATTTCTTTTTATGATTTTTCTAGAACATAAAGAAGGTTTTGCTCCAGAGTTTATCATGAGCAATAATACTAGGATACACATATTTGCTATATAAATAACTTTTGTACCTATGTGCTAGAGTTGATGGAATTGAAGCTTCAGTTTTACTATATATCACCAAGTTGTTCCCCAACGTGATCGGCTTAGCTTATCCTCCACTGACATCTCAAGAAAGCTTCTGGTTTTCTAAATCTAAAGTATATTATAAGCTGATAAGTGATAAAATAATGTTTACGTTTTCAAATGCTGTGGTTTCTCTGATGTATTTGATTTTTTTTCTAGACTATGTCACTAGTAACTTACATGTATAACTCCCTGTATTTGCTGTTATTCTCATTTGAATTTTATTGTTCACCTTGGAAATAAATACCTATAAATTGTACATATTGACACATATAAATATGGACACATGTTTAATTAACAGCTATGATGAATGATGTGTATTTTGTAGGCACTGACATCTAAAGGTTTTGTTTTTCTGTTTTATTTAGGTTCTTCTGGACAAAGTCCTCTGTTAGTAGTCTTAAGTGGGAACCACACTGAACAATCCAATTTTACCAGCAGAAGTAACCATCTATACCTCCGCTGGTCTACGGACCATGCAACCAGCAAGAAAGGCTTCAAGATTCGCTATGCAGGTAAATAGTAGGGCCTGGACACCAACTGAAAGGGTTTCTAGTACCACTTCATTAACAATAGGTTTAGCTTCTGGTGTAGATCTGACCTCTGACAGTTAATGACCAGCAAGAGGAGGAACATAATGGGGAATTACTCTGAGTGAGTTCCTAAACAGATGAGCAAACTTGAATAATATTTTAAAATATCTTGATGAGAGAGTAAATATTAAAATTTTATCCCATAGACGACAAAGACATTGCCCTCAAATTACAGTAATATAGTCAAAATTAGCATTAACATTGGGAACAAATGAGAGAAGATTAAATTACATAAAAGGCACAAACAGTTGCCATTGTCCCTAGCATGCTACTTTATCTATACTACATTCTGTATATTTCTTTATCTTTACAGAATACATGCACGTTACATACCAGTCTGTATTTTGTATGAACATTTACATTGTAAGTCTACATTTGGCATACACATCTGTGTACTTCCATATCAAAATTTGAGGTATTTTATCCTTTCTCCATATTCTTTAATATTTGTTTGAAGTTGATTAAATTGATGAAATTTTCAAGCACATTTATGAAATGTTAAAACCCGTTCACCGGCTAGAGAGATGGCTCAGCAGTTAAGAGCATTGCCTGCTCTTCCAAAGGTCCTGAGTTCAATTCCCAGCAACCACATGGTGGCTCACAACCATCTGTAATGAGGTCTGGCACCCTCTTCTGGCCAGCAGGCATACATGCAGACAGGATATTGTATACATAATAAATAAATAAATATTTTTTTTAAAAAAAACCATTCACCATCTTCAATAGCGTTTCTGTTACCCTCTGCAAGCACAGGGGTGTTAATTCTTGGCGATTTATGTTTAGTTATGGAGCACAGCCTCCAAGCTTGTCTCAGTTGGCAGTAAGTGGACTAGTCTTGGAGATATGTCTTCCTTGGAAAGACATATCATCCAGCATATTAGTTGCAGGGTCTTTTGAAGGGCTTTTAATCCCATTGGTGATTTGTGTTTTCTGGGTGGAGTTCAGCCTTGTGTAAATGAACCACATTTTCCTTATCCATTCTTCAGTTGACAGGCATCTAGGTTGTTTCCACATTCTGGCTATTACAAATACTGCAAAAAAAAAAAAAAAAAAAAAAACCCTCAGGCTAGTTTCACAGAGAGCATCTGAGTAGGGATTGGATTAGCACCCTTGTAAGAAATGGATCAGACTTTCAGCCTGTTTGAGTTTATTCAGTGTGCAGAAGTGATTGATACAGAGGAAGTCGTGGTTAACAAAATATAACCCATGCCATATGCAGTGAGTTCTTTAGCTCACTGGCATGGAACACCTTCACTAACCTCTACCTTCCAAGGCATATTTCTACCCATGCAGTAACAGACTCTCTGTATCCAGCCATATCAGGTGGGAGGCCTGATGAAATAATACGTTTTTCTTACAGAGATGTAAATACATGTCATGTATTAATATGAAGTTTTATGTCCATATCATAGCACAGTTCATTAGGCCACTAACCAAAACTTCATGTTCTTAATTGCAAAAAAAAAAAATGCCCAATGCCTCTTTTCTTTGATTTAATCACCTCTTTCTTAAAATGTAGAGAATGTATTTGTTGCAGATGTAGTGCCCTAAGCCATACCCCATCACTTCTCACCCTTGTCTTTATGAGAGGCAGCCTCAGGGTACCTCTTGGGGAGTTCACTATAAAAATCTGTGTCTTCCTGGCCATGCTGAAGTCAGCATCCTACCTAGTGTTAAATCATAGCACCAGGTTCCCAAGGTTCATAAGAAAACCCTGTGGGGCTTTTAGAGTCTTATTTTTAGAGATGGTGTTTGCTGCTCACTTCCCAGCTTTTAAACACTAATGATGTTTTGTTTGTGGTATGCCTCTGTCCCATATTGTAAACTGCTTCCATCTGTTCCCGTGTCCCAGCTCCTTACTGCAGTCTCACCTCTATGCTGAAGAATGGTGGCATTTTAAATAAAACTACAGGGACATTGGGGAGCAAGGTCCATTACTTCTGCAAGCCTGGATATCGAATGATTGGCCACAGCAATGCAACCTGCAGGCGGAACCCCGTGGGTGTGTACCAGTGGGACTCTATCGCACCGCTTTGCCAGGGTAAGAGATGGCTTCCCACCCCACCCGGGTTGCCGTTCATTGTTCTGATTTGAGTTGTTCTCTAGCAACAGAAGAGACTGGGCATGAGAGCTGATAGGGAACAAAATCTGGGTGTCGCTGTCATTGCTTTGCTCATGGATGTGAAAAATAAGGGACAAAGAGCACCCTAGAAGAGAAAAACGTATTTGTTCATTGTTCAAGGGTACCGCAGGATGGTTTGCTGTTTCTGGGCTGTGATTGCTAGAGGTCAGGCTGCCTGCTCACTTTCCTGGACAAAGATGCCGAGTAAAGCCATGACTGTTGCTCAGCTACCTTTGACCTTTCTCCCCTTTTGTTTAGCCTGGGCTTCCAAATCACATGAGGGGGCCACTCAGATCCAGAGTGGGTCTTCCTCCCTAAGTGCTCTTGCCCAGACACCCAGTGTGTGCGTGTGTCTCCTTGGGATTGTAAATGCAGTCAGATTGATAGCTGAGACTTGCCGCCACAGTAGGTTTATGACAGCACAGTTAAGCTTCCCATTGATAAAGCAAACATCACTAACATTTGCAGAAGGTTCCCGTGAATCTGCACTGCCTGAATCCAGAAAATGAACAGTAGTCCCTGGGCTGTAGCTACAGTTATTCTGATTATAATGTGCACTTTATCTTGAATTTAAAAAAAAAGAGGCATTTTCCCATGAACATTCCAAAAAGCTTTTCCTGATCATTGTATTACTTCAGAATATATCCTACCCCCCTCAAAAAAAAAAAAGCTTGCTTCCTCATTTTACTATGAATGCTTTTGCTTTGAACCACAGTGTTTGTTTCTTACATTCTTTGGCTATTTTAATCTAGGGCTTATAAATGTTGATTTCAATATTCTATAATTTTTTTTTAATTTTACCTATCAGATGCATAGAAACTAAGTTTTCATGTAAAACATTTAATTTAGATGCAAGGGTTTGAGGCAGCAGCATTTTTATAGTTTTGCCTTATGAGGTTTGTATTTAGAATAAAGTGGCTCAGCCCCTGAACATCAGTCATAAGATGTGAATGGCTCTGGAAACCAGCGGCCTCCTTTCCTCTGACTCAGGCTGTTGGATTTTCTGTAACGGCTGTACGGAGGAGTAAGCAATGCGCATCGTGTCTTCATGGCTTGAGCCACATCACCGTTATCAGAGCCTCACCTTGGTTTACGCTTTCATCTCTAGGAATTGTTCTTTAATATAAGATAAACATTAAGTAGCTCCCAGGAGCTCGTCCTACTAGAAGGGATAAAGGTTTATTTTCCTTTCGTTGACAAGGAAAAATAACACTTTATTTGCTTTGTGACTTAGGGCATGAGGTGGCACTGAGGCCACTCACCTGGGCACCCCTCCACGCCACAAATTTAAACATGTGTGACTTCCAAAGCATGTGTTTGAAATCACATAATTTCCCCAAGAATTTATGTAGAACAGGGATCTTTCGCTGTTTCCTTGGCTTTGCTTCGGTCCTGGTCTCAGTGACTCCAGTATGTTGGGAGGAATGTTACTCAGATGAGAAGTCATGGAGACAAGGGCAAGTCTAGGTTCCTTGATATCAAGGGAACTCTAATGACCTTATTATTCCTTTGCGGCTCTGGATATGAGAGTATTGATAGCTGGCTTTAGAATTACTGAAAGGCTTAAGCAAGGAGGTACACTATACCTTGCAATATGATGTGATGTCATTGGGGCTGGAAGGGGATTCCCAGGGCACTTGCTCCAGGCTCACTCAGGACCCTGGGGTCCTACGTGGCAGGGCTGGTAACCTCATTGTCTGTCATGGCTTGTCTTTAGCCAGTGGCACACACTGTTTCCATCCTGATGGTCTGGGCCGGCCAGAAGCGCCAGGCCAGATGTAGTCTGTGGGTTTCTGAGGAGTGAGGGTTGTTTTTCTCTCTTAGCTTGACCTTTTAAATGATTTCCTCAGCAAAGCTGTCTTGGTTGCTTATCCTCCCCGATAAAGCCAGGCATATCTCCTGTCCTGCAGCCTTCATTTCCTGCCTCAGAGCAAGGAACTCTGCCAAGCTGCTGTTTCATTATCAATACACTGATCTTCATCTTGAGGAGCCGAGATTTCCTGCGCTATCGTGGAGATGCAGTTAAATAGGAGCACTGCAAAGCAGGCTTTCTTTCGAGCTGCCCCTGTTAACCAGCACAGTGCCCACACAGCTGTTCATTTGAAAGCTGTTGCTCAGAGCCTTGTAGGAGCTGGCGCTTTGGTATGGGGGTCGCCTCCATTTCTTGTCTACATGCACTCTGCTAGCGTTTCCCTGGGCAACAAAGTAGGAAAGTGATCTTAGCCATAAACTGCACAATTAAGCTTTTGTTCTTAAAATCAAGCTCTTAAGACATAGACCAGTGTTGTTGATTGTCAGATCTTCGTTTATTCACAGACAGACCTGAAGAGCAGACTGTCTTTGATTGGAGTGATTCCTCTAGTCGGTAGGATGATAGAGTTTGACCGTGAGCTTTCACTATTGTCCTTGGGCAGTTAATGACATCATGGCTTTAATAAGTCAAGGTATAATTTTCACTTCTAATTTGTTTAAAAATTATTTTTGAAATGCCCACTGAAATCAAACAGACCCAAAGTCTTTATGTCTCAATGAACTTCTATAGAGTTATAATTAGCTCATAATATCTGAAAGGCAATGGAGGAAGACAAAGACCTGGGTTGGTGAGAGGTATGTTTCCTGAGGTTCTACTTATACTGCTCTTTAACTCTGTGGCTATAAGTACCTACAGATGATGCTATCCAAGGAGACTTAACTGTGAACATCTAAGAATCAGTTACCTCCATGACCTCCGTCTCCCATACACCTCCTGATCCCAGAGCTAGCATCTTCCCCAAGGTCTAAGATCTTCACCTTTAAAAAGTTAACAGCAAAGCATCTTTTTAAAAGTTAAAAATTATAATTGAAACCCTGGAGTGTTAATTAATTGATGTATTTATTTATTAAGTCATAACATTTTTACTTATGGACATAAATCATGTGGATTTATTGTGGCCCTTGACTTCATTTTCATATGCAACTTTACTTCTATAAAATTCTTCTGTCCTGAGAGTAACTGCAGACTAGTTCCAGCTAATGAGTTGATATCTGCCAACCTCTGGGGTAGTCGAGGTAGTCAGGCTCAGGCCACACGCCAAAGCACCGTTCTCTCACTCACATCCTATCTCAGGCATTTCTCCAAGGGAGCATCATCTATCTCCCTGTATCCTGTGACAAAGTGAACAATGTGTTTCCCCTGTCCATGCTTAGTGCAGACGGAATACCACAAAATATGCCTCGTGATTAAGGTAATAGTGAGGGTGTATGTACAAAGTCCTTTCCCATAATGCAGTTGGACGAAGCATGCCAAGGAAGGTTTTCTCACAGAAGGTGATGAGTCCCCCAGGTTGAGACTGGTCACAGAGACCAGCCGTGTCCCTTGCATGAAAGAAAATTCCATGATGTATCAGCAGTGCTTGCCCTGGAAGTGTAAGCGTGTTCTATAGTGTGTATAAAATAGTGTAAAAACAGGTGATAGTACCTGGTGTTTGTCTTCCTTTCTTCAGCATAGGGAAGGTGGGGAGTGGCATGGGCAGGAAGAGTATCACAGAACCTTTGTTCTAGTATGCAGGATTTGATAAGGATGCCTTTGAATTCATTAAAAGACCAGAAGCAGAGACAGTCAAAAGCCTGAGTAAACAGGACACGGAATAACTGATGGTTTTCGTTAAAGGGACAGTGCACCCTTTACCTGCAACACCGACAGTTCACAAATGCCAGGCCCTCTAGAAGAAATTGCTGGACTGGGATGTGAGTGGGTGACAGCCCCACAGGTGACTGAGGGACAAACCCTGTTGGGACCTAGGAATGAGTATGGGGTGCTCGTGGAACTGGCTTTGGAAGAGTCTTGAAGGGTGGGAAGTTGAAACATTCAAGCCAAGCAGGCTGTCCAGTGTTTGCAGAGAACTGGGTGTGATAGAGGATCAGGACATACATGGTGATTTGGGGCAGAATCAGCCTGAAACCAAGCCATGGTGATGTTTTCCCCATATAATCACTATAGAGTTCCAGGTATGCCTATCCTCGGGGCCCACAGGATGCTGGGATTAGGTTTAGCCCTACATATCTTGACCCTGGAAGGGCTGTTAGTGATATGTGGCATTCTGCATCCAATTATGCTTCAAAAGAAGATCTGTGGTCTGGAACCTTAGCAAGATAAATAGATGAAGGCCACCTATTTATTTGTATTTTACATAGTATAATATATTTTAATAGCAAGCTCACAGAAACAGTATGGGAGACAAACAAAAACAGAAATGTGTGGAAATTAACTTACTTTTGGAAAAAAAATCCAAATGCTGGCCTTGTCCAGAAAAAAACCTCACAGGTTCATTTATAATTGCTGTAAAGTTGAGTGGCTGAGACACGCTCCCCGAGACATTTAGACTTGTGTTAATGCTTACATCCCGCACTTATATTTAAAAATCACATGTGAAAATTTAAAATCTGCCAACACCTGATTCTTGGCCCTGCTTTTCCACTCAAAGTCATAGACTTTGTTAGCTTTTGACCTCACGGGGGAAAAAGCTAACTTCCAGAATAATAGGAGTTAGAGGGAAAAAAAATGAACTTTTTGAGAAAGAAATGTTTCATCGCCGTGGATTCTCAGGCACGTTTTACGTATGCAGTGAGCTAGCTGGGCACCTTCTGGCATGATGTTACACCTCTGGCTTGGCTGGCTCTCAGGTGGGTCCTGTTTAGCAGCCCTCTGAATCTGTTTCGAAGGCCTGAGCAATTATTTCACATCGGACGTGGGAACAGGAGTCTCGAAGCAGAAGGTCATGGATTCTGTTAGTGTCTGATTTCATTAGTCAAGCTATCCCATGGAGGTTTCTGCACCCCTCCAGCGGAAGGGACCCTTTGGGGAATGGCTTTGCTAGCCAGTTGTTTCTGAGTGCTTTTCCAGGGGTGGATTTGCAGGCTGTCTGCTTGTTGGAGCTACAGTATCAGCCTCTTTACCTCCTTCTCTTCAGGTAGAGCTGAGAGACTGAGAGGTAGAGAACACTGCAGAGATTGCTGTCAAACCTTTTACTGCAGCTTTTCAAAGTTCTAAGTCTTACTGTCTTACTGTCGCTTAGTGTGTTTTTTTTTTAAGATTTTTATCCTTTGCAGTTTCTCGTAGTCAAGACTGACCATCACGGCCGGGCAGTGGTGGTGCATGTCTTTAATCCCAGAACTCGGGAGGCAGAGGCAGGCGGATCTCTGTGAGTTAGAGACCAGCCTGGTCTACAAGAGCTAGTTCCAGGACAGGCTCCAAAGCTACAGAGAAACTCTGTCTCGAAAAACAAAACAAAGAAAACAAAAAAGACTATCATGTGAGCTGTAGTGATCATCCAGAGACAATTAGACTTGCTTTGGGTAACTGGAGTTAGAGCACGGGGGACTATACCCTATGAAGCTGAGTGGGTATGGCAGGAATTTGAATGGGGTGATAGCATGAGAGGAGAGAAGGTTTTGATAACCTCCTCCTGTGGACATGTGGCCAAGGTCTTTGTCAGGTACGCTGTTGGCAAATGATCTCTGATTATTCCAAATGTTCCTTGCAAGGATGGGTGGACACTGTCATGGTGTGGGCTGTCTGTGACCTCTGTGCTCTGGGCCAGCTTCTGGGCTATGCACTGGACACAGAGAAAGAGAGAGAGAGGATACTAGACACTGGGCAGGCCGGACAGCATTATAGAATTGTGTTTCAGTCCTCTGCTCCCTGTTAGTAACGTAATTATGTCCTCAGCAATGCCTCACCACTGTCTCCTACTGAAGTTGACCATGAAAGAGAAAGTTAACATTTAAGTGAACTTTTAGTAACTGGTCCTTCATTCCACAGATGTAAGGCCAGAGGCTCTTATGCAAACAAGCTCAAATGGAAGTTTCTGGTTTTCTGTGAAGTTGGATATTCTGTTCTGCGTAGTTTTCCACCATTGTGCAATGCTTGGAGTTTGCAGTCACTGCTTGGATCTTGATGAGCAAATTTCAGTCTGTGTACAATGTGTGTTGCCCCCTGGGATGGTGCCTGTGAGAGAGAGGCTGTTAGACTTTTGAGTGTTTCTATTGGGAAATTTTCAGAAACTAGTCCAGAAAAAAACAGAAGATTCACAAGAGTCTTCTTGTGAGTCAGGGAGGCTCCAGAGACCATGTGATAACCTTTTCCTGCAGCTCTTTGCAGAGTAGGTTTGCTCAGGCCATGTGGTGTGTCCCGACCACACGTGGATGCACTTAGCAGAGTCCTCCCAGGTTCTCTGACTGAAGCAAAGTTCAAGTCAAACTAAACGTCTAAGATTTTCAAAGAGCAATTTAATGGAACTACATTGTCTGGTTTAAGCAAAACATGTTCCGTTGAATACTTTGTCTAGTTTAAGAGAAATTTCGGTCATCTAACTAGGGTTGAGGACAGCCCTCCTCGACCCACATGCCTTTGAGTTGCCCTTATATATTAGAGAATTGTTAATTTGGAGGCCCACATGTTGTTTCTTTTCATTTATACAATGGAATGGTGATTTTCCAGCCCCCACGTGTTGAAATAAGAGCGGCGGGCCGCCCACATGGCTAGCTCTAGCTTATGCCCCGAAATAATTACACGGAAACTGTATTCTTTTAAACACCGCTTGGCCCATTATATTTAGCCTTTTCTCGGCTAACTCTCACACCTGGACTAGCCCATTTCTTATAATCTGTGTAGCCCACGAGCTGGCTTACCAGGAATAATCTTAACCTGCGTCTGTCTGGAGTGGGAGAATCATGGCGACTCCCTGACTCAGCTTCTTTCTCCCAGCCTTCTGTTCTGTTTACTCCACCCACCTATGTTTTAACCTATGAGGGCTAAGCAGTTTCTTTATTGCTTAACCAATGAAATCAACAGATTGATATATGACACTCCCACATCACCCACATTCTTCACTTAGTGATCTACGGGAGAATCTGGCGGGTTAGGTATCTAGTGCCTTTGAAATTGTGGAAACCGCCGTCTATTCCTTTCCATCCTTCATGAGACCTCAGTGTTGAATCATATGATCTCTGTTACTTTTCTGTCACCAATGAGGATGACTTTCCAAGTGTGTCATTTTGTTTTAATTCAGGTGTATATTCTTCATGAGCAGCTTTGCAAGTACAGGTCTTCCTACCTGTCTCCCCTCTACCTTCCTATGCATCTATTTTCTCATCTCCCGTCCATTCATTCAATCACCCAGTCACTCTGCCCATCTCTCCATGTGTTGATGCCATCTCTTGATTACCTATCAGTCGTCTATTACCATCTATTTAGCCATGTATCTATTGTCTCTTACCTTTCTACTATCTATCTCTATCTATCTGTCTGTCTGTCTGTCTATCTATCTATCTATCTATATCTTCTATCAATCATCTACTTATCTATTTACCCATTATTTCCCTACCATCTATCTAGCATCATCATCTATTCATCAATATATCATTATTCCATCTATCCTTCTATGTATCCACCCATCCACCTGCCATCTGTCCATTACTGTGTGCATGTATAACTGCACTTTTCTCCCTTTCCTCTGTTACTTGTGTTTTCTGGAGGACACCTACTGCTTTGGCTTACATAGTAAGACTGTCCAACGTCATGTTTCTCCCAACATTCTGTGAATGCTCTTCTGGCCTGACATCTGCTACCATTTTCCCACTGGGCAGCAACCCACCTGGCTCCCCAGAGAAATGAGCAGTGCCTTAAAGCATGATTCAGTAAAAGCAAACTAGACTCTTCTATGAATTTGACCTTTCCAGAAGCTTATTCCTTAGCTACAGGAAAAACACATTGGAAAGTTTTGTTTCCTTGTTCTGAAACTAAGCTGGGCAGCTACTAGTACCCATCATGGAGTCCCCAAGTCAGTGGCTTAAACTCATTCTGTGTTTTTTCAAGGAATTATAATTATATTTTCTAAGAGAATCGGTAACGATTTTTCTAGGAAAAAAAAAGCATCATTTGCAAGCAACAGCTGTCAGGAAATACAGAGCAGAGTACGGGAACACTCCTTTCTACGTGCATCTTTCTTAGTTCATAGTCACACAGCCTTCCAAATTTTGGAGTCATGCTTATGTCCATGTTATATTCCATAACGGTTATTTCATTAAGATGTAGACACATATCAAGGCCAGTGGTTTTGAGAATTTATTATGTCTTTCAAAGTTGATTATCTTAAAATTGTGTTCAGTGGGGAAATAGGTCGGCAGTTAAGAGCACTCTTCCAAAGCTCTCGGTGGTTCAATTCCCTGCACCCACATGATAGCATATAACTTTCTGGAACTTCAGTTCTATTAAATCTGATGCCCTCTTCTGGCCTCTAAGGGAGCAGGCACACACCTGGGTGCACAGACGTATGTGCAGGCAGAGAACAAATGTCATTAGTCATTTGTAAGAAGCACTAAAGGGGCACATTTATGATTTTTTTTTGTTGGTATCTGTTTGTTTTCCTTCTGTCTTTGAGATATCTTGTGCTAAATGTTTTTAAGAGGCTTGGAACAGCTGAATGGCTTCTCAGTGGCACTCTGGTCTATACTCCTGTACAGTTGACCATTTTGCATGGCCCGTGACTTTAAACTGTTCACCTGCTTAATCTAGGTTCTTCAAACCCAGCTCTTGGTTCCCTCCATCTATCCTTGCTCTCAGAAGCTACCGTCAGCCATTATAGCAAACGGAAGGGCATTGCCCAGGCTAGCCTGTGTCCTTGCAGATTCCTGGCGTCATGCTGTGGTGGCAAGTGAGCAGAAGCACTGCCCAGCACTAGGCTAGCACCAGCCTCTGGTGCTTCTGTCGTGTCCTGTTCACCTGCTGTGGTTTTCCTTTGTGGCCTCACGCTCCATTGGTATTGATTGCACTGAGTTGCAGTAAAGGTGTAAGTAAAAGGGTGATTCATCACTAATTACCTAAGGAGGAGACTTGAGAAATCTCACATAGAGAGGAGGATGGGCAAAAGAGCCTCTGGAATATTAGCACAAGTGCTCCATTGTGCTTTGTTTTTAGAATTGCGCTGTGAAAACTTATTTTTAACCTGTCAGTCAATTGACTGATGAACTCCTGCTGTCTGAATATGAGACAGGTAAATAAACCTGAACATGCTGCTTAGCATTCTGGGGTCCAAAAGCAAGAGGCATCACTACCTGAGATTGAAACACTGTCACAGGTTTGAATGGGTGGTAAGGATTCAGGTAAGGGAGGCTGGAGAGATGGCTCAGTGGTTAAGATACTAGCTGTTCATTCAGAGAACACAGGTTTAATCTCCTGCACCCACCTGGCAGCTCACAACTATCAATAAGTCCAGTGTGAGGAGACCTCACACCCTCTTCTTGCCTCCATGACTAACAGGTACATACATGGTGCCCAGACATATGTGCACATAAAATTTAAAAAAAAGAAAGAAATCTTAACAATGACAAAAGAATTTGAGTAAGGGCACAGTGTCTCTATCATCTATGCTCCCCGGGAGTAATGCACAGTAGTGTTTGATTCTAACTCTCTGTATGTGGTAAGTGTTGAATGAGAGAATGTATAGGAAATACATTTCCACTCTCCTACGGTCTTTATCAGGGGATGCCCAATACACTATTGCTAAAGATAACTATGTTGATATAGAATAATGTGACGTCTAAAACCCTCTCCATTCATACAACTTTCTGAGCCTGTGGCTAGTACCATTGGAGTGTCTCATCTTTGGAAGTTCAGCGAAGCAGTAGGACTAAGGACATTACTGGCTCTGGGAATGTTCCGGATTAGACTTCCCTCCTCTGTATTTTGGGACCAGGTCTGTCAATGCTGACAGGAAGATTCTGAGAAATCCACTGTCAAGTCTTCCCTGATGTTCATTTCAGTAAATTTAGGTTCTTCAAACCCAGCACTTGGCTTTTTAAATCCATGGTAGGTATTTTCAAAAGAACGATAGAGCAGGAACGTTTATTCTTAACTTGTGGCTTAAATATGGAAAATGATACTGGCTTAAGTTCAGAGTCATAGCCATAAAATCCCATGGGTTGAACAGAGTTAAAAATCACCAAAGGCTGTGAGCGTCAGAAGTGCCCCTCACCCCAGCGCCTTTAATGAACACTCTCCCACGGATAGAAACTGCAGTCCAAATCTCAGGGCAGACTGCTCATTACTGTACAGACTACGAAGGGCAGATTCTCCAGAGGCCTCCTAAGCAGCGTTCACTTTTAGTTGAAAGATTTTAGATTGAACAGAATCGTCTGTGGCCCCCTAGGTGAGAACCCCATTAATGGGAAGCATTTCCCATGAGCTTGTGGAATGTTCACTTTTCCCACTTAACCTGCCGGAGACGACATTTCGTCCCATGCTTGCCCACAAGTAAGAATCGTAAGGGAAGTGAAGGCTGGGCACAGTGTGTGGAGTGAAGTGGAGGGCAAGTTAGGATTTGAAGGATAGATACATGGTTGTCTGAGAGAAACAGAGAGGTATATGGTGGGGACAAAGACATGACAATATAATAGGATATAAAGATAATTTTTAAAAGAACAAAATCTATGACATTTCCTAGATTCCTTAAAGATGGCCATTTTTCAAAGGCCCCTTGGTCTTCCAGTTGATAACCTGTCTGTCGATAGGTTCTCTTGAAAGAACAGTGCTATGGAAACACTTGAATTATTCTTTATTTGAACACCTTTCCCAAACTGATGGTTACACATAAGTATGGTGTTTGTTTTTAATATCCCACCACGTGTTAATATTGTATTACACAAGAGACAGATACTTCAGGTGGTTAAAATCATGAAACAGAAAGCAGAAAGAGCGTAAAAGTTAAAGGTGGGGGGCAGAAGTCCTCAGAGATGGCAAATCCCGTGAACATACAGCAGCTATGGCTTCCAGAACAACCTACACAAGTGTGGGTCCTTCAGTATATTCCACAGTGGATGGGAGAGGAGCTGATGATACTCCAGTCTTTCCTGCAAGACTATTGATTGTTAAAGGCTGCTGGGACAAAAGGAGGGATTTTACTCAGTGGTGTAGCCCATGGCAGGTTGCCTTGCCAGTGACTATCCCCTCACCTACACATATGCCAACCCCAGGAAAAATCAGTGGTCCGTGAAGAAGAAGGAGAAGAAAGCGAGGCTGTTTGTGAAGAGTTTCAGTAGGATTAGGGGGTGATAAGAGTGTAACGGGGTGAACATCTAACACACTGTGCACAAAAATGAAGTTGTCAAAAATAAAAGCCAACACATGAAAAAGTTTCAGAGCTTGTGTTTTCTAAAAGTTTCAGATCTAAAAATAACTATTCAGCAATATGTGTGTGTGTGTGTGTGTGTGTGTGTGTGTGTGTGTGTAGAGAGAGAGAGAGAGAGAGAGAGAGAGAGAGAGAGAGAGAGAGAGAGTTAATTAGTTAATTTGATCTTTCTGGGTTGAAGGCGTAAGTCACAAACAATGCCACACCAGTTTGGAATTATGATTAATAGGGTGGTATTTATTTAAAGGGGAAGAAACTTACAGATCACTGTCCAACAGCCCTCTACGCAATCAGGAAGGGAGTCTAGTCGCCGGCAGAGCAGGAAGTGAAGAGAGAGAGGAGAGGGAAGTGGCCGCTTTTTTAAAGGGAGAGAGACCACGCCCCAATGGGCTGGTATCTCAGCAGCTATAGGCTGGAGGAGCGGGAGGACCTCCCGCAACACCTCCCCCTTTTGTTTAAATAAGAGAGTTCTAAACCTACTATGAAATTATATACAATAAGTACAAATATCCTATTCTAACTAGCTTAGGTCTTGTATAATAAATAACTTGGCCAAGTCATGAGAGAAAGTAACTACATTTATATAGTCTTCAACCCCATCGAAGATCTGAGAAGGGAAATAATGTTACCTGGGTAATTAGGAAGTTGAGTAAAACAACTTCCAAAACATGCAACAAATCACAGAGACAACTAGCTACCTGGGCAATCACCCAAAGTCACATTAGCAGCGTTGAAGCAACCAACTTTGGCTAAGGCCTAACATAACTGACATACCATTTTCAAAGGCAAGCAACTTTTTCAAAACTATCTTACCCTGTCTTGGCAGGATATGACAGTCCTGTTTTATCCACTGATGCATGCTCTGTATCTGTCAGTGGTTGAGGTATGGGCATTTCTTTGCCCAAAGGCCAGTTCTGCCAAAAAGAAAGGCTCCAAGTGGAGTGTCTTTGGTGCTCAACATTCTCTCGGGAATAGAGTGGTGTTGCCAGGAGCAATTGTGTCTCACTACCACAAAACTCTGATTTAGATTAAAGGCCATTTTCTACAGCTCTTTGAAGAAGTTGAAGATTATCTATCTATACTGAGTATAATCTCTATATATCTAAAGAACCAGATTAGTCTAATTATAAATGACAAACTTAGATGACTATTAATCTATATAATTCTCAATATCTATCTAACTTAAAGACTAAGACAATAAACGACTGTGAAACAAATGAGGACAATGACCTCCAAATATAAACAATGTACAAATATACATTGCAGTAGGTAAATATATATCAATACACAAACATTATATAAGTATCTTAATCAGAGGTAGAAATGTACACTGCAATATGGTAAATATATACAATATATGTATATATCAATACAATATATGTCAATACATAAAAAATGTTTTAAACAGAGGTAGAAACATGCATGCATACAATAGTCAATATAATTTAACTTTGTATCAATATACAAGAATCTATACCAATACATTTGTCTAAAAACAGTAACTCACAATTACAAATCTATTATCCCATCATCCCTCTTTTTTTTCAAAATGATCCCTGAGCTTATAAAATTCCTCCCCCAACCCTCAGTTGTATACTAACTATAATCAACCCCTAAATGATGTCCCTAAACCCAAGGGCAAACTTTACTGGGAGAGGGGATGTCGTCCTCTAGAATTACATCCAGCTATCATGGGGGCAACGTTCTTTCTGGGGGATCCTGTGAACGTAAAATGATAGTTAAATTTCAAGATCAATGTCTTTTAAAATTGCCAATAGTCTCTGAGTATTTTGTGCAGGTCTGGCCAAAATGTTGTATAAGATGTGTATGTCAGCTAACCAAGTTGGAACTGTCTTGTGCAGCTGGTACCCAAAGCAGGTCTTGTAGTAGCGCTATCAGTATCATGACGTCATATCAACCAGGTGGAGTTGTTATGGGGCCCCATCTTCTTCCTGGAAACTTCAAATGTCACTTCAGGAAAAACTCATTGTTCATTGTGAAAAACTTAAACATTAATCATATAGACATATATATATATATATATATATATATATATATATATATATATATTCACTGAAAGGTATGATAGATATATTTAATGAAAAGTATGATAGATATGAAGAAAAGCAAAGATGTTTTCTAAACTCATATTTCTTTCTGTCCCATATCATGGCTCTTGACATGAGACAGAAACTCCAGAAACTCTGGGTTTTTCTCTTACTAACAGGCTTGGAATTGGAGAGGGACTGAGCCAGAGTCCAACTTCAAAACCAGCTTTATAAATTTAGAAATATGGTTTAATATATTTTACTTACACAACTTATTCAGTTTTCTTGATATTTCCTATTGGGCAGGTATTTTTCCATCTGTCAGTATCCAAACATCCAAGGTCCCTTGAATTTTTCAAAGATGAGATGTCTTTGTTATTTCTAGAGTTTGAAGTTTAGTTCTTGTTTACTTAGGTAATATTATATCCTTCTGGAGTATTTGATGGAGTTGAAGAATGGATAGGTAGTTATAGTTTTCCATTGTTATGATAAAAGATAAAGTAGATATAAATATTGTAACTATAATTCTTACTTGATAACTTTTGTTATATGTAATTTTACTATGTTAAAGTTAAAGCCTTTCTTTTTTGTTTAAACAGAAAAAGGGGAAATGATGGAGGAGGGTCATCTTTCTATCTGTTGATTTCATTGGTTAAGCAATAAAGAAACTGCTTGGCCCTCATAGGTTAAAACATAGGTGGGAGGAGGAATAAACAGAACAGAATGCTGGGAGAAAGAAGCTGAGTCAGGGAGTCGCCATGATTCTCCCACTCCAGGCAGACGCAGGTTAAGATCATTCCTGGTAAGCCAGCTCGTGGGCTACACAGATGATTAGAAATGGGCTAAATTAATATGTGAGAATTAGCCTAGAAGAGGCTAGATAGAAATGGGCCAAGCAGTGTTTAAATGAATATAGTTTGTGTGTAATTATTTCTGGTAAAGCTAGCCGTGCTGGCGGCCGGGTGCTGGGGACGCAGCCCCGCCGCTCTAATTACAACACTGGGTAATTCAGAAGATGTTAGCTCTCATGCTGATAGAAGCCCTGCTGATCATAGGAAATCTGTTTACATTTATACCAGCCTCCTTTGTATTCATATAACAAAATTCCCAGTGCTAAGAAATTTATGAGAAAAGAGGTCCAATCGGCTCACAGTTCTGGACTCTTAAATGTCCCAGAGGTGTGGTGTCATCGGTGATCAGGGGCTCCTACACATCAGGAAGCATCATGTAGGACCTTGCTTGAGAGAAAGTGATCACATGTTGAGTCAAGAGGCCAGTGAACTTGGACTCTTTCTTTTCTTTTCTTTTCTTTTCTTTTGGTTTTTATTGGTTTTTCAAGAAAGGGTTTTTCTTTGTTGCCTTGGCTATCCTAGAACTCACTCTGTAGAACAGGTTAGTCTTGAGCTCAGAGACCCACTTACCTCTGCCTCCCCAGTGCTAGGATCAGAGGTGTGTGCCACTACACTCAGCTTTGACTTGTTCTTTCAACAGTTTTGTTAGCTCTTTGAGAACTATCCTGGGTCTCGGGAGAATGCAACTGCTTTCAGAATGAGAACCTCCAGAGGCCCTTACCTCTTAAAGATTGCACACTTGTTTACACAATTGAAACTACATTTCCCAACACAGAATCTGGTGAAGGGCATGTCAGATAAAGCACAGCATCCTTTAAAAAGAACTTCTAATGAGTTGAAGAAAATGAGTAGGGATAGGTGGAGACAAAAGGGAGGTGGATACTGTGCACTCTTGACCAATTATTGTGGGTCTTGATATTCAAAGTCATTGTTCTGATGATAAGGAAGCGGCCAACCCTTCATCCTCCTGACCAAAGTCACCCAAGGTAGCGTGTGTGATTGCTACTTGAACACACAACAAAGCAATTGGGCTATTACTAACCTATACCCAAGAGTTATCACCTGGAACCTCTAGTATCCCTTTGATACAGTGTTTTACATGGAACCACTTTTCTCCATTTTGATAAGCTTTCCAGTGCTTCTCTTGAACTCTTTGCATCCTTAAAATTCTGAAAATGCACGTACCTTTGACAAAACTGAAGAACATAATTAATAAATTTGTCTTTGAAATAAAAAACATCAAGGTAAAATTTAATGAAGTTCTTTAAGAATCAGCATGGCTTTCTTTCTTATTTCTTCAGCTGTGTCCTGTGGAATTCCAGAGGCTCCAGGAAACGGCTCATTCACGGGCAATGAGTTCACTTTGGACAGTAAAGTGACATACGAATGTAATGAAGGCTTCAAGCTGGATGCCAGTCAGCAAGCCACTGCTGTGTGTCAGGAGGATGGCCTGTGGAGCAACAGAGGGAAGCCACCCACGTGCAGACGTAAGTGTTCTGTCCACTGCATTCACTGGGAGCAGGGGTGAATTTACCTCCAGAATGCAGGCAGACACTTCCCAGTATTGTGAGGACCTGGTCCCTTTCATCTTTGCAACACAAGCAACTGCCATAGAGACCACTCCAGTCACTTAAAATGGATTGTGTATTCCTGGTTGTTAGCCCAGTAAATTCCATGACAATCTATAACACCAAACTTACCCCAACAAACCTTACGCTGGAGCCATTTTCAGTATGAGTAGAAGCTAATGAGTGTGAGCACAACACTGAGCATAAAGTGTGTAACGTAAAGCAGTGTGAGTTGTTCTCACCATTTCTCATGTGATGTTTGAGTTTTTCAAAGTTAGAGCTGATGCTTGATTCGTGTCTATGCCACGGACTTCTCATACACATCACCGGCTGCCAGGAAAAGCACCAATTCACCTGTAAAATGCAGTCAGACTTCTAGAAAGCCATTTTCAGCGCACGGTAATGTCCTTACAAGAGTCAGACATGAGAGAATAAAGGGGAGAGGGAATGGTGTAATTATATTTAATTTAAAAAATAATATTTTGAAAAGGAAAAAGGTTCAAGCATGAAAAGTTTAAATCTGATGTAAAACATAGTCTTAACAAGCACACAAGTCATGCTGAGAAGCCAACCCTAGAAGTTACAAGCACATGCTCACACACATACATATACACATGAACAAACACACATATGTATATACATGCACATGTACATGCAAACATAATTTATACAATAAAAATTTTGTCACAGACATATTGAAAATCTTGACTTTAAATTAATATGCCCTTCCAATGTTTCAAAACTTAGAAATAGAAATGTTAGTTTTCTTTTGATGATATCTCAATAACAAAGGTTTCCTTGACCTTTGATTATACAATTAGTTTGCTTTTTTCTTTTTTGTATAAGTTGGTCATGTTAAAATTTTAAACTCTTTGCAAAGTTTATGGAAAGTAATTAACAGCTCACCACAGCTTTTATTTTCCTTGCTTTCATTTGTGATTTTAGGTCCATGTTCTCAGTTAGTTGGTGATATTTGCAAACTACTGATTTTCCTTGGTTATTTTCCGTTAAATATGACATCATTTTATAGCCCAGTTGCTTAAACCTGTGGGAAATGAAGGTGCTGTCCCAGTTGGGGCATCCAGGACATATGTAGGACACACTGCTCGGTGCTGCAGTGCGGATTCAAGTGTCCCTTTCACTAGCAGGTGACAGAGTTAGTCAATGTTAAATGATGTGATGGTAGGCAGAGCTGAGTGTGAGGAAAACCCATTTTAACTTTGGTTGGGGGTGGTTTCCTACACTTAATGACAACTGAAGAAATCAGGCATGCTAAACACAAAACTTTATCCTTAGTCAGAAAATGTGATAAGTACTAAATTTTGCTAACAATTGTGTATCTATGTATATCCATATGTGTCTACACATACACACATATATGTGCATATATATACACATACATATATACAGTCCTATATATTTTTCAAACTAATCCCATTGGATCTGTGTGGGATCAAAGGAGTTTTTAAGTTTCCTTAACAATTGTAGTAAATTGCAGAATTGGTAGGTGAAGTACCAGGTGATACGCATCTCTACCAGGTATGGTAAAGAACACGTTTCATCCCAGTACCTGAAAGATAGAGACATATGGCTCTCTGTGAACTAAGGCCAACCCAGGCTGCTCAGTCAGACCCTGTCTCAAAAATAAAATAAACAGGGGCCAGAGAAATGTCACGGAGGTTAAGAGCACTGGTTGCTCTTCCAGAGGATCGGATTCGAATCCCAGCACCCACATGGAAGCTCACAGTCATCCGTAACTCCAGTTCCAGGGGATCCAAGGCCTTCTTCTGACCTCTTCAAGTACTACATATATGTGTAGGCAAAACAGTCATACAAATAAAGCATAAATACATAAATCTTCAAAAAATAAAGTAAAAGAGAAAGGCTTCCAATCTGATCGATACTGGAGATGAACAGTAAACACCCCCACTGTGTTCCACCTCGAGGCTGGCTCTGTTTAAGACTAGAATAAACAGCAGTTTCTATTCGTATTGCCCTGTAACTGTACAGATCTAAGTACATTCTGAATCATTTTTCCATTTTAATTCTTTACTGAGCCTGGATCTGGCTGTTGGAAGATAAGATCCATGCTGGTGCTACCATATACCCAGTCAGGGCCAGTGATGCTAATGTGCAGGGGGCTTGATAGTTTGGCAAAATGATGGATGGATTTGCACTGTGCGCCATGTGTTGGGAAGGAGGCGAGGGCGTTAAGCCAACCGTCTCTGCAAACACTTGTCTAATCTGCAATGCCAGTTTGTGGGCGCTTTCTCAGTTGATGCTGTTCATAAATCACATTAATTATTAATTACTCATGAAGACCTACTGTGTGCAAAACACCAAACTCTCCCCACCTCCCCCCTTTATTTCTGAGCTAGGTTATCACTTTTATAGCCCCAGCTAACCTGGAACTAACTATGTAGACCAAGCTGAAGTTAAACTCAGCCTCTTCTAAATGTTGGGATAAAAAGTATACACCACCATACCCAGCAAAGCATCAGAATGTTTGACGATTAAATGAATGCAAATCCTTCATTAGGACAGGAAAGCAAGGTGAAGTCATATCTGGAGGCTCACAGCCATCTGTTACCCCATCTACTAGGGATCCAACACCCTCTTCTGGCCTCCAATGGCTCCTACACAGAGGGAGAGAGACAGAGACAGAGAGAATACATACATATATTTGGGCACACAGAAAATACACCTATAATAATGAATCAGTCTTTTTCAAAAAGCTGTTTGTGTTTAAAAAAAATGTCTGCCCACTGGACTGCTTATCAGTCCCTTTTCCTATAAACAATTGAAATCCTATAAAAAGCAGCAACAGTCCTAGATACAAAGAATACGTCCAGTTACACTTTGACAAAGAACTTGGCTGCCTTCACACTGTGGGAAGTCATTGGGCAGGAGACAAGGAGGTACCAGGAGACGAGACTAAGGGAAGACTTCTGGGCATCAGGCAACAGCTGTCCCAATGGTCATTGTCTTGCCTATCACTTTGAAGCAGGAGACGGAGGGGCAGAATGCCTCCTAGGACAGTCAAATTCTGACAGCAACCATACAGAACATGAAAACTTCCCACTCCATCCCCGTTCCCAATTAATTCTTTTCAGCAACCTTCTAGCACTGTGCTGGGAGGAGAAGGGAAACATAGGCCTCTAGGGCCTTGGGGCTCCCCTGGGGACCCAACCCTCCTGAGGGGCTTTCCGGATCATGTACTGTGACACCAGTAGCTTGTGTACCTGGGAACTGAAACCCAGGGAGGCTCTGTCATCATAACCCAAACAGACTGCAGGCTATTTTAGACTCAGTTATTGGTGTTTGCCCTGGGCTGACATTGTTTAGTAGGAGCAAAAGTAATGTTTTTGAAACGCACTTATTTAACGTCTGTCTGAAGAGCTAATCTCGGGAACTACGTGCAGGACATTTAAACCTGAATCGTTATAAACTAGACCGACAGTGAGCAAAAATTAAAGCGCCGCTGCAAAGGTACCTGTGCTCTCTTCCACAAAGCTCAGCGTCTTGCTTGCCACCCACTGGAATCCTCACCCCAATTTCTCTATTCCAAAATCAACACTGAACACCCAAAGGCGCAACCTACCAACTCGTCACATTCTATCTGAAAGCGTCCAAGCTTGGGAAACAGCAAAACCGAGCCTGGGCTCAACAGGGGCAGCCTGGGATTGCATATCAGACACACAATCAGTGAAAAAAAAAAAGTCCATGTACCAAGGTCTTGTCATAAAACACAAAGCCTACAAAAGGCCCAGAGAAAGTACCTCCGCCTAAATCCACATCCACCAGTTCTGGGGAAATGTTCTCACAGAAAATTACACAAATCAACCACAAGAAACAGAACTTAAAAGGACATCATAACTTCAATCAATTCGCTATTTGCTGAGCTGATGGTCTTGTTGTCTAGGCTTCTAAAGTTCCATGGTTCAGCCCATCTCCCTCACTCCCATCAGCTGAGGCTGCCGGCGGTCTGTAAAGATGCCACTTTAGCTGTGAGTGTGAAGACGGGGATGATTAAATTATTTCACTCCGAAGGTATCTAATCATAATTTTACAAATCTAATTAAATGTGCTCCAACTAAATGTGGTAATAAGAAGTACTTACCCACACGAGTATGAGGCGGGGAAACTCTGTTAAAAGAAAATAAAAAGACAATTATATTCCACACTTCGGGGCTGATTAGACAAACAGGGAAGATTCATGAGAAGGGCCTGTAACTACCAGAGCGAATGCTTTATGCTCCTGATGGCAGACTCACTATAGCATGAGTGCCCCCAGGAAGGAACAGTTTGCCTTGCTGCTTTTCCCTGGCTGAAGAAAACAGAATCTCTCTCCATGAAGTTGACAGCCAAGGACTGGAGAGATAGTTCAGGAGTTAAGAATACACTCTGCTCTTTCAGAAGACCCAAATTCAGTTCTCAGCACCCAGGTAGGTTGACTCACAACCACCTGTAACTCCAGCTTCACACACACACACACACACACACACACACACACACAAATAAATAAATAAATAAGCATATAAATAAAGTGTTTTTTTTTTAATGAAAGCCAAGCTTTCCCCTGTCAGATACATGTGTCTCCATGACGTCCAGCAGTTGGGAAAATGTGTCTGTTGTATGGAAACTAGTCATTATTTGTGTTTTCCACTCTTTTGATTTGAGAGGTAAAATTATGTTCTGGTGCCGAAAATAGTGTCAACCATGACCACAGTGCTTGAGATTCACCATGTTGAGCCTCTTGGGATAGGTAGACCACTGCAGATGCTCCCTTAGTTGAAAGGGGGAAATGACCCCTTGGTGATTGGAACCTATCTGTCTGCAAAAGAGCAAACAGAAGGGATGTTAGGTTTGTGGGGAAACTGGCATATTCTACCAAGTTGCATCATAGTTATCATAGACTCAACATGAAAATTCTCTCATAATTGTCAAATATATGGACTGATTAAATTCATGATGCCATAGACTTGTTTTCCTGTATTTCTCAGCTATAACAACATTTCATCTTCCTTCAGAGACCTTGAAATTTATTTGATATTTGCTTGTTGTGGTATTTGTACCCTCCATGATGAACTTCTGAAGGTGTTGCCTACCGTCTGCCAATTTTTAGTGGAATGAATTTTGCTTTTTGTGTTGCCAGGGAAACTACAAATCAGGGAAGTGCTATGCAAGAGGAAATTCTTCACTGGATTGGCTGACATGGGCTTTCTTGTTTGCCTGTGAAATGTAAATAGTATAGTTGTGGTGGTGGTGGTGGTGGTGATGGTGATGATGGTGGTGGTAATGGTGATGGTGGTGCTGATGGTGATGGTTGTAATGATGGTGATGGTGATGGTGGTGGTGATGGTGGTGACTGTGGTGGTTATTATGATGATGGTGGTGATGGTGATGAGGGTGGTGACGGTGGTGATGATGACGGTGGTAATGGTGACTGTGATGATGAAAACCATGGTGTTGATGGTGTTGATGATGATGATTACTCTCCTTTCTCATCTCATGATGCTTTATGAGCACTTACTCAGAACCAAAAAAGGGTGGCCCTTAAGATGTACATCATCGGGTATTGCGTTTATGAGCAAGGATGTCTTCGGGGGATTGATTTCCAGTTCTTGGCTTAAATTATTTTTATTTTACATATTCATGCATATTCATAGATATTTATGGCATTTGGGATCCACGTCGAACAGTTGCTCTTGTCACCTCACTTAGCAACCCACGTGTGTGATAACGGCTCCTTCTTGCAGGAATGCAGGTGTAGATAGATGAAGGCAAATTCACAGAGGCTACCTCCTTCACCATCACACACAGGGACTTTTCTTCCCACCGTCCAGCTTGTGTCACTTGGGGTTCACCCCCCAAGTATGTCGTCACTCAGCTATAACTGTGATTCTTAATTTGCACAGTCTTTCCCACAGATCAGCTTCGAAAACATAAAACCCACAGTAGAAACATAAACATTAAAAAAAACATAAAAAAACTGGTAGGAACCTGTTTCTGAAAACATATGTTCTTTCTTCAGCAATCAAAAGACAGGATGGACTTTGCAGTTCATGCCCACCCCAGACTTCAGTTTTCCTCCTAGGAGACCCTTGCTGCTCATCTGGGACCCTCTCTGGTGTCAGGATCATGGTCCATTTCAGCCCTAGAGTGTTAGCATTTGTGTGACTCTTCTCTACAGAGGCTGGTCTGTTGGCTCCCTACAATATGTTGTTTAATTGTTTTATGCATTTATTAGAGAGAATCATTATTGATGGCTTCCATGCAGTGTTTATAGATTGCATTTGGCTATCATATACATAGGATGCTATGCACGGCTGTGTGTGGTCTCAGTGGGAATTGCCTCTGAGAAAGGAGAAATATATCTTCAGTTTTCACAGGTGTGGTTCAGTAGATGTCTTTGCTGTTCTGTTTTCGTGGCAAGTTCCTTTGCAGATTGTGCACATGCATGCATGCACACTCAGACAACTGTAGCTAAGTGTGACCTATACTTGACTTAGCTGGAAAACTATGAAAAGATATAGTGGTTACAGTTTAAAATAAATGCTTGTTGCCAAGTAAAGAGTGAGCAAGAGACACAAACAAGCTAGAAGACAATTAAAAAACATCTCTCCAGACTCTACTCTTCACGCCTCCTCACCAGGACCCCACTGACCTCAAAAAAAAAAAAAAAGCAAGCCAAATACTGTTTTCATGAAGAAACAAGGAAGCTGTGGACTGTCGGATTGCTGTTAGTGAAGATGGAATTAGCCATGAAAACTCCCTTTCCACCCCGGGCAGAAGCAGAGCTTATGAGGGATAGAGCAGATGATTAGAATATATGAGTTAGTTCCAGAAGCACACACTGGCAAAGAGAAAGCCTTTTGTCACATTCCAGCTGAGTTCAGGGCTCATATGGCCGAAGGCTTTATGGAGATGGCTGTCTTGCCTAAAAAGCTAGACATATCCTAGCTGCAGAAAGATACATCTACTGCTAAGCAAACCATTTCTATATCCTCTGTGGTCATGCAGAATAGTTGCCACATCCAAAAATATAGAGACATAAGCTTAAGAATGGCTTTTAATTACCAAATATTCCTTTATATTTTTTAACCTCATTGCTTTTATTCTTACATTAGGCACATACTCTCTGTAGTTTATTTGAAGATGAGGTAGAAGTTGCCATAGAAAGGAGAGACTTTGTAGCATCTCACACAGCAGATTCAATTTTAATGAATGTAAACAAAACTTAAAAGCAAAATGCATTTATCATTGTTACTCTAGAAAAACATCAGCTATTATTTTTGGACTCAAGGCTGACCAATATGGCCCCATAAAGTGTTCTGGGAGCCAGCTGATGGTGACAGATGTCAATAAAGAAACCTTTGCGATTAATACTATGGTTTTCCAAGACAGGGTTTCAGTCAACAGGCCTGGTTGTCCTGGAACTCTCTTTGTAGACCAGGTCATCCTTGAACTCACAGAGATCTATCTGTCTCTGCCTCTGCAGTGCTGGGATTAAAGGTATGGGTTACCACACCTGGCTGGTTCTTGCTTTTAACTTGTGAAGTTCATTTAAAATCCTATCGTACTTTTGCTAAACAAATCTCTACTCCCATAGTCTCCAAATTTCACATATTTCAGTCTGTCTGTAAGTTCTCTAAAGTCTACTATCCTGGGGCTGCATCTGAGCCTACACTACTGTTACTACAACTGTTTCCATAGCTCTGCACTCAGGAACTTGTCTTCTTGGCCTTGCATCATGGGAAGTCTTTCCCTTAAATTGTGATGCTAGGCTATTTTTTCTACAATGATAATGCAGTGTGCCTATTTTTGTGTGCTTGTAAATCTAGTAAAAGCAGCTATAGTGTGTGCATATATTCCTGTGTATATCTGTGCATGTATATTGACATGTACATACATTTGAATTTGCAAGTGGTTTTGAACATGTGTGTACATGTATGCATGTATAAGTATACATGTGTGAAGGCAGATGTATTCTCATGTACCCATGTGTGAATGAGGGGATGTGTGTGCATGTATGTGTTGTACAGAAAAGGAATGATTTCCTACTGTTGTAGCATAGTCCAACAGTAAGATCCCCTTCACATCTGTATTGAGACAGTAACACACGGGCTGGGATTGGGCTACCTCCCATGTGATTATGTGGAAAACAGAGAAATCCTGAAACAAGGGTTGAGGGCATCCAGGTTCCACACCACAGTGAGTTCCATAGACCTGCAGCCCCTACCTTCTAGAAGCGGTTATGGCAAGGGCTGTCTGTCAGGAAGCCGTACTGATACTCAGGTGTTTCTCTCACAGCGGTGCCCTGCCCCAGCATCGAAGGCCAGCTGTCAGAGCATGTGCTCTGGAGGCTGGTGTCGGGGTCACTGAACGAATACGGAGCTCAAGTTCTCCTCAGCTGCAGCCCTGGCTACTTCTTGCAGGGTCAGAGGCTCTTGCAGTGCCAAGCCAATGGGACCTGGAACACAGAGGAAGACCGACCCAGATGCAAAGGTGAGTGATGGCAAACTCTGCCACAAACGAGGTACAGAACTTCAGGTCACAGCAGCAAAGGCTTCACCTGTGAGGACGCCATTATAGTCCTGCTGACTAAAGGAGAGCCTGTGTGTTAGCATGACGTGCTCAGACAGGTGCTGCAGGAAAAGAACCCTGCCTGTGTTCCTTTATTAATGACAGTATTTTATAAACTTCAGAATATTAAAGTCATCACATATTCCACAGTTGCGCTGAAGACAAATAAAAGCCCATGTTTAAAGAGCTACCTATTCTTCTTCTGTGTGAGTGCAATGGTGAACTTTTCATTAGGATCTTGGAAAATAGTTTTGTATGCTGAAGATACCTGTCCTCCTCAATTGTCTTGAAAGGGGAGATTATTGTACTCTCAGGTACATGATGAACAGTAAACTATGAATAAATAGGAAATAAGACAGAGCTGACATTGTTCAGAGCACTGTCTGATTTGCACATCTCTGATAGCCAATCTGTACTAATTATACACAGGAAATTGTCAGACTTTGAAACAAGCAGTTGGCCTGTGTGAGATCTATGCAGTACACAACTTGGGATGAATGGCAGTAGACTAAAAAGGAGAAAAACAAAAGAATGTGTGTATTTAGCTGCTTTACATAATAATTTTAATTAAACTTTTAATACAACAGATGCTAATACTTCATGTAATACAAACTCCTCTCAGGAACCCAGAGATAAGTAAGGAAGAACAGTGGCCTGGGACATTCAAGACACCTTTCCCAAAGCGCCAGCACAGTTGGACTTTGATGGCTCCTTGTGGCTCTGATGGCTTCTTCATTTAGGTGACCAATGTCTGGCCAGGAGCCCACAGTTAGTTTCCCCTGCCATAATCCTTCCACATTCTCCCCACACTCATGTCACTCACCCACATCCCCCAGCTCCTTCGAGCCATTTTGTGATTTGGGGGTGCAGAATCGGGGCTGTCAGGAGGGGATGAGAATAACATGGAGACTCTGACATTTTAGCCCCCTTGAGGGGTTTGCAGAAGGTTCCTGAAGGTGCAGCAGGCCCTACGTACACTCCCATGCACTTGATTCCAGCTAAGGATGTTGGCTGTGTCTCTGTCTGCCTGTGACAGGATCTTGATAGACAGGGTCAACTTGATGCCACTGCCTGAAACTGCCTTTCTAGAATACTTTACTCCTACAAGTAAATCTTAACAAACTTGGAGCTCTCAGGAGACTTGAACCACACCTAGAAGCAGCAAGGTGCCCCTCAGCAGGTCCTGATGCCCTGGCACTGTGCTTCTGGTTTTACCCCGAGGTTCTGGAAATTAGCTGTCCTGGCACACATAGTGCCCTTACTCTTCAATGCCATCTGGCCCCTGCTAGGAGCCACACATCCATCCATTGTCATCACTTCCCATTAGACACAAACACATTGTGCACACTGGTGACTACTCACTGCCCCACATGCCTGGACATGAGCCCTGTGTCACACACTGCAACCATCGATGTGCAGCATTTTCTAGAATCAGGAGAATCCACCTGAAACCTTGGTTTGCTTTGGTTTTCTCTATTCATGACTGAATTTCAAGTTGACGTCGTCTTAGCCAGGACAGGCCACTGGTGATATCTCCATATTATCTCTCACACATCTCTGAAACCCTTGCTGTCTTCTAAAGACAGAGTGTTTACCCAGATGTCATTCAGGGATCCAAAGTGCCCTGGGAGCATGCTTTGGAATCTGTGTGGGAAGAAGACAAAGCATCGTCCAGGAAGGGAGAGTTCCCAGGGAGCCATGTCCTTCCCCTGGTGACCCAGCTGAAAGTTTTTCACTCACCTAAAAAGGCAGACACTGTTAGTGTCTTAGTGACTTTTCTATTGCTGTGACAAATTACTGTGATCAAGGCAGCTTATAGAAGAAGCTTCATCAGGGTTATGGTTTTGGCGGGTTCCTGTCTGTGGCTGTGAAGCGAAAGCATGGTGCTGTTTCAGCAGCTAGAGCTCACAAGTTGGAGGCAGAGAGCTAACTGGGAAGAGCATGTGCTTCTGAGACCTCAAAGCCCACCCTAGTGACACACCTCCTCCAGGTCATACCTTCCAAACCTTCCCAAACAGTTTCACCAACTGGGGACCAAGTAGTCAAGTCTATGAGCCTGTGGAGGCTACTCTCATTAAAAGTACCACAGTTATTATCAAATTTCTCTCTATTTATCTATTTTGGAAAATTTCTTTTGCATTTGCAAAAGAGCTTGCAAATTTTTGGAAACTCCTTCTTTTTGGAAACATAAATGGATCAGAGCAGACACCAATGACTCGTTGTGACAGGTTATGGTATCGTCTAGCATTCTAGACCTTGTTTGCTATTGCTAATCCTTTGAAAATGACACCAGAGCCCAGGAGTTCAGAATATCCTCCAGTGTCTTCCCACTGTGTGGAAAAGGTACCCAACTTCGAAAGCTGTTGTCAGGGTTACAGTGCAGTCGGTTCTTCCTGAGGTGCAATATCTGTTGCCGAGCAGTTATCCCCAGTGCAGTAGGTCCATGTGACACAGAGAAGTTCTTTGTCTGACATTGGATGGGCCCACAGGTTGTGTGTGTACATGATATGGAATGGGCTCACAGATTCTGCATGACATTGAATGGGCAGAGAGGGTCTCAGAATGACATTGGATGAACCCATGGGTTCTACGTGTAATATTAGATGGGCCCACAAGTACTTTCTATGCCATTGGATTGGTCCATAGTGTCTCTGTTTAATATTGAATGGGCCCACAGGTTCTGTATGCAAGACAGAATGGGCTCACAGGTTTAGCACATAACATTAGATGAAGCTATGGTGTCTGTGTCTTTCCTCTGCCTGGTACCTCCCAGAGCTGCCATTGTGGTGCTGCTGGAGTCCTGTGTGTACCTGAAGCTGCCTGGTCAAACCCAGCTGTCTGTTCACACTCACGGGCAAAATAAACGTCCTTGTGATTATGGCCGTGTGAGACGGGCCATAATGGGATCCACTTTCCGTTTCTAACGTGTGTCCTTCACCCTCTCACACTTGATGGTTTCCATCTCGCAGAAGACAGGAGCCATGTGGCCTCTTTAAAGGCTCACCTCATCACCAGAATAGCCTCACCCTGTCAATCTCACCCTTGGAACTGCAGATGAACTGACTCATAAACTGGCCATGGCTCTGTCTGAACGAAGGAAGCCTTGGAGATTGCGCGGGATGTCTGCGGCCAGGGAAGAAAACTTCAGGATTTCTAGGAGTTTATCCTTTCCTATATTATAAATTGAAGCTGCTAAAGCTTTAAAAATATTTAACAATTTTCCTGAAAATTGAGAAGATATAAATACACATTAATTTATATAAAAATGATAGCAAGTCCCTTCCATGCTAATATAAATAGCATGTGGGTTTTTTTTTATGAACGATAGGGATTTGTTTTCTAGCAAAATGATATTTCTAAGAGTGTCCTTTTGAGTTTCCTTGTGACATGCTGCATGGCTGTGGCTGGGTTCTCAAAGCCTGGTCTGAACTTCTCTAAGTATACAGTTTTAGTGGCAGTATACAAAACCCAAGCAGTTAGCAGTCTAGCAGCTGGACAGAGGGATGTCTGAAGACTCTGGAGGGATACTAGGGCCTCCTGGAGCCCTGGGCTTTTGTTATGAGCACAGAAGCTCAAAGGTCCAGTGGCAGAGATGCAGGAACAGAAACGGACACACTCAAATTCTGTCTCGGGTTTCTCTTCCACATCTGCATCCTTGTGTTTTCATGGCTATCCGTGTCACTGGCTGTTGCCAGCAGCCAGCTTTAGTTCAGTATCTAACGTTACTTCTCTTTATAACAAATTTTGGGGACCAAGTCTGACCACCATCTCCTCACTCAAAAGCCATTCTAAACTCTCAGAACAAACAAACAGTCAGTGGCTGTTGAGGACTACAAACCACCTAGGTCTTATCCCTCCAAAAAGGAAGGGGATGAAAAAAATAGGACCTTATGATGTTCATTTTCTGGAACCTAGAGAAATCACTGGATGTGTTGGTTTACCATTTCTTATGAAGTTGCCACTGACTGTAACTTAAATTCTCTTTATTTCCTATAGTCCCTATTTTTACCACATAGACCCAGAAGAAACACAAGATTAATGCTGATATACTTTTCTTTGAAATGTGTACATAAAAACTCCAGGAAGTTCAAACACCATTTTGTTTCTTCATTAAAAATCTTTAAAATGACACATTTTTCTAAGCCCAATTTGCCAGCCTGTGGCTGCTTCCCTATAGAAGAAACCCTTGTTTCCATTTGGTACTGAGACTGAATCAACAGCATCGCCCAGTGTGTTGTCATGGAAACCATGGGCATAGCAATGGAGCTGTAATTTATTGGGCTTCAGTTACCTGTGGCTTATCTCAAAATGGCCAGGCTGTGAGATGAGAAGGGAACCTTCTACTTTCCATTATGTGTCTTCTCGGGAGCCTGAATGATAAGTTTCCTTGTTTGCTGGTCCTTAACCCAGGAAGGAGAAAAGACTCTTGGCCACCCCCAAGCACATCCACAGCACCCCAAGATCAGCTGAGTTCCCCGGCTTCATGGAGTTCACCTTCTCACTCCAAGTGGTCCTAAGTTCTCTATAGCCCAGGAGATCTTCCTACTGGAGTTTTCCCTCCTTCACAGGGAAGCCAGCATTCTTTTTTCTCACTCTTCTTGTTGTTTATTTTTAAAAGGAAAAAAAATGTTTATTGTGGAGATGCATGATTCAGAAGTCTTTACACTTTAAAATGTGTGTGTGTGTATATGTGTGTGTGTGTGTGTGTGTGTGTTCTCAAAAAGCCAAAGTGGATATTTAAAAAGGATTATAGAGAGCATCACCCGTGTTCTAGACTGCCCCCCAGTTCCTAACTACTCATTATGGCTTCTCTGAAAGCTGACCTTGGCCAAGTTGAGGTTCTGCATGGCTTCTCTGGGTTCCTGCTGCTAACCAGAGACCTGTGTGAACTGACAGCTCAGCCCCTGGCAAGGTCCAGCCACAGGAATCCACATAGCCATTCTGCCCGTCTGCCTCAGTGGTACTGTTACTCCATCTATTATTAGACGTTGTGCATCATGGCCCTGAACTTGAGAGACACATCCGTAGCTCCAGGGTCTGCTCCCTGGGGCATGGGCAGCCCAATTCCATCGTGAGCATCCTCATTTTGGATGAGGCCTTCAGACTTAACAGGCAGTGTCAGATCATAGCCGTAGGGCCCAAGACCTTCCAGAGTAACGCAGGCTGTCACCCAGCATCACACCTTTGTGTGTTTACAAACAACCATCTCCCTGTCTCCGAGCATGTGCTGCCTCTTCTCACTGACAGCTGAGCGCAGTGCTCGTGACTGTTCCCGGTCATTGCGAGCTACATGCAATCATGTGTGTAGTCATTATTGACTACAGCTGTGGGACGTATCAACATTTGAGCTTGTCTAAGTCCTCACACTGCTGGCAGGGATGCTGGCCTCATAGTAGGATAAAACACATGCCACCAGGCTCCTCCTTCAAAGTACATTTCCCTATGAATTCTTGTAGAGAGGAAAAAGGAGCTTGCCTGTGGGGAGTGGGGAGCCAGTGTCACCCATGGCTGTAGTAGAAAGACAGCATTAACAGAGAGCACTCAGCAGGCTCTTCCGGGAGCACTCAGCTTAGCACCTGACCTGTGCAGACCCCTGTGAGTTCTGAGAGTGCTGCGGTTGGTGAGTGTGGACATATGTCCAGTGGTAGGGACAGACACAAAGCTAATGAGTCCATTTTTGGAGTCTAGAAGGGAGACTAGCGTGGAGATAGGCTTTTTTCTTGCTTTGTGACGAGACTATTTTTAGTGGTGTCGGGCTCTCCCAATTACGTTTTTCCAAGTTGCTCTACCACCATCAATAATGAGTAGGGTTTGCATCCAAAGGAAACTCGCA
The DNA here is from genome assembly GCF_037038515.1 of Microtus pennsylvanicus. Taxonomy (NCBI): domain Eukaryota; kingdom Metazoa; phylum Chordata; class Mammalia; order Rodentia; family Cricetidae; genus Microtus; species Microtus pennsylvanicus. The sequence goes on along the minus strand of NC_134587.1, from coordinate 62,891,214 downwards.
GCTCAGAATCCCATTCTTCAGCTTCCCAGAAGCCCAGCTGTTGCTCCCTTAGTTCTTTGTGATTTAATGAACCTCATTAGAGGACAAACTTTAAATAGTCTCCTCACCAGGGCGTGCCAACCAAGGCTGGGAGGATAGACTCCAACGTGGGTTTTCTCCCTGCCCTACCGCTAAAGCTATGCGGAGCTCTCAGCTAGGAGACTGGTCCAGCCTTGTCATTGAGCACATTTGTAATAAGCACTGAAGTTTCAACATGAATTGCTAAATATCACAGTTCAAGGCAAGGTTCACACTGTGTTTGGGAAAAGGCTTAGAGAAAAGTTCATAGCAAATTATAAAAACCTAAATCCCTCTTGAATCCATTGACATTTGGTACGGTACATGCTAGCAAATTGTTGAAAGCGCGCACTTGCTGCTGTGAATGTTTCGCTTAGCCGTCTCAGATACCGAGGACCGTGAAGCTCTCTCAGCAAGCTGTTCTCCAGAGGTAGACTCCCGATTTCTGGCGCATGACCCCTATAGATCATATCTAGCTTGCAAGTCTGCCTGCTCACTTGAAATTGAATGGGAGTCACACCTTGGACTGAGAGAAGCTTAACTAAGGGTGTTGGGGGAAGGGGTAGTATTTCAATGGTGCATTCATACAAGTTTACGTCCCCTGATTGATTATCTGTAAGATTCTGTATTAGAATTTTTTCATCACCATGACAAATACCCATGGTTTGTAAATGATCTGATTTCATTTTATAATCTGAGACAGGATCTCATCTAGGAGCCCAGGCCTGCTGGTACTTCATGGGGTCCCAAATGATGGGTGGGACGAGAGTCGCCTGACCAGGATGAGAAAAACAATTGAGAAAAGAGACAGTCTCAAATGGGTCACAGTTGCAGAGGTTCCCACGGGCCTGTGGCTTAGGTGCCTGTGTTTCTTCATTTCTGAACTGTAACGAAGCTGGACTGACTGAGTAGAAGAGAACAGAGCTGTTCACCGGAGGTGGCTGGAAAGCAGGAGGGTCCTGAATATTGACAAGCCTTTTAAAGCACCCCCTCCAACCAGACCTCCATTTCCATGGTCTCTGCCACCTCTCAGCAGTGAATTATGACCTTTAATCTGTTAGGGGATTCATTCCATGATGAGATTGAAATACCCATGATCTGATCACACGTCAATTCTTGGAGTCTCTGGCTGGGGTCCAAGTCATCAATGTGCTGGCCTTGTGGGGTCCAATCTGTTGTGGTTTAAATGTGAGATGTACTTATAGACTTCTATTTGAATACCGAGTCCCCTGGTGAAGCTGGTTGGGAGGTGGAGCCTTTTGGAGGAAATGGGTCACTGGGGAGTCAAGCCTGAAAGGCTCACATGTCTTTCTGCTTCTTTGTTGACTGGGAGAGGTGAGCAAGATGCCTCATGCAGTGCAGTTTCTAATTGGTCTTAATATTAAAAACCGGAGTCAGATATTAGGGAGTAAGTGTAGAAAGATCAGAGAAGCACACCAGCCAACCACCAGCTCTTATCTTTACAAAACCCTCAGACTGAATGGGGTATCCTGTCATTACAAGTCTTCAGACCGAATTCACTGAGCTCCTGTCTCCTTCCACCTTATGTTCCTTTTTCGGCCCTTCCACCTCCCTAGTGCTGGGATTAAAGATGTGTGAGCCACTACCGCCTGGCTCTGTTTCTCTTTAAGACTGAATCAATCTAGTGTGGTCCAGGGTGGCCTTGAACTCACAGAGATCCCTCTGTCTCTGTCTCTGTCTCCGCCTCCCAAGTGCTGGGATTAAAGGTGGCTTCAGAATATGGTAGAACTTCTTTTGTGTTAAAAGCAATGGAGAAGGAAAATCCAACAGAGACAGCTGACTGGTAAAGCCCTAGCAAACCAGGACCTCCCTGCCATGTGCTTCTTATGGAAACCAGCACCCATGGTTTCTGCTGTAAACCCGGACTTGGACTAATACAGTTTTTCTCTTCCAGTCATCTCCTGTGGAAGCCTGTCCTTTCCCCCCAATGGTAACAAGATAGGGACACTCACTGTGTACGGAGCCACCGCCATTTTCACCTGCAACACTGGCTACACACTCGTGGGTTCCCATGTCCGGGAGTGCTTGGCCAATGGTCTCTGGAGTGGATCGGAAACAAGGTGTCTGGGTAAGCTACTCGTAAGTTCCCAAGTGGTATAACTCAAATAAACCTTGAAAATGGATCACAAGGTGGGAAGTCCAGGGCTTCTGGTTGTTAAGGTTCTGGCAGCTTTGGTGAATCTGACCAACATTATGGTTACCTGTTTTTTTCTGTATCTCAGGGTGTCTGAAGGTTCTTTCTTATCTAGTCTTTTTTTTTTTTCTTGATTTTCGAGACAGGGTTTCTCTGTGGCTTTGGAGCCTGTCCTGGAACTAGCTCTGTAGACCAGGCTGGTCTCGAACTCACAGAGATCCGCCTGCCTCTGCCTCCCAAGTGCTGGGATTAAAGGCGTGCGCCACCACCGCCTGGCTTCTTATCTAGTCTGAAAAATAAAACATGACCATATTTTATATTCTGTGGTGTGTAGTCCATCTTCCAGAGGACGTGGAGGGCTGACTCCGTGACTAAGAGTGCCTATTGCTCTTGCAGAGGACCCAGGTTCAGCTCCCAGAACTTAGGTTGAGTGGCTCACATCCACCTGCAACTACTGCTCCATGGGATTTCTTCTGACTGCTGAAGGCCCTGTACTTACATCTGCATACCCACTCACAGACACACATATACACCCAAGGAAAAATAAAGCCTTTAAATAAAATTTGCTATCATGTAGAGGACTGGGACTATATGACACTAAAAGACCTTCACAGATGTAGCAAATATAAGTGTCCAAAAAGGAATACACAGTTTGCATTTTCAGTAGCTTACAATTCCACCGTGAAGTTGGTCATTTAAACCTAGGAAGTACCATAGGCTATTTAAAGTGGTGCATGTTTGTAATATCTTGGCTTTGTTTTTCCAGTGTTATTCTTTGATGACTTTAAAGGGAGCAGGGAGGATGCTGTTTCCACTGGATTTCTCTGCACAGATGTGGACAAAGCTCTGGCTGTGCAGTTCAGATATGCCTGCAACTCAAAGCTTCTCCAACCCATTTTTGTATCGTCACTAAAATATCATACATATCTATAGTACTCTCTTCCTACTTCCTGGCTGTCCCTGCTACCTGACCTCCACCCAGTACTCTCCCGAAACCTCCAATATCCTACATACCTCTCGCATCGCAGCTCCCTCTATGACCCCGTCCTTCTGTCCCCTCATCTCTCCAGTACTCCACCTCTCTCCAGTATCCTACCTCCCTCTATCATCCCAACCCTCTAGTATCCCGCCTATGTCATCACCCCATACCCTTCATCATCCCATCCTTCCTGTACCCGACCTCACTCCGTTACCTCAACCCTCCATCGCCCCATCCTTCTGTTACCACACCTATGTCTGGTACCCCGTCTTTCTCCATCACCCTAGCCTTCCAGTACCTCATCTCCCTTCATCTCCTACCATCCTATTCCTCTATCACTCCACCTCCCTCCATCATCCCATGCCTCCATCACCCCACCTACCTCCATCATCCCATGCCTCCAGTACCCACCTACCTCTATCATCCCATGTCTCTATTATCCCACCTACCTCCTCCTCCCTCCATCAACCCATACTGCCAGTTCCCCACTTCCATCCATCATTCTGTGCCTCTATCACCCCACCTCCCTCCATCATCCCATGCCTCCATCACCTCACCACCATCCCTCATTCCGCCCCTCTACCACCCCATCCCCTTTCATCACCCAACTCTTCCAGTACCCCCATCCCTCTCTATTACCCCACCTTTTTTTTCAGTGTCCTCTTTTTTCATTGCCCTATCTTTCTCTAGCACCATCCTTTGCCCAAGTACCTATTCTCTAGATCTGTTCCAGTATTCCTAGTCTTTCAGAACCTTCTCTTTGCTTTCTTGAATGTCTGGACTTGTGACCATTGAGGGGCCCTCTTCACTTGGCAATGCTGATGGGGACGAGGTCTTCTCTTTCTACTTTAGTGTAATTTAGCACCAAAGGGGTGGAGGAGGTGATCCAAAACACACCTCTTTTGCTTTGGCCTAGTAGGTAAACATGTAGGGTAGGCTATGTGGGAAGCTTGGAATGTTTAAATGATTCTGTTTTCTAAAACTCTTAAGGCCTAGGGTCCCTGTGTGTCCTACTAGTCCCAAATAAGCCCCCAATTCTGTGATCCTTCTGCTCTAAAGTGATGGCCTGAAGCTCACAGGATGAGACACATGGGCCATTGATGGCCCTATATTGTCATAAATGTGGTCTTTATAGGATGCAATCTACCTTGGAAACCTTTGGAGGCTCAATGACTCAGAAGTGAGTCTATTTGCCCAGTAGAAATTTAAACTGACATTAAGGAGAGAGAAAAACCTCCAGGTTATATTGAAGAAAATGTGAATGGTGAGAAGTTGGGTGAGGTTTATAAAAAAATAATAATGAAATCAGAGGAGCAGAGCATTGAGCAGGGGGATGACCATTTGGGAAAGGACTGAGCTGGTGTGTGGTCACACATGCATAAGGCTGCTAAATAGTGGACAGTAAATTTAGTGGAAAGATTTTTTCACCTAGGCAAATATAGTTTCACAGTGACCATTGAGACTTGAGGGTTGAAGCTCACAGTCTGCCAGATATTGAAATGGAGTGTACCCCTGTGCCGCAGTAACAGATTGCTGGTGGGTGGATCCCGTAATTTATCCCCATAAGAATGCAGTCCCAGGGGAAACCACAGAGTCAGGTGTGCAGCCCGTGGAATCCGTGTTGTGTGGATGTATGAGCAGGAGGGAGCAGAGCCATGCTATTGCCAGGGGAGACTATGGGGTATTCAGACAGATGGATCAATGAAGGCACATTCCTAAACCTGGCAATGATACTGTGGACCTGGCACCATAACTACTGCCGAGTTCCAGAGCCCACGTGCTAACTAGAGGCCTCGTGGGAGATCATATCTGTGAATGCTGTCTTCATGGAGAACACAAGTACAGCGTTTGTAAGTTTCGTTTTACTGAATTTTCATCAGAGAATGTAAAGTGTCTGTTATTCCTAATGGGGAAGGAAAAACGCTTAGACAAGTGACACGCTTGCCCATCATCATATGTCCCACCAGGAATAAAAATGGCATTTAAATGTAGACAGTGTGGTTACAGATCAGGGGCTATTGACCAAGGACGTCTGGTGCTCCACTGAGAATAAGTTAATTCTTAAAAGATGGGCACAGAGGAAAGCTACAGTCTCCCACCAGCTACTGTCACAAGGAGGCGTTGGCAGTGGAACTAGATGTGACTTGAACTGTGGTACCAATAAATCCTCTCCCTCCCGGGACACACGTCAAAGAAAGGGGCACGTGTCCCTGCTTTACAGAACCAGTGACTTCTTCACCTGATTGTGTTTCTTGTTTATCAATCTGGCTATTACTTTTCTTCCATCTCCTGATTGTTATTTGATGTTTGAGTCAGTGTATCATCTGTGTCCATTGCTAGAGCTTTCTTGAGAACACTCTGGGGTTCCACCAAGCTGAGAGACTTTTGAGTGACCGACAGTGCTACCGCAACCGTTATGGCAGCTAATTCATTGATCACATTGGAAAATGACTTTCAGTATTGTAGTTGGATTTTTTTGTTGGAACTGTCAACTCCCCAGGAATGGCATGGAGACTAAATATTAATTATGAAAACTCAGCCATAGCTTAGGCTCATTTATAACTAGCTATTATAACCCAAATTAACTCATTTCTGTCAATTTACCTTCTGCTTTGTAGCTTTATTACGTCATCTCCATACTTCCCATCCTGCTTGCTCTGCATCTCCTGGCATCTCCACCTCCTTCTCCCAACGTCCTCTCTGTCTGGAAATCCTGCCTAGCTATTGGACATTCAGCTTTTTATTAAACCAATCAGAATAATACATCTTCACAGTGTACAAAAAAAAATATTTCACATTTGGTGAATTTTTTTTAGTTAAAAATGGGTTTTTCTATACAATATATTCTGGTTATGTTTTCCCCATTCTAAGTTCTGCTCCATGTCCCCTCCCATCCATATTCACACCCTTCCTGTCTCTCTTAGAAAACAAACAAGCTTCTAATAACAAAATAAGGTAAAACAAAAGCAAACAAGCCGGAGTAAGACAAAAACACCCAAAGAAGGAAAAGAGTCCAAAGAAAACACAAGAAACACATTTAGAGGCAGAGGCACACATGTTCACATATACAGGAATCCCATAAAAATACAAAACCAGAAGCCATAATATCTATAAAAAGGACTTATAAGGAAACAAAAAGTCCCAACTTACCGTTATGAGACACAGAACGTCCAATTATGCCACTGGGTTCATTAAATAAAGAGTGCACGCCCTGTGCATGCTGCCACAGACTCTGTGAGCTCATATGGGCCCCATGATGTCCACAAGACCTTGATTCCTTGGTGTATCATCATGACATTTGGTGAAGACATAGTTTTTTTCCAACATAAAATATATACTTTTTTAAAAAAAATCAGAAAACAATCTATGCAATACCATGTCCTCAAGTCAAAAAGAGATTGCTTCTTGACAAAACAAAACAATAACCCTCAACTCTGTGGCTTTGAGAAAGAAGCCACCCCAATGAGAAGGGCACAGGAAGACAGGAAGACAGGAAGGCAAGGCGAGAGTACCAGGTATTCTATAGGAAGCTCAAGAGCAGCAGGTGTTTCCCTGAATGTGATCAGTGTCAGAGTGAGAAACAGCATTCAAAGAGCAAATCTATTATGGACTGAAGATGATAAACGGTGCCAAGAAGCATGGATGCCCCATCGCCCAAACCCTGGCTGTTCCTCTATCTTTTCCACATCGCCCAGTTTCTCTCTCAGAGAGCTCCGCTATCCCACCCCATCTTTAGTGCATCTCAGTAGTCCATACCTAGTGTCTTAGTTAGGGTTACCATTGTTCTATTAGAATACCATGAGCACACGCAGTTTGGGGAAGAAAGGATTCATTCATTCATTCATTCCATCACTGAGGGAGGGCAGGGCAGAAATCTGGAGGCAGGAACTGACAAGGAGGAGTGTTATTTACTGGTTTGCTCCTAGTGGGTTGACCAGTCTGATTTCTTTTATGCCCCAGGACCACCCACCCAGGGGTGGCCCCACTACCCATAGTAGCCTGAGCTCTTCCACATCAATGACTTATTAAGAAAATACACTACAGGCTTGTCTACAGGTAAATCTTCTAACTCTCAATTGGGAATCTTTTTTCCCAAATGATTCTGCCTTGTGGCAAATTGGCATAAAATTAGCCAGGACACCCAGCTTCTTGATTTCAGTTCTGTAAAGAACCTGCATTAACACTGGGGTTGAATATTTCCCTAGGCTCATGGAGTCAGTGACCTAGATTTATGAAGAGTATCTGGAAACATTTTAGCATTATCTTGGACAAGAGGAAGACTAGAAATAATAAATAAATAACTTTAGATATTGTTGAAGACCAGCCTCAATTAAAAAAAAAAAAACACTTCTTACCAGGGTGGAGGCATGGGAATTGAGGAAATATAAGTGAAAGATAGGAAGACGCACAAAAATGATAAGACTAAAAACACAGGAGGAAGTTTCGGGGATTATTCAAATCCAAAAAAATCACCTGCGTTTATTTTTCCACAGCTTTTATACAAAATGTAAACTGGGGGAGCAGGAAACAAAAGGCTTCATTAACATTCTGTTGCCGAGGTAGCAGGATGGCTCAAGTCACAGTTACTCAATGTACACTTGTTCACATAGGCAGAAAACATCTCCTCTCCCAGGTGACCTCACAATTACAGTGGAAGGAGCAGAATTACATTGGCATATCCTGACCACCTGTTTACTTAACTTCAAAAGAGCCAGGCAACCACCTCCTGTGTTGGAAGGTGCAAGTTGTACCTGTTAGTCTTTCAAATTCTCTGACTGCCAGATATCTGAGATGCCATGGGATGAAAGATGTAATGATCTGGTCATGGTTAGCTTTTCTTACCTTTGCCAACCATGGATGGGTAGCTAGGTGTCTTAGCTGGAGTTTCTGTTGCTGTGAAGAGCCACCACAATCACAACAACTCTTATGAAGGAAAACATTGAATTGGGGATGGCTTGCAGTTTCAGAGGTTCAGTCCATTATCATCATGACAGAACATGGCAGCATGCAGGCAGACGTAGTGCTGGAGAAGGAGCTGAGAGTTCTACATCTGATCCACAGGCAGCAGAAGGAACTGTGTGTCCTAATGAGAACAGCTTGAGCAAAGGAGACCTTAAAACCTGCCTCCCACAGTGACATACTTCCTCCAATAAGGCCACACCTCCTAATAGTGCCACTCTCTATGGGAGTCATTTTCTTTCAAACCACCACAGTAGAACTACCATGAAAACCTGTGTTGGGAAGAATAAAACTAATTAAATTCATATGCCAGGGATGGGATGAGGGTTTGTGCTGGTTTAGTACCATGGATATTTCTCTATTGGTTAGTAACAGAAGACACAGTACACCAGAAAATTAGGTTTCAGACTAAGTATATAAGCCATCTGCTTGAAAGATCAAATGAAGATGGCATATCCGTCCAGCATCATGATGGAGTCTCATTTTAGAAGAGAGCTGCCCTATTGTGCTTTGTGCTTTGCCCAGACCTTTCATGGACTCCAATCTATACAGAGACTCAGACCATGTGATTCCATCATTGTATAAGATACTATGGTGGGTGCTTGGCCCAGGTTGTGGGTATGGAATCTTCTATTTATCTTGAGAAGTACCCACAGGAACATTTTGCTGTGGCATGGTCCTTCTGATTATGATGGAAGAGGGATCTTGCCTCTGGTCCTATAGATGTGTCTGGTGATATCTACATGGAAAGAATATTTCTGTTCATTGAATTGATAGAATTGATAGAAATGAATCAATACCACTGAGCATGCCTTGTGGAATTTTTCATATGAAAACCATATTTAAGGAGATAAAAAGAAGTTCTCTTGGCTCATACTCAAGAGTAGAATTCGGTCCTGTTGGAAGTATCTAATCTGAGTTCTGAGCCTGAACTTCTGAGTGAGGCTGGTGTGTGTGTGTGTGTGTCCTTGCAGAAGAGTTCAAGGTGAAGTCATGCATGTGTGTGTCGGTGCACAGCCTCACACTAGCTCCAAGAACACATTGTGTAGGACCCCACTTCTGCACTGTGGTTAGGGGCTCTAGAATTCTCTAAACTAATGAAGATATTCTTTGTGTTCTCTTCTGTGAACTGCAGTGCTAAATACCTATCTAGGCCGGAGCATTAAGCCATGACCCCCCATCTTTCCTACCAGGTCCTGTAACCCATCAGGAAAGTTTTATGATCACAGTGTTCTCTTAACTATTTTCTTGTTTTTATCTTCTTTGTACTAATTTCCCTTGAACCCAGCAGTGAACACAGTATCTAGAAGGAGGTGGTATGTTTGTAATCTAGGACCCCTGTTGTAAAACGCTTCATTAATCTCTTGATAACACACTTATGACATGTAGATTTTTCCAGCACAGGATGACCTGTCAGCTCTCCCGCTGGGTTACCTCTTTAATCCTCACTGTCAAAGATGCCTCTCTTAAGGAGTCCCACATAAAAACATCAGCTTTCCTGCACAATGGATTGTTCTTTGAAGTACGTTTACATTTGTTCAGCCATACTGACTAGGAAGACACAAAGCTTGTTGTGACTATTATGTGGTGACATTTACAAGGGCCGAAATAGCTAGGTCTCATAATCCAAAGTTCAATTTTAGAGGTTTCCTTTGGAAGATAGAGGGGAATAAAATTGGAATGTATTCTTTAAATAACTTAGAGATTTTGAGAGGTCCATGTGAAAATGTTTAATAACGTAGCTGAGAATGACAGTGTGACATGACACAAACGTTGATTTTATTGGACGAGAGGAACTGCTCGTCCCCTCCAGGAAGTGTCTACGCCACCACATTTCTGGGAAATGTGCGTGGTGTCTTAGGAAAGGTGAAAAGTTTGGAACCATCCAACACCAATGCTCAGATTTTGTCCATGCATTCTTCTTGAGACTTGGCGAAAGAACATTGTGTTGCAGAGGACTTAGCCCCCTCGGTGGATGTTGCCACCTGAGGCGCTGGGTGTAGTATAGCTTCTCAAACTCTTGTCCTCAGTGGGACTTCATGCCCTCAAGAGCCATTGCCTTTGTGTGGCACAGAAGAGCTCTTCAGCACCATCTGGCAAATTGCACTCAGAAGTGAAGGAGTCTCGGACATCAGTATTCTACAGTGTTCTTTCAACGCGGAAAGACACACAGGTTTAAAAATATCCATGGATGTTTAATACCAGCATCAGCTTTCATGCCTTTCACAGATCTGATCCCCTGACATTTTATGACTGCGTGTTAATACTTAAGAAGGGTCTGCAGAATGGCTCCGGTGTTCACTGTCCATATAAGCCTGGCTTAGCCCAAAGACGCTCGCCACACAGATTACATCACGGCATGCAGCCTGCATTTCTGACTCCCAGGAGAGGCAGAATATTTTTAATACTCAGTATCTCATTGTCAGCCCCAAATACTGATAATCGCAAGGCAAATACTAAGGTTGGACATTTGGTTTGTAGATTTTCTAAAAAGGGTTACAGTCTAATCCTCACGGGAATGTTGAGTGGCCAGTGACCTTAAGACAGGTAGGACTCTAGGAAGTGAGTAGAGGGGTCATAGCAGAGGGGTCCCCTCTGCACCTCCTTCCACAGTGTTCATTTCTCCAGCAAGGCTGCCAGCCCTACCCTTTCACACAGAGGAGATTCTTTACAGTGCACTCAAGGGCAGAGTTTCCATGGAATCAGCAAGCAATTTAGTTGTTTAATTTAAATTTCCAAATCATCACACTCCAGATCCAGAGGTGTATGTTCCCCTGTCCTTCCCCTGCTTATCCCTCTGGGGACTTGGTTCCAGGATCTCTGTAGATAACAAAATCAAAATTCCAAACTATAAAGTCACTTTTGTAAAGTGTGCAGTGTTTGTACGTGGCACGTGACCTCTTGTGTCCTATAGCTCCTTTCTGTGTGACATGGGAGAGCCACCCTTCTAAGATGTCCCAGCACACAAAGTCCCACACCCTATGAGCAGCTCTGCATGTCTGTCTGTCCGTCTGTGGCCAGTCTCTGGGGCTATATCTGACTCTTTATTTCATTCCCAGCCCAAGAGCGTACCTGTGTGAGGTGAGGCACCCTCTGGATGAGGACTTGAATGAGAATGTCCACCGTAGATTCAGATAGCTGAAGATTTGGTCCCCCGTGGGTGACTCTGTCTGGGGAGGCTTAGAAGGTGTGTAGGAAGCATGCCACTGGCGGCAATCTTTGAGAGTCTGAAAACTCCCAGCATCCCCAATGAGCTCTTTCTGCTTCCTGCTTTTGGTTCAAGATGTGCGCTCTCGGCTATTTTGCCTGCCTACATCTTATGACATACCAGACTCATATTCCCTCCAAAACCATAAGCCCAAATAAACCCTCTCCTCTGTAAGTGGCCTTTTTGTCATGGTGTTATAGCACAGCAATAGGAAAGTAACTACTATACCAGTTGACATTAGATCAGTCAAAAGCAGCACAGAAGACAATACAACAAGCTGGGGGGGTTCAAGGGATGGAACAGCTATTACTGGAGAATAGTGAAGCATCTATTTCCACATGTGGCCTCGAATCTGAATAGGGCTTGAGAGGACCCTCAGAAGCAATGTCTCACATCAGAAAAGGCAGAGAACCCCTTTCTAGCTGCCTTTCCCTATGACTCAAATCCAAGACTTCAAAAAAAAATAGCAAAACATCACAAAATAATGGCATCTTAAATTCAAAGCTCAGAGTGCGTTTAATTCAAGTTTCACCAGAGGGAATTTTTCTTCCTCACAATTTTGACATATTATTATGGATATTTAGGTTAAATAACCATAAATGAAATTGTTGTGGCTATTCTGTAGATGTAACTAGCCTATACTTTTATGACGTGAAATTTAACTTAAGAGACAAACTTGCTGAAGCTAGACAATGAAATGAGAAATGAGTGACTGTTTCAAATCAGGGATCAGCTTGTGTGATTTAATTGTCGGCCAAACACAAACTGCAATCACCTGGGGGAAGAAGATCTTGGTACAGGACTGCCTAGATCAGGTTTGCCTGTGCACATGCCTATTGAGGATTATCTTGCTTATGTTAAATGGCATGTAAAGATTCAGTCCACTGTGGACAGCAGTGTTCTCTGAACTTAGGTCTTGGACTACACAAGAGTAGAGAAATTGAACGATGTGCTGAAATCATGCACATATCACTCCTCTCGGCTCTAGACTGGGAACATGATGTGACCAGCTGTTTTCAGTTCCGGCCACTTAGACACCCTACAGTGGTGGCTGTGAGCTGGAACTGTCAACTAAAATAAGTCTTTGTTCCTCTAAGCTCCTTTCTGTCGGGGTGCCTTTATCCCAGTGACAGAAATGAAACCAGGACACCTGGTCTACATTGATTCAGATTGGGAACGTTAAGTACCGCAGCATCCCGTGGCTTCTTCCATTTGGCACAGGGCTGAAGGGCAGTGATTTTGAAGTATATCCTCTATTTCCTTTAAGTGTTTAAGCCACTTCCTCAGAAAGTAGGGTAGCCAAGTTAGTGGTGCAGCGCCCTGGGAAATTTCCCATGCAGATATAGTACACCTTGCCCCCTACCTCCTAAGGAATATGTACATGACCGTGTGACATAAAGGCATGTGCCACTTCCATCTACACGTGAACTAAAAGCTGGATAGAGATACTCAGAGTTTGGAAACGAGTATGTCCAATCAAGTTTGTCTGACTAAGAGGGACGAGAAGTGCCCACTTGAAGCTGTGTGGGCTTTGTTAGATAGGCCCTCCTCAGCAAGCCATGACTGGTTCTCAGTGACCTAAGTGACCCCCAAAGCATCTGGAGCTATCTAGAACAGTGGTTCCCAACCTTCCTAATGGCGTAGCCCTTTAATAGAATCCCTCATTTTGTGGTGACCCCCAACCATACAATTATCTCATTGCTCCTTCACAACTGTAATTTTGCTGTAATTATGAATATTGTGATGTAAATATCTGATATGCGACCCCAGAGGGCTCGCCACCCACAGGTTAAGAACCACTGACCTAGAGTGATAGCCAGGATCCAAGTGACTCAATAATCTCTGAGGATCTGGCTGTAATTTTGGTACATGGTTCTGGAAATTCGGCCCCATATCCATCATCTCCAACACTGTAGCCACCCTGTGTCAATTATGAAACCCCATTTCTGGGGTTGGGTGTGTTCCTCTTCCTTCTTTCCTCTGCTGCCCACTGGGTTAGAAAACCTGTCCCTATCTTCTGATTTTGACTCATGAAGATAGATCACATGTCATAGAAGTAAGAAAGTGATAGAATAAGTAATCAGAGAAACTGTAACTGGGGTGATAGCTATAAATAATCTTATATAAGAAATAAGACTTCCTCACGACTGTTGAGAAAATATGAACAAGTGGAAAAGAGCAATAATGAAGGCTTAAAGTACATATGCCAGTGGGGAAATTCTCAGCTATGCACTCATCTCTGTTACTGACTTGACAGTGAAGGTAAGTGACTTGGGAATACCATGGGCTCATGCTGACACGTTCTCTGATGAGTGTCCCATTGTTTTGTGTCCGTCCTCAGCGGGTCATTGTGGCTCTCCAGACCCCATTGTGAATGGCCATATCAGCGGTGACGGCTTCAGCTACAGGGACACAGTGGTCTACCAGTGCAACCCCGGGTTCCGGCTCGTGGGCACCTCTGTGAGGATTTGCCTGCAGGACCACAAGTGGTCGGGGCAGACCCCTGTTTGTGTCCGTGAGTAGAGTATGCGGAACTGCCCTGAGGACCGCATCTTCCCATTGTCCTGTGTAGTCCAGTCATTGCTCAAACATGTTCCACCTTCTAAGTCAGCAGGGGGAGTTATCGTTCCCTTTTCTCTGTCCCGAATCAAAGTATAAGATTGCTGTCCCAGCTTCCCTGTTCGTCATTTTCTATGTTAGCCCCTAGACTCCAGCCCTCCATACATTCTCTCATCAATTAATTAAAAGTCACCTTGTGAGTGCTGCCAGATGCTCATCCATAGGCCGTTCAGGGTGAGAAACAGTGCTGATTAGAGAAGGGTGTGGACAGGTCCCTTACTGTCCTATGCTGTCTGGTATTAGGTCATCGGTTTCAGGAAGAATTACGAGCTTTGCAGCAGCTCTTCAAAACAAGTATTTACATGCTGGGCCTGTTCTCAAAACGCATGGCTTCAAACGCGTACACTGGGTCTTTACAGGTGTTCCTCCTTCTCGGTGCAAGATCCTGCCAGGCCCATGCTTCTGAGAGCCTTCACTTTCTCATGAATGATGCAGAGGTGTAGATGGGACTGAGCAGTAGTGGGTGCTGTCTCTCACAGCGCTCTGAAAATACCGAATAAGAATCCAGCTCCACTTAGCAGGAAGAAGCTGCTGACAAGATAAATGAGTAGGAAAAGGGCAGTTTGTGGCCATTCCATGTTCCTTTGAAAGTAGCCGTGAGTGAGAGACCCTGGCTCTGTGTGGTGCTGGGTAGAGCCTGACCGTTAGGGCAGTTCATCACACTTCGTGAGATAACACGACAGACATCACCCGAGAACAGTTACCTTTCTTAGTCTATGATTCACTTACTACTAGAATAATTTGCAATTTGATGTTGAAAACAGACCCCCCAGAGTGTTTCCAAATGACAGTTTCAGGACATCAGCTGGTTGTACCAAGTGGGAAATACTCAAAATCCTAGATAAACAAAAGATTGGAACTTGTGTCTGGCTGCTTTGTCCCAAGCCAGTTGGCATTCTGCTGGTTTGCTTCAAGGGCAGTAGTCCTGGGGTAAAAGGCAAGGGTTCTGGTGGTAGAGATCATTGCCCACCATCTAAACAAAAGGCTCTAAATTCTGTGCATTTTCTGTCTCCCAGATCTTCCACACCAGAACACCACCCTCGATGTCTTTAGGAAACCCTTCCGTCCATACATTTTCATGTCTACCTGTTTGTTCTCAGTGACTCCAGGTAGGAGAGGTATCTTGTTTAGCATGGGCAGTAATACAGACCTTGCTCCCACAGCCATCACATGCGGACACCCGGGAAATCCTGCCCATGGGCTCACCAATGGCAGCGAGTTCAACCTGAATGACCTCGTGAATTTCACCTGTCACACGGGCTACCTGCTGCAGGGTGCCTCCAGGGCCCAGTGTCGGAGCAATGGCCAGTGGAGCAGCCCCTTGCCTATCTGTCGAGGTAAAAAAAAAAAAAGTCTCTAGGGATGAAGTATTTGTGCCCCAAGGTACAGACAAAGTGAAATGCTAATGCATACACATATACACACACACACACACACACACACACACAACCTGTGTAGAACTCAGGGTTCCAGACTGTTGCACATCAGCGCAGGTCCCATTGAGAGTGTGTCCTGTCTAACACAGGCCCTGAAGACTCAACTGAGTCAGCTCACTATATGTATGCCAGGGGGTGCCCTATAAATCACAGACTCCTGTAGGTGCCCTTTGTCTGCTCAGGACAGGTGGTATTTTTCTGTTCAAGGGACCATTTGGTCTTTGGTTTTCTTGATCTGGGCTTGCCAAGCCAAACATTGGCCCAGGGTGCAGCTGTTTGTTCCAGCTTTTGCAAACCATCCTCAGGTTTATTTCATTGCCTCCAGCTAGGTCATCTCTGCTAGGTTGGCTCTTGGGTTACATCTTGGTTATATTAACAGTGCACTGTGGGGCCTTAACACATATTCTCCCCAGATCCATAAACATACCTTTAGCTCAGGGAAATCAAAGCTCTCATCCATAAACTCAAGCACTTCATGAAATTCAGAGAACGTTGTTCCATAGCGCCAAGGGGTCTTGATGAACCCCATCTCTGCCTGGACGTGCCCTCCCCCATGCTAGCAAGTGAATCAAACCCATCCACTGACACGGGTTTGCTTTCAGCTTCCAGAGCCCACCGTGGGCAGTGGCTGCTGAGAATTCTGTGCACAGCTCTTTTCCCAGCCAGACATATCTGGAGAGGGTGCTTGCTCCATGGCAGCTGTCCCATTCGCTGGCATGGTAGGGGAAGTGCGAGGTAATCAGGCCATTTGCTAGTCTGCACCTGAGGACGCCTGCTGCTAATTCCTCCCAAGATGCCCATGGGCATTTGGGCTAATGGAAGCCATTCAGCATAACCAGAGCGTGTCCTGTACCGCTGAGAATGTTTTCCTCTCTCCTCCGGAGGCAAGAGGGTTCCCATCAGAGGTGGCCTAACCTACATTTCCATGAGGCGCTGATGGGAGAACTGCCGTTTTCAGCTGCCGTCACGGTGTATTGACAGCACTGGTCCTTTAGGGGCACACATAAATATGTATAGGTTGGGTGTGACTAAATAACAAGGGTGTCCCAGATCTCAAACACTGTACTCTAATAAACCTATTCAAACCAGCGCCATTACATTACGTTTCTAGGATGTAAAAACTTAGGAAGAAAATTAGTTTAAAATGTATATTGAAGAAGCATATTTTTAGGAAATAGTTAGATTGGCCTCATAACTTCAAAACTATAATAGTAGCCAATCTGATGCTCAGCATGTCTATAACAAAGAATAAATACAACGAAGAGGGGAATCAGAAATTCATGAGGAGATTCCCAGATCAGCTTTTGCCTTCATAAACTATCTAATTGATTAAAACTTACTTTCTTTTGCACTTTGGCATAGGATTTTGCTTCTTTGTTTGCTTGTTTCCTATTGTAATTTATGAAGTTATTTTTAAATTCATTGTATATACATTGTTAAAGATCCTGCTTACATAGGGCATCTTCACAAAACCATATATTGTATGTTGAGCATATTCCCCCATGCCCTAAGTTTCTTCTTTTATAGCCCCACCCTCTGTTCCCCTTTGTCCCCTGGACAATTTCATACATATTTTCCTGTACTACACACATATAGGATTTTATGTTCTATATGAAATCTACAGCCTGAAAAGAAGAGGAAACAAAAAGTTGTCATTCAGAGACTCATTGGCTTCTTTGTCTTCTAGAGGATGTAGCTTTACTCCTCTTTATGCCTGGGGAATAAAAGCTTCATCTATATGAAATGCTTCGTTTTCTAGTGGTAAACTGTTCGGATCCTGGGTTTGTGGAAAACGCAGTTCGCCATGGACAACAGACCTTTCCGGAGATCTTCGAATATGGGATGAGCGTGATGTACCACTGCAAGAAGGGGTTCTACCTGCTGGGGTCTTCCGCCCTGACCTGTATGGCAAATGGCTTGTGGGATCGCTCCTTACCCAAGTGTCTGGGTGAGTGGGCTTCTCAGCAACAGCGCTAAAAGCAACGGCAGCAATAGGGATGCATTTCCACAGGGTCTTGTAAACACTAAATTTTCATTCTTTCTCCCTCTCCTGTCATGTGTCTGCCAATCCTTAATGTGGGTGAGCCAGAAACCACCAAATATAACCTAAATGAGTGTTAGACGGGAGAAAAGGATGTCTCGCCTCTGCCTCTGCCTCTGCATAGCCACCTCTGCCTGCTTTAGTCTGTGAGACTGACTTACTCTTTACCTTGCCGGAGACCAGCTTTGACAAGTAAACCACTTACCTGGGTAGAATCATAGGGATTAGAAAAATAAGTAAAGATAATGAAGATGCAAGGAAAATAATAAAACAGAAACGTAGGCTAGTACCAGCAAGAAAAATAATAAAACAGAAACATAGGATAGTATCAGGAGGGAGTTCCAGTGAATACTGAAATCACCTGTGTTTAATTGCCATTTAAATACTTTAAAATACCCTGACCCCAAAAGGTAGGAATAAGATTTAAAAAAACTGCATTAACATGATACAAGGAAATGAATAGACCAATTGAAGGTTGTGGGCTACATTCTTAGTTAAACATTCTGTTGCTAGCACAGGGTAAGTAACGCTCACACCCTACACCAAAACATTCTGTAGGCAAACCACTCCCTGGGTGGAAACCATTCTTATCTCCCTAAGCAGGAACGTAATTGGATTCTTATACTTTTGTTTGAGGTAGAAACAGACAGATCTCTTTCTCAATACTTGAAATACAAGGTCTGGATATTAGCCACACCTGTTGACGATAACCTTGAGAGAGCAGAACTTTCTGGTGTAAACCTAGGTGAGACTTTTGTTTGAGGTAGAAACATCTTGAAGGAACAGAAGTAAGTTCTAACTCTCTGACCTTCAGTCAAGGGGAAATGGCAACAGGTTTGAGCTAGCTGAAACTCCCTGACCTTCAGACAAGGTGGAAATAAGCTCACATTTTTTGGGCTTCCACATTACCTTCCATCATGATGGCCATAAATCTCTGTGTCATCACCCTCAACCTCGCTCTGAATTTCCGGATACAGAGGGATCAGTCAAGGGCTCTGAAATAGGTTCTTGATCAGCATCCATGACGGAGATGCAGGCCTTGCCGGCGAGAATGGGTCTGGCTCCCACGGCCCTTCCAGTGTGGCCAACTGTGGCCCCAGCTGGCAGAAATTAGACAAACCTCACAGGAGCCGTCAGAAAAGACAACTCTGTGAAGGGCAGAGGTGCCCTTCTGCACAGATGAAGACCTAAACAGTCACCAAGGTCCCAAAGAATTTGCTGCCTCTCGGTTAAGAAGATGGAGATGAATGAGAATGTATCTGTCTATACATGCCTCCATAGTGCAATGTTTCACCCCCCCCCCCCTTGTAAACAAAACAAAACTGTCCTGCAGCACAGAAGGAATCATCTTCCAAATTTAACCTATCCATTTAGAAAATACCACTGTCTGGGTTTCTCAACTCAGGCAGGAGCAGAGCAGTCCTTACAGTCAAAATGAAATGTCACCTTCATAGTAATGCGCAGGAGACAGGTGGCATTGGGGCAGGAGCTTCCTTGCTACAAAATGCCTCCTCCCTATCCACTGCAGAGCTTTGAGGGTGGATAGGTACGGAATCATCTCACCGACCCCCTACTTCAAGGGAGTTTTCCTCCCCAGCCCTACACAGAGAGAGACTCTGACACTGTGGTTTCTTTTCTCGAAGAAAGGGAGTATTGAGTACTCAGCGTTCATTCAGTCTATGAATGGGCCACAGTCTCTCTCCCCTTCCTTCCTTTTGACCTTGTTCTCTCCTGTTCTAGGGAGATTCCCATCAGCCATTATACTGACGCTAATGTGCTTGATCTGCAAGCCCTGGTATTTAACAAACATCTTGTCCCTTGGCTCATTGGTCCCCACTTCTACCCCTCCTTGTCCCTCTAGTCCTTAACAACAAGAGGGTGGGAAGGAGCATCTCAAAGGGGAACTTGACGTGCTCCAGGGAGGTCCAACCTCGCCTCTGTGCTGCCTTAGCTTGCTTTCTTGGATTGTTTTCCTTTTGTTCTCTTATTTCGGCCAGCATTGGCCATTTACCCAACACTTCCATGTTTTGGATCTAATTGGCTACCTTTTAGGACTCCAGATGAAACGTGGGTCTGCACTTGAATGAGTGCTAAAGCTAGACAGATAATGAGGGCTAATGGGACCCAGGGGAGGGTCTGCCTTCCAGCTCCAGCTCCTCCTCTCTGGTCCACATCACTGCTGTGCTGCTAGAGATCAAAAAGAGTTCATCTTTGATATTGAATCCATGCCTTTGAATAAGTACCTGGCAATTTCCACCCAGCTAGTCATCTGCGTGAAGTGTTGCGGTGTCCCTACCCGCATTAGGTAATTCACGAAGAAACGGAGAGAGAGTTCAGTGCCTGTTACTCTATTCATCTGGATCCTGGAACACGTCTTTTTGAAGGATGTTTACCACAGACTATAGACACAGTCTGGCCTAATTTTAAAGATATGAATGAAGCCACCAAGATGATTTTTTAGACTGTTTTGAAGGGGAGTCAGTTTCTCATTTGTTATTTTTACTTTACACATTTTAGATCGCAACCCACTAAAAGTATGCTCACTAGGCTGGTTCTCCTAGACAGATGAGCTTAATTAAGTAAATTTAATCTAATCTTATCTCGGAGCAAACTGTATGATTATCATGTTAACTGATGAAGTTATGCAAATAGTTCTGATGGAATTGTATGGGTTTTCCCTTGAAAAAAGATTCCCGTTCTTCTCCCACAGAATACAATTAGAACTAGACAGATAAAGGGAGGCAACTGTTTTTTCCCCTTGAAGGGTGACTCATAAATTCCAACTTTAAGCAAAGCTCTCTTCAGTCAAAAAATTATATCACCACTACCTTTTCTTTTTTCAATAACTAGGTATGTAAATGCTGTCTGGAAAAGGCCATTTCTTTTCTAAAGAGGGCATACTTAGGTCCTGTTCTTTAATGGGTAATGGAGGACGTGGGGACTGTAATGGGAACCTTACTGTGCAAAACATATATCCTCCTTTATTCTAATCTCATCCCCAGCTATATCATGTGGGCATCCTGGGGTCCCTGCTAATGCTGTCCTCACTGGAGATCTGTTTACATACGGAGCCACAGTCCAGTACTCCTGCAAAGGGGGCCAAACCCTCACAGGCAACAGCACGAGAGTCTGCCAAGAAGACAGTCACTGGAGTGGAGCCCTTCCCCATTGCTCAGGTGAGGAGCCCTGTGTTCAGAGCATTGGATAGTTCCACACATACCTGTAATGATGCAAAATATGCTTCTAGTGTAGATAATTACCATCATCTCTGGTCTTCACCATAGGAGGTATCAGCATTGACATCTTCACCACAACCTTTGGTCTTTATCCCATAGATCAACATCATCTTCACCATCATCACTGGTCTCCGTCATCAATTCCATCAGTTTATCATAGGCCACACCACATAAGTCATGACCAACATTATCATCACCATTATTACTGGTCCCCACCACCAAGATCACCCACCATCATGTCAGCCTCACCCCATCACTAAGCCACATCACAGGTCCATATGGTCTTCTTCAACATCTCCATCATTATCCCTGGCTCTTGTTGTTGAATCAGCAGTAGCATCTCCCCCATCCTTACAGGTCCATCTCTGCATTTCCTTCTGCAAGGGTTTCAGATCACCTGCTGGAGCTCTTGCTTATCTTGGTTGAATGTTTTTTATTGGCTTCTATTCTGTGTTCCCACATTTTCACCTCTAGTACAGTAGGTCTCTCTCACCCGTTTTCACATCTTAATTTTTCTGTGGGCCATCTTTAAGTGAGCTGTAATACTTAGTAACTCTAGATGTCTCCCTGAAGAATAGTGGTGTCCCTGTGTGGCTGGTATCCCTGAGCCCCCATTTCTCTTGCTTCCCACGCCCACTGTCCTGGATTGCTGCTGTTATTGCATCTCAGTACTTCACCTCTCCTCAACCATTTTTTATTTAGTGACAGAGAAACATTGTCTTAAGTTTCTTCCATGTTAGAAAGTATGACAAAGAAAACATTTCTTCCCAGATGCCACAGTACTGTGAAAAGCATAGCCTGTTTTAAAAAGCATATTTAAGAAAGCTTTCGTTGCTTTTGAAGTTGTACACAAAGCAATGTGATCTAAACAAGGCATTCATCCACTGTGTTTTGTTCTCCTTAGGAAACAGTCCTGGATTCTGTGGTGATCCAGGGACCCCTGCACATGGGTCTCGCCTTGGGGATGAGTATAAGACAAAGAGTCTTCTGCGTTTCTCCTGTGAGATGGGACACCAGCTGCGGGGCTCTGCAGAGCGCACGTGCCTGGTGAACGGGTCCTGGTCAGGAGTACAGCCTGTGTGTGAAGGTGAGTGATTCAGGCCCCGCAGTCCTCCCAACCACTGGCTCTTCATCCTAAAGTGACTGGGAGCATCCGGAGAGATCTCTAGAGGATTGGATCACTTGTACCCTTGAGCCCTTCTCCCGAAAGTTTCAAGAGTATCACCAAGACTCTGAGTGAGCCCTAGAGATGTCCCTGACTGTCCTGCTAATTATTATCCTTTGAATGTTTATCACACAAAAGTGGGTTTCTAATCCAATGCCTATCTGTGACTGATGCCTTGTTATATGGATCTTGGAGGTGAACGGAGGCTGAGGGGCAGTGAGGAGAAGCAGCTCAATCAGAAGACAGAATCTCTATGGGCAGGGAGTCCATCACTTCCGACATCACTCTGCTGGTGCCTTCATGCACAGCGGCTGCAAAACAATCTAAAGTTATAATCTGGGTGGCATTTTGGGTCAGTATATCTGACCTCCATAGGAGGTAGGGATGGTTTCTTTCCCTTCATGTCTAACGCCAGGTCAGTAAGAGAACACAGTGGGATGCTTCATCTTTTGATTATGGGATGTCCTGACCCTGTGGATCCCTGGAGTCCACAGGACTCTCACAGTCCAGCTTCCCTGTGACCACACCAACCCTACCCCATCCAGCCAGAGCCTACCAGATCGCTGAGTGTCAGGCTGTGTAAGCCACAAGCCTTCCTGATCCTTCTCAGTGTATGTCCATGTTTTAAGGAACCATGGGTAAATTGATAAATACTGTTTAACACAAATATCAAGCAGGATATTGTTGAAAGATCTGATTTAGGTAGAGATGTAGGATCAGAATCATATTCATTGTAGAACTGGATTATTATTGATTAGTTATGCCTGCCATGGGCATAGGCAGAGAAGTACAGATATGTGTGCTTTATATTTTTTTGTAAACAAGAACCAGCTCAACTTGAACTTCTGTGCATATTCTGTATGAAGTAAGAATTAACTTTCTTCTATTTAAGGAGCTATGCATCTTTGTTCTCAAATAGCTTTGAAAGTGGAACAGTTAATATGCAAGAGTGTTTTTAAACACACTGACCACTCTCAGAGAGTCTCATGCTTCTTATTACTATCTAGTAAGAGTCTCGTGACTTATTGTCTTCTCCTACACATCATTGTGACAAACCCAAGATGAAAATACAATAATTATTCCAATAATGGTCTCAAATACAAAGAACAAAATACTCAACATTGAAGCCATCACTATTATCTGTCCCCAGTAGAGGAGGTATTTCCTCTGCTTGATGACTTAGGGTGCCCCCAGTGAAAGAGGGTCCTACCCTGTTGCATTGAGCATCATTAACTGAGGTCTGAGAGCCTGAAGGGGACATTAAGATGCTTTTGAGAACAGCACAAAGTGAAGTCATGTGACGGCCATTTGTACAGGCATGGGTAGATTTGATAGCATGAGGGAGACCATGTTCTAATAGGCACAGTTAACTGCATTCCTGAGGTATTTTCTGCTCTCCAAGGTAACTCTGCTACAGTTATAACATATGGCCTTATTTTTCCAGATTTCAAACAAATGAAGAATGCTATGAAGGAAGTTGTTTTTGAGCTCTAATACCATATAATACTTCTTAAAGTTCATGATAATTCTACATTGCTGAAAAGTATGTTCAAGCTTAGTGTAGCAAAGCTTTGGATTTTCGATGTTTCAAAATCCATGTTTTATCAGAAAAGATGTGAAAATACAGCTTTTACTTTTGTGACTAATCACAAATAAATCTGAGGGGTCAAGTAAGACAGAGGCTGGATTTATCCCACACAGATGTTCCCCCATTCCCGTCAGGAGCTCACACTCATTGGTCTCCCTTGTCTTAAGCTTCGGTCCTAGCTTACTCCTTTGTGGGCTGCTGTCTTTGCTTCCTGACAGCCGTATCCTGTGGAAACCCTGGCACCCCCACCAATGGGATGATCCTCAGCAGCGATGGGATCCTTTTCTCCAGCTCTGTCATCTACGCCTGCTGGGAAGGCTACAAAACCTCGGGGCTCATGACTCGGCACTGCACAGCCAACGGGACCTGGACAGGCACAGCACCAGACTGTACAAGTCAGTACCTGCTCAGGTGGAGCCAGGGGTGGGAGGTCCAGGAAGCCTGTAAGTTGAGGGAGACAGTGGAATTTCTGAATCTATTGATTCTGTAAAATTATTCAGGATAAAGGAATACTGTAAGTTTGTTGTGATGCACTGTTTTCTTGGCTGCTTTAAGATTCTGTTTCTTGGGCATACCTAGCTGAAGCTATTTAAATGGTCAAGTAGGCTTTGCAATGAAGGAAGAACCATAGAGAGAGACAAAGTTTTTCTGGCTCCAGACCACGCCCAGTTTCAAAAGAAATAAGCTATTTTATTCTTGTCTGTAGCTATGGGTGTGTCCTGATTAGGAACAGCAAGGGCTGACAATCATGGGGCCCCCTATCAACAGAGCAGCAGTTTCCCGAGTCAAACACAACCTCTTGCCAGCAGGTGGATGGAATCTGTGCCCTGGGGCTGGACCCCTCTCTGGTTCCCTGCTGCTTCCCAGAAGGACACTCACAGGGTTTGGTTCCTGTCATGATAATTTGCATCTGTCTGGCTCTTTCCTGCTCCCTGCCTCTTAGTCATCAGTTGTGGGGATCCTGGCACCCTGCCCAATGGCATCCAGTTTGGGACAGACTTCACGTTCAACAAGACTGTGAGCTATCAATGCAACCCCGGCTACCTGATGGAACCCCCAATATCACCCACCATCCGCTGCACCAAAGATGGCACGTGGAATCAGAGCAGGCCCGTCTGCAAAGGTGTGTGCCATCGTTTACCTGGCATTGTGGGTTTAGAAGTCTGTGCAGGGCAGTGCTGCGTCCATTCTGTGCTCAGGAAGCAGTCCCAGCAGTCAGGAGTCCCAGGAATTCTTCTCAACCTATGTAAATATCTACTCCCTTTATTTTCCTGATTCACTGGTAACAGTTTTAGAGATGGGGAAACTGAGTCATGGAGGGGCTACAGTGAATGGCTCAAGATTAGAATTATCTGAGTGGAGAAGGTGAGGTCCCTGTAACTTGTCCTACCTCTAGAGCAATGGTTCTCAACCTCCCTAATACTGTGGTCCTTTATCACAGTTCCTCGGGCTGTGGTGACCCCCAACCATAACATTATTTTTATTGTTACTTCATAACTGTAATTTCACTACTGTTTTACATGTAGTGGTAAGATCTGTTTTCTTGGACAGCCCCTGTGAAAGAGACAGTCAGTTCCCAAAGGGATCCTGACCCACGGGTTGTAAAACCACTGCCCTAGAAGGTGTTTGGGTCTGGCAGCTTTAGGCACTGTTGATAAATAAGCTGATGGGACTTGGGTGATTGACATGATGGTGAGTCTAGTTCAGGGACATTGAGGCAGGAGCATACCACTGGCCATCTGACAACGATAGAATACAGATGGAGGATCAGTACCTGGGTGTTCTGGAAGAGGGGGTCAGATGTAAAAAGGGGAGATGGACATACACTGAGAAGGATCAGGAAGGCTTGTGGCTTACACAGCCTGACACTCAGCGATCTGGTAGGCTCTGGCCGGATGGGGTAGGGTTGGTGTGGTCACAGGGAAGCTGGACTGTGAGAGTCCTGTGGACACCAGGGATTCCATAATCAAAAGATGAAGCATCCCACTGTGTTCTCTTACTGACCTGGTGTTGGACATGAAGGGAAAGAAAGGCAGAGGCTAGGATGCTATGGTGACCATGCATAAACTCCTGGCATTTTCCTTATCTGATTGTGAACAAGGGCATAAGAGTGGGGGCTGGGGCACTGAGAAGGTCTAGGGAAAGGTGCTGTCATCTGGGTCTCAGAGGGACGCCTGAGCCTGTGAATTTGATGCCTTGACGCCCTGCAGCTCTTGTTTCCTCCACCCCCCCCCCCCCCCCGCAGGACATGCTATTGGGTCACCCTTGTTCTTCCTGATGTGTCTAAGGGTTTCGCGCTCTTCTTTTGTTTTTTATATTGTTAGTGACCCAGAGTCATGTTTGCTTTGTTACCGGCACCAATGAATGTGTAATGATACACTCCAGCTATGTTGGACACGTCTGGGTCAAGGGTTCACAGTGGGAAGCGGTGAATTAACCCTCTGGCTGCTGGGACTCTGTGTATGTCTCTACACTGTATTCCTTTAGGAATCCCCATCCTACCCATAGTCAGTCACAGGGTCCTCCTGACACCCCCACGTCCCACTCCATCTCTTCTTGGCCTTTTCCCCACTCCTCACATGGTATCCTCTGTTGAGCGCCAGTGTTCATCCTATTCCCACGGAGATCCCTTCCCTGGGTGGTCCACAAATACAGGTTCCCCCTCAGTCACCAGCTCTGAGAAGTTCTCAAGAAGTATTCGCTAAGCCAATGACTAAATGGGCAGAGGGCTGAGTGTCAGAGCCAGGGCACACTTCCCCCTGCTAGGTTCATGTGTTGGCGGCTGTGTGCCCCACAGGTGCTTCCCCCAAGACCTGGCATGGGTGAGTATGAACACTCGCAAACATGTCCTCCCCTTCTGCCTTCTGCCACCCAAGGTGCCATTGATTCCCGAGTCAGGAAGCTTCTCATCTTCAAAGGGGATGTTCACATGTTGCTTGGGGAATTCTCCCATTTTATAATAACCTCTGGAGTGCGGCAGATGGACCTACGAGCCATCACCTCCTGCTTTGTCTTTGCAGTGTCCCAGAAAGTGAATACTGAACCCCCAAACTCAAATGAAACTCTAGCAAGTCTCATTTCACAGAACCATGTTCAGACGTTTATGAATTACTCTTTAAAAGTTATTCAGGGTGTCTGGGGAGATGATGGTTGAGTGGCTGGGAGAGTGCATCGCCCTGTCAGAGGAGCCAAGTCTGGTTTCCAGCACCCGTGCTGGGTACTTAGAACCACCTGCAACTCCAGCTCCAAAGCATCTGTCATTTCTGGTCTCCACAGGCACCTGCGCTTGCATGCACATATGCACACAAAAATACATGTAATTAAAATCTTTAGAGAATTACTGTTCATAAGTGCATGAGTATCTTTGGGTAAATTATATGCTATCTTTAAATAAATAAAATGATTGATGTCAAGAGAAAGTCTTGCCAACTCTAACATAAATTTGAAGCTTCACTGATGTTATATGACCAAGCCGTCCTTAGGGTTGTTCTTAATATCGGGAGTAAAATGACATAGAATTTTTTTCCCCTTTGGCCATGTGTGTAACCAGCACAGGAGATGCAATACTGTTTCATCCTGCAGTGCTTTGTGGTTTGACTTCATGGTTACTTTTACATGTTTCTTCTGAGCTAAGGAAGAAATAACAGGAGGAAAACCCTCATGTTGTTCCTGTTCCCGTCAGTAATTCCTTCTTTTTAAAGGGGCATTAGTAACAGGAACGCTGACAGGAGCCACTGTGGGAGGTGTGGTGGTGGAGGATAAGGCTGGTGCTAGGTGGTATGGTCTATTTCACGCTCTAGGATGGGCGCAATGGCACAAGCTGTGGTCAGAGCCATGGTAAGAGCCACAGTAAGGGATGCGGTGGGGGGGAGTGCGGTGGGGAGGGGAGGACATAAACAGCCCTGCTGGTATATCCATCAGTATTTGACCTGTTTATTCTTGGCAACAGCTGTCCTATGCAGTCAGCCTCCTCTGGTGCCGCACGGGAAGGTAGAAGGATCAGACTTCCGTTGGGGTGCCAGCATAAGCTACAGCTGTGTGGACGGCTACCAGCTCTCGCACTCGGCCATTCTGTCCTGTGAAGGGCGTGGCGTGTGGAAAGGAGAAGTCCCTCAGTGCTTGCGTAAGTCCGAGGGTAGAGTGTGTTCTGTGATCACAGACACGGGGGTGGGGGTAGGTACCTCCAGCAGCATGTGTGATTGTGGTCAAATTGTGTGAAGGTGCTATTACCTGTCTGAGGTGGTTCAGAGATCCACCAGTGTAGCCATTAATAAATTATAACAAAGAAGAGGCTTCTATTCAGGTACCAGTGCCAAATCTCCATACCAGGGACTTGGGATTCCTAAACACAGCACCCAGCCACCTCAGTCAGTGGTTTGTAAAGGCAAAGAATACAGTTCAAATTTGTTCTAGCAAGCAGAAGGTCATCTCCTGCAAAGCAAAGCAGGTTTGTTGACAGAAACAGAAATGGCCATAAAAATTTTAACCCTTAACAGCTCTTAACAGTTGGATGTCTAATTTCGCTTTATATTTCTCTTAGGCACAGAGACTTTAAACTTTTAAACGTAAAATTAGCCACCACCCTAACATTAGCCGTCACAGTGCCTTCTCCTTAGGAGTTTGCTGGTTTAGTGGCAGACTCTGCAGCCGCCCCTAGGATCTAAACAGGTTTAACAGACTAGCCTGGTCCAGGCATGCTGAGTGTGTGACGAGGCCTGTTTCTTTCCCCAGCTGTGTTCTGTGGCGATCCCGGCACTCCTGCCGAAGGGCGGCTCAGCGGGAAAAGCTTCACCTTTAAGTCTGAGGTTTTCATCCAGTGCAAACCTCCGTTCATATTGGTGGGGTCCTCCAGGAGAACCTGCCAGGCGGACGGAACATGGAGCGGAGTCCAGCCCACTTGTATAGGTAACGTGCTGGCACAGCGAGGGCGCAGGGGCAGCTGTGGGCTGATGCCACCACAGTCCGCAGGCTCATTTGTAGCTGCGTCTTAGATGGTAGCGTGCACAAGGACCTGGTCAGAAGGACGATAATCAGTACAGCTAAGAGAAGTTCAGCCTCCTTCAGACCGTGGAAACTGATTGAGAAGCCTGATGGACTCTTACCTACCCGAGCACCTTTGTCTCCAGCCAGGACTCACAGCTTTGTCACCAGGGCAGGAGTCTTCTGGATGATGCAATGATTACCATTACCACAGCAAAGAGACTATTCTTTGCGATTCATGTGCAAATTTACAGTACAGGAATTAAGAGCTTTTGCCTCAGCACTGTTCTCAGAAATCAAATTGCTTATATCTAAAACTAAAGGCAGCATTAGAAATAATTTCCTTGACACCTTTCACTCCAGGATCATTGCCTGCCATTCGGCTTTAAGCTGCTGCATGTCAGACTGCTTTGGATTAGCAGTGTCTCCTTGACTTCTCAGGAGACCTAGGAGAACACTTTTAAGGCCCCGTCAATGTTATTCTGGACAGCTGGGAGCAGCAACAATGTGCCCACTTATCTGTGTACGTCCCACACATATGAAAAATGTCCCTGATATATTACCAGAATTCTCCACTGGAATATTATATATGATTCTCACCTTGAAAACTTAAGAAAATGATATTCAAAAAAAGGAAGGAAGGAAGGAAGGAAGGAAGGAAGGAAGGAAGGAAGGAAGGAAGGAAGGAAGGAAGGAAGGAAGGGGGACTACTATGGATGAGCAACTGCAACAGTGAATCTGTACGAACTGGAAGGTCAGAGTAGTAAATGATTTACTAGATTTTAATATTCAGGAACAAGTTTCTATCAGCAGAGAGACAGACGCCAGAGAGTGAGGAAAAATGACCTATCGCAAACAAATGAAAATATGCAGATTAGATGTGAATGTGCAGATTAGGTGTAAATATGCAAATCTACATTAAAAACTGATAAAGAATCCAAGGAGATGGAGGCAGCCACTTACTTTAACGGGTCATATAAAATATCATGTGCATTTTGAAAACAATGTCTAATTTTGCAAGGTCTTGCAATAAAGGTGCTACAATTTATTTTTAATTGTGAATTGCAGATCCAGCCCACACCGCTTGCCCAGACCCTGGCACTCCCCACTTTGGAATCCAGAATAGCTCTAAAGGATATGAGGTACTTCCCTTTTGTTTTCTGTGCCCTGGAGGCATGAGACCTAAATGATAGCAATCACGTGGTACAGTGCTGTATTCCTTGGCGTGTGCGTATTACATGTTTGCACAGAAGATTCTTTCAACCAGGACTTCTACGCAGAAGCCAATTCACCAATCCATTAGCATTGTACCCGTGGCTATATTTGTTTTCATTGAGAGGCATACATGACTGCATACTTTTGGTTTAGTGACATAAAGGGCAATTACCAAGTCAGTAATTGAGACATTAAAATAAAAACGCCATTAGAAAATGATACACATTTCCAGAAAGAAAAGCAAAGCCAGAATACAGCATGTGTTCCACGTCAAGGTTAGTTCTCGTGACGATCTTCTAAAGCAGCTTCAATTGTTGGCACATGAGCATCGCTTTGAAATGTTCTTTTGCCTTCAATATGGTGTACATCATTGCTACGATTAATGGAGACATACTTCAAATAGAAGATGATGCATTTGATGTGGCCATCCTTCATGTGATTTCTCCCACTGTCTGTGACATGACTCAGACGCCCAGAGTTAGATGTGTTTGCTCTCTTCAAGTTAATAGCCCCACCAGTCTAGAATAAAAGCCTTTTCCCTGCACCACTTCATGCTATCTCTCAGGAGCACTGGAGTGTTTCTATTTTCACTGGCACTATCCCTCTTCCCTTGCTATTCTGTCACTTCCCTTTGGAGTCCCCCAGAATAATTCTCACAGTAGATGGGTTGAATTCAGCGCATTGTGTATTATGATCCAGGCACGGCCTCAGGCTTCAGCTAAATGCCTTCTGACAGCTAAATGTTCAATTCCAAATTTCTGGTCATTTGGAAAATAAATGGGTGTTGCTCTCATTGACGCACTTTGGAAAATGATTACTATTGGTCACCACAAACTTCAGAATTTTTTTAGCCTACCTGGGCACAGTATAGAGTCACAAAAAGCTCAACAAGACAGAGAAATGCCTCACCCCCTTCAAAGGGAATTAACAAGAGACAGCTCCCAACAACGTGACTCATTATTGTTTAAAAGACACGGACATGGCGTTTTAAAGCTGAGGCTGGAACTGGGAGATGTAGCCGGCCCTGGAGTTTGCTTCTTCATTAGAACCAGATATATTTTTTTTCTTGAGCTGTGTGCTGAAACACCACCTCCAGAAAGCAGTCTCTTAAGTTCTGGAAGGCTCCATCTGCATTAGGCTAATTGCAGAAGTCGAGCAACTAGCTATTTGTCAGCTGTCTGGTCAGCCCTGTCCCGTAGAGTCAGAGGACAGGTCAGGTACACAGTCTGCTCCCGTGGGCTGGCACATCTGACTAAAGCTGCTTTACTGAACAGGTAATGGCAGGGCTCTCTTCCTCTTCCTATTGGTGCATCCCATCAGTGTGTCCCAGGCAGCCTGGGAGGTCATATGTGACAGGAACCATCCCTGCCGGAAAGGGAGCAGGTTGTTATTTCTCTCCAAT
This sequence comes from Microtus pennsylvanicus, assembly GCF_037038515.1. NCBI lineage: Eukaryota > Metazoa > Chordata > Mammalia > Rodentia > Cricetidae > Microtus > Microtus pennsylvanicus. The sequence goes on along the minus strand of NC_134587.1, from coordinate 62,860,174 downwards.
TGGTACCAGTTCCTGATTAGATCTTTAGGTGAATTCTTTTCCATGGGTTATAAATCCTCACTGCTACTTCATCACGTGAGCAGAGCACACCCCCAGCATGTCTCTCATCCAACGTGCTAGCTAGGTTCTCATGGTTTTAATTATAGTTTTTCCAAAATCCCCCAGTGGAGGTGGAGGTGGAGCGAGGAATAGTGCAGTCTAGTACTCACGAGAAGACAAAGAACAGTGTAAAGCCTCAGAGCTGTGTGAAGACAGATTTTGGAATCTTTGAACTCTTGCTAGGTACAAAAGAAATGCCGTGGATGCAGCGAGCCCCCAGCAGAGCTGCCCCCCAGCAGACAGCTCTCTCAAGATAGTCGTTTCTTTCCTCTACCTTACCTGTGATTATGTTTCAAGTGTGAGAATGATGCATGCTGGGTGTACCCAAAGCACGACCATAGGTCATTGTCTAAAAGAAACCTGGCTTTCTCGAAATCGCTGCTGGTTAGGTGGGAACAGGAGAAAGAATGTGGAGGGAGCTATAGCACTGAATGGCCAGTGACTCTGGCTCAGGGAAAGGCCTGAGAACAGCAGGGCTCCTGGGTGGAGGGAGACAGAGAGATGAGGCACAAGCGAAGGCGTCAGATGGGAAAGATGTTCAGGTAACAGACACGGTTCACAGATTTGACACACTGAGGTGTGATGGATCCCAGGAGAGCATGGCAGATGGCCAGCCTCTAGAGCCTTCAACAGAAGCAGTTCGCCTGAGGAGCAGTCTGTAGGATATCAGAAACAGGGAGTACGGGGAGGGAAAATAAACCAATAGGCATAAATGGAAGAGGGGGACTTCTGAAATGCAGGTGCTAACCTGGAGCTCACTATGAAGTCCAGGCTGACCTTGAACTTGCAACCCTCAAATCTCAGCCTCCTGAATGACAGGCATTTGTCACCATGCTAAAGCAGACTCTGTTGACCCAAATAAACAAGCATGTTGATTGTCAGATCCAGTTTCCTCTTCTTTAAAACCCCACCACCACCACCAGGACTCAACAGGTTGTCTGTTTTGAGAGTGATCCTCTGCCATGCACGCAGAAGTGGTGTGCTAGTCCCTCCAGAGTCACAGCAGCATAGGTTCCTGGTACACCTCCCGTGGTTCTGGGGTGCTGGCCTTCGTCTGCAGCCCTGTTGCTTTTCTCCTCAGGTTGGAAGCACCGTGTTCTTCAGATGTAGGAAGGGTTACCACATCCAAGGCTCCACCACACGGACCTGCCTTGCAAACCTCACATGGAGTGGGATCCAGACAGAGTGTATACGTAAGTCCGGATTCTCCCTCCGCAGCTGCAAAAGCCATTGCAAAGTGTCTGCAAAAGAGCTCCCAGTTTCCGGAGAACCTGTGAGGAGCAGGGGTTCATTTATTTTTCATTCTCCAATTCTAATTTTGTGCATTTCTCAAAATGCTCCTAAGGTTCCTCGACCAGTCAGACCAACCAGGCTAAGGACTTGGTTATAATGATGAGCTTTAACCCCAAGCTCTGATGCATCAGAAAGTCTTGCGAGGGAGGATGAAGCAGTAGGTGACCGGGAACTAGGTTCCCAGGAGATGTGAGGCAAATGCCAGAAACCCAAGATGCAGAGTGACCTCCACCTCAGCCCTGCTTGGCAGAAGACCCTTGAGTGCAGACTGTCCTTCCACATGTCCACACGCCATTCACTGGATCAGGGAATGAGCCAGGGACTCAATATATGCGCTCAGCGTGGTGCTGTAGCTATAGACCTGTGGATGTGTGTAAAGACTGATCACCGCAGCGTGGTGGATGGATTGAATTATTGCTTTGTGATTCGATCATGAGAATGAGAAAGTGCTGTGGGATGTGGACTTAATGATTCACATCACCCTCACCCACCACTTATCTTAGGCAACCCCCTACCTTGTGATGTTGAGCATAAAAGCATTAACTGAAGGCTGTGAAAAGTCACTGTAATGGCGGGTAAGGTGAAATCTATCGTGTACTTCCCTGTCAGGATGAGCAGGTGCGCACTTGTTTTTAAAGCTGACGTATCAACGTCACTGCTCAACCGTGTGGAGAAGCAGTGGTGCACTGCACACTCAGGTGTGTGTGTGTGTGTGTGTGTGTGTGCGCGCGCGCATTATGAAGTGCATTATAATACAGGAATAAAGATGGAAAGCATGCCCAAATATGAACTATTGACAATACTTAAAGCAACTGAATTCACAACTGTAAAATTAGAGGTTTGCTTTGTAACCATCTTGCGAGTCTTTCACTTACAGACATGTACAGGTTTTATAAAATGAGGTTATTTATGGTAGGACATGAGTTTTCCAACTTTATTTATTCCCAAATTATATTTTTAAAAGAATTAAGAACTTATCATTGTGACTTATATAGCTTATAATTATGACTAAACTTCTAAAACACATCAAAATTTAACACCCATTTAGTTAAGCAATAAATATATTTGATGACAGCTGACAAGAACCCAGGTATATATCTGAGCATATATTAGCTTATTGGAATGGTTATTATTGATTTTTAAAGATTTACTTTGATTTTTTATTTGTGCCTGTCTACATGTATGCCAGTGTGCACAGAGGCCAGAAGAAGGACCCCTGGAACTGATGTACTAGGAGGGTGTGAGCCACCTGATGGGTACCGGGAGACAAACTCGAGTCCTCTAGGAGGATAAGAAGGGATCCTAAATAGCAAGCCATTGCTCCAACCCCACACTAAGGATTTTGAACATATTATCTCTCTTGTATTATACCAGAGGATTCTGTTTTTAATGAAGCTAGGATCTCTCCTCTAAATTTTTATACATTATTATTCTTACATATGTTTGTGTATATATGTATGCATATGTGTGTATGTATGTATACACACACACATTTCTCAGGTGTACAATACCTATGAAGATAACCCTTTGTAGAATATCCCTCTGTTAGTTCCTATGGGCCCATGTAATGTAACATTTTAACAACGAACGGACAGCCCCAAAGTTTTTTAACGGAGTAAATGCCTTTTCAGCCCATGCCTGCCGGCAGCCAGAAACCCCAGCACACGCAGATGTGAGAGCCATCGATCTTCCAGCTTTTGGCTACACTTTAGTCTACACCTGCCATCCGGGATTTTTCCTTGCTGGTGGATCTGAACACAGGACGTGTAAGGCCGATATGAAATGGACAGGGAAATCACCGGTCTGTAAAAGTAAGTCCCTGGTCGAGGTGTGCAAACATACTTCGGAAGAGCCAGGAAGCGCTGCCCCTGTGGTCAGGCTAGTGTGCAGGTCAGGGGACCCTCATGTGACATTGTGGTGGAGCATCAGTGCCCCACAGACAGTGCTCCACAGTGCCTGGGCTCTGTGTGCTTGGATGTGTGCATAAGTGGCTGACACCAGGAGCAAAAGGAAATGGATGTATAGACTTCATTATTAACTGAAATTTAGACCACAGAGGACAGCTGTTTGGCTGAAGAGAAGCATTCTGAGCTAAAAGAACAATACGCACTATGACGTCAGAGAATGGTGTCTCTTTACAATGAAAAGAGTCAATAAATGACATCTGCAATCTGAGCATATATAAAGTGAGTGGTGCTGTTTTTAGGATCACAAGCCATTGGGTGGTGAAGTGGCAGTTTTTCTTTTACTGATATCGGTTCCACTGCAAACTTGCAATCAGCATGGGAACAGTGCCTTTAATCGCTCACATGCATGCGTTTACTGAGGGGAGGACCGGGTCTGAGTCGGATCTGATGAGAAAGGCCATCGGCATCTGACCTGGGACACCCTGTGTGACAGTCACTGGGCAATGGGTGCAGACGCCTCAGGGTACCAAGGCACCCCAACTTCAGCCTGAACTCCCTGGAGCCCGCATGCTCACAGTTCTCGAGTCAGCGTCTCATTTCTTTTCATAAGTAGAAGAGAAAAAAGATTAATAAAGTAGTTTGCATCTTAGGATAAGAGCTGAGGCCTTAGAAAGCTAGTTTTGACCAAACTCCACGGTGTATGGAGTAAGGGATCTGACATTCTTCCACGTTATCCTCTAAGTCCACAGATGTAGTGGGATCCTGAGGGACTGTGACATTTTCCTCTCTTGGGATATTTCCTGCTGGTGGCAGCAATGTCCTCTCAGACTGTCAGGAGCTCACCCTCGGCCACCCTCATTTGCAAGGCTCTCTGTTGTAGCACCTTTAGCGCCAACCTCCAAGCTAGATGCACAGAAACGGGCCTCACCACCGAGCTCAGTGATTCCACACACACAAGGAGATTCTACCATGAATACCCGGGTCGAAAGTGTTTGTGCATACAATATTTATATTTTGTACCTTTTTATAAATCCAGAGGAAGGAGAATCGCTTCAAATTGACATTTTTTTCAACCTGATTCCAAAAAATAAATGTTTTTGAAAATGATAATTTGTCTTTTTACTTGTAGGTAAAGGAGTGAGAGAAGTTAATGAAACAGTTACTAAAACTCCAGGTTCGTATACCAGAAGAGCTCTAGCTTTCAACCAAACTGACTTGTTCTCAGCCCTGCACAGTGAGACCATTCTTAGCATTTAAATTTCTGAATCTGTCGGTCCCCACTAAGCACCACGCCTGCACACATCTCAATTTCTTCACCCGAGTGGCTCGTTAGTGGGATGTCACCACGTAATGTCATCACACCTGGTGCGGTCACGGGACTTCACTAGAAGGCACACTGGGCACTTTGGCCCCACATGTGGTATGATGGAGAGCCTTATAAATAGGGTTGCAGTCCCCTTCCTCGAGGGAATTAGCACGCACACCGAGGCGTTTGACAACTTTAAAGTTACTATCTGAGCGGTCCAGTATCTCCATAGCTCAGGCATCCTCTGACTTCTGGATGAAGGTTTTAGCCCGCCAACAGATACGGCCCCTTGATAATGTGTCATGTGGAGAATCCAATAGCTGCCCCGCTGTTCCCAGGAAAAGGTGTCCCAGCTGGAAACGCAAACGTGCACTGAATGAACAAGACGTATCCACCAGTTTTGTTTTAAGCCATGATTGACTTTGCTTTTAACCAAAAATAGTAAAACTTTGTAAAAATACAAAACGACTTGCCAAGTACTCAGCTTTTTTTTTTTCATCAGCTTTTTACTCAGCTTTTAGCCCTAGTTTCTTAGATATAAAACGGTATTCCAGAATCCACCTGGAAGGTTGTTTGCAATGCTGATAGTTCAAATTCTGCTTACTCTCTAATTCTCAGATGAGGAAGGAAAGTACCAGTGGAATTAGGGGACTTTTCCCAGTCTATACATGAGGAGGAAAAATGTGCTTTGAATTTTTGAGTGATCTTATTTAAATACAACTTATAAATCAATGACAAAGTAAGCACTTGGCCAGGTAGCATTTCCCCCTGGGGAACTAAGCAGAATATGCTTTTGTTATTATAGATTTTCATCCTCATTTCTCTTTGCCAACTTTGTGTTGTTACAGATGTTGGAATAGCTATAAACGCCTTTGTTGGCACACACGTTAGCATCAGCATGTCATTCCTCTAAAGGGAAATGCTAATGAAAATGGTGTTGGTCAGGACGGTATATTATAAATCTAATCCTTGCCTTGTTCTTGCCCGTGACTCAGTAAGAGAGTGAGGTGGAAAGGACCCCAGCTGAAAGCATCACCTCTGTGACCGATGATCACACCTCAGCTTAGAGATTGAGATAGAATCTAAGCTGTAGGTTCTTCCTAATTCTAAACAGCCAGGCTGGCATGTCATAGCAATGTACCCACAGTGGTAGCTCAGGGCAGTAGCTGGACCATATACAACAAAGTCCTCAGCAGACCATGTAAATTCTAATGGGTAAAAGGTCACTTTAGGGGCTGTTGTAATGTACAGTAAGATACTTTATGTGTTTTGCTTAAAATGAAGGTCTCTGATACATCTGTTTATAATTAAAAATGTTCATTGTTGCTTATTTATAAGTATCCTCAATACTTGGACACATCAGCTTTTTACTAATTTTAACTTTAATCCATTCTTATCTTTATTAGTACTTTGAGCATACCCAAATCATAGGTGGCTATCAGACTGGATTCTTCCATAATGATTAATTTGCTAGTCTGGTTTTTGTAGGCTTGGCTGGTCTAGGGAGATGGGAAGGTGGTTGGTTGGAGTGGAAGGGAAGTATGGATGTAGGTGTTGCATGCCTGTGACGTCATCATCCATCACATTGTTAGATTTGCTAAAGGCTATATGTTTACAGAGAACTAAATATTTCTCCCCAACAACGCCAACATTGTTGAGGCCCATGCTATCTATCTACAGTCAATTTTGACTAATTAAATGATAAAGGCATGTTATCAGGTGGAAATCATTTGGAGACATGGTACTAATGTTGGTGGGTACTTACAAGGTGTCATTCTGTTTGTTTATATTAATGTCATCAGGAGAACAGGAATTTATATATGACTATTGCCAGGGAGACATAAAAGACAAATTTAATACCTGTAATAAACATTGAAAACCAAAGGAATAACCCAATTACCTTTTTGCAAATTCTTGTCACAGAGGAATTTTACGTTACAAAGACTCCCTGTCTCTGTTATGTCCATATTTAAGCAACATATATAAAAGTGACAGATGAGATTGCCCTGTCTGCCTCTCAAATTAACACTAGACTGTTTTCCCCCATAGAAGTTAGCATAGAATACTAGCTAGGGGTGTGCCTCTTGTCTTCTCAGGGCAGGAGCCATCAAGTACTGGAAAGTGCCCATTTGTTGGGAGTGGGGCCCGGACAGACTGTTAGTGTCCTTTCCTCCAGATCTCCCATGGCTGTCAAAGAATAAATCTGGAAGATGGAGGTTTGGCAGTAGTAGTCGGGGTCAGTAGAGCGCATTTCCTACTGGCTAAAGCTAACACGATCAGCTCACTGAACCCTCTGTGCCTGGCGTGTCTAGTAAATCCAGCACAGCCATTCTTTTCAGTAACTTCCCAAGGAGCAGTGAGAGCCACAGCCTTGGTGTCCCTGCTCCTTTGCTGTTCTGCACACACTCAGAGCACAGTTCTCAAGGTCACCCTTGGCTTTACGCTGTTCTTAACTGTGCTTCCTAACTGGGCAGTCTTAGGCCTTCCTGTGTTTAAAAAATGTCCAGATTCCACGCCAATGCCTGTCTTAATTCTGCTCCGTCCCCATTTCTATCAACAGTTCCTTCTGATGTGTTTTTCATCAATTCGGTATGGAAGGGATATTACGAATATTTGGGAAAAAGGCAGCCTGCAACTCTCACTGTGGACTGGTTCAATGCAACCAGCAGCAAGGTGAATGCGACCTTCGCCGCAGCCTCGCAAGTGCAGCTGGAGCTGACAGGTATGGGCCACGGTGTCTCCTTGGGGAGGGCCTGGCAGCTCATCTTCTAACTTCTGTAGAAACGGTGCTGGTTCTGCCTACACCGAATACTATTCGAGTCCTCAGCAACTGTGATCTGCTTGTGCTAGTTTTTCTTTCCAAGGTTTGTGGAGCTGACACAGAAATGGGACTTTTTAAAATTACATACATGACATACTAAACTAAGACCCCCCCATTCCTATCCAGAACTCTGTGACTCTGGATTAAGTCATATGGGTGTCTTGTTTCTTAACACGCATGTTCCTTATGAGTTTCATTATAGGTTGATAAAAGGCCTGAGTAACACAGAAAGCTCTCGTTCATAAACACGTCAGATGTGCTCCAAGCACTTCCCATGAAGCATCATGTTCACTTTTCATGGATGCTGCAGTGTAAGAACTTTGCCATAGCCCTTCACAGAGAGAAGTAAAGAGAGATTCGGTCATATATTCAGTCTAAGGGAAATCCAACCACTTTCCCAAGTGTTCCGGCGAGTAACTGGCAGAAGTCCAGCTGCGCACTAAGCCATCTAATCTCAACTCAGATTGGTACCCAGAAAGGACGGCACCATCATATATACATCTACGGATGCTTTTTTGTAACGTATGCTCTGATGCATTGCCATGGATAGCCTAGAAATTCAGACTTGTGGGAATCTTATTGCCCCTGTTCCCCTGTGCCTAAAGTATGGGTGTGAGTCATCATGTCTGACATCTAGAGTTGTTTTATTACTTTATTACTTCCCCCTCTTATAGGGATATATCATTGTCCATGAATGACTTCTTAAAGCTTAAGCTTGCCGTGAATGACTCAGTACTGTGAGGAGAAATGTCCAAGCAAATGATTTAGATTGAGTTTTGGAACTCCATCACATAAAAAAGAAACTAAAAAACTGTGTGTGTGTGTGTGTGTGTGTGTGTGTGTGTGTGTGTGTGTGTGTGTGTGTGTGATGAGATCTTTCTGTATATCCCTGACCGACTGAGAACTCACTCTGTAGACCAGGCCTCTGCCTTCCTGGTACTGGGAGTGCACTACCACACCCAGCCCGTGTGGAACTTTTAATATTTAAATTCCTTACTCTAACTTTCATTGGACATTCCTCCTCATAGAATTAGGAACTTGGTATTCTTTTCTTCAGTGAAATTCTCCAATACGAGCTGGGAGCTGTCTCAGTAGGTAAACCTTGACAACCCAGCATAGGTACCTGACTTCAGGTCCTCAGCATGTCTTCAAAACCTCTGTGTGCGGGTATACATCTGTAACCCCAGCACGGGAAGTCACAGGGAGGAGCATCCCAGGGGCTTGCTAGCAGCCAGGCTAGTCAAGTGCTGGGTTCCTGGTTCAGTCAATGAAAGACTGTCTCAAAATTAAATTGGAGAACAATAGAGGAAGGTATTCAACCGATATCCAACATCAACTTCTAGCTTGTCTTTATGCATGGATGGGTGAGCTCATTTGTACACACACAGAGAGAGACATAGAGAGAAAGAGAGGTGGGAGGAGATGGAGAGAGAGAGAGGATAAGATCCAGTGGGATTTAAGCCCTCTGTCTCCACAGACCATTGGGAATCCGCGGTTTGGACCTGGGAGGTCCAGGAGCACTCAGGCTCCCCACAGTAGGGTACCTAAAGGGAATGACCAAAAGATGAAAGGAAGTGATGTCTGCAGAGCACTTGCTGGTTGTGTGACATTTTTCATTCTTCGTGCTTTTTTTTTGTAATCATGAAAAATGAAAATATATTTGTTATCTCTCCTTTCATCTTGTAGAACTTGGGTCCAAGTTCAAAGATTTGGAGGTTAAATTCATGGAAATAAAAAGATCATTGCCTGCTGTGTGGAAGGTGCTGCTCAGAGTGAGATGCAGGTGGCTCTTGTTAGTAGGCAGCAGCGGTGGGTCCCTCTCACTGGGGTGTCTGCTTGTGGAACTCACTCCTGGGATGTCGGGATGTGCTCCTCTAGAGAGTGATAGTGAGTTTCCTGTGCAACTTTACACAGCACGGCCCCTGTCCTGTGTCCTCTCTGCCTGTGGGACGTATGACAGGTGCAGCAGTATTTGCTTAATGTCTGTGGCTTGTGTATTCTTCCCTTGGTGGGACCCTAACTGCCAGTGTAAGGCAGGTTTCCATCCCTGTCTCTGGGCAGCACCACAGCCATCCCTAGCCAGGTGTAGTTAACAGGGGCAGCTACTCGGTCCCTCTGCCTGCCTCTTGTGTTATCCTCAAAAACTCCCCACTGTGATGCTTTTCCTACGAACAGGGCCAGCCATCTCTAAAAGGAGCTGTGTTTTGAGTTAAGGTTTTGGTCTGTTTTCTCTCCATACCCCTGTCTTCAGAAGCAAATAAAATACACATGAAAATGCTGGCTCTTTCCGTCAGCAGCTTTGAGTTCATAGTAATTTTCTTATTGGTTAGCGGTGTTGAGCACAATGCAATGGTACATCTGTTTGGGAAAGAGTCATTCAAGAACTTTGGCAAGAAGTGATTTCTCCAATCCCACAGTGGTAAAAATACTGAGGTTCAAAGTTGAAAATAAAACATACGTTTAAATGTTCTGTTGTCTGCGGTAGGATTTCCCCACTGTAACTGGTCCTGATTGGGTCTGTGAATGGCCAAGTCACACTCTGACTTCTGCAGGGCAGGACTGACAACTCTGACATTTTTTCAGGGGTCTACAAGAAGGAAGAGGCCCACCTACTTTTGAAAGCTTTTCATATCAAAGGCCCAGCAGATATTTTCGTGAGCAAGTTTGAAAATGACAACTGGGGACTCGATGGTTATGTAAGTGCTTTCATGAAATTTCTCACACAGTCGCCACCCTTTAAGGCCTGGGCAGAAAAGTTCGTGATCCACTGGGAATTCTAGGCAAGGGAAACACCGCCCATCCCTCTGGAACTCAGAAGGTACCTCTGAAGTATGGCCACCATTCACATCATTTGGTGCTGGCAGCAACCAGATCTCTGAGATGAGATAAGTTGCTCTAGAGTTAAGGGATTGTTGCTGCTAAGGGCAAATAGGTTCTTCAGTCTAGGCGATGCTCTTTTAATACCACAGCTTCTGCTGTTAGAACTGTGGCTATTCTGAGACCACCTAGAAAATTCTCTGAAGGCTCCAGAAGAGTCATGATCGGAAAACAGAAAGCAAAGTGGCCATGCTCCACTTGGTGGTTCTCTCTGCAAGTTTGCCATTGGTTGTTTTCCAGTTCACTATCTAACAGAATTACACAGCCTCCCGCGATGCTGCTGGAGTTAGTTCATTCCAGTGAAATCATATAATGAGAGCTGTGCGCTGATGGACAGTGTTCCTCATTAGGGAAGGTCGTGCCCAGTGCTGGGCGAGATCCAACTGGGACAGTGACCCTTCCCGTTGTTGCTTTAACTTTAGCTCCATCCTGATTTTCCATTTCCCTATGTCACTAAAATTAGTTGGGGGAAAATTACGCTCTGGTCCTGCAGTGTCTAAATCTGAGTGGTAACAGTTAGGTTTGGGTGACAGCTGTGTTTTCTCTCCTTTTTCTTGTGCTTTGCCCTCCTTTCTGCACACCAGGTGTCCTCAGGACTTGAGAGAGGGGGATTCTCCTTTCAGGGTAACATACATGGAAAAGACTTTGGGAAATTCAAGCTGGAAAGACAAGGTAAGCTTACTTCTTGTTGGTTCATTGTTTGTTTAAAGCAGCTAGCAGTTGTGCCTTTAAATGACCCTCTGAGAAGAAGCTGCAAAGAGGTGACCCACAAAGGTGAACCGGAGGAATTGGGGTATCAGCTGGGTCTTGTAAATAGTACTTTGATTAATTCCTTGAGAATTTCATATAATAGATAATGTTCACCCCTTCTCCCCCAACTCCTCTCTGATCCACTCCTACCTCCCTACCTAGCCTACTCTAGAATGACCCACTAGGTGAGATTCCAACCAGGACTTGCTTTGTGTGCTGAGTTCTGCTCTCATGGAGGCCATTATCCACACCCACAGACAGGAAGCAGAAGCGCTTGTGAAATGAGATTAGCACTGTATTTTAACCTGGGCAGAATAATCTGATTTACTTGCTTGTATGCTGTCATCGGCACATTGATTGTTTTGTGGGGAAGAATTTTACCGTGCAGACATTGGTTCTACAGACTTAGACACAGGAAGCCAGAGTCAGACCGTGAACTGGGATGACTGCCACTGAGGGCGCACTGACAGGACTGTCATCCAGATACCCAAGACAGGGAAGGAAAGCGGTCGCCTACCTATAGGTTACTGAACAAAATCTAATCAGTAAGGACAAGCCATTATAAAATATTACCTTTCTGCCACCCAATATGCAGTCTCCTAATCAGAACTTGAATGCATGTCAGCAGTGGCTGAGACAATCTTTCAAAATAGATTGTGTTATCTGCATATAATGAAATCAAACAAATGCATCAGACTAACATTAGCCAGGGCTAAAGTTTGTCCCTTGCTCTAGGCCAAATCAGGCCCCCATTTTCCCTCCTTTCTTCTGTTTCCCACCCTCTGGCAATGGTCACAGACACCAGTGAGCTGCCCTGGAAACTACAGGCATGTCAGGTTCACCTATCTGGTGAAGGACAGAAGCCACCATTGATTCCAGCATGTCTTCTTCATATTCCCGCATTCTTTTCAACAGAACAAAATAACAGCTTGTGTTAACAAGAAATCTTTATCCCCCTGGGATGGTGACCTTATTGTAAGAAAGAAACAATTTGCTTTAGAAAATAATTTGGATCCCAAGTGAGTCCCCTTTTCAGCTAATCAGAAAAGCCAATGTTTTAGTGATGCTCCAGTGGCCGTCATTCATTCAAGAATAAAAAGGATAAAACCCTTTTTTTATTTTTTATGGATGAAAATAACAACCTCCTAATTGTCTTCAGTCAATAGATTAACCAAATAAAAGTGATTATGGTTGAATGGGTACTGAAATTAAGTTAATCTGAAAGACAATTTTACTGTGGAAACATCTGCACAATGCTAAGTATGAATCGGCTTCCATAGGAAAAGTGAGTGACGGCCCCGTACACACAGAATGAGAGAAAATATGTGAACGTGATAAATTTGAGCACTCATGGCTCCGTATCATAGAAGCCGATGACCAAGCCAACAACACAGGAACTGGGGAGCATAAGTTTCCCAGATCCTATACAAGCAGACAAAATGCCCACAAAAGAGTTGGACATTTTATTAACGTCTCCTCCCATTCCCGAGATGAAGCATTCTGCCAGGAGTAGGTTAAGGGAGAAAGGCTTCATGCTGCCTCGTAGTCCAGGTTACAGTCCGCCATGGCTGGAAGTCAAGTGGGAGTTTACACACACGTCACACACAATCAAACAGAGAGCAATGAACACGTGCTCCGTTCACTTTTCCCACTCATACAGTCCAGCATCCCAGACACGGGCTGATACCACCACCCATGGGGAGTGGATCTTACCACCTCTATTAATGTGATCAGGGTAATTCCCAGAGGCATACCCAGAGGCTTGTCTGTCAGGTTGTTATAGATCCCATCAAGCTGACAATTGAGATGAACAGTGTCAGAGAAGATTAGCCACTGGGAAAAATGCAAAGCAAAACTACATGGAGACACTACTTCGCAGGCCCTGTTACAGCTGGGAAACAAAATCAAAACAAGCAGGGACTGGAGTTCAGATTCTGCCAGCAGAATGTGAAGCCATCCAACTGTTCTGATTAATGGAGTTTGTCAGAATTCGACAGAGTTAAATAGAGAACAGCACCCCTCCTTGACCTGCCAAGAGAACTGAGCACACGTCCTCACACACATGTCCCAGATGCTTTAAGCATCATCTGTAACATCACTCAAGAAGAAGCTTTCCAAAAGTCCATCAGCTAAGAAAAACTTATTCAAGAAAAAATGTGGTGTGTACATCAATGCATGAATTATCAGTCCACATTAGAAAAGTAGTAAAATACTGATGCTTGATAAGATGGGGTGACCTGTGAGCCTTGAGGCTAATTGAAAAGTCTAGAGGATTCCATTTGCATAGCTAGGTCAGAACAGGAAAGTCCACAGAGAGCAAGTTTGATGAGCAATCTTCAGAAAAGAACACTGGGTGGCTTTGTCGTGGGATGGAAATTCTGATTCTTGTGTTCACCTTTAAAATATATTCTTAGACAGCTATTTTTGCCTAAGCAGTACCTAATGCCATCAAATTCCAACTCTTTTTGTCTTCTAGATCCTTCCAACTCAGATGCAGATTCTTCGAATCATTACCAGGGCACCAGCAGTGGCTCCGTGGCAGCTGCAATTCTCGTTCCCTTCTTTGCTCTAATTTTATCAGGGTTTGCATTTTACCTCTACAAACACAGGTATGGCAGAGGCAGGAGTTCCCTGCAAGGGTTCTTGGTGTGGTGTGTCGGCTTGAACAGCTGTGTGCTTGAATTCTCATGCTCATAGTATGGTACATTGCCAAAAAGTTGACGTGGAATGCTGAGGTGCTTTCTTAGATATGAGTGTGTAGACTCTGGAGTGTCTGCGGATGATTTTTGTTTTGATCCATGTTTCCTTGTTTGATTCTTATCTGTTTTGTCAGCAGGGCATGTCTAAGTAGTTAGCTTTAAAGGAATGGATGACTGGTCTGGAAATATACTTGATGGTCATTGGTCCTAAGGACTTCAGAGCCTTGGGAGAGTTGCAGCCTTCCAGCAGGAGAGGCAAAGGAATAGATTCTGTGGCCCTTTCAACTCTATGAATCAAAGATTTATATATTTTTGATGGCTTTCTTGCTTCAGCAAATTCGAAAGTTCTTAGTATGTCTGAATAGTGCTCCACCTACCTGTGCTCCATCCCTTGAAAAGATACATTGACATCTATTAACATGAAAATCCTTATTAATAGGAAATGTCAGAATTTAAGGGGGTTGGAGAAATTTGAACAAATGGATTCTTTTCTTTGGAGTTTATATGTATGCACAGAGTTTAAAAGAAAGAGAAACATTCTAGGCAGTCTAGGGAAGCACTCTGCTGACGGAGCATTCGCTTCGGATGTACAAAACCCTGGGTCCTATTCTTACTGCATGCCTGTAATCCCAGCATCCCGGAGGTCAAGGCAGGTACACCATCAGTTCAGTGTTATCTTCAACTACATAGAGAGTTTGAGGCTAGCCTGGGCTCTGTGAGACCCTGACAAAATAAGCAAACACTGGTTGTGAAAAATTCAAAGTCCTTGTGTGCATTTTCTCTATGTGGATAATATAATTCTGGGAAAAGTTGTGTGCCAAATGACTCGACAATTCTATTGGCTTTTTAGTAGTAGCATTTTATAAAAATAGCACCATTATGAGCCCCAGAAACAAGGTTACTCCTTAAGTTTGCCACATTTTTTTAATTTAAGGCACAAGTTTCCACTTAATCTTTGTTATACAAACAAAATTGAAGTTAGGGGATCGTTAAGTAAGTTATGTACTGAATTTCTTTAAATACAACTTCCAACTGCTGTACTCTTAAGTAAACACAAGGTTCTAAGACTCTCAGTAGTTTGTAGCTCTGTCCTCATTGCCTGTGGCTATCAGTATTCTTATTTTAAAAACACAAACATGGGAAAGAAATCCGAGAACTTAGCCGCTTTCTGCTCAGCTTGGTCCTGGGACCCTGACTAAGGTGATAAGGGAATGAAGAAAGATCACACGTGGAGATCCATGCACGGAAAAGCTGGGTCACACTCGCTTACCTGGAGCAGCACCAACCATGCCATCAGCCAGGACCTCAGCATATTCCTTCCACACAGCGCAATGGAGAGAGGCTAGTTCTCCTTGGTAGGAGGTCTGTGGCAGGGCGCAGTCTCAGGTTGCAGTTTTTAAGGAGGAAGCTGCTAATTTTTGCACACACTTAGACTTTGCTCTAAGCTTCACCTCCTACGGTGAAGGCTTTGCCACTTACGTGCACCTGAGTCACTGGGTCTTGGATATGGCTGTGCCCACATGAAAAGACACACATTTATGCAAGGCAGGGTTTCTCTGTGGCTTTGAAGCCTGTCCTAGAATCAGCTCTTGTAGACCAGGCTGGCCTTGAACTCTCAGAGATCCGCCTGCCTCTGTCCCCTGAGCGCTTGGATTAAAGGCGGGTGCCACTGCCACCTGGCATCATTTCTTTAACTTTTATATTTAAAAGGTTTTTGTTTTTACATACCAACTACAGTTCCCCTTCCCTCCTCTGCTTGGGATCACTCCCTCCCCCCCCCACCCCCATGCATCCACTTCTCAGAGAGGGTAAGGCCTTCCCTGGAGAGTCAACAAAGTCTGGTACATTAAGCTGAGGCAGGACAAAGCCCCCACCCCGCGCCCCTCCCTTCATCAAGGCTGAGTAAGTTATCAGATCATGCACTAGGGATAAATCCTGGTCCCACTGCTCTTGGGCCCACAGAACTGCCCAAGCCCACAGAACGCCAACCACCAATTTTTAAAGAACCAACAGTGTTGAAGTAGCTGCTCTGCCCTGCCATCTCCGAACCTGCTGAGGAAGCACAGAGGCTGAGAGGAGGCTGGGAAACAGGCCTGTGTCCTTGCAGTGAAGGGTCTGATCTGACTGTGTGCTCTCTTTTCTCTGTAGAACAAGACCAAAAGTTCAATATAATGGCTACGCCGGCCATGAGAACAGTAATGGACAAGCTTCATTTGAAAACCCCATGTATGATACAAACTTAAAACCCACAGAGGCCAAGGCTGTGAGGTTTGACACGACTCTGAACACAGTGTGTACAGTGGTATAGCCCTCAGTGCCCCCTAGGACCGATTCATAGCCATACCTCTGATGGACAAGCAGTAAAATCCTTTGGTGCCATATACCACCCTCCCTTCTACTCTTGCCTTGCTGCAGCAACCTTGGCCATCATCTGCTGGCATAACACAGTGGGAATCTCTCCTCAGTCATGACCAAGTCTTCTGAGGCTAAACTTGCAAACACATCGTCATCGGGAAAGTGGATTATCAAAGCCTTGCTGCATCCGCCGGAAATCAAGACGCCAACACCGGCGAGGGCAAAGAAGACTGCGGAGTCGTAGAGACAGGTGGTCCTTCATGCCTCTGACTTCTGTGTCTCTGTGTGGCCAGGATGCCTTTGGATGGAGTCTTCTAAGCACACGGATACATCCTTCAGGTGCGGCGACAAAATGGTAGCGACTCGATACGTGTTTTGTGTTTTTCTTTTCCTTTTATCCCTCCTCACTGGACAAGAGTTCTCTACAAAAGAAACACCTTCCTGGAGAAAACGCCTTCTTGGAAGTGCACATGCGCTTGCCTGCTTCCCTCTGCCCTGCCTGAGACACAACATGTTCGGAGGATCTTCAGGCTTCCCTGGGCACCCATCAATCACTAGGGATGTTTGCAGGTCTCACGAGTCAAGCCGTTCCATCCCAGAATTTTTGAATCTCAACATTTTGCACTAGGGTGTTAAGAATGACTGAGTCTGGTTTTTAAATAAACTATTTACACAGGGTTTATATACGCTATACATTGTACATAAGCATTTTCTCATGTTGTATGGTCAAGCAGAAGATGCCACCATCAGTTCAGCTGGGTTTAAGGGGAAATATCCCCAGACAGGGCAGTTTGAAAAGGAGACTGTACTGTGAACAAGTTATTTTTATTATCATTTCTGTTAGCCACGTTTATGTGTCAAGTTCATTGCCAACTACCGGTGGTTGAAACAAAGGCTTTTCTTTCTTTTGTTTTCTCTCCTTCACGTTCTTACAACGATTGTCTATGCCACACTAATTGGGAACAGGGGTCTCCAGCAATGTCTGTTTCCCATGTATCGATGTGAATAGTAATTTATTTTAGGTAGCTTGTGAACCCCCGGGTCTCAGTTCACAGTGCAGTCTTTCATTGCGGGTTGCTTGCTGTCTCTGTTCTGTAACATCACCTGCGCACACTGCCCTGAAAGTCTATCTCACAGCCACACCCAAGCTCAGAGGAAATCAGAAGGGAATCCAAGTCAAAATCAGGATCAGAAAGGCAGGCATTGCTAGCACACCTCGTGGTGACCTGTTTTATAGATTACTTGCCTTTCTTGAAATGATTGCAATGATTTCCAAACCTAAAATTCCTTATTGGTAGACTATCCATTATGGTATAAATAATCCAGGTGGCACGGCCCACAGGATAAAACAAACAGCCTGGAGAGAAGGCAGGGCCAGAGAAATGTCTGTAAGAAATTCAAAGAGAAGATCATGTTTATTTTTATTTATATTTGTTTGATAAAAGTATTTTTGGAAAGATGATGCTTATTTTATTATTTGATGTTTCATGCACAGCCAACATGGTAAAAATTTCCCCTTTGCACACCCCAGATTTGCACTGGCCGGTGGGTCCAGATGCCATGAGGACATTCTGTTTGCAGTGGTGACTACATTCATGGCTAGCTCTAAGACGGATGTATCTGTCTATCTGTGTGACAAGTAAATGCAGGACTTCCCAGAGGACCTGTGGGAAAGGAGCTTACTAGGATATCATATATATCATATATATCGCTACTTTCAAGGTTCTGAATTCTGAGTATTCCAGAGGCCCCACTGGGCTACCTCCAGCCTGCTCTTCTTCCAAGGGCTGTCTGTCGTATATCAGGGCTCCTGACCTCTTCTGGTGATCCTCAGTTCACTGGGTCCCATGTTGCAGGAGCCCATGTCCTAGGAAGGGGTACCGGCAGAGGTTCCTCTGGCCAAGCTGACGTCCTTGGGGTTCTTCTAGGTACACAGTGGTTCATTAGATCCCTGGGAAATTCAGATGATGTCATCAAGAATGTGCTCCTAAACACACATTGAGCCAAAACAAAACAGAAAATGTCAGCAGGTCCAAGGACTGTAGTGCGCAAGGGAGAACAGGGTCACTATATATATATATTAGATGTATATAGAAATACACACACACGTATATATATATAAATATATATTGTATATATCTAAGTTTGAGTCACTCTGACTAGGTGCAAAATGCTGATTTTGGAGTCTAAACTAACGTCTCTGTCCCCACACCCTTGGCCTCTTGGCCATCCAGTTACACGAAGAAGACAACTCAGACAGGGCATCCATACGTGCAAGGAGCCACATGATCAGACCAGTGTCGCTTTCCTTTGTGTGCAAACTGACTTCTAGCTACCAAACTGCATCAAGGTATTTCAGACCAACACACCACCACAGAGGGGCACTCTCAGGTGAGCGCCTAGCCCAGTCCTTCCTAGAGCGTGTGTGTGTATGTGTGTGTGTGTGTGTGTGTGTGCGTGTGCGTGTGTGTGCGTGTGTGCTGTTTCACCAGTCTCAGAGGCATTGAAGACCCAGCAGGGCAGTCAAGAATATCTTCCTCAGGGAGGTCTTAGAGACTTTCCCTGAGGCGCCCAGAGCACAGTGAGGGGACGCGCTATGTGGGACAGGTTATATGCTTCGAAGCTGTTCAACTGTTGCTTGTCTTTGCCCATCTTGCCTTCAGGCTAGCTGCAATAATTTTTTTCTTCTGTAAAATATTTTGTAAACAACAACAACAAGAACAACAAAAGCTATTATTAAAAAAGGGGGGGAAAGAAAGCTGGCATTATGATCAGGAAAACCATCCATCCATCCATCGTCACTGCCCCGCCCTCCTGTCCCCTCCACACGCTGCTGTCACAACGTAGGTGCGGAAGACCTTTTTGTACAGAGATATATTTTTTATGAAGAATTTGTAAAATTATTAAATATGCTGTAATTTTTTGATTAATGTAGGTAAATTGTTAAAAAATAAATGTTTTTACAATGCAAAACTGTAATTTTCCTGATAATGTAAAATCACCCTCTCTAGCCGATTTTCAGTTCCAATCCTGTTCGACATGTATTAATATTAAAGCGGCCTGTTAAAATGAACAGTATCTTTTTTTTGTCAAAAGAAAAATTATAAAGAGAGTGTAACATAACCTGTGTAATGCCACCTATCTTTAAAGCAAATCAGAGTTCTAATTAAATATTTAATTTTAGATTTCTATTTTTGCGTGAATTTATTTTAACTTTACCGTTGTCCAGGGAAGTCTCCACAGGGGTGGGGGGACTGAACAGAAGTGTTTTCTCAGTAATCCTTTATAATAATTACGATGACGATCAATCTTTCTGCAAGCCAGGCCTCCCATCAGGGACTCCAACAGTCATTAACACAGGAGGCTGAGGCAAGGCTTGCCTCAGGTGGTGAAGTGCCAGCCACACCGGCGGGAGGACCTGAGTTCTGTCCCCAGCATCCCTCTAAGACAGGTGAGTGTGATGGGGCTGAAGGAATGGTTCTGGTTTTGCCTCCTCGGTTGTGTGGTCTTTCTGTGAGCTTTCACAACCCTGAGAAGTGGCATGTCGGATGACTATGGGTGCCTCTACCAGCTCACTAAGTACCCCTCTAGAAGACAGCTCAGCAGATAGCCATCCTCACTGACAGCATGTCGCCACGGGGAGAACCTCGTCTTCTGACTTCTGGGCTGAGAGATCAGGGGAAACACGCCTAAGCCTTCACTGATGGCCTCTCTGAATGAATGTCTGCTGGGTAAGTAGGAGGGCGTGATAACATTGCTGAGAATCAAGTTATTACACAAATGAATAACAACCAATAGTGAAACACACCGCCACACCAGCTTTTCAGTCAAGAGGCTTGGATCACTACCATCCAGCCACGTCAAGGCTCTCTGGGCCGTTGATTGCCCATGGCTGCCATGATTGGGAGTTGGCGGCATTGGAGACTTGAGTGGTTTGTAGAGAGGGTGAATGACACTCAGGGATCAAAGCACGGCAAGCTTTGCTGTCCTGAGATGACGAGTAAAGAAGCAAGAATTCAGAGGAAACTCGTTCACTCGCAGACTCATGTATAGCTCATGCCCAGGTAAAGGTGAGTTTCTCTAGCTGTGACATTCTCATCTTTCGCCACATGTGTCACACCCTTAATATCATGGTCCCCTTCTTTGGCAATTTCTTTGCTGAATGTCTCTGTAACTCTGTCTGTAAATCTCTCCCCTTCCCCACCACACACACACCCTATGAGCTGCATGAAACTGCAAATTAAGACTCCTAAGACAAACAAATATTTGTTATTATTTGAGTTTAGAGCTCTTAAAATGGTCCTTCATGATGTGCCTGCCCTCCAGGGCCATCTGATGGCCGAGGATGGAGCACAGCGGCTCTGCCCACATCCGTGAGCGCCTCCGAAGGGAAGGCACAGCATAGCTCAATCTTACTTAATTTTTTTTTTCTACCAACACAACCCAGAAGTTGCCTGTGAGTTAGCAAATGCCTCCTACCTCTGCGGTGTTCTTCCTGGGTGGTATTCTCTGTACAAGGTAGGCCTTCCAGCAGCTGCCGAACTTGAACCAAGTATCTTGTCCTCTCTGTTCTCATGGCTGTGTGCTTTGACAAAACACTTTTGGACTTGAGAGCCCAGTCCTGGGCTGCCCCTGTCACAGTGGGACCACAGGCGTCCTGAAGCCATGGTCCTCAGAGAGATGTGACAGCTGATTGTTCTCTACCTTCATGGACTTGGTTTTATAGAACTACAGGGTTACCATACTAATAGAAACTGGAGCAAAGCCACCCGCGAACAGCCACAGCTCTGGGCAGCAGTGGCTTCAGAAAGCCAGCACATGTCCTCCTTTGATATCAGCGAATCCATTCATCTTTGGAGTCCGCTCCCTGCTGCCAGTGCGCCTAGATGGACATGCGCTACTATTCACCACCTGTCCCGGGCCAGAGATGACAGGACATTCACCATGATAACTAGGGCATTGTCCCAGGAACCAGAGTCCAAGCCACACGGCACGGGCATATCATATCTAGATAAACTTACCTTGATGTGCCCACTGGGATGGTGATTCTCAGTTGTCAATATAACGACACCTGGAACTCTAGCTCCCAAATGGAGGACACACCTACGAAGGATTTTTGCATACTTTCAAGTCAGAAGATCTGCCTCTAATCCTGATCTTTGTACCCAGGAGACTTAAACCTTTAATCTGGATCTTTTGAGCCTAGAAGACCTACCTCTAACCTGGGCCATACCTTCTGCTGGACACCTATGTAAGGACATGGAAGAAGAAGACTTTTGATGTTAGCCTGCTTGACCTCACTTTGCCATCAGGTCTGTTCCTTCATTGGCATTGGAGCCTGCTTCTCTGGAATTCCAGCGCATACCAAAGCTCAGCTGTGATATCCAGTCCTATGGACTGAATGACTCCTGGGTTCTTGGACTTTCTCTTTACAGCCAGCCATTGTTGGAGTAGGTGGACCACAGCCTGTAAGTCATTCTGAGAAGCCTGTCCATATAGAGAGATTCATTTTATGACCCCTGTGACTCTAGAGAACCCTAGAGTGAATGCCCATACTTCACAAAGCTCTCTTCCTCCAGCTTCCCAGGTTTTGTGACTTGTGCTTTAAGAGACAGCGCCTGCAACAGATCCAGATAGAGACCCTCAAAGTGGTCTATCCACTCCAAATCCAGGCCTAGTTCAGGTGTCCACATGCACAGATACTGCCCAACCCTGGGGCTGTAGTGATAGAGCTGCTCACAGTGGTTAAGAAGTCGCAGGCACCCTCCAAGAACATTGAATATGTGAACATAGATATTAAGCACTATAGTATGGTTTGATGTACACAAATATTGAGCCATATGTCTGTCATCCATCTGTATCACCTGTCGGTCTTATCGTCACATCATCATCGTTCAGTCTTCACCCACGTCTACCTGAATACCTGTCATCCACAGAATCCTTTATCCCTCGTATATGAAAAACACAATCTGAAGCCATCTTTGCCAATTGTTGCCTTGGACAATTCTTTTTCTGTTTCGTGTGTATTAATGTCTTTGTATCCCTTCAACTCATCATAATGTATAATTAATTCTAAGTACATTGTAGTTTGCACTCTAAGATAATGGCTGTGAAACATGACAGAGTTCTAAACCAGCTCTGCTTTGTTCTGTCTCTGAGAAATGGAAGCCCCATCTTCTAAGCTACACTTTTCCAAACTCTAGCCATGACATGACAGCATCTTGTTTTAGCTACAAAGTTGTGCCCTTTTCTCAAAAGCATCGGCTTATGAGGATTTTTGTCAATTCACTGGAAATACTCCCAAGTCAGTGAAGTTTGAAGACATCTGTTCTGAGCCAGGTCAGTAGTCTAGATCTTAGTGCTTCCCTGTACTTGGCGTCTCATTCCTGCATAGGCTGGTTGTCCAAGCTCATGCTGGACAGAGTGCTGGAGTCTCGGTCGGTGTCAGAGGCCCTAAGATGTTCAAGATACAGATGGACTAGAGGTGAATTTGTGGAGACACTCAGGCTCAGATGAGGTCCTGAGTGAGTGGGAGCAGGGATGAGATCAGTGACCGTACAGAGGAGATACTGAGGCTTCTGTCCCTTCTCTCCACAGGAGGGCACAGTCAGGAGGACATCATCCGGAGGCAAGCTGCAGGCCCTCTCCTGACCTACCCATTGACACATAGAGTGCATCCATCATGTAAAGCTTAAGACAACCACAAGAGAGCATCCATCCCTTTGTCAGGAGATGCTGAATCAAGCAGGTCCTAGACAGACTCGCTCTTTGATCCTGGATGTCTGCCTCCAGAGCTGTAAGTACATACATTTCTTTTTCCTATAAACTTGATTATTGGATATCATCATAGGCACAAAACGAGGACGTAGACAATAGGTGGATTAGTTTGTCTGCAGTTTCTCGGCCTTCAAGGAGATGTATTAGAGGAAGGATGTAAGTGATAGGAAGCCTAGCCATGCCTGGCACTAACCTGGTGGAATTCAGTAGCCGGGATTTTAACATGTCCCTTGTAATCTGCTAAACTGGGGAAGAACCTAGAATGGAGCCAGATGAGCATCTCTAGTGGATTCTCCAGGCAGATAAAGTGCTCACCTACAAGAGCCTGAGTTTAATCCTTCAAACTTGCAGAAAAAAGCAGGGCATGGTAGCCTGTGCCTGTAATCTCAGTGTCAGGCGGGAAAGGCAGGAAGATCCCTGAGGCTTACTGAGAGGGCAGCCTAGCCTACTTGAGATGTTCCAGGCTAGTGAGAGATCTTGTATAAATTACTCTTCTATTGCTGTGATAGAGCACTGTGGTGAAGGCAACATATAGTTTCAGAGGATAAAAACCATGATGGCAAAGCAAAAGAATGGTTAAGAACTCATATCCTGATCTATAGCCGTTAAGCAGAGAGAGAGAGAGAGAGAGAGAGAGAGAGAGAGAGAGAGAGAGAGAGAGAGAGAGAGAGAGAGAGAGAGAGAGAACTAACTGGGAATGGTGTGAGTCTTTTGAAACCTGAAGGGTTTCCCCCAGTGTCATATCTCCAACAAGGCCACGCCTCCAACAAGGCCATACCTCCCAATCCTTCTCAAATAGTTCTACTAACTGGGGACCAAATACTTAAACGTGCAAGCCTATGGGAGCCATTCTCATTCAAATGACCACAAACTCTGTCTCAAAATAAGTAAGGTTGACAGCACCAGAGGAATGATAGCTGAGGTTAACTTCTGGCAGGCTCAACACACATCTGTGTTTGCATGTGTACACACATGCAGGAAATATGTGCACACACAAAAGAATATCTAAGCAGTAAATAACAGCTCTCTCTGCTGTGGGGCTCTAAAACAAGACAGTCTCACATTCCCCTCTGTAAAATTCTACAGCCTAACATGTATATCATTACCTCCCTAAGGAAATGATAATTAAAAACATAAACACCTATGCCAGATGTTGGACATCTGTATTGGCCTCAAACACGTTCATTCCGAGTAGAGAAAGATGACCGTGACTCGGCTTACAATACTGCCTTGTGTCTTTGATCTCTTGAACAAGCTGAACCATGTGGGATGTGGGGAGCATTACCATTCATGTCGATGAGCTCTGCACCCCTTGAAGGGCCTGGGGCCACTGAACTCCTTCTGTTTTCTTAGAGTCCCATCTTTGTTCAATTGTTCTCAGAATTTTTACAGCAAGTGGACAAAGCCAAGTTGAAAAGCATTCATTTCTGCTTTGCAGGGAACCTTAAAAGTAAGGCAATCATGGAAAGAAAATTCTAAAAAAGAAGTAAACATTAACCCGTCCATTTCAGTCACTGTGAGCAGAAACTGGGCCAGCTAAGGTTGGAAAGAACTAATCCACTTTCAACGTCTGCACTCTGTGGGCTGTTGATAAATCTGCCCTAGAAGATTTTCCTGACGAGGCAGAGCTCACCCTGATGAGTTTTCTGCAGCAGGCACTCTTTGTGATCCTGTCAGTTGTAAAATCAGTGTGGTTAATTCATGTTTATAGAGCAGCCACCCAGTGTCCGAGCTCCTGCGGGGTTCATGGAGCCCAAAGCAAATGACACAGAGCCGGGCCCCCTGGAAACCACAGTCCAGCTGCAGATTTGGTTGCGCAAACAGGCAGAGCAAAATGTGCTGAACACACCTTTCCATGTTTGCATTGAGAAATGCATCCCAGGACCAGGGAGAAAAGATACCTTGGTACACTTGTTGACAGAACAGGTGGCTATGGTATTAAGAATCCTGAACGCATCCTTTTATGATGACTCTAATAGCCCCATGCCTCCTCAGCTGGTGAGGGAGATAAAGGTTGTGTTGATATCATTGATTCAATTTTTTCCACTTAGCAGCTCCCTTCTGGAGCTTTGGAGATCAGTTCTTTCTGTAAAAATGCAGACCCCAAGTGGTTTGTGTTCTCATAGCAGCCTGGGATAAGACTCCCCAGGTCTTCCATTTGATAGGTCCTGGGATATTACTGGCTTCTCTGGAAATTGCTGGGATTTGGAATGGTCCACATACTGTAGGAAGGGGACAAATCACCCAGCGTAGCTGACCTCATGGCTGAGATTAGCTCCCATTGGTCATCACAGAAGGTGCAAAGTTCAAACAGGAAGCAAGGGAAGCCTGCAACAGGCATCCCATAGTCTCCCATGTCCAAGAAAGCCACCGTGTCAAGGTAGATCCCCACTTCCTCGCCCATCTCCAGCAGGTTCCCCTGTTCATCTCCTCAGCTGCAGTGTAGCCACAGACCACCCATGGGGGCAACACGGGTGGGGAAAGCAATAAAGTGTAATTGTTCAGTAGCATCAGAGTTCTCCGCCTGCAGAAGAGCCAGGAATCCCCCAGTTACAATTTGCATTTTCAGAGCAACACAATGAGGTGATTTGCTTTAAAATACTTTCTTCCATTAGAAAATTTTCTGCCTATCCATGTTTACCTCTGATTCAGCATCATGGCTCAGCTCTCACACAGAAGTGTATTATCATCAGGGTACCATTGCCCTGCCTCTTTTTTGGGGGGTAGTTGAAATGAAAGGATACTGAAACTTTGATGGCCACATGCGTTTAGCTACATTGTATATGGGGAGGAGGCAGGTGCCCATACCTGCTTCTGTATGCCTGTGTGATACTGACTTGCATGCATGCTTTCTTGCTTGCTTGCTTGCATGCTTTCTTGCTTGCTTGCAACACTAGAGAAGATGTTTGCTTTGGAAATAAAGTGGAAGTTTTATAAGTACAGATGCCCCCGTGACCATTTGAACACGCATGTAGCCCGGGCTTTCCAGGATGACTACAGCAAATGGGGAAATGAAACTTGCATGACTATCCCTTCATCACAAGGATCAGTGGCCCTGGTAACCTTCTTGTCAGTAGAAGTTAACAGTGGGAAAATAGATTATCTTCCTCCGACTCCTAAATTGCAGCCTCAGATTCCAATGGAAAAGCTAACATAAAGTAAACAAGTAAGACTTAAGCCTTAAAATTCTGTAGCAATTTTATTCAGTTAGACAACTTTCACTTTTCCATAAATTTAATCAGATACATTTTGTGGTTTTAAACACGATTCCCATCTAAGCAATGTAATGATAGAAAGGGGTCTGATGCCATCCAAATTGTCTCCAAGATGAGCATCTATTCATCCTGGCAGTGAGGAGGAGCCTGCTGTCTTAAACAGAAAGTAACAGCTATAAAATAATTGGGGCACCCAGGATTCACTGAAGTCAGTTAAATGACCAAGCCTAAATAGTCAAGAAGGTCCCCTGGGCTTCCTGATGCAGGGTAAATCTGAACATCTTCATCTAAAAGACCCAGCGTGATGCAGGTTCAGGCTGTGTCTTGGAAATGCCCCTTGCCCACTGGGTCACTGTCACCTCATCACCTGGCGTCCTTCTACCCTTGCAGCAGGACCCACACCCTATGTTGTTGTCTTTGCCTTTCCCTGCTAGTCCACTGGAATTTCTCCCATATCTTACTCACAGTCTTGCTCCTTGTTCTCCCTGGGGCCTATGCATAATACTATGATCCTAACCTGGTGTTCGCACATCTTCAAACCTAAAAGTCACATGCAGTATTTTTATACCTTTTGTCCAACTTTTCTGTGGACTTCACCTCATACAGCTCAGTGTCCACCAGGCTTTGTGGTTATCAGTGGTTTCT
Source organism: Microtus pennsylvanicus (assembly GCF_037038515.1). NCBI lineage: Eukaryota > Metazoa > Chordata > Mammalia > Rodentia > Cricetidae > Microtus > Microtus pennsylvanicus. Next base: position 62,833,430 of record NC_134587.1, on the reverse strand, counting down.
GTGACATGCTGGGTTTTTCTCCTCTCCCATGGAATGGAGTCATCATCGTCTTTCCATTTGTTTTGTGTGCCCTTGGCTATTAAAACCACCCTTGTTATGGCACCTGACCTCAATTAGGCAATGAATGATTAACTTGGCAAGTCAAGAATATGTGAAAATAATCTGTAACACGTAGTGTGGGCCCGGAGACTGTCAGAAGTACAGTTCTTCCGTGATAGACACAGCCACATGGGAAGTCACTCCTTGAATCTTAGTTCTCAGAATCACAGTGGCACTTGTTTCTCGATGGCTTTCCTCTGTGGACCTGTCTTTGTCCAGATCAGCAGCAGAACTGCCTACTGCCTGACTCCACCTCTCCTGGGTCTCAGCTGACAGGCATCTGGACTCTGAGATCTCTCTGTGTTGGCCAAGACCATGATGAAGAGCTACAGACTCCTCTTCTTACTACACTTGTTTCCCTCACTCAAGACCGGTAGGCACAGCCACACTCTGCCTGTTAAATCTCTGTAACGTACAGTGAGGTGGACACTGCCTTTTCCTCCTACACTGGGTCCCTCTGTTTATCTACAACCCCAAATGGTTCTTTATTTAATAATTGTTGCCTCAGAGAGCATCAGCTTCTTTTGAGCCTTTTTGTTCTCTTCTCCTCACTTCCCTCCTCCCCTCCTCTTCTTTTTCCTCCTCCTCTTCATTCTCTTCCTCCCCTCCTCCTCCTCTTCTTCTTCTAATTAGTTTTAATGGGCACACATTACTTGTATCTGAGGGGTTTCAGTGTGCTGTTTACAGAGGAACCTGTCAATCTTATTATCTTTCCTTTTTCTGCTTACCTTCTGCATTCCTATTCTTTTAACTTTTGAGTTTCAAATCCTATCTTTCTGTTTTCTACCTATGAGAGAAAGCTTATATTTGTTTTTCTGAGTTTTCACTTCATATAAAAATCTATAGTTTTTCCTAAAAACAAATAGTTTTATTCTTCTCTATGACTAAAGAAATACCGTAGATTATGTATACATAATACATATATATATTATATAAACATATGTGTGTATTGCGTGGTACAGATTTATATATAAAACTGTAATATATTTATATATTATATCATATCTTTTTAATCCATTTCTAAATTGAAACTTACCTAAGCACAATCCATACCTTTATTATTATGAATTGATTTAATTTTCCTGGGTATATATTCACAAGGGTATGACTATATCATAGTTTTAACTTTTTGAGAAACCTCTCTTTGATTTCCATAGTGGCGGCCTTGAATTTCTTTCCCATCAGCCATGAGTTAGGAAGTCTTTCTCCATCCACCTGCGCCTGCATCCTATGTCATTTGTTTTCCTTTTTCCTATTTTAGATTTATTTACTTTTATTTTTATGTGTGTGAAGGTTTGCCATCATGTATACATATGCACAACATACATGCCTGGCACTGCAGAGTTCAGAAGAGAGCACTGGGTCCCCTGGAACTGAAGTTACAGACTATCATGTGGGTGCTGAGAACTGAACCTTGGCTTCTGCAAGAGAAGCCTCTTAAGCGCTGACCTGTCTTTCCAGCCCTCCTCTGTTAACTTAATCAGCCATTTGGATGGAGTGAGACCGGATTTCAGTGCACGTTCGTCTCGTGTTTCCCGAGTGACTGTAGTTACTCGCCGTGTTCTCAGGTGTTTGTTGTACATGTTTGTCTTTGTTTGAAGTGCCTGCTGATTCCCATTGCCCATTTATTGATTGAATTAGTTATGCTTCTGGTCTGATGTTTTGTACTTTTAATATAGTCTAAATATTAATCCTGTGCTGCATGAACATATTAATTATGGTTTCTACTGCTGTGATAAAACTTCACAATTAAAAGCAGCTTTTGAAAGTGTTTATTTCAGCTTAGAGCCCCACGTCTATCATCGAGTAATTCAGAGTAGGAACTCAAGCATGGCAGAAACCTGGAGGCAGCAGCTGACGCAGAAGCCATGGAGGAACACTACTTACTGGCTTGCTCCTCGTAGCCTTTTCATTTTGCTTTCTTATAGAGCCTAGAACCGCCTGCCCTGGGCTGGCACCACCCACACTGAGCTGACCTTCCCACGCAAATGATTAGTCAAGAAACTGCTCCACAGGCCAACATGTTGGGGGCGTTTTCCCAATTGAGGTTCCCTCTTTCCAAATGCCGCTAGCCTGTCAAGGTGGACAAAAATCTAACCAGATGGATTATTATTTGGCAAAGACTTTCCTTCCATTCTTCAGGCATTCTCTTTACTCTGCCAATTGCTTATTTTTCAGGCAGAATATCTTTAATTTGAAGCAATCCTATATGCCAATCATTCCTCTTATATCCAGAGCAATTAGAGCCCCATTGGAAAAGTTACCTTCTCTGCCTGTGTTGTGCTTTCATTTGTTTCCTCAATTTTCCCCCAAGTTTCAAGGTTTTGGGTCATTTTGTTGTTGTTGCTCAAGGCATTTGATCCACCTTCACTTTACCTTTCTGCAGAATATATACAAGAATATGACTCGGATTTCTATATATGGTACTCTGGTGTTTAATATATCACTTGTTGAAGCTTTTTCTCATATATATATATAAATGTGTATATATGTATATGTGTATATATGTATGTGTGTTGTGTATATATGCACTTATGTATATTGTATATGTGTGTTGTATATATATGTATGTGTGTATGTGTATGTATTGTATGTATATATGTATATTGTGTATATGTGCATATACACGTGTGTGTTGTGTATACATGTGTATGTGCATATGTGTATGTGTGTTTTGTGTACATGCATATATGTGTACGTGTGTATAATATGATAGATACATGTAACACATTTAAACAAAGTAAGTTTTACATTTCTTCTCTCCCCAGTCTTTTTCACCTCTGCGGTCCCTATCACCTGTTTGTATCTTCACCCACCAATTCTTTTCCTCTTCATGCCCCCTGTGTCCTTTAGCCCACCACCCTCCCCATCATTCCTCATCACCCCGTATTCCGCCAGCTTGCCTTCAGAGGAATGTTTAGATTTTACTCACACTATTTTACATAAATGTGTAATATACTATATGCTGTGATTCAAATCTGAGAGAGAACATGTGTTTTTTTTTTTTGTCTTTCTGAGTTTGGGTCACCTCACTTAATTTCATGTTCTTTATATCTGTCCATTTCCCTAAACGTTTTATGGTTTCATTTTTCTTCACAATTGAGTAAAATTCCATTGTGTATATGTCCCAGGTTTTAATTAACCATTCATCTTTTGACAGATCACTAAGCTGGTTCCACTCGCTTGCTATTATGACTATAACAGTAACAAACATGAATGTTTGACTTTTTCTGTGATAGGATATGGAATCTTTGAGTTTATACCCAGGAATGGTATAGTTGGACCATATAATACTTCTATTTTTAATTTTGTGAGGAACTTCCGTAATGGCTATACTTATATACTCCCACAAACAATGGATAGAGGTTATGCTTTCCCCACATCTTCTCCTGCTTTCACTGTCGGATTTGTCGATGCTAGCCAATCTCGGGTGAGGTGGTATCTTTCCACTGTGTAATTTTAAAGAATGAACTGTATGGTAGCTGCCTGGGCTTACTTCTAGATCGTTTATTCTATTCCATTGGTCTGCATGTTTGCCTCGTGTGCCAGTGCCGTGCTGTTTTTATAACTGGCTTTTCAGAACATTTTTATTTATTTTTATTGTTTTATAGAGCCATACATTTTTTCACTCCCCTTTCTTTCTCCCCTCTGCCCTTCTACATTTTCCCATGACCCCATACTGCCAATTTACTTAGGAGACCTTGTCTTTTTCACTTTCCTATGTAGATTCATGTATGTCTCTTTTAGGGTCCTCTTTGTGTCTAGGTTCTCTGGGGTTGTAGACTATAATCTGATTTTGTTTTGCTTTATGTCTAAAAGCCACTTATGGGTGAGTGCATATTATATTTATCTTTCTGGGTCTGGGCTACCTCACTCAGTATGATGTTTTCTAGATCCATCCATTTGCCTGCAAATTTCAAGATGTCATTATTTTTTTTTTTACTGTGGTGTAATACTCCATAGTGTAAATGTACCACATTTTCTTTATCCATTCTTCACTTGAGGGTCATCAGGTTTGTTTCTAGGTTTTGACTATTATGAATAATGCTGCTATAAACATAGTTGAGCGCATGTCTTTGTGGCATGATTAATCATCCTTTTGATATATAACCAAAAGTGGTATTGCTGGATCTTGAAGTAGATTGCTTCCTAATTTTCTGAGAACTCATCATACTGATTTCCAAAGGCTTGCTTTCCAAAATATACAAAGAACTCAAGAAGCTTGACATCAAATGAACAAATAATCCAATAAAAAAAAATGGAGTACAGACCTAAACAGAGGACTCTCAACAAAGGAATCTCAAATGGCTGAAGGACACTTAAGGAAATGCTCAGCATTCTTAGGCATCAGAGAAATGCAAATCAAAACATCTCTGAGATTCCATCTTACATGATCAGAATGGCCAAGATCAAAAACAATGATGAAAGCTTATGCTGGAGAGAATGTGGAGTAAAAAGAACATTTCTGCATTGCTGGTGGGAGTGCAAACTTACAGGACATTTTAAAGATAAATATCTAGACACAGCTAAACTCCCAAAGATAAACAACAAGCATATCAATAAAATAGACAGATCAGTAATAAACAGCAAGAATAAAGTCTAATTTAAAAAAAAAACTCTCCACCAAGAGCTCAAGACCAAACAGATTCCCTGCTGACATCTAGCAGACGCTTAAAGAATATTTAATGTAAGTCTTTTCCAAATTATTGTACAAAAATAGAAAGGTAAAGGGCACTCCAAAACTCAATCTATACAGTCAAGATCACCCCAACACCAATTAATTAGTATTAGATTAATTATATTAATATTAGATTCAATTAATTGGATTAGTACTAAGTAGATTAATATTAAAAATATTATACTCCCACTCTCTTGATAACTATATTTGCAAAAACTTCAATAATGTCTTGACAAACTAAATTTAATTATAAGAATGCAAGGATCATTCAATCCATTTAAATAATAAATATAATCTACCATATAAATAAAATAACTCCTCACAATCATCACAATAAATGCAGAAAAAGACCATTCAATTCCAAAATCCTCCATGACAAAATACCAGAAGAAAATCAAAGAAAGAACAGACTGGACAAATTTAAAGCTATATTTGACAAAACTATAGCTACTTTATAATTAATAGACAACCACTAAAAGCATTTCCTTTAAAATCAGAAATGAGATACAAATATCCACTCTTACTCAAGGTGGTGGTTGAAATATTAGTCGAAGTAACAAGGCAAGAAAAAAGATTAAGAGACACAAATAGAAAGAAAAACAATTTATCCTCATAGGTCCTATGATTCATACTTGGCAGACTCAGAAGACTTATAAGTCAGCTCAGTACTTACAGTGAAGTATCAGGATGCAAAATCAATATATAATAGTCATCATCTTTTCTATGCACCAATACCAAAGTCACTGAAAGGGGACTAAGGGAAATAACCCCTATCATGACAGCTTCAAAACATGAAATACACAAGCCTAAGCTTAACCAATACTGGTAAATATCACTGCAGTGTAAACAGGAGGGATCTACAGACATTTGGGAGGCGTGAGATAATAGAAAGACTCCGACAGTGTTTTAGATTGGCAAATACTGTTGCTGTGTTCATGTTACCTAGAGTAGTATGTGAATGCCATCCAATCTCAATCAAAATTCTTATGGTAGTCCTTACACAATAGAACAAATGATCCTAACATTCACATAGAAACCCAAAAGACCCAGAACATTCAATGCAGCTGTTACTAAAGGGAGCTAGGTGAGAGGTTCAGGGTACACACCCCTCTCTTCTTTATCCTAAATCTGTCCTATTGATCCACCTCAGACTTCACGCACTCAAAATTCCAGTTTCAAGTGGATTGCTTATTTCAGATACTATTGTTTTAAAATCCAGAAGACATGAGTATTGAGTGTTGAATCAGAATGACGTTTCCCTTTAATTAATTAGACCAGTTATGTCTTAATATCTTTTGGAACACATTAAAAACAGTTTATGAAGCTATCCTACCAAATTGTTGTGGGGAATTAAACATCTGGGCCAACTTGGAGTCTCTTAATTATAATTTTCCATGATAGGTCTATGTGGAAAAATATATACAGCATAAAAACAAATATTTTAATCATTTAAGTGCCTTTACTACATCCGTCTTGCTATGAAACCAACATCATCACTGCAAACCCTTCAACCAAAGTAAGAAATTCTGCGTCCATGAAACAAGTCACACAGCATCTGTCCCTCTGTAACCAGCTGATTCATGATCACAAGATTCATCTGTGTCAGATGCTTATCTTCAAGACTGGCTGCCAGTCCACTGCCTTGTATAGTAATTCTCCCTCTAACAGAATCTAAGGGGATTTTTGCCTTTGTTTATTGTGACCAATGCTCCTGTTGGCGTCAATACACAAATGTTCTTATCAGTTCCTTTTCAGCTCTTTTGGAATGTCTGCAGGAGAAGTTTGGGGTAATGTGATATATTTACATTTTATTTTCATTCCAATATGTGGGGTTTATATGGGTCCCAGTTTCTCTGCCCCTCACTGAAAGGAGATGTATTCCATTTTGTTGTTCATGATCACCCTTGTGGGTGTGAATGGTGCTTCTTGTGGTCCTGATGTACCCCAACCCCAAATGGCTCTTGATAACTTTCTGTGGGCTGTGTTCATCATTTGTGTGTATCCTTCGAGAAATATTTATGTAAATAATCTGGCCAGTTTTATTCTTAAGATTTTTTTAACTTCTAAGTGTGAAACTTAAGGTTCTGGTAATTATTTGGTTTTGGATTTTTATATTGTATGTATGTGTGTGTGCCTAACTTAGATTGTGCAGCACATAGGTGCCGATACCAGAAGACACCAGAATTACAGGTGTTGGGAGTCATCTACCTGATTGGGTGCTGGGACATGAACTTGGAGCCTCTAGAAGAGCAGCAAGTACTCTTACCTCCTAATCAATCTACCCAGCACCTCTAAGTACTTTTTAATAGGTCATTATTTTTATTGTGTGACAGGTGTCCTTGATACCTTCTAAAATATTGTGTCTCTTCTGATAAATAATTTTTCTCCCTAGTATGTTTGTTCTCTCAGTCCCTTGATGTCTTTTGGTGTCCAAAGTCACTCATGGGAATGAATTATGAGCCATCTGTTTGTCCTTTTGTGTCACAGTCAAAGAATCACAGTCAAGATCAGTATTCTAAGAATTGTCCCCTCCATTGGCTTGTATCTTGTTTTCACTTTCAGCATGATGCATTTATTTGTGCTGCTTTGGGATGAGGGGTAAGATAAGGGCCATGCTGCACTTTTGTGCATAGGGGCGTGGCTTTCCTCAGCACCATGTATGAAGGATTCTCCCTTTCCCACTGTGTGGTCTCCTTTCTATAAATAAAAAAGAAGAAAGACATGTAGCAATATGTGCAGGAGTTTGCTCCTGGTGTCTCTCTTCTACTGAAGTGGTCCATATCTTTAGTCCTTTGCCTCCTTAGTTCTGATGACTTGGACTTTGAAGTAGATTGGAAATCAGTAATTGTGTTTCTTTTTTGATGTTTCTTTCTGTTATGGTGGTCAATACATAGGAGAAAGAGTCTAATGCATGCTCACTTTGGTGCAGAGCCATTGGGCTCTCTACCCTCTGTTCTGGCACAGTGCATTCAGAGTCCAAGCCATTGGCCTTTCCAAGCTGGTAATGCCTGGTGAATGCATGGGATGGGGTGGAGTGGGGAGTCAGTGTGGTCCTGGACAGAGGCCCATACTCTCCTCTCCATTCTGACCCTCGGTCCAACAACTCATCTTGGACAAACACTTCTCGATTTGTTGTTTGCTCTGAGCCCATCTCCAGAGCACTGGATTGTTTGGGTTTTATCATTATGTCAATGTTTATTCTTGTTTGGGGAGAGGAAGAAAACTTCTGACCTCTTCATTCTGCTCTCTTGGGAGATGGGCTCATCTGCTTCTGTTTGTAGACTACTTATTTTGATTGATTTTTCTAAGCCCTGAAGAAAACTTCTAATCAGAGTTAAACACGATTAGATAAAATCCATCCTTTAATTTGGAAAGATTGGGCAATTATTTAAGGAACACTCACATTGTCATTTGGATTCTAAGCTTCCAGAACAGAATGATCCTGCAGCTCTCTGACTTGTGTTAAGAGGCAGCGCCAGAGCAGAAAGCCAAGAACTTGATGTAGATGTCAATGGCCTGGGCCTAGAAGGGAGAGGGTTGTGAAGAGCGTGTGTGTCTGCCTTCTACTCCTTAGTACCCCGTGTAGCGTAGAAACCTCCATAGACAAATGATGTAATTGATGGGAGAGAAATAGGCTCACAAGAAAAAAAATCCATGGTAGGTAATTGAGGCCAGAATTTTCCCTCAAGTGTTCCAGTGTCTTTGTCTACAGAACATACTATGGGTACATCAGGATCCCAACTGCTTTTGTGTAGTTGGTATCCCCAGTATCATTTAGGGTAGCAGGGTTCTGAAAGGGGATGTTGGGTTGCTAGTGCTTGTTGGTAATGTTTTCTCTGAGCACCTTAGTAAGATGCTAAGGAGGATAAAGGGCCGAAGTGTGGCCAACCCATTCCCTCATGTTTGCTAGTTTTTTCCTCCAGGATTCTCAGAATTTGCAGTTGTGAAATGAAACAAGGTTTAGATAGAGTGGCCTAATTCAAGGTTCCAGAGAAGAGTTTTTCTAAGAAAATGTAACAAACACTGAGGCATTTTAAATGAGAATAAGAATCTCCATTTGTATCTACTGTTGTTAAATTTCAGTAGGTTGTGCTCCTACTGGTATATCAAACCACAAAAAATAGATAAGAAAAAATACACCCCAAATTATAAGGACAAAAACTAATTCATGAAAGGGCTGGAAAATACATCATATCTGAACTGTGGCTTACTCATGATGGAGTATGGATTCGAAGAGAGAAGCAGAAATAATTTTCTTCCTGCATTGGAGGCTGAGGTGGATGGTGTCTTCTTGGGGCATCTCCCTGATGCAGTGAAAGCTTGGAGCCTTCCCAGAGCCTGGTCACACTTGAGGTTTAACAGATTGCCTTTGGGATCTCAGCAACCACAACCAAGGGTGGGTTGACTTATGCCTGAACGAGCCACATTCCAAAAGCACTGAGGTAACAGGAACCAGTGAATCTCCCAATAGTCTGAGCAGCTCACACAAGTGGCAAGCCATTGGTCAGCAGTGACTTGAGATGTTGTTGTTTCTGGGATCTGGGCTAGCAGAGGGTCCTTAGGGACCCATTCTACCTATGTCCCCTAGGCCAGAATCTTCTTCTCCACTCTGTGTTGATCTTTCAGACCATGAACTTCTCAGGAGAACAGGGTTAACATAGTAAGAACTACAAGTCCAGAACCTTCTCACATATCACTCTGTGAGGTTAGATACATCTGGACGCACACTAGATACAATGGCAATTTCCAGATGTAGTATTCAGGCATTCCAAATGTGATCCTGGGAGGCACTCAATCTAGGAAATCTTGACAAGAATAGATGACAGGCCCCTGCTGCAAACCATGGAGATGTAAAGTGAGCAGTCATGGCCTCGCTACCTCAGTCTAAGCTGGACATGGCGAAGGGAGCCAGCCTATGCTGTGGAGTTCCCTCTGTGTCTGCACTCTGGGCTTGATTGATTACAATCCTGGAGAGGAGGGAACCTTGCTGGAATCGATAGAATGTGGGGTGCACGGCACTGACAAATGGACCTGTCAAACCTGGGCCAACGGAGTTGGCATCTCCCAAACACATTATAAATATCAAGCAGTTCTCTACTTCCAGGGGGAGAATTTAATCAGCAGTGTAGTGGCCAAGTTGGAAGACTCTGTCTCATTGGGGTCTCCATTAAACCTCAACTTGGCAGATTATAAAGTTAGATTTTTCTCAAGATAAATTACAAATTCCACAGGACAGATTGATCGTGCTGGCCCATGTCAGGCCAAGGCAGAGACTCTCAGCCACATGCCTGTTAGTTTCCACTCTGCCCCCCATCTGTCACCACCTACTCTTGATCTTCACACTAGAAGACCAGCAGCATCCCTTCATCTGCCCATCAGGGATGCTCCCAACACTTTAGGGTGACCTAGGAGCCGATGTAAGGGGATATTTGACATCTTACTCAACTGTTGGGTACAATGTTTTATCAAGGCAATAGCAGCAGTATTAAGTGTCATCTGACCCAATATTCTGCCCCCACTTGTGGATTTTGTCACCTGGGGACAATTGGCTGTCATACTGAGAAGTATTCACTAGTCCCACATCTCCTGGCATTTTTCTGGGATCCCAGTTTTCTTTAATAATAAGGTCTGCTGTGAATTATCTCTGATATCTCCCCCTTCTAACAGAAGGTCTGGACACTTATTGATAGTTTGGTTGTTGGTGTGAGCACACCATGCTTCTAGAGAGTTCTAATACTTAAGAAGCCAACCAAATAGGCAAGCGTCTGAACACCTTATCAGATGCCATACAGCAACTTCCTTTGCATTTATTTCTATGTCTTGGTCCAGTGAAAGTAAAGTTTGGCTTCTGCTGCCAGCAGATAGCAGACTTTCAGCCACCCAGAATATGCACTTGTCCCTACTTCAGCTGCCCAGAGGGACACAGCTGTACCAGCTGTGAGCTACTCTTGGAACAGAAAGGAAGGTGGAAGCATTCAGCAAACCGGCCCATGAGATGGTATCTGCTCACTAGCTATGTATACTGACACAGGGAAGGTGAGCCTGCTGTTGGTGAAACAGGCTCATCCGGGAAGGACCACTTCTAAGAGGCCCACTTCCACCAGATAACCTTGGCTATGAATATTCTCCAGAAAAAGACTTCTTTATCTGCGCCAGCCCAAGTATGGTACAACCACTCTTGCATCCCGAACTGCCCACAGAGTGTTCCCATGGTAGAGATGTCAAGATGGGCCCCCATCTACCTATGCCTAGATCATCCCTACCCAGAGTGCCAGTCATCTGGGACATATTTGGCAATGACACAGGGCCCTGAGCTGTGACCCTTGCTGCTGGTCCTGGTAGGAACATTGCCAGTGCAATCAGACAAACAAGAACGGTGTGGCAGGGAAATTCAAAGAGAGGGGAGGAAGAAACTGTGTGCCTAGACAGCTCAGTGGAGAAGCTAAAGGAGAGCGTTGTGTAGAAAAGAGTTTGTGGAAAGGCTGGAGGAGCTGTAGGCAGCCTAAGGAGGAATAATGAAAAATCAGGACATAAAGTACAACAAAATATTTCACTTATAGTAGCAATCAAAAAATATAAACTCCTGAGAAATGGTATAGCAATAAAATTGATAAAACCTCTACTGTCATATTTTTAACAGACTTTGGAAATGAGCGAGGGGTGGGATGCGTGAGAAAGATGAATCCAGTACCGCACAGGAAATCTCACCATTGAGAATAATTCAAAACTTCTCGTTGGGGGATTTGTCTCCTAATGAATGTGCAAACATTTTTTTTTTCTGGAACCAGAAATATGGAAAACATGAACTAGAAACTTGGGAACTTTTTGACAAAGATATTAAAAAGAAGAACTCTGAGTGAAGGCCGGCCTCATCCTATTTTAAAGCAGACTGTGAACCATGCTAGCGAAAGCCTAGAGTACGGTGTTTGAATACACCCGACAAAGGAAGAATACAGAAATGGTGTTATGTCCGAAGGAACTTAAAATAGGAAGGAGGAGCATGCAGTGCAGCGGTAAGGTGCACATTGAATAAATTTTGGTAAAGCGGTAAGGTGCACATTGAATAAATTTTGGTAAAGCGGAGAAATCAGGGAAACAATGCTTGGCCTGCTCACACAGCTAGATTCTGAATACCTTAAAAATGTTCCTGTAAACACAGCCTCTTGGGAATGCTGTAAGAAAACAAGAGAAGAAAGGGGGAAAAAAAAAACACTCTTGATGTAAAGTAAAAAAAAAAAACTTTCTTAAGTGAAAAGGCATATTTTGTGTGTGTGCACATGTATGTCTCTGTGTGTGCGTGCACATATGAGTGTGCGTGTCTGTGTATGTGTGTTCATATCCATGCACATGTCTCTGTGTGTGTGTATATGTCCATGTACACGTGAGCATGTCTGTGTGTATCTATGTATGTGTGTGTGTCTGTGGAAGACAAATGAGGGTATCAGACCTCCCACAGCAGGAGTTCGAGTGAGTAGCTATGAGGTACTGGGAGCCAAGTTCAAATACTCGGTAATAACCACAAATTCTCTTAACTACAGAACCAACTCCTCCGGACTAAGAAGCACATTTCTTTCAACTATTCAATAACCAGGATACATAAAAGATTGAAAACTCAGACTGAACAGAAATTTAAAACAGTCCCATGTAAAAATGTGCTAAAGTCTAAGCGTAAACAGCAAGCTGGACAGATTGGAAATAATTCATATCACAAACCAGGAATGGGGGGAGGGGGAGGGAAATGGGAGGCGGTGGCGGAGAGGAGGCAGAAATCTTTAATAAATAAATTAATTAATTAAAATTTTTTAAAAAGCTACTTATCCAGGAATTTCAATTTCAAAAAGTCAGTAAGCATACAACCACAAAATTGAAGATAAGTGTACACAAAAAAAATCACAGCATCATTTGGTATGGGAAGTTAGACAACCAAAATGTTCAGGATTAGGGAAACAAACACATCTTTTAAAAATAAAGTAGACATATTATTCAAAACACACACACACAAAAAAAAACCAGGAATGGATTTTTCTGGATGTATAAGTGACTTATAAAATCACAGAAGAATGCAGTTACACATGTGTAGAACTCACAATCACACACGCACACTCTGGTACTCTCCAAGGTAGACCCTTGTGTGGTCTGTGGGCACCGTGAGACTCCTGTTTGGGGCCTGTGGGTCCCTGTGCTATGTGGTCAGCCACTTAAATGCCACCTTATAGTCAGGCAGTATGAGACCTTCACTACCTTTCTAGCTATTGCTGATATGCGGGTACCTGCTCACCAGCAAGTCCAGAAAATGCTCCCATTTGTGGTCAAGGAATTCTATAAGGCAGAGATGCAAGGCAAGAGAAACCAGGGCTGAAAACTAGAGAGTTCTGTAGAAGATAGCAGCCTCTGTACTTAGCTCCTTCACAGTCAAAAATTTTAAAGAAAACACAACGTACATAATCCAGACTTTCTGTGAATTTTCCATTTTTACATGGCTTATTTTTCTTTATTTCTTTTAATCTATAACTATCTGTACTCTGTCTCTTTAAAGACTTTACCCTTTTTTTAAAACCATTAACTTTATTCTCTATATTCTTTTTCTTCTCTCTCTCAAGCCTACATACATTCATCCAACACTGTGATCCATTTATAGGTCTTCTATGTCTGAAATCTGTTCTATTGTGAATCTGTAATTTTTTTTACTATCCAGGAGCAGTTCTTAAAATGCTAAGCACTTCTTAAAAACTTAAGTTGCACCATGTAGGGGTAATACGGTACTGCTTGTTTACTGCCAGTCTAAACTTTAACTGCGCTGTTATTACGGTAATTGTGGTAGTTCCTGCCTGAGACCAGCACAGTTCAGCACAGCAGAGCTGAGCCACTCCTGCCTCAGAGCTATTTGGTGCCCTGAGCCACACACAGTTCCAAGCACACAGCAGTCCACATTGCCATCAAGCAAGCCATAGCATTTTACTCCAAATGCTCCATTCAAAAGCTCTGTCTCCCACAGGAGCCAGACAGAGATCGAAATGGCGGCACCGCCCAGAAAGCCGGCATTTTAAAACAGCCAGTTTTTTTCCTGCTGCTGAGTCAGGAAAATTTCTTTGCGACACGCAACCCACAAACAGCAAAAAGCTGTCTTAAATTCTCTCTGTCTCCTTTTCAAGCCCTCTCAGGTTTTACGTGGCATTAGTTAATCACGGTGAGCGCCACTCGCCACTCGGTAGAAGATAGCCGCGGGCTACATTCCTGGCGCCCGGCCGCCCACATGGCTAGCTTTACCCGAAATAATTACACGGAAACTGTATTCTTTTAAACACTAGCTCTTACATATTGATCTAAGCCATTTCTAATAATCTGTGTAACACCACAAGGTGGCTTACCAGGGAAGATCTTAACCTGCATCTGTCTGGAGTAGGAGAATCATGGCGACTGCCTGACTACGCTTCTTTCTCCCAGAATTCTGTTCTGTCTACTCCGCCCACCTAAGGGTTGGCCTATCAAATGGGCCAAGGCAGTTTCTTTATTAATTAACCAATGAAAGCAACAGATTAGAAAGAAATCACTCCCACATCAGAGTTCTACCTGTATCCTTAGAAGACACCAAGAATTAGTAAAATATTGACAGCTCTTCAACTTTGCAAAGATTCTCTTCCTTGACACAAATTTCTTATACAAGACTCGATTCCATTTGTCTGTCAGTCATATCTTACAGAGAGCAAATCTGTCATTTAGAATCAACATAAATGTCCCCTCTGTATAAACCCCGGGTCCCTGGCTCTCCTCTGGTAACAGACTGAAAGGGAAAGATAATTTTAATGTTAGCTACCGTTGCAATCAACCCAGCAGATGGCCTTGGGATGTAAATTAGTGAAGGCACGGATATGTTATTACTTCAAATATTGTGAACTGCAAGAGGACTTAAACCGAAAAGAAAAAAAAATAAGCTTTGAGGTGTGAATCCCAAAAGCTGTTTCTTGCATATTGGTGCACACCTTCCCCCACCCTCCAGCCCCACCATAGCTGCCCTGGAGGGTTGTGCAGAGGTCCTGATGGCTTCCTGGGGTTGATGCCACTCACCTCTTGTTGTGCTAGGCACCCTATTATCCTGCTCCTGCCCAGTTAACAGCCCTGCGAGGCCCTGCAGGGGGCCAGGATTAAAGTGCTCTTCAAGAGCTTGAGTGTGTGGCTTTTCCCTTCCACCCCCCGGCCAGACTGAAATGGTCTTTCCACACCTCATTTAGTGTCCTTTCAAAAAGAGTCGAACCAAATTTCTAAATGATTACCCTAAGTTTTATTGTCCTTTTATTTTATGCTGTCAAGGCTAGCGTCAAATAAAAGTTGAAGCAGACAGAGCATGTTCACAGTCTGTAGCTCATTCATGTCTATATGTGCAAAATCCCCTGAGGAGAACTCAGGCTGTTTTCACCACTTCCCTACACCTGCTCCACCCACACTCCCACTTCCACCTCAGTTACTGATGGCTACACAGGCTGCAAGGCAAGGCTCAGGACTATCTCCCCCACCCTGCTTGTCATTTTTGCTCCCCACAGAGAAATAACAGGAGTGAGCAAGAATCTAGCATCTCTGACTTTGCAAGTCTTTTACCTCCTCTACTGTCTGTGTTTGATTTCGGGGACACCTAGCCTCCGAGTCCCCATGAGCAGTTGTGGAGGAAGCTCCATCTGTGGTAAGAGTGTGGTATTCTCTGTGTATCTACTAGACATGCCTGGCCACGGGTGGAGGGTATACCCATGAGCTTCCTATATAAAGCAAGTGATGTAATAACAAATCTGGTCATCACCAGAGAGGAATCTGAAGCACATTCCCCCTAATGCTCCTCTCTATATTTACAGTTACTGATGAGAGAGAAAGAGAGAGAGAGAGAAAGAGAGAGAGCAGGCTTCAGGTGATTAGTTAAGCTGGTCAATGAATGTGTTACTTACTTTCACTGTGGAAAAATATTCAAATTATGGTGCTGTCTAGCTTCCCTCTCCATAGCAACAGACACTGTGGGTATGTTCCCACGAAGCTCAGAAACTCTGCAACAGTTTGTGACGACGAGTGTTAATTGTCAGTGTAGCACAATCTAGAATCACCCAGAGAGAGAATTTCAGGGAGGGGCTGTCTAAGCTGGGCTTCCCAGTTTTTCCTTCTCTTTTCTACATTAATGCTATCTCACTGTCCCTTCTCCAGAATTCTGTCTCTTAGTGGGTCAACAATTGTGCATCTAGGTCAAAACCACAGCGTGGGACTCAGGCCTTCATTTTATGAGGGCTGGATCACCTGCATGACAGTCATTGGTTCAGGATCAGGCTGGTGGATAAAAAAATAAATGAACTTCAAACTCTTTATTTAAATAATGACAGAAACACATTCTCTCTTCTCTACACGGATGTCTGGAGAGTTGCATCCAGGCAGCTTCAACTAGCTAAGGGCATTGCAGCAAAGAGAGGCCGAGACAAAGATGGGCAGAGGATGAAGAGCTGGTGGAGGAGTCTCCCTGGTGTTAGCACTATGGGTCCACCCTCTAAAGAGACCTGCCCTGTGGAAATTCAATACTGGACTTCATCATCATCATACAAAGTTTTCAGTGTTTATGAAACTATGGCATGAAATGTTTGTGTAAAACCTGAGTGAAAGCAGCTGCTTGTATGACAAGTCACGCCTTTCAGTCTCTCTGTGCCCATGGCCTTGACAGGGAAAGACAAATGAACCTGTGGAAATAACTCCACCAACTACAGAGCTGGCCACTGTTCATTTCTAACTTAGCATGCTTGAGTGTGTGCTTAAGAGGCTCCTAAATTCCACCTCTGCTGGAAGTGCTAATAGCAAAATCTACTTCCTCTTCTGCCTTAGATAAAAGAACCTAAACACAAAGCAGAGCTAGGGAAGGCGTAACACTTAACCTGTCTCTTAAAGACCACACACCTCTCATGAGGACAAGCAGTACCCATATACAGACTGTCACTATGGAGAAACAGGGGACCCTTTACAGTGTTGCACCTCGTTGTAATATAGACTCTCCAAGACACATACCACGCTTGGAGGCTTGCATAAAGATGGCCCTCATAGAGAGTGACACTCTGAGGAGGTGTGGCAGTGTTGGAAGAAGTGCATCACTAGGGGTGGGCTTTGATGTCTCAGATGCCAAAGACAGCTCCAATGTGGCACTCTCTTCCTGCTGTCTGCTGATCCAGATGTAGAACTCTCAGCTACCCCTCCAGCACCAACACCATGTCTACTTACATCCTACCATGCTTCTCACTATGACAATAGCAGATTAAACCTCCGAACTGTAACTCAGCCCCAATTAATTGCTTTTCTTTATAACAGTTGCCATGGTCACAGTGACTCCCCATAACAATACAAACCCTAACTAACAAACCATGACTATCCCGTAAAATACAACCAAATGATGTCATTATCTGGAATGCTTAATAAAACTCATTTCCACAGGCAGACCAAGGTTCAGCTCCTTGTTAGAGTGGGAAAACAAACCCTCACCAACACAGGATGGTTGTTTCGTTTTAGAACTCACATCTAATAATGTTATCCCTTTTTCTAAGATTAAATACAACCAAAACATCAACCAGGAAATATGAGAAAAATGCTAAATTTAGGTAACTACTATGCAAATTTTTGGCCTGTTTGGGAGTCCAATTTTCTCTTCCCAGAATGCTGGGGGGTGCACAGATTGAGCAATTATCAGTAATTTAAAAGATAACATAGATAAAGCAATTATCAGTAATAAAAAATTGTTCTTTGTAGTTCCAGAAGCTGGAAGTACAGGATGAAGGAGAGACCTGTGGGGTCTGCTCTCTGGGCCCTAGGGAGAGAGAGAGAGAGAGAGAGAGAGAGAGAGAGAGAGAGAGAGAGAGAGAGAGAGAGAATGGTAGGAGATGCAGCTTCCTCCTTCCAGGGTGTTAACTCCTCCTAGCTGCAAAGGAGGCCAGATTCTTTTGGCGATCTGGTTTCAGCACAGAAGTTTTAGAAAGACATAGCCATTCCCATCAGGACCTCCAGGGAGGAACACAGGACAAGCCCAAGGCCACTGCCACCCTCTAGGCTGCACAGTAGCAAGCTTCCTGCCCTGCTGTGAGAGCCAGGAGAGTTCTCACGCCCAGCATTGCCTAGAAAGGAATGCCTCTCTTCCCACAATTGCCTTTCACCCTTGTTCTCCCAGCTCCCTTCCGTCCACCAGCTCCACCTGCGTGAGCATTTCGTCGTCCATCCCTGAACGGTGTTTATCTCCTGCCGTAGCTCCAGCTAGTTGAAATGCCGTGCTTACTCTGCATACATGTGACAGCTGTGTAGCTTGGTCCCCTTATGGGACGCCTAACAGTGGGAACAGGAGCTGTCTCTGACTCTTCTACTGGCTTTTGGGACTCTACTTCTCGCACTGGGTTGTCTTACCCAGCCTTAATATATGGGGAGATGCTTAGTCCTACTGCAACTTGATATGCCACGTTTTGGTGATATTCATGGGAGACCTGCTCTTTCCTAAACAGAAATGGAGTGGACTGGGGAGTAGGAACAGAGTGGGAGGAGGGGCAGGAAGGGGCAGGGAGGAGAAGAGGGAGGGAAAACTTTGGCCAGGATGTAAAATAAAAATTTTTAATTTAGTTTAAAAATTTGAAAAATAAAAAAAAGAAATAAAATGCAGTGATTATAGAAATCTAAGATGAGACCATTCGTTTGGTTATGTGCTTAAAAGGCAAGTCTGGAAATGTAGCTCAGTAGACAGAACTTGTTCTCCACCTGACAATCCCCAGGTCACCCCAGTACAGTTCAACACATACATACATACACACATATAAACACATGCACAACTTACTAGACCTGGATGGAGGTGGGGGTTCCTTGGACTTCCCACAGGACAGGGAACCCTGATTGCTTTTCGGGCTGGGGGGAGACTTAATTGGGGGAGGGGGAGGGAAATGGGAGGCGGCGGCGGGGAAGAGACAGAAATCTTTAATAAATAAATAAATTAATTAAAAAAAGAAGAAAAAAAAGAAAAAGAAAAAAAAAGAATGTAAAATACTTAAATTCTTAAAATAATTTAAGTAGTTGCTTAATTATCTATACTTAGTTAAATATCTCACAGTAATTCAAAAGCAGCAGAAGATAACATCTTAATTTGAGTTTGCCTAAAATTCAAATCATCCCATTGTCATGGTTGTGACTATTTATCAGGAGGCTGATTCCAAAGAACAGGAATGAGTGGGGAGGTGGGGTAGGTCATACTCTTCCTTTGATGGGCATGTTGGCATGGCAGTAGCTAAGTTGCAGATGCTGGAAATGGTGTGGAGCACACTTCAGATTCATGGCCCCAGAAAATGGGAACCTGGGACATTTATCCATCAGCCCACCTCCCAGAGGCTCAGGGTTCCCTCTAAAGTATAATCTAGGCCACAAGTAAAGAGCCATAGGGATTTGAAATGAGAGGAGGATGCTCTCTGAACTTTCAGTGAAATCCAGGCTGATTAAGGACACTGAATGAGGCATCTCCAGCCTCTCCAGCTGTTGGTGTCTGGGGACAAGAGAGGAGGAATAAAGTTGTCATGGGAAGCTGAAGCTTGAGTAGAACTTGAAATTTCAATGGTTGCTCTGCCCTATTAAGATATTATAGTAGTTAAGTTACAGGTATTTTAGATTTTATTCTCTCTATAAATTGGGCATAATAATAATAATTCCAGGCTTTAAAAATGTGGGGAGAATTAAAGGGACGCTCTAAAGTGGCTGCCGTACAGTAAGCACTGCTGTACAGTACTGGCAGGGGTCCTGCAGGGTTGCAGCGATGTGGTGGTCGCCCGTTTGCTTGGAGCATAGTAATTTCGTTAGTGTCACTCATGTTCTGTGCCATGTGACTTATATAGAATCTTAACCACAAAACAACATTTCTTCTCTATTTTCTTCTTAAGCCGATTGTTGTTGTTTCTCATGTATTTATTATTTGAGGCCTTAAATACATTTTTTTTTATTCCATTTAAAAAAAAAAACCACATGCACATCCATACATGTATACATACATATATACATGCACACACGTGTAGATATGTATACTATGAGTGAATATATACATCTGCACACACATAAACTATATGAATGAGTCATCCTCCAGTGGTTCTCCATTGCCTTGCCATTTGATCTGTTCCCTAAAACTCCATCTTCTCATTTACTGTGGGATTGTTAAATTGGAAGCTCAAGAGCCCAGGATACTGAAGATGCGGGATGAAGGTGATTTTCTGATGGACTAGTGCAGGGGAATTAAAATAGATAGATGTGCCAGGAAGCCTGCCGTCCTCCTGCTTAAAGTCAGCATGATGCACAGAGCACTGAGTAGGACAATTTGGGACCACTGTCTTAGCACGTGAACAAGAACTTTCTAGGAGGAGATTGTCACGGGGTTCACACAGATGAATGCACCAAGGCGTAGAATAACCAGAACTATACACGAGTGAGAGCCAGCGGTGCTTCAGCCACACTGCTCACTCAGCTAGCCCATGCTTTATCTTCTCTGTGTGCACCTGTGGTCCTTCATCCTCTAACGTAGTAAGGACCGTGCTGGTTTGGCTCAGACTTTGCTTGCTGGGGGCTCCTCTCCTGCAGATCAGCAGTGCACGTCTCTTTCCTGCTCTTGTGACACCGACAGCTTTGCATAGAAATTACATAAGGATGTGTCCATAGCAACTACGTGGAGATGTGGCCATTTCTACTAGGAATCCGCTACCCCACTGAGGGGCTCTTAAAACTTAATTAGATCTAAGTCTCTGCTCTCTTCTGTATAGCACAGGCATAATAAATTTTATTTAAAAATTATCTCAGGTACTTCTGGTCCTAGGGATGAGAGATTGCCTATAAGTTTAGCCTCTGCTAAAGGCATGGTAAAAACCTGGGTGGAAAAAGACAACGCAGTTGCTCATAAGCGCTGGACACTGACAGGTGCAGCCTTGCGATTCACAGAAGATGCTGGAACCTCAACATCAGTGATGGGCCTCTGGGGCTTCTCATATTCATCTGTGTAGTTAGAAGGAAGGTGTTGCTTGACATTTGTTCCAGAAAAGTCATTTCCAAGACTATTATAGAGTAGATAGCATTTGTAAGCTAATGTCTCCAACAGAGAAAAGGGTTAGGCATTTTCATAGCAGACAGTTATTCTAAAGAGAAAAAAAAAAGTCTGCTGAGATCTGCACGGCTTAAGCATTGACCTAACTGGGGCATTGGGGAATGATGAAATAGCAAACACTCACAGAGGAAAGTTTGGATAGGGCGGGCCTTACCACACATTTATTTCATACATCTGAAGATGGGCTTGGCTCATCTCAGTAGGTAGTCTGTGTAGGGGAGCAGAATCTGACTGTAAACATCTGGGAAGAAGACCCCGCTGTAGACAATTTCTGTGCACACTGAGAACATCTGCACACAGACCAAAGGTAGCCTTTGTCATGCCCATGGGTCTGAGGCCTTGGGAACCTTGAGATGGCCATGTGATGTGAGCAATACTCACTCACTCAGGGTGTCCTCTGCATCTCCCACAGGTCCCAGGAGACTGAAGCACTCCTCTGATGGGATGAGTACCTATCCTGCCCCTGGTTGTGTCTGTGTCACCCCTGGGGTTTGGGTCAGGAGGAACTCCAGAAAAGACAGTCGTGTATTGAGTGTGCCGCAATTGATCAAGTTCTTTGCTTCTGAGTATGGAATCGGATGTCTCCTTCCAGACACACATGGAATGTAGGAAGGAGAGGGAAGACAGACGCCTATAGGTCCTGAGAAAATAGAGTGGTGATTCTCAGCCTGGCGATCATGACCTCTTCGGGAGTCAAATGATCCTTTCACAGGGGTCACATATCAGATATATTGAATATCAGATGTTTACATTACTATTCATAACAGTAGCAAAATTACAGTTATGGAGTAGCAATGAAAATAATTGTAGGGTTGGGGTCATCACACTATGAGAAACTGTATTAAAGGGCTATAGCATTAAGAAGACTGAAAGCCACTGCAGTTGAGGAGAAAGATTGAATGTAGACAGATGCATGATTTTTGGGGAGAGAGAGAAGATGGGGGCCTCTGTGCATATTTGGAGATATAAAGGCCTTACTGTGGTTCAAGAGCAGTCCTACAGAGGGATAATGGCTTGCGAAGATGAGGACCCCACAAAGCCTGTTTTTGTCCCTTCTTGTTCCTCCACCTCAGGTTCAACCGTGCTGAGCAGGAAGAGGATGAGTGGGAAGTTATGATAGCACTGTTGCTAAGGAACTCAGTTAGGGCTACACGCAGGGGTGCCCATGGTTAGAGATGGTCCGCATGACCACTGTCTGTGTCCCACGTTGTGAAGAGAGCCTTCAAGTTGACAGAATCTTTAGTCAGAAGACCATGCAGCAAGGTAAAACCAGTATCCTCCATGGTGTTGTGCTTGGTGGCCCTTCTGCCCTTTGGGATAGGTAAACTTCATCGTGATTCTTGTTCTCCAGCTTCTGCACAGATAATATGACATGTGTGTGCATTTGCACATGCGTACACACAGAGGAAGAGAGAGAGAGAAAGAATAAAAACAAGAATAAAAATACCATTTGCATATTTACCATATACATGGAGTATACAATACTCTAGCAGCATGTACAGTCACACAACAGCAAGCAGAATCTTCAGCGTGGTGTCATGGACGTTTATGCTTCAGGGCATCTAAGTCAAAACCAGTGTTAAAATGCATGGTCCTTTTATGTGATTCTAAAAAAAAAAAAAAACAAAATTAGGAAAGAGTCCTGCTAATGATGACGGAACACTCCTGATTGGAAGATGCACCTCAGCTTTGAGCATATCTCAAATTACACACAATCCCATATCTTCTGCTTCCACCTTCTGTGACTCCCAAATTTCACATTACCTAGGCACAGTAACGTATTAGAGCCAGCTGGATCTTACTCAGTTTGATGCCATTTGGGAAAAAAATCAGCCTTCTATTTGATGAGTTAAACTGTGGGAGGAAGCCTGGCATGGGATCCATCACACAGACAGCATAACTCCTCCATCTCGGGAAAATGAGCACGGGAAGGAAATAGATGGAGCTACAAAGAGAATAGCAGGCATCTTTGCTAGTGCAAGCACGGAGACGAGTATAAGAGCAGGAGACAGCTGGCAGTTCTCGGATGCTGGAGGTGTCTGGAGCTTCTTTCAGAGTCTAAATGTTTCAGAAATAAGTAAAGACAGTGTTTATGTCATCAAAATGCAATGGATGTGTGGCGGTTGGTTTTGATATCGAATTGCCGCAATCACCTGGGCCTGAGCTACAGCTGAGAAATTGTCCTGATTGTCCTAACTGATGTAATGGAGTCACCCCGAATGTGGGTGGCAGCTTCTGCTTGCAGTCCAGATGGAAAGGGTTGGGGCAGAAGGAAGACTAGTCCTCACGTGGCCTTCCCACTTGGCATTGACCTGATCCCTCTGTGATGCCTTTGCTGATATCAGAACCAAACTTTCCAGACATTCATTGTTGATGAGGACCAGCTGCCCTCCAAGAACCCTCCAGACTGGCACCAGACTAGAACCAGTGGGGCAGCCAAGACAAAGACCCAACAACTCTCAGATTCTCAGCCCCTAGGGCATAACTCAACTGTTGTCACTATTTCACAATAAGTTGATTTAATAAATTCTTCATATGTAGATAGAGATGATAGATGATAGATAGATAGATAGATGATAGATAGATGATAGATAGATGATAGATAGATAGATAGATAGATAGATAGATAGATAGATAGATAGATAGATAGATAGATAGATGATAGATAGATAGATAGATACTGTTTCATCCTATCAGTTTTGCTTCTAAAGTACTGGCAGATACATATGAATAAATAGTAAGAAACTCCACTCCCTGTTCTGTGTAGTTGCTTAGAAAGTAAAATTTACTTGTGTAAGCCTATTGCAAGGTAGTTGTCTCTTCGAGCTTCAAGCAGTGACTATTGCAGCTGATGGATGTTGAGCATTTGTGATGTGCTGTAAACTATTTAAGATCCTTCCAAGTGGTAGCTATTGGCAGAGAACCTCTGTATGTAAACGAAGCCCTTCTCTGTTCATTTTCTTGCAAAGCTGTTGTCTAATTAGTTGATTAGGAATAAATGAGCATTTTGAGACTAGAAATGTAACTGTGATTTAGGGCTGTAGATGCATGGTGGGATGACATTTTGTGGGAGCCCTTGCTTCATGATGGGGTTCATGACTCAAGTAGCAACTCTTCATTGTTCATTGGCTGACCTTTTTTGTTTCATTGTGCTGTAATTAGCCACAGGACTTAATTGCACATAAAACTCTAATTGCTGACTCTAAAGGTGTCCAAATGGCTCTATCGTTCAGTAGAAACAAACTGTAATTATTGTGTGATTTCATTATGTTTTACACCAAATAACGTGTATACAGTTTTTTTCCTTAAACTCATATGCCTGAATCACTGAATGGATTGGAAGCTAAGATTGACTCAGGACTGTGAGTCATTGCCCTATTAATTAAATATGCATTTACTTTGTGTAGCCTGCCCTCGGTATTCCGCATCTTCAGGTGCCCTGACTGATAGATACTTCAGTGGTGCTCATTCATTCCCTCTTTGTGGCATTTAATACACTAATTATGGGAAATGGCAGCTCATCTGGTTAGCTCTTCTTCTACAGTAAAATCCATCTCCCTTTCTCCTCATCTTCCATAGCACAGTTTTCCTGGGCTCAGCATTGACACCCGGCCACAGTGCTACTGCCAAGGTCAAAACAGGAGAACACCATGCATAAATGCATTGAGCGTTTCCCCAAACTGGCTTATTGCTTTCAAGGGTCTGATCACTGTCTGCAAACACAGTAAATTCTCTTCCAGGCTGACATCTGGTCCTCATCTATATGCATAGGAACTCTTTCCTGAGGTGTGTTACCTGTTAGAGACCTGTTACAGGCTCCCCTGGACCCGATCCCCACATGCTCTCCTGGGCTCCTCTCCTAAAGGCTATCTCTTCTCTTCCTGGGATTTCCGCATTCCCTTAATTCACATAGTTCTCCCCGTCACTCTCATGGACCTCCCAGGGCATCCGAGTGGGACCATTTAGGAGTCACACTTCTGAGACTTCGCTTGTACGCTGTGCATTAGCTGCGGCTTTGAGACAGATTCTAGCTCATCCACCTTCTAGCTGTGATGCCATTGGCAGTTCAGTGCCTTCACGATGGTGTGCCACACAACAGGCTCACATCTGAGCAGCTAAATCATTAGCTCTCTTCCGTCTTCTCAAGTTAAAGGTGATGGGCATTGATTTTCTCCCCTTTGGGGGTGTGGTAGCTATGCCATGAGTTCCTTAAATCAGGAATCACTTCCCTAACTGCCCTGCCTGGAATGTCTCAGCTATTAGACCTTGTGCTCATCTACTGAAACTATTACTTTTTCTCCCTTATCTGTTTCTCCATCTCTTTTACTACACTCTGGGAAATAGAATCAACTTAGACTCTCCATTAAGTTTCTCAGATGTTTGCCTTCTAAAGAGAACCCAATCATGCTTTGATGTTTTTCTCTTTATATTTTCTCCCAATCTTCCTCTATGTTTCTATAAGATGGTAATTTCCATCTTCACCAGTCACTTCTCAGAGCATGAGCAAAATTTTGTCTCCTTTTGTACATTAGATTGGGGCATTTAAAGAATAGTAAGGAACCGGTTTTGTTTTTATGACTTTTGTAGATTGCAGGTGCTGTTTTTTGGATATGTCTCCTGTAGACCCAAGAGTTGGCACCTCTTTCATCAGCTCATGGTACTACTTGGATGTTATGGAAATTGAGGATGTAGGGGCCAACAGAAAGCTAGGTCATGGAGTGTTTATTCTTGAGGGTATTTATGAGACTCCAGTCCTCTCCATCCTCTCCTTTTGCTTCCTGACCACCACAAAGTGAACAAACCTCCATGCTATGCTTTTCTCCCGTGATATGCTGACATACAACAGACCCAAATGCAATGTGGGAACCAGCACTGAGCTGAAACCTCTGAAAAGGTGAGCCCCCAAACCCTTTCCTTTGTAGACATTGGTTATCTCGGGTATTCTGGTGGAAAATGGACAGAGTGTGTTTAATTATTGATTGTTGTGATTAAGCTGTTATCAGGATCTTCAAGCATGGTCTGTCTACCCATCCATCCACTTCTCTATCTCCCTAATCCCTTGTCTACACATCCAGCTAATTACCTATTATCCAATTATCTCATCATCCATCTTCTAGCACACATCCATCATGCATCTATTTATCACCTGTGACTTATGTGTAATCTACCCGTCTATCCATCTCTAATCTATCCACCAATGTATCATCTGTCTATCCATCCATCATCATTCACCCATCCATCCATCATCTGCCCATCAAAGTGTCATCTATCTATCCATATATCATCTACCCATTCATCCATCACCTGTTTTTCAATCATTTTTATATCTATATAAAATTTGTCTCATTTGTCTATCTAAGCAGATTTGACTTCCCTCAGGACACGTTCAACTAGCTCGCTGAGATTTCTCTCTTTCCAATGCAATGGGTTCTGGTGAAGATGATTGGCACTAGATGCATTCATCACACGGAATAGGTTTAATGCCCTTACTTCACTCAGACAGGATCTCCCATTTATGTTGCCCCCTGCATACTCCCCAGACCAATTAGGTTCTATTCTTGCTCCAGAATTTTTGCTATAACTCTTAATCCCATTCTGTGTCCCATTCAAATAGTTCTTGTGTATATATACTACTCTTAAGTCCCTTAACAGTTTTCACTGAAATATTCAACTGTTGATATACATTTTTACTGGAAATTAAAAAGTAAAATAAAATAATTGTGCAGAATTGAGATAGCTTAATTAACATAAAACCCAACCTTTCCATGAACTCCCTGGGTTCTCAGCAGACATTTCACTCTCACAGAACCACCTCTGCTTCCTCTTCAAGCCCTAAGACCCTGCCCTAATTTGATCCATATATTTACCATATATTTATATGACTGCCTGGATAGCTTAATTTCCTTCTTTCATTTTTAGAGATTAAACTGTAATTCACTTAATTTTAACTTGGCTTTTTAAAGTTACGTATTTTTAAATATATAACTATTTCTCCATCTATCTAAATATCTATCATCTATCTATTTATATAGATAGATATGTATATGTATCTAGATATCTTTCTAGATAGATATAGATAGACAATAGGTGGATAGATGATAGATTTATATATCTCCCAAATGCAACCATTCCTTCTAAGCACTATGTTCTATGCCTGTCTGCTTCATGGTGAACACCCATGATTCAGCTTCTCCTTTACCTGGGCCTGTGGCCCTCATGGGACATTTGTGGTTTTTGGCTTCTCTTTCCCACCCTTGTGAGACAGGAAACCCACAGCAGCCAGAGTTAGGGATTCTGTGGCCCCAACTAGGAGAAGGCTCTGCAGGGAATCTTCTCCAAGACAGAATAGGTCTATCCTAGAGAATGCCTGGGATAGCCACAATGGTTTGTTTTCTGTGTTTTTTTTTTCCTTCTCTGTGATAGCACATCAGTGTTTCTGGAGGTATGACCCACACACGTGCAGTAGAACCCTAACCTCAGCATCCCCGGAGCTTCCCGTGCTTGCTCTTGACCTCACAGACTCCTAAAAGTCACCGTGGTCATCATTTAGACACCCCCACAATGGATGCCCACAGTGGCTTCTGTTGCCGTCATTGATCTTCACCATGAGTCTCTGCGTTCTGTCACCTCAGACTTCAGGTTGGCTGTTTGCCCTCCCATCTCAAGTCTCTCCTGTGGCCAAGAAATTCCATTGGTTTTCACTTTGTTCCCCTTTCTTCTTGTAAAACAGGAGTAATGACTCTCAAGCTCTTTATGTGTCGAAAATAAATCTGACTTGGTTTTAAAAAGAAACAACTTGGTTTTAAATCATGTTGGCATTTGTTTTTAATGCACCTGGCTATTTTGAATGCATGATGGCAGCTGGGTGAAGAAATGGAGAACATTCATTACTTCAGCTGACACTACCATTCTCTAGCCATGCCATTTATTCTAGCACATGACTAGAGGCACCAAAAATCAAGATTGTCCCTAATTCTTGTTATTGATGCAATGAGATCTATTTCTTTAAGGACAGTCCATTTCTGTATGTATCTGTCTCATCGTGATGGGTCAAATCTGAAATGTCCCCAACAGGTTTGTTTTCAAAGCTTGTTTCCCAGCAGAGGTTGTTATAGAGAGACTGTGGAACCTAATGAGGCTGGCTATTGGCAGAAGGGGGCCTTTTGAAGGTTGCACCCACCCCTGGCTCTAGCCTGGTCCTTATTTGTGCTTCCCCATAACACAGGTGACATAGAAGTAACTGTCAAGGATGACGCCATTCTGCACCATGCCTTTACTACACAGTGGACTGAAATACTCCTGAAACTGTGAACAAATAGAAACAGTTCTCCCTTTAAGTTGTTTTTAGAAGGTGTTTGGCCACAGCCATTCAAACATAAGCAAGAGGCATGGTCTGGGCCTTTTGCATCTGAATTCAATGTATCAGAGTTTATATTAGTCAGGCTTGGTGGTGCACAGCTGTAAGCCCAGAAATCAGGAGGCAAAGGAAGGCAGATCTCTATGAGTTCCAAGTCAGCCAGGTCTACATAGTGAGTTTTAAGCCAGCCAAAGAAGACTCTGACTCAAAATAAAAATTAAACAAAACAAAGCAAACAAACCTAGAGTTTATCGCTTGCCCACCTTTTCAGAAGTCCATCGCCTCAGTATTTGCTCCCCCAGCTCTGCAAAGCAGTGTCACAGCTGGAGCCTATCAGCCAGCTCTTTAGGAAGTGGGAAACTTTCCTGGTAATAAATGTGAATTCCGATTGAGGTGTTCTCCTTCCTTAGTTTGGGTTCTTTTCATAAAATCAGAACACCTTAGGTCATGTTTTCTAGGTTACAGTTTATGATATTCAGGAAAAATTGACCTTTTCTGCATCTTTTCCTGGTAATTGAAAGTGTAGACAATTTTGGGATTACCAGGGCTAATCACATTTATTTAGAACTGGATAAGCCATTGCTGTGCTCTTCCTTAGAGAAGATTATTTCTTCTGCTCTTAGCATTCCTTAGTTGCTGGAAGTTCTTCGTGTAGGACGGAGGTCTTGTGAGCTTCCCCTATCCTTTCCTATCAGCATGTTGTTCAGGTCAAGTTTAGGCAGCTATGTTAATAAAACTTTATGGGTGTCACTTCTGATATTTCTAGGGGACACAATCACACAGCAAACTCCCTATTCCTCTGGCCTTTACAGTATTTCCGCCTCTTCCTCAGTGATCCCTGAGCCTTAGGTACTAAAGCCGTGTTGCAGACCTATCAGTTGGGGGTGGGCATCACAGCTGAGCCTTTTGATCCATTGTGGTTTTCAGTAATAATCGCAGTCATTTCCTGGCTGTTATATGAGAACTTCACTTAGGTATTATGTTGGTTTAGTGAAATAGAGGTTGTAGGTTCTCTTCTAGGGCCATCATTCCACTAGTTTGCTAAGTTCTTAGTACTGAACATGATTTCCACCTCATTGGGCAAGTCTTAAACCCATTTAGAGAGCCGTTGGTTGCTATCAAGATAAGTATGCCACTACTTCACCCTTGGAGTTCAAGTGCCACCCTGGTTCTAGTTCGTATGTGTCATGGGTATGACAGTTGGTAGCCTCCTTCCTTAGGAATTTTGCATGGGAAACTCATGCTTGTTTTGAGTGCTACATTCTCTGCAGTAACCTATTCTTATTATGTAATAACATAATATGTACATCGTGTATCAAGGAAGACCGAATCTATGTTAGCATATGTGTTTCAAGCTATTTATATAACTACCTGTGTAGCTGAAATATTTTTTTTAATTTTTTTTAAATACTTATTTATTTATTATGTATAAAATATTCTGTCTGTGTATATGTCTGCAAGCCAGAAGAGGGCACCAGACCTCATTACAGATGGTTGTGAGCCACCATGTGGTTGCTGGGAATTGAACTCAGGACCTTTGGAAGAGTAGGCAATGCTCTTAACCACTGAGCCATCTCTCCAGCCCCTAGCTGAAATATTTTTAATCCATAAATTTAGTTGTTTCGTTTCCAAGGTTTGATCACACTTACAGTTATGCTTGCTTTTTAGATGTGTTTAATCTTTAATAATCAATTACACATATAATGCACTTTGATCCTGTACCCGCCCCCTTACCCTCTTGTACCCTCCTCATATGCCTCTGGATCCCTTCTTTTTCCCAACAAGTACCCTTCCCACTTTAATGTCTTTGTGAATGTGTGTGTGTCTGTCTGTCTGTCTGTGTCTGAGTGTGCTCTTGTATTTAATGAGGGTTGTTGTCAGGATCCAATTTCCTCCTAAAAAATTACTACAGGAACCATCACCCTGGGGAGTCTGCAGAGAACCCCACACCCCTAATTATGTTAGGAATCGTTCTATTGACAGAGCCTACCCCACACCCAAATTGGCTGTTAATGGAGAGCTATCTGTTAGCGGAACCCACCCCACATTCCAAACTATCTAGAGAACTAGGTGTGTCAACTTGTGACTTCCTGGCCTACAGTGACCTGACCGAAGGTAACCTCCTGGCTACGTGACCAAAGTGAACCACGTGACCAATGTGAACCACGTGGCAAGAGCACAGGCCCCTGTGCCCACCCCCAACTCCTTACCCTATATAAGCTGTACCCCATCTCTAATAAACGGAGGCTTTGACAGGAACCCCAGCTTAGCCTCATTCCTCTCTCTTAGCTCATATCTTCCAGATAGTGCCTCTCCGGGACCCTGGAATAACTGAACTGCCAGGCGGGTTACTAACCCTAGACTAAGTAACCCGCAAAGGCAATCAACAGGTTGTTAGCATGAGCATGTGTAGGAGTAAAGACAACTTACAAGTGCCTACACCCCTGAGGGATATGAGTCCCCCTCTCCCAGTAGGGTGGCACTGTCTTAGTGAGGGTTACCATTGCTGTGAAGAGACACCATGACCAAGGCAACTCTCATTAAAGGAAGAGATTTAATTGGCACTTGCCTGTAGTTTCAAGGGTTAGTCTATTATCAACATGGTGGGGCAAATAGGAGCATGCAGGCAGGCACAGCCCTGGAGCTGAGAACTTCACACCCTGACCCACCAGCAGCAAAGAGAGGGAGAATGTGGTTGAGTAGGATTTTGAAACCTCAAAGTCTATACCCAGAGACACACTTTCTCCATTAAGGCCACACTGACTTCAACAAGGCCACCCCTCCTAATTTGTCTAATCCTTTCAAACAGTTCTACTTCCAAGTGACTAAAGCTCAGATACAGGAGCCTCTGACGGCCATTCTTATTTAAGCCACCACAGGCAGTTTCTAAGCTGCTTCCCAGCTCTGATGGAATGCTGAGGGGCTCAGCCTTGTGCTGGTAGCCGCGGCTTCTGTGCATTCCAGAATACAACACCAAGCTGTAATCAATGAATCTCACCACACTCTTTCCCATCCTTCAGCTGTTTGGCTAATTTTACCCCCTCTTCCAAGATTTTCCCTTCTAGGAAGTGATGTAAATGTTCTGTTTGGGGCGAGCATTCCTCACTCCATTATTCTCAACTCTTTGGCCAGTTGGGAGTCTCTGCATTAATCATGGGCGAGGCTGAAAGGGGTGCTTATCTAGAGATGCAAACATAAATATTCAAAAGGCAATTTGACATCACTTTCGTTTAGCAAAACAGCATTAGTAACCCCATATATTGGTTTTTAACTTCCCCTAGTGATCTTTGTCTTGTTGTTGGCTCAGTTCAAATGAGTACTCTGCTGATTATCTACTCCCATTTATATCAATAGCCCAATGTTTGAAGATCTCTTTTATTGTTTCTTCACTACTCTTGGTTTTGAAGTTGATATTTTTTGAACAATCTTTTGAGGCAGAAGAAATGACTCAGTGGGACAGAGCATCTTCTACTCTTTCAGAAGACCTGAGTTGGGTTCCTAGCACCCAAGTCAGGTGGCTGGCTCACAACCACCTGCAGCTGAAGCTCCAGGGATCCAAAACCAGCTTTCTGGCCCCTGTGATGCCTGCAATCATATGCACACACCTACTCAAATATAATAAATAAGTCTTGAAATTTATATAACTTCTTTAGTAGTTTTTGTTCTCTCTCTCCTTTAATTTAGCAATCATTTGAGTAATTTATGGCTTGCCTGTTGATTTAAAATAATTAATATCTTAATATTGAAGTTAGTCAATATCTTTACTTTCTTCTCATCAAAATCAACATAAGAATATTAGAAAATTCAACTTTTTAAAAATATATTTTTATTAATCCTTTCTGAATTCCACTACTATCCCTACATCTGTATTACTTCTCCTCTATTGTGGTGACAAGTCTCCATGATCAGAAACAAATTATGTAAGGAAGGGTTTACTCTGGCTTCAGGTTCTAAAGGGGAAGTCTTATAGTGGCAGGGTAAACGTATGAGACTACTCATGCACAGTCACAGGCTGTGCCTCATTGGTGAGTGCTTGCTGCTCTAAAGACACCTGAGACTCCTGGCAATGTGTTTTCTCTGTAAGAGTAGGTGCAGGCAGAATCATTGGTGCAGAGGTGTTAACAAATGGTAGAACCCCGCACAGGCCCCTGTGTCTTTGAAATCCTTCTCTTCATAC
The DNA here is from genome assembly GCF_037038515.1 of Microtus pennsylvanicus. NCBI lineage: Eukaryota > Metazoa > Chordata > Mammalia > Rodentia > Cricetidae > Microtus > Microtus pennsylvanicus. The sequence goes on along the minus strand of NC_134587.1, from coordinate 62,801,005 downwards.
AGATCACACTTGCTGAACTTCGTCTTTGATGTCAGTCTAATATGACGTCCATTTTTATTTGTTTTTTTTTATTTCTAATTATACGATTATATTTCATAGACTTCCCTCATAGTTCTCATTATGCCAAGTCGGGTCATTATGACATTATAAATTTGTCAAAAATTCTAAGCTCCCAATGGGCAAAAACAGAATAATTTGAGCAACAGATAAAGTCATATGGGGCTAGAAAGAGTGTCTGCTACTCTTTCAGAGGATCTGAGTTCAGTTCCCAACAACCACAGCAGGTGGCCCACAACCACCTCTAGCTCCAAGGAACCTGACCCCCTCTTCTGGCCTCCACAAGCATTATACAAACATGTAGAATATACTCACATATATACATAAGAAAAAAAACAACAAATAAATAAATAAATCAGTGTTGGAATCTAATCCAAAGCATAGTGCTCACTAAGAAATGGTTCGTTGGAGTATAAGAATCTCTGTAATGGCTTTGGCTTCTCTGCTGCACGGAGGACTCCTTCCGCCCACCTTTGGTATGTGTTGTGCGTGATGATGCCTTCCTGGAGAGTTCAGTATGGAAGAGCAAGATGGAGAACTGGCTCTGGGAAATTCCACTTCTGCAGAGGTTGGAGTTAATATCTGCAGTGGGAAGTCGTGTTGCACCTAAACAGGATGGGATAATATGTGACCCCTGTGATGACCTCACATTCTTTATAAACACAGTCATATCCCAGGAAAGCTATCAGGCAGATCCCAGCAGGGCAGTACCCAGCAGCCCCCCAGACTGGTCCATCCTGGGCTCTCTAGAGCAGTGATTCTCAACCTTCCTAATGCTACAACCCTTTAATACAGTTCTTATTACTGTGGTGACCCCCCAACCGCAAAATTATTTTGTTGCTACTTTATAACTATAACTTTGCTATGAATCATAATGTAAATACCTGTGTTTTCTTATGGTCTTAGGCAATCCCAGAGGAGTCACAACCTACAGGTTGAGAACTGGGGCTCTAAACCATTGGAAAGGAAGAGTTTAGTAAGAATTTTCCTTGGTACCCCAGACAGCCCCACAGACACGGAGATTTATTATTAATTATGAGTGCTCAGCCTTGACTTAGGTTTGTCCCACTAGCTCTTTTAACTTAATTTAACCTGTTTCTTTTCATCTACATTTTGCCTTAGGGCTTTAACCTTTCTTTCATTCTGTAAATTCTACTTTCTGCTTCCTCCATGTCTGGCTGGCCCCTGACATCTCTCTGGCATCTCTTTTCCCCCCTCCCAGCCATCAACCTAAATTTCTCCTCCTACTTATTCTCCCTGCCCAAACTCCTTCCTCGCTTGCTATTGGTGGTTCAACTTTTTATTAGACCAATCCGATGCCTTAGGCAGGCAAGGTAAAACAGCAACACATCTTTACATAATTAAGCAATGCAACACATCTTTGCATAGATACAAATATTCCAAACCAAAGAGTGATAACTGTTTCAATCTGAGGAGCGTCAAGGCCATGGAATCTAAATGTGATACCCTACCCAGGAATGCTGGCATAGGAAAGGGTACTGGGTGGCATGAAGGGAAACTGAGTAAAGCAGAAATTTCACTGATGACTATCAGTATTACTTATTCGTTCTAAAAGATCTAAAATGGTCATGGATATTAGTAATGGGCCATGTGTGTCACTGGGAAACTTGATCTATAATGTATCTATTTGATAGAAGAATAACATGGAGTTTAGGACATAGCATGGAAACTCAGATGAAGAGTATCCTTCTCGGGCAAAGGCTTGCTGTGACCTGTCTCTGCTTGGCCCACCTTATCCAGGCTATGCTAAGTTTTGTCTCTGTATATTTCTGACACTTCAAAAAAAAAAAAAACAGCTCTGAGGAATAAATAGATAAGAGCTGTTTTCCTTTTAAATTCAACCCACTATAAAAAAATAAATAAGAGTGCCTGAGATTATAAAGGTTTATTTTAACCTGTGTTGCTTGAAGACAAGAATAAAATTATTATTATCCTTTTAAAAATTAGAAATGTATGTCTGTATATTTTATGTGTATATGTATATATACATATAGCTACATTCATGGCATTGTATGATATATATATATATAGATATAGATATAGATATAGATATAGATATATATACATGTTCACATATTGGATAAACATCAAAATGGTGATTAGGTGCCTGGTAATTGAGCATTTATTCCATTTTTACTGTATATCCTTTTTCTGTATACAATAAAAATAATAATAGAAATAAAGATTGATGCAGTGGTTACAGAATATTATATTATATATCAAGTCAATGTCTTTGTAGAAATAACTTCAAAAAGGATAAATTTTTTAAAAAAGAAAAGAACAGGAAAGCTAATTTCCAGAAAAATTAACCAAGGCAAATGAATAGTTTTGGAAATGTCTAATTAGGCAAACACCTAAAATATGGCTGGTTAATAGCCCAGAACATGTTTAATTGTTTTTCCAGTTTAAGACCAATTAGCTATGGATAATTTAACAATTGCTGTTACCATATGTAAAATTTCAAATTAGATCCAGAGATATACCACCACTTCATTTTGTTGCTGATTTTCCCTTGATTTAATACCAGTTTGGAAGAAACAACTCAATTTCCTAAACACAGCTTTGACATTGTCTGTCTTCAGTGCATCCTTTAAGTCTGCTTGCTATGCTTGCTTAACCACCGCAAAATGCAAATCTTTTTGCCAGAAGGGCACTCACCTGGCAAGCTCTCATCAACATTGTAGATGCTTGATATCCTCCCTAAGAGCCTTCCCTATCTCAAGTCCATGCTGCGGAAGTCATTTGCATTGCAAAACCCAGCTATTCTGGTCTGCATCCACTAGGGGTGCAAGAAGCAAATCACCGTATTACTTTCAGCTTTGGCTTCCTGGTAATTCATTGGGAATTGTGATGGGTCCCAAGATTTTGTAATGATTTTGTAATAAGCTAAAATACTACAGATATTAACGAGTAGTATTTAGTTTGAAGAACTGTTACTGAACAAAACTTTACATCTGAAAGGGAAACGATGCTCTGTGTCACTCAGTAAACACCAAATACTGGAAGTACTGAATCGCTTTAAATAAAATCATCTTTAAAAATTGGAGAGAAGGGAGGAAACTCAAAGCAAGGGGTTTGCATTCAAATCCTCAGCACCCACATAAAAGTCAGGCATGGCTGTGCATACCTACAACTCCAAATTCAAATAGTATGTCCCAGCAAAGAACATTTATTTTTTTAATATTTATTTATTTATTATGTATACAATATTCTGAGGGCACCAGACGTCATTACAGATGGGTGTGAGCCACCATGTGGTTGCTGGGAATTGAACTCAGGACCTTTGGAAGAGCAGGCAATGCTCTTAACCTCTGAGCCATCTCTCCAGCCCAAAGAACATTTATTATAGGAGCTTGCATGTGGGGCCTTCACCTGTACAAAATGGCAATGACCCTGAGAGGTACGTGCGGGCTCCTTTTAAGCACAGCTAAGGGGAGTTTCAGGGTCAGCTACGTAATTGGTTAAACAAGCAGCAGTTACATTAGTCTGTTTCTAATTGGCTTGGGTTTAGTCTTATCATTTGGGGGCACATCTGCACAAGCTTGGATGTGACTCAGAAGGAGCTGCTGGGTTTGTCCTTGAGATACTGTGATGATGACTTAGGCCCTCTGCGTTTGTTCTCACCCTCAGCCCTGAATGTAAAGGTCTTGTAGATAAATGGCCTTTTGCTGGAAAAGACACCTGTTTTTGCTCTTCTCAGAGGACTGCAACTTAAATTTAGTTATAAAAAGTAGGAGAGTTTAACCCCTTCAGAGGCAGAAGAGTCATTATCTGAGATGGGGGAGAGTACCATTGCATTATCTGAGTGATGAGAGTAAGTACCATTGCATTATCTGAGTGATGGGGGAGAGTACCATTGCATTATCTGAGTGATGGGGGAGAGTACCATCGCATTATCTGAGTGATGGGAGAAAGTACTATTGCATACTAGATGAACGTTCTGCTGGCCCAGGCAAGGGAGTTAGACACAGGGACCTAGGATGCATCTCATAAATGATCTTTGTCTCCCACTGAAGCCCATGGGGCTTTTGAAAATTCTTTGCGCCTCATAGGATAGAGAAAGAATCTACCTTCAGAGAGGTTATATAAACAACCAAACTGTATTAGCCATGAGGTCTAATGAAAGAAGCACACTCAGTGGCAAATGGCAGGAGGCACACTCTGGTTTGAACTGGTCACTGTGGTCTTAGTTCATCAAGCCTGCAGGGAACCTCAACCCAGCAGCAGGAGGCAGAGCCCCCTCCAGCCTTGGTCCTGTTCACACTGAATGGTTTGAGGACATAGGTGATGGAGATGTCTCCTTTAACTGGCCAAACCCACTGAGGCATGTTGTAAACAAGTCATTGAACCTCAGTTCCATTTTTTGCCCTCTGGGCTAGCAGTTCTGCAGGCTGGTAGAGCTGTGGTCTTTGTTTCCTGACCCAGCATCCAAAGTGGCCTCTGGAAATCTGTTCAGAATGTAATTGGCTTTTATGCTTCATTACAGAGAACCCTGGGAAAATGCCTGCAGGGGGGCTGCCACAGAGGGGTGTCTGAATAATCGGGTCTGTGAACACATTGCTCCTCCTTCAGGCAGCTCTTCTTTCAGCCTCCTATAGAACTAGCGAGGCTGAGCATGTGTATAGACAATGTCTTCCTGCTCACCACTTGAGAGCAGACCAGCAGCTGTTCATTCATCCCTGCTTCCTCCCTCTCTCAGGGCACATGGCATCGACCAGTTACAACATACCAAAAGTGACCAGGTGCATGCCATGGACCAGTTACAACTTATCAAGACAGACCAGGCACATGACATGGACTGGTCACAACCTATCAAGACAGACCAGGTGCATAGCATGTACTGGTAACAACGTATCAAGACAGACCAGGTGCATGCCATGGACCAGTTACAACATATCAAGACAGACATGAAGCCTGATGCACCCTCAACCTACAGTCCACAATACCAGCTGGGGGACTTCTGTGCACACTTGGGACTTTTAGAACTTTAGGGTCAGCTCAGAGTGAAAACTGGATTTTCCGTGGAGATAGCAGTGACCCCGCAGCAGAGGGAAGTGGGTACAGACCAATTTAGCTTCCGCTGTGTTGTTTACTCTGTATCTCCAGAGCACGGTGGTGTCCTATCTGTTCTGAGTAGTGTGAGCACTTTCACAGGTGCAGGAGCACACATTAAGTTTGCTCTCATCTTAAACTGAAAAGTTGTCAAATCAGGGAAAGAAAAGCAAATGACACTTTTAACTATGGCCCCTTGATGATATCCGCTGGAAATAATATCTGGTGAATTATAACAGAAACCTCTGTGAAGGGGCTGACGCAGATGTGAAGTAGTTAGCATCCCAAGATCAAGGAAGGTAGTCCACAGCCACTATGAGGGCTCTCAGGACCTTGACCTCTGAACATAGACTCGTATGGATGCTAAGTCACGCCACTGCCCACGGAGAGGAGACACACAAGGGCTAACAGTAGGGGAGAGAAACGTGGACCACTCAAGCAAAACTGTGTTTTGGTTTCCCAGGAGGTAATGGGTCATACAAATGGGCTCTCCCAAGTCGGAGGAAGAATCTGAGATTTTATTCCCAGTATCACTGGAAGACTCTATGCTGTTTAGAATGGCACTGGAGGGATCAGATTTATATTTTTATAACATGAATCTGGCTGTTGTTTACGTAAGAACTGTCCCCACAGTCTGGGGCCTTTGAATATTTGTTGCCAGGTTGGTGGAACAACTGGGGAGGTTTCGGAGGGTGGACTGACAGAAGGAAGCATGCTGTGTGTGGGTGGGGGAAGGGGCTTTTAGAGTAAAAAGCTTCATCTCCTTCCATTTCACCCTCTGTATTTCCTGATCGCAGTTCAAGATGTGAGCGCTCAGATTCCTTTTCCTGCCCCCGGGCCTGCTGCTTGCTCTCATGGACCCCACAACCATAAATCCTAATAAACCCTCGCTTCTATAAGTTGCCTTGGCCATGGTGTTTTCACCACAGCAAGAGAAAAATGACTAATACACTGCTACATAGAGACAAGGCACAAAACTCCAGGAAACTCCCAGCAGGGGTGAGGAGAAGGGAAGTCCCTCCCTGTCTCAGTTCTATTGTTATGAAGAGACACCATGACCACAGCAACTCTTTTAAAGGAAAACATTTAATTGGGACTGGCTTACAGTTTCAGGGGTCCAGTCCGTTATCATCAGGGCAGGGGGCGTGCTGGCATGCATGCAGACAGGGTGCTGGCTGCATCTCCATCAAAAGGAAATAGCAAAAATGGTCGATGACACTGGGAGTAGCTTGAGCAAAGGGGACCTCAAAGTCTGCCCCCACAGTGGCACACTTTCTCCAACAAGGCCACCCCCACTCCAACAAAGCCACACCTCCTAATAGTGCCACTCCCTTTGGGGATCATTCTATCATTCTCAAGTATCTTGTGAAACACAGCTGTTAAGGAAGCCTGCTTAACCACAGAAAAGTAATAGCGAATTATTAGGTTAAAGTTCTCCCCGAATGCAAACTCGAGATGCAGGGAAAACACTAATTTTTGTGGTTAGGTTGGATAAGCTCTAGTACAGCAGATTGTGTTTGGAAGAAAGGGGCATGAGCTCACGGTATAGACTCAAGAGACCAGCAAGGCCTGTCTGTTCAGATTATTTTTATTTTCTGTGTGATATTTGTCATAATCATCAATGCACAATAATTACATGAATGGATGATTTTGTCTATGACATTTTCCTAGTGCTCCAAGTAAAGAGGAAACCCAGAACATGCCCAAGTGAGAGCCCAGGGTGGGGCTCCTGGGTAGCCAGTGCTGAGGCACTCTCCATCCCTCCTCCTCTTTCCATCCCTTCCCCTCTGCCTGGTACACAGACTCTGAAAACTCACACCATGACTCGCAGGATTACACAGCTCTTCTGATACGGAGAAGTCAGATAAAGGGTCAGGTAGGAATGCCGTCACTCTGTGTCGCTGTCGAGCAGTGACACATGACAGATGCAAGCCTGAGATGAGGTCCCCTCCACTGGCCGCACCCTGCAGACGGACTTCACCTCTGGCTGCTGCTCCTCAGCTCTCATTCCTGAGGGTGCTTTTCACTCTCAAGTCTGCATCTTCCACGTTCTCTTCTCTCCACAAACAGAAGACCATTGAAGAAAGGAACAAGAAATTACTCTCCTAGGAATATTTTTTGTTCTCTCTCTTCCACAAAAGGGACGCCTGCTGAAGTCAAGCATTTTGAAGTTTAATCTCCATCTGTAGTCAGAGATAGAAGTATCTTTCTGGCAGGCTATGCTCCGCCTATTGGATGAGAAAGCAGCCTCCTTAGAGCAGGCTGTCTGCTGCCTACTTAGTGAGACACTTGAATAATTCAGTTTCAAACAATGGGGATTTTACATCCTGGAAGGAAGATGCAATAGAGCTTCCTGGGGATATCAAATGTGTTCTTTCCTACCGTCCTTCACTATGTCCACACTCTTGGGATGGGTACCACTTTGCATAGAAAACATTGGCAGACCTTCCTGGAAGAAAGGAGGTCCTTCTCCTTCTAGTTCAGGACCTGCCTGAGTACATGGCCTGATGCTTGAAAGGGCAACACTGTCTGTCTTTGTGTGACTCCAGTCCAGGTAGCGACACCCAGTAATGGCTTTTCTTACCCCATCCCTTTTCTGACCCTCCTGCCTGAATCACAGTACAAAGAGCTGTGTAAGTCTGTGTATCAGCGAGCTTGCATTTTCCGAACAAAGAGTATCAGGAACTTTGTGAAGTTCAAGCGGAGAGAATATCTTGGGAGGAGGGCTGGGACCAAGCACCGCACAGTCTCCAAGGATGGAAAGCTGCAATAGACAGAATTCTAGAGGCAGCCCAGGATGCCATCTGTTAGTACTTTTATTGGAGTGGTCCAGTTTGGGACAGTTGTGAGGAGAAAGAATACAGCTGGCAGTGTGTGACAGCCACAGGCCTGATGTGTAAAGGAGAAGGCCAGCAGCATTGGCGACTGCTTTGCCCAGATCACAGAGTCCCCCCAAAACCAACCAGATGACTGTCCTGTATGTAAAAGCAAAGAGCCTTTATTCTTACACAAGTTTGCAAACTCCGTCCCTCCGTGTGCCCAACATATTGGAGTGATCTGAGCCCTGAGCTCAGTCAAAGCTGGGTTTTTATACTAGCAATGGTGGGGGGAAGGGATTTCTAAGGTTTAGGACCCCTGGTTGGCTGACATTTGTTTAGGGGTGTCCTGGTGAAAAGTGATGGGTGTGTGCTGGCAGGTGACTCTATCTACAGTGGTTGGAATGTTAGGAATTTCTTTTGAACGGTCTGTTCCTGGGTGGTGGTTTATGATCTTTCTTGCAGCCAGGGAAAACTACTGAGACCCAGGCCTCTACTGAGCTTGTCAAGGCTGGGTTCTACAGTGACCAGACACATTTTCTTCTAGGTTTGGAGGCATGGCTGGTGGTTTTCTTCCAGGCAATGATTCAGCTCTTCCATTAGCAGGCAGGGGTTGGTATTGCAGGAGATGACAACTCACTCAGGAACAGCACATTGTGGACAGCTGAAGGAAGCAAGGTTGCCGAGTGTTCTTCATTAAAATGTTACCCTCACCCTTTTAAGAAAAAGAAGGTTAATGAAAAAAAAATAGTGATCAATAAAAATTGATTTGACTTTTAAAAAAACCTCAATATTTATATCATTCTTCTCATGGGAATTTTTTATGGATGTATAAACAGTAAAATGTCTTCAAGTTTAGTGAGCTGTTTGCCCAAGGCAAGACATGGCTGATGTGGTGTAGATAAGAGGTCATTTAAATGTGTTGCTTTGTCCTCCTGTGTACTCACCCACCCCACTAAAAGATGGAGAGCATCCTTGCTGGGACCCCCAAACCAGGTGATCCTCAGCCTTAACTAAGTCTCCCTTACCCACATGTGCCTTCTTTGGTGGTTGGTCCTGACATTACCTGGTCACGTGTGTTTTATCTCACTTTATTTTCGTTGTTATAGTAATGTTAGAGTGTCATAAGTGCCCTGTGGTATCATGCAAATGTCCTTTGGGTGTTCATGCATCTGTACTGTAGGTACCCTTGGGGCATGAAACTTGTTCCCTTAATTATTCTCTGATGTACCAGCCAGGAAGGACCAGAGGGACCTAATCCACATGGTCAATAACAGGAATGAGTTTAATGTGGGAGCTACTGATGGAGATTTGGAGAACCTGACATCAGCTACAGGCTGAAAGGAAATCCTGAAGAGAACAGGAGGAATGGGCCCATGGACCCTCTCAGGCTAAGACTCCAGAGAGTAGAACTTTTCCCCATGACAGGCAGTATGGTGGAGAGAATGACCCAGGTGTTCTGCCTATGGTTCTTAGTGAACACCTACCCACAGGAGGCCAGGGCTATGCCTGGGAATGGGACATGACTGGCCACTCTGCCCATTTCCCCAGATTACTGGGGGTAGCAGTTCATAGAGATGGACCTTAGCCATAACACTCCAATGGAAGAGCCACCTGGTCCCTAGGAACATTCAGGCCCTGGGTAACACTCACTGTTCCCTACAGGGGCCAAGCTGTGGCAGCTGTAGATAGAGGTGATTGGGAGCTGTGGGGGCCACGTGGAATATGTAGGGAAGGAGCTGTGGGCTGGGGAACTGGAGTTAAAGCTGCAGGCTGTGAATGGTGAATGGGACTTCACATGGGCAGAGTCCCTTAGGATTCGGAGCTGGAGAGCGAGGACTGTGTATTTCCTGAAAGAGTTGTAGGCACCTTATGACAAATGCCTCTTCCAAAGGAAACCCCAAAGCCAGCAAACAGAGGAGGAAGCCTGTGCGGCTGCAGGGCCAACCAACAGAGGAGGGAGTTTGCGTGGCCTCAGTTCCCCTTCTGTAGTGGCCCACCTAGAGTTGTTCTAGGACTGAAGCTGACGACAGGGTAAAATGATATGGATTTGATTAACTTCTTAATGAAATCCAGCAGTGTGGAAACCAAGACACTCATTTCCTTCAAACAGATCACTCACTTATCCACATCCAATCTCTTCCCTCTCTTCCCTTTCTCCTTTCTTCTTCCTTCTCCTTCCTTCCCTCCCTTGCTCCCCTTCTCTCCCCCTTTCCCTCTTGATTCCGTCTCCCTCCTACAGCCTGTGGAGTACCAGTGTTACTTTGATTGGCGGGTGTCACTGATCAATGTTCTATGTAGGAGGCATGGAAATTAGCACCAGGGAACCAGGAGTGTTCGCACACAGAATAGTTCCTCTAAAGGAAGAGATGCCTAACCTGTTATCCATCCAGAAGGCTGGGAGCAGACTTGGTTAATCTCTATCTGTATGACAGAGAGCACACCAGATCCTCCCTTAGACCCTTATCAGGAGCTTATTTTTCTCCCTCAGTCTATAGAACCCATCTTTATTAATGCTGCCATTTGCACTTTATAAAGGGTTTTGATGTAATCATATCTTATCTTTATTTAGCTTACTTTGTTCCTCGGGGTAGTGTATGAATGCTTCACTGTGTACACGGGAATAAGATAATCATCATCAGGAAAGTTTTCACCAAATTGTTCATACACACATTATAGTATACATATAATAAATTACTCAGGGTCGGACTCCTGACACTTGAACGAACAATGGCTACTAAGTTGTGTTGAACCAAATGGCTTCCTTTTCTCCCTCGGATGGTTACTCTGCTGGCTGCTGTGGCTGCACAGACCTTACTAGCTCCTCAGCAAAATTTAAACATTAAATTTCTCAGCTACCGTTTTCTGTCAGATTTTATCGATTGGCTTTTGACATCCACTAAGAGTGATGTAAAGCTATCTCTGGGCTTTTATCGCATTCTGACATCAGAAACACAGGCATTACCTGTGATCAGGAGACAATTTTAGATGCCAGGACCGGTTTGTTTTCTTCTATTCTGATCACAGTTTGAAAAATATTCAAATATCAGATTAATGATAAATCACGACAGACATAAGAGGCAATTACGTTGTTTTCTCTCTGTTTATGGTATGTTGATGCAAATGCCAGCTCTGTAGGAGATTTCCGAGATGTCTGTTTCTCTATGACACCCTCCTCAGGGTTGTAAGTGGCAGTAATTATCCTGACACAGGCTTTTTAACCATGGGTTTTCCGTTCCTCGGAAATTTAACTAAAAAATATGATGGATCTATGTGTGATTTCTGTACAAATATTTTCTCACAGAAATACCTTCATGGACATCTTCCTTCAAACTACTTGACTTATTCAGTATTTAATTTTATGAGCAATTTCCCTTGGTTGTGACGGTGTTCACCTGAAACTTAGGAGTTTGAGACAGAAAGCCGTTAATATCAAGCAAATAAAATAGCTGGCAAATTTAGATGTCTTACACTTTAACATGTTTTCTCTAAATTGCAAAAGAGGATGTTTATAGTGCTGGTGATCAATAAGCGAAGGCTTTCCTTTATGTCATTGTGTTCTGAGCTGTAAGCTACTTCTTTCGGGTCAGAGCTCTCGCCAGATGCTTTGCCTGCCTGGAAAAGAAAGGAACACCTCACCATTCAAGGGGATGGTATCAGGAGGATCACTCAGTGGGTAAGTGAGCTTGTGGCGAAAACAAGAGGGACCTGAGTTCTCATCCCAGCACCCAGGTAAAACCTAGGCATAGGTGTTTGTATATCCATGTAACCTCAGCCTTGGCAGCAGACACAGGTCAGCTCTGGGAGGAGCAGAGTGGCCAGCAAGCCTAACTGAAATAGTGATCTTCAGGGTATAAGACGGGAATACGGTAGAGAGCAATAGTTGAAGCAGCCAAACGTCTTCCTCTGGCTTATACTTACACATGCAGGGCACATGTACCTGTACATACATGTACACATACCTGTGTGCTCCAAAGAGAGAGTCGGGGGGCGGGGGGGGGGGAGGCAGAAGGAAAGGGAAAGGAAGGTGGGGAGAGAGAGGTTGCCACCATTACCTCTTGTTAGATAATCTGTAATTTTAAACCTGTGGTAATTTGTAGGTGAATTCCCCTGTGGTAACAGACGGTAACAAACGAGAAGTTTGGCTGTGCTGATGTACATTTTCGCCTCCTTTCAGCTTTCTGCGGGGCAGCCATCCACGCCTACATAATGGGTGAGTGGGAAAGGAATGTGAACAGAGAGGGAAGGCGGCTCACCCTGGGTTTGGACCTTATCAGCCCGTTTTCCCCACGCAGCTTTCCAGCAGGAATGGCTGCTGCTCAAGCGGAACAATTTGTAAGTTAGGTTACAGCGCAGGTCTTTTCCCTGCTTTAACAACGAATTTGTTTTCCTTTCATTTCAATCGTGTTTTTCTGAGCCCTGGCTCCTCTGTTGATTGCCTTTTCGTTCGGCACGTGAGACTGTCATCTATTACTTCCCCTGAGACCTCCTTATCAACCTCCCAGCTTCCTGTCAGGAAATGAGGTTTGTTTCTTCTGTCTGCTCTGTGTCTTTTGTTGGTTTTACACCTCCAAGTGTACTAGTTTAAAGCTGAAAGAACTGGGATTTTTTTTCTTTCTACTTGATGCATTGCCTATCCGGTGCCTCACATGAATCGATCATCTCACTCCCAGGTGGGTGTTTAATCTAACAACGTGATCATTCCATGACACGGTTAAGGATATGAGATGTTCACATGTGGGTGTATAATCTAACAATGTGATCATTCCATGACACGGTTAAGGATATGAGTGGGAACAGCCAGAGGCATGTGGGTGTATAATCTATCATGGCCATTCCATGACACAGTTAAGGATTTGAGCAGGAACAGCTGGAGGCATGTGGAAGAGTCTAGAACAGAGAAAGAAAGAAGCAGACTGAACATAGGCAGCAGATTGGACCTGACCAGGTTGTCTGTGAGAGAGGGGAAAGAAGCAAAGGATAGAGAATAGAGAAAACACAGTGAGAAGAGCAGGGTGAAAAGGGAATGGGTATCTGTGGGGAGATCAACTTGTGGGCTGGAGGGAGTTTAGGTCAGGGGAGGAGGTGACAGAGACTAGGATGCTAGCTAGCATGGACTTGGGATGTGTCACAGGGATTGTAATGACAGTGTGTGCTTTGATATAGTTGGGTGTCACAGGTAGCCATATGCCAGAGGTAAGAGAAATAACTCCTTTTGGTAGAGGGGAATCAAACTCACAAGTTCCTGGGGGAGTCTGGCTTTTACCTAACCACCAGAAATCCTCCTGTAGTCCAGGGGGAGCTCATCATGGGTATTTGGACTGCTTTGTAGGGACCGAGAATTGGAGTTTTCTTTGAACCTGACAATGGATAAAAGTTACAATATGTCTCCAATGGTACCCAGTCTCCTCTGTCCATCCTTTGGGAGCTGGCTTTTGACATTGTTCCATAGTTGAAAGAGTTGGCTCTTTCAACTTCATCTTTTTCCTCTTTGTACTTCATTCTGGATAATTTTTACTGAACTCAGTCCAGGTTCACTGACACATGTAGTCAGACATTTCTCTTCCACCCACCAGTTCCCAAATAACCACTCAGAGGCTTAATATTACTTATAAATGATTGGCCAATAACTCAGGCTTATTACAAACTAGCTCTTACATTTGAAGTTAACCCATATTTCTTATTTGTGCTATACCACAATGTAGGTACCTTTATTAACAGGACACATTCATCTCTTGCCCCTCCGTATCTGCCAGGCATCTCTTCTGACTCTGCCCTTCTGGCTCCCAGCATGCTCCTAGTCTGACTTTCCTGCCTAGCCTTATTCTGTTCAGCTATTGGTCACTCAGCTTGTTTATTAAACCAGTCACAGTGACAAATCTTCACAGTGTACCAAGGGATTATTCCTCAGCAGAAACAGATCTTCATTTCCCTGGTCCCCAATGTGAGATCTTTTTTTATTTAACACCTTTATTTTATTTATATTTATTTTTATTTAACATTTTTAAGTAGTAGAATATACCACACCCCAGTTTTTAGTTTTCTTCTTCTTCTCATTCTCACATTCAATCACACAACCATTTAACCCTTTCTAGTAAATTGTCGAATGTATTTATGATCTTTCTTTGATGCCTGCACTGGCTGGTGTCCATATCTGGGTTGCTGCAGGCTTCTCTCATTTTTCCTCTCTACTCCTTCACCTCCTCTATTTTTCATGTCATTCCTTTGCTTCTTTAGGTTTTGTGGGAACATTTTGGTGCATCATGGGACTCCTATGGAGATGGGCAAAGTCTTCCACGTGTTCTTGTGCTTTGCATGTTCTTTCTCTAACTGTGTGGCTTCATTTTTATCCTCTCCGCTGACATAGTAAGGAAGTTAGCCACTCCATACCTGCCTACAGATCTAATAAGACGGGAGCTGATTGCATAGTTATTTCTTCAAATGTCAACACTCCACTCCTACCAGGAGGAAGGAAGCAGATTCATCAGGCCCTCTCTAAGCTTACAGAAGCAGTAAGCAATTGAGAACGAGAGGCTCCTTGCTGAAGCAGTCTACAGATTTGCTCTGCATGTTGGACAGGATGTTCTGGGGTACAGCTTTTATGAGAATCACTTGTGCAAGGGTAGGGCTTTTGGATGACCTGTCCGCCAGAGTCATTCTTAGTTCTATAAGTAGCCCCTCACCCATGCTCCTGTATGTATCCTGACAAAGCCATATAATCAATAGAGCAGTTTCTTTAGTCTATTCCCTGGCCCTTCCTGGGATAAGCAGAAGTTTGTTCCTATCTTCCTAGGAAAAGTCTGATGGACGAAGGTCATTGGCTAATAAAGGAACTGCCTTGGCCCATTTCATTGGTTAGAAGATAGGTGGGAGGAGTAGACAGAACAAAACGCTGGGAGGAAGAGGAAGTGAGCTCAGACTCGACAGCTCTCCTCTCTGGAGCAGATGCCTCAGATAGACGCCATGCTCCCTGCTCCAGGGAAGATGCACGCTATGAAGCTCCGACCCAGGATGGACTTAGGCTAGAATCTTCCCGGTAAGATTGGTGCTATACAGATGATAAGAAATGGGCTAGTCCAGGTGCGAGAGTTAGCCTAGAAGAGGCTAGGTAGAAATGAGCCAAGCGGTGTTTAAATGAATACAGTGTCTGTGTAATTATTTCGGGGCATAAGATAGCCGGGCAGGCGGCTGGGGTGTTGGGGACGCAGCCCCGCCACCCATATTACTACAAAAGTCTAACATCCAACTTGTTTCATTTGGCATTCCACAACCTCCCACAGCAACCTGCTGCCAAGAGGCCAGTCTCTGAGGCTGTATCTTAAGCCCTGGTAGGTAAGAATTGTCTATTTTATGCTCCATGATACCCTGACTACTAAAGCCATCCTATCAATGCTGTTGACTATATGAGTTCCTGTTCTCCGTGAATTTACTGATCATTTTAGGGGCACACACACACATGCACACACACTATAAGAAAACTTATCTCCATATCTTTCTGAATCCTCTAATAGCTATGTGGTAAGTCAAGATTCCAATTAACATTTATCACATAGAATAATTTTTTAAAGATGTGTTGGAAAGAAGCTTTGGCAAGTGTCATTGCATTAAGTCAGAATTTTCCAAAATATCAGGTGTAAATCAATGTGATCTCTACTGTGCTGAATATGATATCATTTCTGAGACATTTGAATTTCCTTAAGTAGATAAAAAAAATGCTTCCTTTTTTTCTTTTTGTTCAAGCAGATACATTCAAACTACATTATCATGAATAGGATCAAATACAAAATCTTCAGCAACATGCAGTGTCAGGAGCCAGTTTCCTCCTAAAATCATTACAGGAACCATCACCCTGGGGAGTCTGCAGAGAACCCCACACCCCTAATTGTGTTAAGAATCGTTCTATTGACAGAGCCTACCCCACACCCAAATTGGCTGTTAATGAGAGCTATCTGTTAGCGGAACCCACCCCGCATTCCAAACTATCTAGGGAGCTAGGTGTGTCAACTTCCAGGCCTACAGTGACCTGACTGAAGATAACCTCCTGCCTACGTGACCAACTCGGACCATGTGACCAACGTGAAACACGCGACAAGAGCCCAGAACCCTGTGCCCATCCCCCAACTCCTTACCCTATAAAAAGCTGTATCTCGTCCCTAATAAACGGAGGCTCTGACAAACTTTGCATGGCCTTCTTCCTGTCTCCTAGCCCATATCTTCCAGGTAGTGCCTCTCCGTGACCCTGGAATAACTGAACTGCCAGGCGGGCTACTAACCCTAGACTAAGTAGCCCGCCAAGGCAATCGACAATGCAGTAAAATTAACCTCTTTCTACTTTAATATCCAATAAACAGCAAATGTTGGCAGTTATTTATATCATGTTGGCTTTTGATGCTCTTATGAGTTGTCCAGCATGAACTCTTAGGCGTGTCTAGGTTTATGCTGCAAATGAAATTGATTCGAAGAGAATATGTCAGTGAAACATCCTACACAGCATGTTGTTAAAATTGATATATGCCTTGTCTTATTATGTATCAGTAACATTGGTTTCCGAAAAAATACCCCAGGCAGATGCTTAATCCATAGATACTTATAGAAGATATATGCTTAGCAGATCAGCTGCATGTAGCCTACAACATGTGTTAAATTATTGCAGATGACTCATGATGATGAATGCACTGTAAGTGCTGGGTGAGGACTTGGGAGATAATGCCAAGAACATGTGCTCGGTACAGACATAATTTTGGTTTTCTAGGTGTTCTCAGTCCATAGTTTGTGGACTCAAGAACATAGCACCTGCAGAGCTGGAGTGCTCACTGCACTTTGCATTTGGGGCTGGTGTGGAATGGAGGTGAGACAAATAAGGAAAAGACCAACTGGAGTATAACTGGTGAGCCTGGAGACCTTTATCCTAGTGAGGAGGTAGCTTACTTCTTGCTTTGCTAGCTTTCTCTACTCTTTACAGACATTTTATTAAATTTTGAGAATATCATGCCATGTACTCTAATCATATTCACTTCCAACTTCTCCATCTAACTCCTCCAGACCCTACCTCCCCAGCTCCCAGCTTCATAGCTTTAAAAAATAGTTACATAAATGACTTCCTTAATAATTCATTGACTTTAATTTGTGCTCTCTATGTATTCCTAGGTGTGGGGCCATCCACTAAGGCAACCTATCAGGAGCCACACCCTTAAAGAAAACTGTCTTCTCTTCCCCCAGAAGCAGCCAACTGTCTTTAACTTCTCAGTTACCAGTTGGGAATCATGAATCCCTTTCCCCTTCATACTGGAATGTCAACTGCTTTGATCTCCTGGAAGTCTCATGCAGGCAATCGCAGCAATAATAAGTTCATGAGCTTTGTTTAGTCTTACACAGACTCAGGTCCTCAACCAGGGAATGGTGCCACCCATTGTCAGACCAGGTCTTCCTACCTCATAGCCAAGACAGTTCCCCCATAGACTTGCCACAGACCAACCTGATCTAGACAATCCCACATTGAGACTCTTTCTCTCCAGGTTACTTTGGATTGTGTCAAGGTGACAACACAAATCACAGCTTTCATTGACATTTAAGATGGAAACCTGAGAAAGTCTGCACAAACCACCTTGTAGGCCTTTATGCAAATAAAGCACAGGTTTACACCAACCCTAGGCTTTCTATTGGGCCATCAAGGGAAGAAGTGGCTTGAATGATGTTGAGTTCAAAGAGGATGCCCTAAGAGAAAGCCCCAGTATAAGCTGTCTGAAGCAGCCATGGTTAGGATATTGCCCTCTGGAACTGAAGTCATTCTTTGGCATCAAGCAGATGTCACTGGAGTACAGCTGGCCACAGGCATCTATGGAATGGATGAGGCTGGTTCAACCACCACAAGAAAAGAGTAGCTTGACTGGAAGTTACCCACTCAAAACATCCAGGCCATATGGAAAAGGCTGATGTCTATTAAATAGGGAGTCATTTCCCCACCAACTTCCAACATCTTAGCCTATTTAAAGGCAAAATAAACATTAAGAAGAGGCTTACCCAGAAGGTCTGACATTAACATTAATGGTGTTTAGATGCTATTGTTATTAAATTGCTATTGTTAGCCAAACACCAGAGTTAGAGCTGAGCCTTCTGATATATCACATTCTCAAGTCCAAGGCCTAGCAACTGGCAACCCGGTTTGTGCCTGTCTAGAAATGACAGTTCCCTCTCACCTTTTTCTTTTTCTTTCTAGAACTTTTTTTTCTTAATTTTACATGCCTACTTAAATTATTAATTTAAATGTCATGCCTTCTGTGAAGAGTATTTTTTAAAAATATATATTCCCTTTTGTCCCAGGGTCTTTTAAAACTGAATATTCCATTAGAGGATTAGCATTCTGTCCGTCAAACTGGTATGCCCAGTGTAGACATCAGTACTAAGTGACAGCCTGTGTTTATGTTGAAAGCCATGATCATAGGGCGGTGGGAGGAACTATTTACTTCTGTATTGTGTTCTATAACATGATTGACAGTAATTCCACAGAAATGCTGTCTCTCGATCAGTGCATGGTGACAGAATAATTTATAATCTATGTACCTGAGATATGATGATAAATGTGACTTCACAGGGTCATTGTTGGCCCGCATCCCATAGCAGGATGTCTGGATGTGTCGATTGCCTTGGCGGGCTACTTAGTCTAGGGTTAGTAGCCCACCTGGCAGTTCAGTTATTCCAGGGTCACGGAGAGGCACTACCTGGAAGATATGGGCTAGGAGACAGGAAGAAGGCCATGCAAAGTTTGTCAGAGCCTCCGTTTATTACAGATGGGGTATAGCTTTATATAGAGTAAAGAGTTGGGGGATGGGCACAGGGTTCTGGGCTCTTGCTGCGTGGTTCACGTTGGTCACATGGTCCGAGTTGGTCACGTAGGCAGGAGGTTATCTTCGGTCAAGTCACTGTAGGCCTGGAAGTCGCAACTAGGAGATGACACACCTAGTTCTCGAGATAGTTTGGAATGTGGGGTGGGTTCCGCTAACAGATAGCTCTCATTAACAGCCAATTTGGGTGTGGGGTAGGCTCTGACAATAGAACCATTCTTAACACAATTATGGGTGTGGGATTCTCTGCCGACTCCCCAGGGTGATGGTTCCTATAATGATTTTAGGAGGAAATTGGCTCCTGACATGGATGGATGGGTGCTTGCGGTACAAGAGAATGCATGATTCCCAAGATAACCACAGGCTTTCCTGTGATTG